>NC_134020.1:47174856-47859225 GCF_040712315.1 Castanea sativa | reverse complement strand
ATGGTAGTTATCTAGTGTGGATATTGCTGCTTAGGTTTAATGTGGACTGTTTGGAGTGAGAGGAATAATTGCACTTTTAGTTACGTGATGAAGAATTCAGTTAGAGAGATGAAATATTTGTTTGTGGTGGATCTTTGTTTGGGTGGTCTTGTTGCATAGGAATTCATGGTAATGCATTCACTTGTGGATTTTATAGATTCTCTTATTTTACATTATAAATTCTTTGAACTATTCTTTAGAATAATTTTGTGTATGCACACCCTATGTACATAAATGTATTATTTATGTACTTGTATTAGTTATCAAAATAGTAGTAATCTTTATAATAATTTGTGTATATTTTCTCAATCAGAGTATTATTTATTTAAAAATAATAATCAAAGTATTATTTATTTAAAAATAATAATTATTATTTTTGTTATCATTTTTTCATCATTATTGTTTTTGGCATGTTCGACAATCTTGTTTGAGATGCAGTTGTCATCATCATCATCATCATTATTATTACTTTCTTGAGGCATATTTCTTTTCAATTTTCATTATGCATTCCAGTAGCCTGACATTTATCTCATCTGTTATGGCTTTGATGTAGGCCGATTTTATGCCTTTGAGAAAGCTCATAGGTTGGATCCCACTTCTAGCGGACGTGGTGTTCGCCAATTTAAAACTGCTCTCCTTCAGCGTCTTGAAAGGGTATGTTCTTATCAAATGCATGCCAAGATTTGTTTTTGGGGTGCATAAAATGAGAATTATGCACCCATTTGTAGAAGTAAGACAATAATGCTTGTATGGATTTTGGTGCCCTTTTAAAAATATATTAGAGGTTTAAATCAAGTACAAGCTTTTATCTAGACCTTCTGAATGCTTTGCAGCTATTGTAATTAGGGAAACTATATGTATATTAATGATAACCTGTTTGAGGGTTTCCTACGTAGAGGGGGGGGTGTGGGTTGTGAAGTGGCTTTTCATTTTGATCCGAAATGGTGACAACACATTTATGACTAGAAGGCAATACAACTGTACCAGAATTAGCTTATGGTAGGCTCAGATAGACCTTGCTATTTGATTCTTTTGTTGGATTTTATAACAGCCTTCAGTAAGATTTATGATTGCTTATATCTATTATGTTCTGTGTGTGTGGGGTTTCTGGTTAGTTTAAACCATGTAAGCTTTGTCTATTTCTTAACCTTTTTCTAACTCTTTCAGGAGAATGATCCAACGTTAATGGGAAGGGTAAAAAAAAGTGATGCACGTGAAATGCAGAGTTTTTATCAGCATTACTATAAAAAATACATCCAGGCTTTGCAAAATGCTGCTGATAAAGCTGATCGGTGAGTTCTATGGAAAATATTCAATCTTTAGGTGATATGCTTGGAAATTGCTTCTGTCAATACTTTCCTTGATTGCCAACTTTCTGTTTTTATCCAGTGCACAGCTTACAAAGGCATACCAAACTGCTAATGTTCTCTTTGAAGTTTTGAAGGCTGTGAATATGACACAATCTATGGAACTTGATCGTGAGGTAAAACTATGTTACACTTCTTGAACTGTGATATATAAAGCTGTTGTTTTATGGTGGATGTTGCATATATGCCTGATAATGATTGACATTTGATAAGATTTTGGACGTTCAAGATAAAGTTGCTGAAAAGACAGAGTATTATGTTCCTTACAATATTCTCCCTCTTGATCCTGATAGTGCAAATCAGGCAATTATGAGATATCCTGAGGTAGTTTTGCAATTTTCATACTTTTTGGTATCCTTCAGTACAATGAATTTTTTCTGTACCATGAAATATTGCTTTCATCATCTTGATTTGCAGATCCAAGCTGCTGTTTTGGCTCTGCGTAACACTAGAGGCCTACCTTGGCCGAAGGACTACCAGAAGAAGAAAGACGAAGACATTCTGGATTGGCTTCAGGCAATGTTTGGGTTTCAGGTGATATAAGTAAATGGAACTGTATCCTTATTTTTCCAGTGCAGTTGGGTTGGTCATGATATTTTTTAGAAATAAGCTTCTTTAAATGATTAAATGCTAACTGTATTTATAATCTTAACCCATATTTTCATGTTCATGGATTATGTTAATAAAAATGCAGAAGCATAATGTTTCAAATCAAAGGGAGCACCTGGTCTTATTGCTTGCAAATGTGCACATACGACAGTTTCCAAAGCCTGATCAACAACCCAAGGTTTGTCCTCAATCAGAGATTTAGTCTAAGTGGATATAGTTTTGTTTCTTAATTTGCTTTCACCTACTTCTGTTTCTTATTTTCTATCCCCTACAGAACAATGATTTGTACTATGTGGTAATGCTATTTGTTTTAACTCAACAACATTTAATGCAAAGCTACTGGATTGTACTTTTGGGAGGACTTGTTCACTTTTGGTTATGTTTACATAGGAGCAATTCCACCTGCACCACATCCATTATCATTGCAATAAAGCAGCCCCTTGTGAATATTACCAATAACCTTCTTTACCACAGCCTCCACCACTCCTACTTCCAGCATTGATGGTACCAAGTTGGGGATGCTGCACCAATCATTTAGGTTTTCCAGGACTGATTACACCAGGCTCAGGACACTGCACCAATCCTTTAGGTGTTCCAGCATTTCTGATGCCACTACAGTTGCCCCCCCCCCCCCCCCCACCCCCACCTCTCTCTTCCTGTTTTGTACAGACAGTAGGTTTTTAAAAAAAAAAAAAAAGTTTATGCTCCTTGCAGAAGTACTTTTACACTTTACTGAGAATGATAACTTATTATTATTAGAAAACTTATATATACGATTCTATTCTTGAAATATGCTGACACCAAATTGTTAAAAATAGGAACAGTATCTTCAGTCTGCACAGGTGAAAAGTATAAAAATAATATTTCTAGACTTAGAAGTTCCTCTTTTATCTGCTCATAACATACTTGTGCATATTTTTTATTTAGTTGGATGAGCGTGCATTGACAGAAGTAATGAAGAAACTTTTCAAGAACTACAAAAAATGGTGCAAGTACTTGGGTCGCAAAAGTAGCCTTTGGTAAGCCTTCTCATATTGATATCATTGACTACGATAGTAGCTGTTCACTTACTGATGGATGAGGCTTATCCAGAAAAAAGAAAAAACGTGGCGGCTTATGTTCTAAATTCATATACCTGTTTGTATCTTATATGCTAGTTTGTATCTCAAGAAGTGCTTGTTCTGCAGCTTGTTTAGTAATTTCTACTCTTTTTTGGTTGGGCAGGATTCAAGTGAAGCAATAAGCTTCAGTTTCAATCTTTATCATATTTACTGCTTTAAATGTTCTAAAATTGCAGGTTACCAACAATACAGCAAGAAGTGCAACAGCGTAAACTACTGTACATGGGTCTATATCTGCTAATATGGGGGGAAGCTGCAAATTTAAGATTCATGCCAGAATGCCTTTGCTATATTTATCATCATGTATGTTTCAGATGGTTAATTCTTAATTACCTCCCCCACCCCCCCAAAAAAAAAAACACGCGCGCGCGTGCGCCCACCCACCAATTCCATCCCCATGAAGTTTTAACATTTTGATTTGTTTGAGTCTCTGTGTTCATCATTATGAACATGATGGAATTCTTCTTATTAATAAAGCTTAATCATAAATAAAAAAATCCCATCCCCAAGCAGCTTGTTGAAATTTAAAGATTGAGCTTTATCTCTGTGCCGATGAGTTGTGTAGTGCTTATAGTGTTAAGACAGTAAAACTTTTGTTCTAAATTGGCATCTTTTCATCATTTATGAGTTGTAACATGGAAACTTTTAGCCACTTACTGCAGCTTCTTGTTGTGATGTTCCTTTTCTTTTATTGAACCAAAATACAATAATGTGAAACATTTGTGTAGCTATGATTTAGTTTCAATGCTTTTGGCCTCTTACAATTAGTTAGACAAAACTAACTCTATGCTTTCATGGACATAATCTGCCTTAATGATCTGATTGGTACTTATTTGTTTTGCTATTTTTAGATGGCTTTTGAATTGTATGGTATGCTAGCTGGGAATGTCAGTCCCATGACAGGAGAGAATGTAAAGCCAGCCTACGGAGGTGAAAAAGAGGCGTTTCTGACAAAAGTTGTAACTCCAATATATAAAGTGATTGCTAAGGTGCAGTGACTTGTTTCCATTTTGGGAGCCCAATAAATTTGAGCGTTTTTCATTTTGGTTATATCTCGTCATCTTTTGTGATTTCTTTGCTTTACAGGAAGCTGAGAGAAGCAAAAAGGGGAGATCAAAACATTCACAATGGAGGAACTATGATGACATAAATGAATACTTCTGGTAATTTCCATTTACTTGTTATGATTTATTTCTTTGTTACCTATATTATATCATGACTAATTGTCTTATATATCCATAGGTCTGTTGATTGTTTTCGGTTGGGCTGGCCGATGCGTGCAGATGCTGAATTTTTTTGTTTGTCCACAGAACAGATTCGCCAGAACAATGGGGTAAGCTGTGATGGTTATTTTCTTTTCTTCTTTTATTATTTTTTTTCCATTCTTTTTTTAAAGTTTGGCTATTGTTGTCCTTCAAGGCTCTGACCATTCCTAGAGAAATAAAATAAAATAAAATATGTTTATTGGGGATAGTCTTATTTCTATATATCAAGTTGATATAATGTAAAATTACTAAATTTGTCTGGGAGAATTTTTGCAACTTGGAGCTTGTTTGGATATCCCAATATTGATCATTAGCAGACAGTTGTTATCTTCCCCCGCCCCTCAGTGAAAAGGAAAAAAAAAAGCCTATGTTTTCTAATTTTCAATATTCCTCAGGCTGGTACGATTTTAAAAGTAAAATTACAAAAACCAACACTTAATCTTTTTGAATCATACAAGCTAGTGTTTATGCAATGTGTATCACATTCATTATTTTTTGAAAAGTAATAATGGCGAAGTAATGATGATTTGTGGGATGGCAAGTGCCTTCCACCAAAAGCAATACGGCATAGGTTTGATTCTGGCCTGTCCAAAAAAATTTAGAGGTAAGGCTGCCGATCAGTCACCTCTTGCAGACCCCATAAATGTGGGAATTTTGTGCACTGAGTATATTTGTGATCATAGCTTCTGATTGTCTTATCTATGAGAAAGTAAATATTTGTCTTCTATACACTGCATACTGCTGTTTGACTAGAAAGATATTTACTTCCTCAGCAGAGCCTAAACCAGGAAAACAAAGCTAGTAAAGATAGATGGGTGGGAAAAGTTAATTTTGTTGAGATAAGGTCATTTTGGCATATTTTCAGAAGCTTCGACCGTATGTGGAGCTTTTTCATTCTATGCTTACAGGTACTGATTTTTGCATCACAATACTTTTATCTGTCAAATTATTCTTTTATATCTTCAATTATATGAAATAGTGTTGAAGTTGGCCCATTTTATCAGGCTATGATCATTGTTGCTTGGAATGGCACGGGGGAACCAACTGCAATCTTTAGTTCTGATGTATTCAAGAAAGTATTGAGTGTCTTTATAACTGCCGCAATTTTGAAGCTAGGGCAAGGTGGGTAACTCCCAGTTCCAAACAGTTTAAGCTAGATTTACATGGTCAAAGCATTTAAATACAAAATTATGTAAAAGTTCAACATCTTCTGTTTTTCATCCTCTTTCTATCAAAGTACATTTATTTTTGCCCGTGATAGCTATTGACCATTAATATGATCTATGGTGACTTATGGTATGGCTGTTGGTTGTAACTTTCAATCACTAAGCTATAAAGGAGCTGTTCAAGAGGTATGAAGTTAAATGCTCAAGAGTTGCTATAGCCACAAACTATTTTACAACATTATTGATGCGACAAATTCTTACCGGTTCTCATCTGGGCCCACCACTAACATCACTTTTTTACTTATTAATAATCACTCACCACATTAGTAATTTGTAATATAGTTTGTGGCTTTAACATTTTCCAATACTCAATATCTGTGTGCAAATAAAAATTTGAAGGATTAACAGTCAAGTTGTCAGCAGCCTTCTTTTGCTAGTAAATATTTTGAGCTCTCAATTAGAAAGTAGTACAAACCAAACTACACATATTTGGATCTGTTTTTTTGGTGGCTCATTTGGAATTGTAAGAATATTGAGTCCATTCAATTCTATCTTGTAGTTGGTAAATCATTGAACCAATTTGAGACAGGGTGCGGCACTAGCCAACAAAGGGGATTCCTGTGCACTTGTATACTTGGGTGATTCTTTTTCTGATTTATATAATCTTATTACTTAAAAAAAAAAAAAAAACTAAGACAATCAAGCTAAAGCTTTGCTTGAGACAAAATGAGAGAGTCTTATCCCTAAGATAAGCAAGGCCAGTGAGCTCTTGCTCAAAGTTTAGGGACTCAACTTTTTTGTTCACCGAAAGTGATTTCCAACTAGTGAAGTATACTTTTGGATTTTGTTCTCTTTAATCAGGGATAGACAGAGAAACTATCCTCATGTTTAGTTACTTTTGTTGGGAATGTCCAGAGTATACATTCTACATTGCAAGTCAGGATGGAAAGTTCAACTGCTGTCATACATCCAGTTCGGTAACTGTTGCTTGAGGATGTCTATTAAGCTATTATAAAATATGCAATTAGAATTCTTTTACTCGGATATTGAGTTGTTGGCTAAATTTTTAATGTTTTGAGACGTTAAAAGAAATCTAATTTTTGCAGCATATGGCCAGAATATTATTACTTTCAGAAATGATCCTGTTCCTTGTACCAAGTTGAAACTGTTACTTCATCATTTCACTTTTGGCTTGTGCAGCTGTCCTTGATGTAATTCTTGGTTGGAAAGCACAGCGGAGTATGTCATTCCATGTTAAACTAAGATACATCTTCAAAGTGGTTTCAGCTGCTACCTGGGTGATAGTTCTGCCAGTTACATATGCTTACACTTGGGAGAATCCTCCTGGATTTGCTCAAACTATCAAAAGTTGGTTCGGAAATAATTCAAGTTCACCCTCGTTGTTTATTTTGGCTGTCATTATGTATCTGTCACCGAATATGCTGGCTGCAATATTGTTTCTCTTCCCCTTCATTCGTCGGTTCCTTGAGAGGTCAAACTATAAGATTGTGATGCTCATGATGTGGTGGTCACAGGTGTGCAGCATTGCCCTTTCCTTCTTCTTCTTCTTCTTCTATTTATTATTATTATTATTATTTGGTATGATCAAGCCCTTTTTTGGAGGTGTTCAAACTGAAACAAAAGTAGTTCTGACTTTTTGTTTGTCTGCTTGTATATATGATGGTTCATTTGTATGTATGCCTTGTATGTTTGCAGCCTCGGCTCTATGTTGGGAGGGGAATGCATGAGAGCACATTTTCTCTTTTCAAGTAAGAAACAAGTGTTCATTGGATGGGTGGAATAGTTGCTTTAAATATTTTAGTGATTCACAATATCTGATATCTGATAAATCTTTTTTAAAACTTGCAGGTACACAATGTTTTGGGTTCTTCTTATAGTGACAAAGTTGGCGTTTAGTTACTATATAGAGGTACTTTGTACATGTGGAAACTCTAGTTGCTTTTATGTGCCATTACTGAGTAAATTAATATGAACTACAAAAAAATAATGGCATGAACAAACTAATGCAAAGACCAGAAGGACAATAGATTGGGGATGTGACAAAGCTGTAATTTGTGTAAAGCCTTCTTTTTGTTTGTTAATAGGCAATGATTTAGTCACTATTTGTGTTCTCATGGTCCATGTTTTGTTACAGATAAAGCCTCTAGTGGCTCCAACAAAAGCTATTATGGAGGTTCGAATAACTACTTTTCAGTGGCATGAGTTTTTCCCCCGTGGTAATACACATGGATACGTGGCTTGTAGTTAAATATTTGTTTCATAAAAAAAAATAGTTTGTGATGTGCTCATTTGCTTTGCAGCAAAGAACAATATTGGAGTCGTGATTGCACTCTGGGCCCCAATTATTCTTGTATGGGTTCTGTCATTTGTTTTCCACTCTCTCTCTCTCTCTCTCTCTCTCTCTCTCTCTCTATATATATATATATATATATATATGTTTGTTGCTTGTCACAGCCTAATGTAACTTCTGGGGCACCTATATTTTCTAGGTCTATTTTATGGATGCCCAGATTTGGTATGCAATATTCTCTACATTATTTGGAGGTATTTATGGTGCATTTCGTCGCCTTGGAGAGGTTAGTGGATCATTTCCTAACTCTAAAAAATAATTCTATAAATTTTTTGGTCTTAATCTTTTTGCTGGGCATGGTCATCAAGCTTGAAATAGGCTTGATGCCAAAAATACTAACCTTTCATTCTGACAATGTGGTAGTTGTGAACGAAGGATTCTCTTTTCATAAAGTTTCACTAGATGTTCCAGCTGGAAATTCAGAAATATTCTTAAAACCTTAACCTACTCTGTAATTTTATTCCATGTCATGAAATTAACATTTGAACTGTTTATATTTCCTAAAAAATCATATTTGAAGTTCTATAAGTTTTCTTCATCTTAGAGATTGCGTTAATTGGAAGATGCTAGGTTCATGTTCTTGTAGACTGACATTTCTGCTCTCCAAACGTGTCATGATATTCCCAACATGGAAGAGCAGGGACTTATTCATTAAAAGTATCACTTATTATGCATCAGCTCTTGCCCCTCTCCCTAACCATGTAGAAAAAATTTCAATACTTTTGGTGGTGTTAGAAATATAACCTGTGATTGGATGTCTTAGTTCTTGTTGCAAAAATCTCTCTTAAATCACATTATCATGCTTGTAAGTAGTTTTGGTTGTTTGCTTTTGTTTTGTTATTGTTTGTTGTGCATTTGAAAGTAATTTTGTTCATATTTTTTCTTGTTTAATTTTATTTTGAATTAAATTTTTTACTCAAAAAAAAAAATTGAAATTTATCATTGTCATTTCTTTGCCTTTGAATACAAAATCCCTTTAGATTGACATAAAAAGAACTATCACATTTGTTCAGTATCTGAGTGATCTGTTGTTTGCTTTGACGGATACTTTTGCTGCCAGATTCGGACACTAGGAATGCTTCGATCTCGTTTTCAATCACTGCCTGCTGCTTTCAATGCCAGTTTGATTCCAGAGGAAAAGACTGAGCCAAAGAAGAAAGGACTGAAAGCTACTTTCTCTTTTTCTAGCAAATTTGTTCCGGTGAACTATTTATAATTTCATCTCAAAATTTTTGTACCTCTTGTAACTTAAAAATATTGCCCTTCCCTTGAGTTTTGCTTATCAGGCTACTTCTACAGATTACATCTAACAAAGGGAAAGAGGCAGCAAGATTTGCTCAGTTGTGGAACAAGATAATCACTAGTTTTAGGGAAGAAGATCTTATAAGTAATAGGTATCTGGAGTGTTTTTCTGTAGTTATTCTTTATCTCGTTCTTCTCAAACCTATTGGTTTCTTTGACAGTATTTACTTTGTCTTGGATGTCTGCTCTTACTTTAATTCTGTTTGCAGTAATGTACTGACCTTGTTCTAATTTTCAGGGAAATGGATCTTTTGCTGGTTCCTTATTGGGCTGACCGTGAGCTGGACCTTATACAATGGCCTCCATTTTTACTTGCTAGCAAGGTTTGTTTCACCACCTTTCCGTTGAAAATTTTGAAATATTCATGTTGAGGTAGATATAAAAATCTGTTGAAAATTTTGAAATCTTTATGTTGATATGTTTATGAATCTCTCTGTCTGTGTCTGCTCTCTAGATCCCCATAGCATTAGATATGGCTAAGGACAGCAATGGTAAGGATGGGGAGCTAAAGAAGAGAATCGCAAATGACAATTACATGTCTTGTGCTGTTCGTGAGTCCTATGCATTATTTAAGAACATTATCAAGTTCTTGGTTCAAGGGAATCGCGAGAAGAGGTTAGTTTCTCTGCAATGTAACTAGAAGAAAAAATACTGATGAACAGTTTCCTCTACTATCCTTGGACAGATTTGGTAGGGTCTGACTGCAAATACAGTATCCTGACATATTCCTGGTGTTTCTCTTGATTGGGTCTTTTCAGGATCATAGAGAAGATATTTTCTGAGGTTGATCCCTTAATAGCCAATGATTCAATAATACGCGAGTACAAAATGAGTGCTCTCCCCAGCCTCTATGACCTCTTTGTTAAGCTTATCAAATATTTGGTAATATTCGAAATATTGTTTGGTATGATCTTTTCAGTCAATAACTCTAGGATTGATAGGGAGTCCTAACCAAGTCAGCCTGATTTTTGCAGTTAGATAATAAGCAGGAAGACAGGGATCAAGTTGTGATTCTTTTCCAGGACATGCTGGAAGTTGTGACAAGAGACATAATGATGGAGGACCCGGACCAGGACCAAATATCCAGGTGCTGCATCTTGATATGAATGTCTGCTCTAAAATACATCTACGTTTAAATATGTAACTTAAGCATTTTCAATTTTTCTTGGAATAGTTCTCAATTTTTTTTTCTTGAATAGTTGGTCAGAGTCAAGCCACCCTGGACCTGAGCATGAGGGGATGAACAACCTTGAAACTAAATATCAGTTATTTGCATCTGAAGGCGCTATCAATTTCCCAATTAAGCCAGTAACAGAAGCTTGGAAGGAGAAAGTGTGTAATTGTTACCAATATGTTATAAATGGAAGTTTCATATTAATCTCATATGTATACTTATAAACCTCTTCACTTATTTTATTTGCAGATCAAACGGCTTTATTTACTGCTTACTACAAAGGAATCTGCCATGGATGTGCCATCCAACTTAGAGGCGAGACGGCGTATGTCATTCTTCTCAAATTCATTGTTTATGGATATGCCTTTGGCCCCCAAAGTTCGCAATATGCTCTCTTTCTCGTAAGTTTTTTTCCTGATTAATTTTGACAGTTGCTCGTGTATTGCATTGTTCCTGTTGACAAATCTTAATGTTTCAAAAGCCTTTCTTTGCCAGTTTACAATTTAACTTTTTCAATTCTCTGTTAATTACCTTCTATAATAAGTACAGATAATTTTATTGCCAATAAGCTCTAGGTCCATTGTGCACTCCTTGTCTTATAATAATAAAAGTTGAGGGTATGGTCGTGGGTTCAAGACCCACTGAGTGTGTGTGCAACTTACCAAAATAAATAAATCTTATTAATGAAAAAACATAGCGACGTAGGTATACTGATTGTATACAAAAAAACCCTACCCTTGGTAACAATTACAAGCACAGTATCTCTAAATTGGTATATAATATCATTAACAAGTTTGGGACATAGTATTGTAAGTAGTAGTTGTTGATTTGTTATAATATATGCTTCTGATTTAATAATTTTTCCTGTAGAGTTTTAACACCATACTACACTGAGGAAGTTCTCTTCTCCTTGCGTGATTTGGAAGAACCAAATGAAGATGGCGTTTCAATCCTCTTCTACTTGCAAAAAATTTTTCCAGGTTTATTTCATGCTCCCATTATTGGCCTTGCAATGAGATGTTAAATTTTTGTGTTGTTTCTGTCTCTACATATTGGTCTAGGGTTCATACTAATATGCAAATATGAATATACAGATGAATGGAACAACTTTCTTGAGCGAGTGAATATGGATAATGAAGACAATATGATGAAGGTCGTGCATCCAGAAGAACTTAAAAGATCTGATTCAGAACTTAAAAGATCTGATGAGTCAGAAGAACTTAAAAGATCTGAGTTAGAAGAACTTAAAAGATCTGCTGCATTAGAAGACCAACTTCGCCTTTGGGCATCTTTTAGAGGCCAAACTTTGACTAGAACAGGTACTCTCTCTCTCTCTTTGTTTATAAATTACCAATTTTCCCAAAAGCTTAAGCTAGGAAATAATGAATTCAATCACTTAACCATAATTCTAATACTCTCTCCTATATGAGGGCCCAAACTCCCCCATATCAAGTGGGACTCAACACGTAGGATTTAAACATTTTAAATGGGAGGTAGAGTCGATATAGGGATCAAACTTAGAATATCTTGCTTTGATACCATGACAGATTTCCAATTGTCCCAAAAGCATAAACTGGAAATGGTGAATTTAAATTAATCATACTTAACAGTCTCTTGTGTGTGTTTTTTCTTATAAGTAATATAAGTTTTATTGAATAAAAAGTACATCCTGTTCACAATGGGGAACCCATTGTACTTGAAATAAAAACAAACAAATCAAAGAGCAGAACTAACAGAATTAAGAAATCAGAAATGGTAATACAATGCATAAAATCCCAAACATGAGACCACTCAAATAAGGTCCCAACTAGCAGAGATTTCAAAAGATCTACAGGTATCTCAGAATCTTCAAATGCATGGGTATTGTGTTCCCTCCAAATTAACGACATTGGACAAGATGGTACCATATTCCAAACATTTGAATAACATTTTCCCAAACAATTCCTCCATGCAAAGAGAAGAGAATCAACTGCCTTTGGCAGCACCCACTGAATCCCAAATATCAGAAAAACTTCACTCCATAAAGCACGAGCAAACACTCTCTTGTGTGTCACTTATCCTTGCTTCTAACACTCGTGTGTGTCTGCGCATATGCGCTCCATGCTGGGAATTTTATCTTTTCCACTCTAAATTGTATTTGAATTTTGACTAAATATTTTTACATATGCCAGTAAGAGGTATGATGTACTACCGGAAAGCTTTGGAGCTTCAGGCCTTCCTTGATATGGCAAAAGATGAAGGTACATATACATTTTAGTGATCATGGTACAATTGATTGTTCTGTTTTGTGATATTTTATACTTGTTTTTAAATTTTTATACAAGAAAAGATATACTTTCAAGTTAGATGTCTTGATACTAAGTGGCTTTTCTTTTCTTGGTTTGACTGTTGTATCTTCAGATTTAATGGAAGGCTATAAAGCTGTAGAATTAAATTTAGAGGACCACTCGAAGGGGGAAAGGTCTCTCTGGGCTCAATGCCAAGCTGTTTCTGATATGAAATTCACTTATGTGGTATCATGCCAGCAATATGGAATTCACAAGCGATCTGGTGATCCTCGCGCACAGGACATCTTGAGGCTCATGACAACGTATTTGTCCCAACTTCATATTTTGAACTCCTAATTGTCTTAACTTTCTATTGATGGATATATTTCCATTTGGCAGCTACCCATCACTTCGTGTGGCATACATTGATGAGCTAGAGGAACCCAACAAAGACAATTCCAAAAAGGTCAATGAGAAGGCTTATTATTCCTGTCTAGTGAAGGCTGCTTTGCCAAATTCTAATTCTTCGGATCCTGCACAGAATTTGGACCAGGTAAAAGTTCATTTGATCTGTTGCATACTAAAGATTTGGGGATTTATCACATAATGCATGCCATCTAAAACTTATTTTACTCATAAAATAGCATGCCTCAAGTTTGACGTAGTGCACTTGTAAGTGTTAAGGACTTTTGCAAATGCATTTTCATTACTTATAAATATATATATATATATATATATATATATATATATATATAATAAAAACAAAAAAGAATTTTGCAAATGCTTTTGCCTGGTCAGTAATCCCCTTGCCCTCTTTGTCGATGATACTTTTGGCAATTTAAATGGAAGTAGTTGATTACACAAGTGAGATGACCTAAGCTACGAAAACAAGCCAACCCCATTAAAGGTGTCTATGTTGGCTCCAGTATATCCATGTGTACGTATAACATAACAGGTTGTGGTCCTCTCTCACTTGCTCGCTAGCACAGTTTAAGGGATGGGAGTAAATGGTGTGAAAATTTGCTCCCCAGAAGAATGAATTCTTGTTGCTTACCAAAAAAAAAGAATGAACAACCATCTTATGTGTATGCAGTAGTCCTTGTGCCAGCCAAATGTGTGGAGATAAAATGTTTAGTGAGTGGTTGGGAGAAGCATTTGACTTTTGTGCAGATAACTCTTTTTTATAAATTCATTTTCTTTTCACTCTCTAAAAAATTTCAAACTCATTTACACTATGAATTTAATTTCAATTTGTGTGTGTGTGTAGCTTCACAAACTCTCTTTAGTCTTTATCAATCTCCCAAATCAAAATATATTCGACTTGATTGTCTCAATGTCCATGCAGATTATATATAAAATAAAACTTCCTGGACCAGCAATCTTAGGTGAAGGAAAGCCAGAAAATCAGAACCATGCCATTATATTTACACGTGGTGAAGGCTTGCAAACAATAGATATGAACCAGGTATATTTATTGTTAAATCTAAATAAACATCCTACCTTCTCCCTGAACATATACCAGTTGGTTAAAAGTGTCTATTTCTTAGGATAACTACATGGAGGAAGCATTAAAAATGAGGAATTTGCTTCAAGAGTTTCTTAAAAAGCATGATGGTGTGAGGTACCCTACAATTCTTGGGCTTAGGGAACATATATTTACGGGAAGGTTGGTACCTTAATGTTGTTATCAGATGAGCCGTTTGTCTTTGGAATTAATTATGTGATATTATGTATCACTAACTATTCTATCACTTTTTGGTGCAGTGTTTCTTCTCTTGCTTGGTTCATGTCAAATCAAGAAACCAGTTTTGTGACAATTGGGCAGAGACTATTGGCCAACCCTCTGAAGTAAGTCATCATTGCACCGAATTTCTTCAAACGTGACATAGAAATAAAAGTTCAGGGTGCCACCAGTAGCCTTGTAGCCCAGTGGCATTTGACCTCTACTTGTGGGGTTTAAGCTCTGTTTGGTTGCGTGGATAGAAAACTAGGAGTATAATAGGTCTTTGGTACAGTGGATGAAAAAGTGGATAGAAGGAAAATAAATATAAATTTGCTTTGTTTGGTTGAAGAAAAACAAAAGGGAAAAGTAGTTTTTATGAATTTGCTGTTATGTCTCTATTACATGACAACTGCTACGTCCACACAACATTTCACAACAGATTCGCAACAAATCTTAGGTGGTAGGTTGTTACTAGTTCTATTTTGAACCTACCATTGAAATTACTTTTTTGCCTATAAATAAGTGTCAGCAACAATTTAGGATTTATTTTGTGAAAGTGTTGTGGACATTGCATTTCTCCTAATATAGTATTACATAGGAAATGAATTTGCTACAACATGTATAAAAAGTTGTTCCTTATCCTCCTTTTACTTATCAACATATATATATATATATATATATATATATATATATATATTAGGTACTTTGAGTCAATGGGGTCATATCTGGGGTTTTTTGCAATGTCTTTCTATTTCTTTTTTTCTTCAATATGTTAGCTTAAGTTCTTGAGTTATATGTATTTGTTTCATGTTCAGTCAATCTTTTTCAATAAAGTCCTATTAGCTATCAATGTGTGTGTGTGTGTGTGTAATTGAAAATAATGAAACATAAAAAATATAATTAAAAAAAAAACTACAATTTTGTTATCTCACAAAAATAATTGAAAACAAAATAAAGAATTAATACAAAAAAAAAAAGGGGTAATTACACTATCCTCCCTTGAGGTTTGGGGAGATGACACTCCACCCAATACCTGAAGGGAAAAAACACTTGACATCCATTTGACCAAAATACACTTTAATTAAAAATGTGAAGTTTAGAAATGTTGTGTACTAACTTGTTCTTTGTTCAAGGTTAGGTTTCCAAAACTGCCCTCCATTTTAGAATTAAAATCCATTGTTTTGAAATTTTAATTAAAGTGTATTTTAAAATATTAAGTATGACTTTTGCTTATATTTTTCTTTCTTTTTTCAACGAGTTGTGGAGAGATTTGCCATTGCAAGTCTTTTGGTGCTTGATAAACTTTGCATTTTTATTCTAAATTTATCAATTATGCATTTACTAACCATAGATAAACTTTTGTAAAGAGATTCTTATAGAAATTTAGAATATTTTGTTATTAATATAAACAGAAGTGTTAATTTCTTCAAACCTTAAGGGAGGCGAGTGTTTTCTCCCTTCAAGTTTGGGGTGTAGTGTCATTCCCCCAAACCTCAAGGGAGGGGAGTGTAATTACCGTAAGAATAAAAGATAAATGAAAAAGGAAAGAAGGAAATATAAAATAAAAATAATCTTAGAAGGATGGGGCTTTTCCATTTGCTGCCAAGTGTATACACAGTGTGTATATGAGGAAGAGGTCCACATTCACCTTTCTTTGCGTTTGTACTATCCTATTTGTAATTAGTTTTTCAGCACAAAAATTACAGCCCACAAAACGTTGCCTTCTTATATACTGCAAGGACAAAAGAGTACAGCTGTGCAGCACTTAAGAGGTGAATGCAGTGGTGCAGAAATTGACACACCCAAAAAGTGGCCTCTGCAACTTTTGCCTTCAAAGCCTCTGGGGGCTTGACAGAGATGAAGGCAAGGGGAGGGGATGACATAACTATTCTAAGAACAACAGTATGGCCTCTGTTTGCAGTTGCATCTCAAATCCATTCTAATATTCTTTTTTTTTTCCTGAAATTTTTTGAGTTGTGTTTGGTAACCGAGAAAGCGAAGGAAAAGAATGAAAGTGAGCAGTCAGAGGGCAAATTAGTAGTTTTATTCTCAGCCCATACTTTCACTCCTCATTTATCGCCATTTCAGACAGATTAGAATTTGTGGTCCCTGGCAGTGAATTTGTGGTCCCTTCCCCATTTTCTATCCTGAATTTCCTTCATACCAAACGGAGAAAAATATCAATCTTCTCATCACTTCCCTTCCCCCATTTTCGTTCCTAATTTCACCCAAACCAAACAGACTGTTAGGTTTGGGGTTTGAACCCCCTAATTTACGGCTACAACTACAACAATATTAAGCCTTAGTCCAAAAATTTTGAACCAGAGTGACGACTCAATTCTGATTGTTTGATGATATTTGGAGTCTAATGCCTTTTTCCTTTGCCTGCCCCACCCCCACAGGGGGGGGGGGGGGGGGTGGGGGTGTCATTACTTGTAAATCCAGTTGTCAATTCTTAGATATACTTGATCAACTCATCAAAGTATGAGAGAAACCAAGTCCTGCACAGCTGTAGTTCTAGGTTGATATTTTAACTTCAGTTTACTAAAATTTTGAAAAAGAGGAAGTTCTTTGAAAATTTGGTGTATTGTGCAAATGCAAATTAAGGGCATTTAGGAAATTACCATGGTTTCTGCAGAAATGCAGTTGAGTGTGAGGGTTTAGCCTTTCAGATAATACTCCATGTCAGCATGGCACAATGAGTATGTTCTTTCTTTCTTTCATTATTCCCCATAATGTTTGTCTTGAAATGTGTGTTTCTTCAATGAGTAATGAACGTATAAAATGCGATACGGGATGTTTTACTGCTACTTAAAGTTCAAACTTAGCACTTTTTATGTTTTACCCAGACTGAAATTTTTTGTTCCAACCTCTCTGGGAACTGGATTGATGGCCCTTGCAAAAAGGTTGATACATAATATTGTGAATGCTCAGAAATAGAGCTATTGGAGTCACCAGTGTTTTCAATAAACTATTGCAAGTGTTATTAAAAAAATAAAAATTTTGGGGGGTTGAGAGAGATGTACAGTCATTTTCGTTGTCTATATGTGGATCTGCAAGGGCACTTATACCATCTTGTGTTTTTATGCGCGTGTGTGCTTGTGTTTCCAGATACATGTTTATTGCACTTAACTTCTGCTCTTGTTTCTCTACATCTAGGGTCCGATTCCACTATGGTCATCCGGATGTGTTTGATAGGCTCTTTCACCTTACTAGAGGGGGTGTCAGTAAAGCATCCAAGGTTATTAATTTGAGTGAAGACATTTTTGCTGGTATGCTGTTATAAAATGCTTTCTCCTTTAATTTTGTTGGTCTATGTGCATGATTTTGGCTTTACCCAACTTATATTATGACTGCACGTACAGGCTTCAATTCTACTCTTCGCGAAGGCAATGTTACCCATCATGAGTACATACAAGTCGGGAAGGGGAGGGATGTGGGCCTGAACCAGATTTCTATGTTTGAGGCAAAGATAGCTAATGGCAATGGAGAACAGACATTGAGTCGAGATATATACCGGCTTGGACACCGTTTTGACTTTTTCCGAATGTTATCATGTTATTTCACCACAATTGGTTTCTACTTCAGTACTCTGGTATGTTCAAATGAACTATTAACGATTTTCAGCTTTTTGAAATATTATGTAGTTAACTGAAGAATTTGAATCTTATTTTCTTCTGGCAGATCACTGTGCTCACTGTGTATGTGTTCCTTTATGGTCGCCTTTATCTTGTCCTGAGTGGGCTTGAAGAAGGCCTGAGTACTCAACCAGCTATTCGAGATAACAAGCCTCTTCAAGTGGCTCTTGCTTCCCAATCTTTTGTTCAAATTGGATTTTTGATGGCCCTGCCTATGTTGATGGAAATAGGGTTGGAAAGGGGTTTCCGAACTGCATTAAGTGAATTTATATTGATGCAATTGCAACTGGCCCCTGTATTTTTCACATTCTCTCTTGGGACAAAGACCCACTACTATGGAAGGACATTACTTCATGGGGGTGCAAAATATAGGCCCACAGGTCGAGGGTTTGTGGTGTTCCATGCCAAGTTTGCTGACAATTATAGACTATACTCCCGGAGTCACTTTGTCAAGGGAATTGAGCTCATGATCTTGCTTCTTGTGTACCAAATCTTTGGTCATACTTATAGAAGTGCTGTTGCCTATGTCTTGATCACTATATCTATGTGGTTTATGGTGGGTACCTGGCTTTTTGCCCCCTTTCTTTTCAACCCTTCTGGTTTCGAGTGGCAAAAGATTGTAGACGATTGGACCGATTGGAATAAGTGGGTGAGCAACCGAGGAGGTATAGGTGTGCCATCAGAAAAAAGTTGGGAATCATGGTGGGAAGAGGAACAAGAGCATCTTCGTCATTCTGGAAAGCGTGGTGTCATAGCTGAAATATTGTTATCCTTACGATTCTTTATATATCAATATGGACTTGTCTATCATTTGAACATTACAAAAAACACTAAAAGTTTTTTGGTAAGGATTGTGTCCTAGTATTTTATCAAATTTTAGTAGAATTTCAACAGTGAAATCATATCTTATCTTTTCACTTGGTCACAGGTCTATGGAATATCTTGGCTGGTGATCTTGCTAATATTGTTTGTTATGAAGGTAACTGCTAACTTCTTCATGTATTTCCCTGTCACATGTTACATTATGCACAGCATAAATAATTTCTTTCTCCATACAACAATTCACTTTCTTCTTTTTAAGTAATCTTATCAGGGGCTAGCATTACACTTTTTTTGTTACTACAGTTCAGGTGTTTACCAATTTTGAATTCAAGTATATGTCTTCTGTAAATTGATTTAAATAATTAGAGAATTGAGCTAGTTAATATATTTTACATACACTTGTCCCTTCTTTTATGGAGAAAGAGGGAGGACGGGTCAAGTTTGCCTTGGTAAATTAATATATTTGACTCAATCAAGCTGATTAAATGTTCAAAGACTGACAGCCTGATGCAAATTAGAGGACATTTTTTTGTTTGTTTTTAATGTCAGTCTGCAGCTTTCTTGTAAGACAGTGCATTTTTCCATTGCTCTGTTTGTTTTCACCTTATTGCAGTTTAAGAATACTGTTATGTCTCTCTGAGTCAACCAAAAGAGGTTAAGTAGATGTGTTTCAAACTTCAATTTTGATTTCCTTTCAAAAGTTCTGTTGCATGTTTCAAATTTATGGACTTTTTTGGTTTGTTTTTAATGTCTGTCTGCAGCTTTCGTGAAAGACGATGCATCTTTTCCATTGCTCTGTTTGTTTTCACCTTATCACAGTTTAAGAATACTGTTATGTCTCTCTATGAGTCAATTCCTTTCAAAAGTTCTGTTATATGTTTCAATATTTTTATATGAATTGGCACTGCTGAAGAGTTACTTTTTTTCTTCTTTTTTGTGGTGGTAGACTGTCTCTGTTGGGCGGCGGAGGTTCAGTGCCAATTTTCAACTCGTGTTCCGGCTAATCAAAGGAATGATTTTCCTAACTTTTGTCTCCATTCTGGTCACTTTGATTGCCCTCCCTCACATGACAGTCCAAGACATCATTGTTTGCATTCTGGCCTTTATGCCAACTGGTTGGGGGCTCATTCTGGTAAGTTAATGTTTCTATTGTCACCTTTACTTCTGTTTTCCAACCACAGTATGTTGAAACAGACTTGAAATGTGGGTGTTTGTATGTGTGTCAAACTTGAAATATTGAGTGTCAAAGTTGAAATATGGGTTTTTTAATCCCACAAGATACCTGCTCTGGTTGGGTGATGTGATTGCCTAAAATATTGGCGATTCAGTCCCTCTCTCTCTCTCTCTCTCTCTCTCTCTCGTGCAGTCATGCTATTTATAAATGAAAATTTGCTTAAAATAAATCTTTTACTCTGCTTTTTTGCTTTTTGAAAATCATATCTTTAAAGGTGATTTGACCTAATGTTGTGATTCATCTTAGCTTTATTGTTCTCCCACCTTATAAGGTTCATGTCCAGTATATATGGGCATATTGTACTACACTGCAAGGATAATGATGTGAGAATTGCATCATGTGCGGGGTTCAAGGAATATCCCAATGGTTCCAGCACCTTTTATGGTGCTTGGGCACTGGGGTTCAAACCCCATCTGGTGGCCCCCTCTGCTATTTACCTATCTACAACAACAAAAAAATTGCATCACGTGTTTGTGTTTCTTTGTTTTGTATGCTTAATTTCACATGGTTTTTTTATCCTTAATTGCACCAGATTGCGCAAGCCTGCAAGCCTCTTGTTCACCGGGCTGGGTTCTGGGGTTCAGTTCGGACACTTGCTCGTGGTTATGAGATTGTAATGGGTTTGCTGCTGTTCACTCCGGTTGCATTCCTGGCCTGGTTTCCTTTTGTTTCAGAATTCCAAACTCGTATGCTCTTTAACCAAGCATTCAGCAGAGGTCTACAGATTTCTCGTATTCTAGGCGGCGGCCAACGAAAGGATCGTTCATCACGCAACAAGGAGTAATTTTACTGACTGCAGCAGGGGCTATGTTTATGCTAATCCCACAATTCTTATTACACTCTGGCAGACTTATTTACTGTTTATACATATTATAAGCTGTTGTAATTATGGTGCTAATAGGGCTGCGTTAGTGCATCTTTGTATATTCTATTTGACTCAAGTTCTGCCAGCTCCTGTGTCCCCATCAAAAAGCATTTTACTAATTATGATAATTGGGTTTTATAACTTGGAATGACTTTTCTGATAGATAGAAAACACGCAACTGATTTTACAAGTTATCTGAACAATGGGGAACCTTTTTCGTTTTCCCCTGTATTTGTGTATATGCAAAAAAATGTGACACATCTCTCACTTGGGGTGGACAAGCATGGAACCCACTACTTGTGAAAGGGATGTTAGACATGTTTACACGTGTCCGAATGAGGCAAACAACATTAGTAATTACTTTAATAAACTTTGCTTTTAAGACATTATTTTATTGAAAGGATTACTTGCCTCACTCCCATGTAATGTATTTTCCATCCGGTCGTGTTAGAATAGTACTAGAAGGATCAATTTAGAGATTCCTATTGTGTTTGAACAACAATTTCTCTAAAAGAGGTTTGTCTTTTTGTAGGCTCATGGAATGGTACAAACATACAGTTTTCTATATCTGTACGGCAATAAAATGTACAAATTATAGTGGTGGTAGGCTATACTGCGTGGATGGTACAGCAGGCCTAATACAAGCATACAACAGTAAGAGATCTATATCATAGATTTGAGGGGACTAATGAGTTTTGGGATAACTATGAAGCATAAAAAATTCAATTGGCTTTTATTCAGCAAAAAAAAAAAAAAATCAATTGGCTTTTTCTTTTCTTTTTTCCATTTTCTTTTTTTATGGGTAGTGGCTATAGGAGCCCTACAAAAATGAAGCAGGCCAGCAGAAGATAGTTGCCATCTTCTCTGTTGATTGGGGAAGGAAACAAGTTTGCATATATTCTAGCATTGTATTCATTGGTCATTGTCAAGCTAATCAGGTTTAGTTTCAAATGGGGCTTCCAAATTGAGAGAAACATGCTCACTCAGCTCCTCGTTGAATCTTCATTGGCCACCCTCACTCCTTCCTGAACAGGTAGCTTTCAAAGAGAAGTTCTTTTGCAAACAATGACCACTGATGTTATCTCAAGTTGAAAAACCAGGTTTACCATTACGGTACGGTACCACAATTTCCCTAGACAATAATCTTATGTCATGGCCTTCATGGATCAACTCCCTACCAATTTCCCTAGACAATAATCTTATGTCATGGCCCTCATGGATCAACTCCCAAGTTGAGCAACGTCGCAAAATCGACTGAAATTATTTATCTAGATCATCGCTCGGATTATTTGGGATGCTGCAACGTCCGCTACAAATGATGATGTTAGTCCTGTAGGCATTGCTCACCAAAGACAAAGACACAATGATGGGCTTGTTGGCGATTGCTGTCAGAAAATGGGCTAGTGGAGAAATATAAGTACTCTTTTATCTTAAAGTGAAATTGAGAGGATCTTGTTCCAAATGTGAGGGGTAAAAATGTTTAAGACACAGTACAAAACATTGGCATGAGGATCCGAAGTTGGGGTGAAAAAATAACAACAATTCTATCAAGACAAGCTCATCAAGTGACTTAATCAGGGTTGTACAAATAAGACTATCATGACCCCTCTATTCAAAAAGTCGGTCAAACCACAGTTAATCAATATCTATAAATTAACTCTAGACAGCAAAATTCAAAAAACTGTTCTCCATTAGTAATCACTTAAATCTTCGTTAGTAATTAGGGATGACAATGGGGCGTGGCCGAAGGATGGGATCTTCGTCCCCGCCCCGCATGACGGGGAAAACTTTCTCACCCCATCCCCGCCCCTTGGGGCCCCGTCAAGCCCCACCTCCACTCTATAAACTCTACTTTTTGTTAATTTGCCCTACAATTAATACAATTTTTTTAATCTTATTTCATTAATAAAAATATACTTGAAATTACCACTAAATTTAACTCATCAAATCAAATCAATTTTTTGAAAAAATTGAATAATATATCCAAGTGTTTAATAAGACAATAAAATAAAATAAAAAAATCTCATAGTATAACACATAACAAAATAAAGGCAAAGAACTACATTGGATATAATAAAATAAACTAATATTGATATGTTATTTAAATAGTAAGGTTTTAGAGTATAAAAAATTTACAATTACAACTATTAGCAACGCGGGCAGGAACGAGGAGGGGCGGGGAGAGGCAGGGTGAGTCTAAAAAGTTTAAACCCATCCCTGCCCCGCCCCGTGGTGCGGGCCTAAAATCTTGTCCCATCCCCGCCCTATCACCTTTGTAAGGCGGGGAAAACCCGCGCGGGGCAAAGCGAGGAGGGGCAACTTAAGTGGGGCGAGACAAAATTGTCATCCCTATTAGTAATCTCTCAAAATGACTTCATAAATCTTTTGAAAAGGTATGCCCGTGTAAATATCCTCAAATTATTTTTTCCCCTCTACAAATAAAAACACGAAGTCTAATTTAAGCATCAAAGCATGGGTAATTGGTACAACACTAGTGCCCTTTGGTTGGCTCTTGTTATAGGTATCCATTATTCATGTTAATCATGCAACCATATTATTCATCGATTAACATCTATTGTAGGAGCAAGGATAATTTTCTTATGAAAAAATTGTTGTATGGGTCAAACTCGATTAATGGACACTCGGCAGAACATTATCACGCAAAGCAACCAAAATGATCCATCGAGAGTAGTTACATTGGTACAACAAGTGAGAAATGTGACACAAAATGTACATCAACCGGTACAACAAAACTGATACTCAATTAAGAGATTTCTCTCTCATGACGGTCCATTTTCGCATAACATCAACAAAGGAGAACATGATACATAGTAAAAGAATGATGAGTTAAAAACTCGTCATGATAAAGCCAAGAGCCAAACAAAGAATTGATCATACAAAATGTTATGTCAATTGATAAATTAATTGCATAAGTAGACTAATGAGCTAGAGATGTTTGCATACTAAGACGTGCAATTTAAAAAAATAAAATAAAATAAAAAATTTATGCCAAGTTAGACAAGCTATGAAAAGGGAAGACTCTTGCAGTTGTGGAGACTTGGTATAAAAACATATATACATTTCATTCCTGACATAAGTAACCCTTACCACCAAAATTTAAAATGCCATGATTGCAGGGCCTTTTTTTGTGTGGTTGAGATGCTAAAATAGTTTTTGAGTTATTTTAGCATCTTTATTGTAAGTGCTCTTAGAAGCGTTTAATTGTACTAATAACCCTTTTGACCACTTGGAAATATGTAAGACACTAATCCATCTACCTGATATTTCAAACAAGATCATGTGTAGAGTAGAGCTTTCTTGACTAAACTAAAAGGTTCAACAAAAATATGGTTCAATGTGTTGAAAGCCTATTCTTTGCTAAGATTAGCAAATTATTTGTGAGTCACTTCATTGTTGGGTGGAGACTGGAGACACATGAGGCCAACTACTTACCTCGTAAATGTTAACCAAAATAAGGGATTACGTGGTTAAGCCATTAAGTAACAATTTGATTTTTTAGTAATTATAAATTTTACATGATATAATAAAGTTTAAAATCTCATTTTACATCGCTTTAAAAAATCTAATTTTACTTAATTAAAGATACATTAGTTAAAGGAGAAAAGTAATTAATTTTAAACAAGAAAGACATTAGTAAACCGAAGAAAAATGATATGATTTTTATTTATTTTTACAATAAAAGGAACTAATATATATTATGAAAGAGTTATTTTTGTTAGAATTGATAGAGTTTCAACTTTATGGATTATGGAGCTCCAGAGACAGTCAACCGGGTAGATTCTTGGTCCCTGCTTCACCATCTCAACACCCAATATGACTTGTCGTGGGTCTATATTAGCGATTTCAATGAAATCACAAGATTGGAAGAGAAGTCTGGGGGTGTTTTAAGGCCTGATAAGCAAATGCAAGACTTTAGAGATTGTCTTGATTTTTGTGGTTTAAAGGACATCGAGTTTACTAGTCTGTCGTTCACCTGGTGTAATAATAGATTTGATGGTCCTTTAGTGTGGGTCAGGTTGGATAGAGCCATTGCCTCAACTGAGTGGATGATCGAGTTCCCATCTGTTCGCTTGCATCATCTGTCCGGATTCTCTTCAAACCATAAGCCTATTTGGCTCTGCTCTAATGATGTGCACTGTCGGTTTTATCACCCCCAAAGGCCCTTCAGCTTCGAAGAGATGTGGATAAAGGATGAGAGGTGTGAAGGGGTGGTCCATGCCGCTTGGGCCTTGAGGCTGGAGGGTGACCCTATGAGGAAAGTCCTGCAAAAGGTGAGTAATTGTCAAACCCAATTGAAATCCTGAAATAAGAATGTGTTTGGTAATATTAGATTATCTCTAGCTCGCAAAAGAAAATTGTTGGCTAAGGCGGAGTCTGACGCTATTACAAGGCAAGGCACCAGTCAGGTCAAAGAACTCAAGGAGGAAATTAATAAATTGATGGACTTAGAAGATTGTGTGTGGAATCAGAGAGCAAAAACAGACTGGCTCCGATATGGTGACCAGAATTCAAAATACTTCCATTGCCATGCAACTAAAAGGAGCGAGAGAAATTTCATTTTAGGCCTTAAAGATGACCACGATCTCTATGTGGTGGATGAGGATAGAATTGGTGATTTGCTTAATAGTTTCTACTCTTCTTTATTTTCCTTTTCAAGCCCCACTGTGTTTGATGAAGTTCTTAAAGGTGTGGAGACTCACGTTACTCAGGAAATGAATGAGGAATTGATCCGATCCTTTGAGGCCTCTAACGTTCAAGCAGCTCTCTCGCAAATGAAAGCCAATACAACCCCTGGCCCAGATGGACTTCCTCCCCTATTCTACAAACAATATTGGTCAAAATTTGGCTCTGATGTCTCTGATGTAGTCCTGGATGTACTAAATTCAGGTATACTCCCTCAAGACCTCAATCACACTTTCCTTACCTTTATTCCTAAGAATAAAATTCTGAGGCAGGTAACGGATTTTAGGCCAATTAGTTTGAGTAATGTGTTATATAAGCTTATTGCGAAGGTGCTTGCTAATCATTTGAAAAAATTTATTCCTCAGTTGATTTCGAAAACCCAGAGCATTTTCTTAACAGGTCGTCTTATAACTGATAATATTTTGATAGTTCATGAGATCCTACACTACTGAAGGCCAAGCAAACTAGTAAGATGGGGCTGATGGCTTTGAAGCTCAATATGAGCAAAGCTTTCGACCGTGTTGAATGAGTTTTCTTGGAAAAAATCATGGCAAAAATGGGTTTCAACAGTAGATGGATTTCACTTACTCTATCCTTCTAAATGGGAAACCATATTGGCTTATTTCACCACTGAGGGGCCTCCGCCAAGGTGACCCTCTGTCACCATATCTGTTCTTGCTAGTCATTGAAGGGCTGCATGGGCTCCTGAAGAAAGCTGAAAATAAGGGCAGTTTAAGAGGTGTCTCCCTTTGCCGACTGGCCCCCGGATATCTCATTTGATATTTGTTGATGATAGCCTCATCCTCTGTAGAGCCACCATCTCAGAATGCCAAAAAATCCAATCAATCCTTCAAATTTATGAAAATGCTTCGTGCCAAAATATCAACGGGGGTAAGACCGATCTGTTCTTGAGCTCTAATATGTCAGCTTAGACTCAAGAAGAAATTAAAGTTCTCTTGGTTGTCCCAGCTATCCAAAGGTATGAGCTGTACTCGGGCCACCCTTTGGTTGGGCTAAAAGGAAATCATTTAGTATGGTAAAGGAGAGAATTTGGAAGAAGCTAAAAGGTTGGAAAGAAAAGTTATTGTCTCAAGCTGGCGGAGAGATCTTGATTAAGGCAATGGTCCAGGAGATCTCCACCTATACCATGTCGTGCTTCAAACTTCCGAAAAGGCTTATCAACGAAATTGAAGCCTTGATTAGGAAATTTTGGTGGGGTTATAGTGGGGAACAAAAACAAATCCATTGGGTCAATTGGGAGAAACTATGCCTCCTAAAAAGCAAATGGGGGATGGGCTTTAGAGAGCTAAGCAGATTTAATGACTCCTTCCTCGCTAAGTAAGTGTGGTGTCTAATGAACGATGAAGAGTCTCTGTTTCATAGGGTCTTTAAGGAAAATTTTTTCCGAATTGCTCAATTATGGAGGCAAATAGCTAAAGCAAAAGGTCTTACGCATGGAAGAGCATAGCCCAAGCCAAATGGGTTATTGAATTGGGCTCGGTTTGGAGTGTTGGGGATGGTAAGTCCATAAAGGCAAGAGGTGATAAATGGTTACCAAGCCTCCACTGCAGTTGTGTTGTTTCCCGGCCCTTTTCCCTCAACCAGACTCAAATGTTAGTGCCTTAATTGATGAAGAGTCCCACTCATGGAACACGAACTTGATTCAGCAAGAATTCCTAGCACATGAAGCTAGAATCATTTCTGGTATCCCCTTGAGCATTCACAACCTCCCATATAAGCAGGTTTGGTTTCCCTCAAACTAGGGTGTGTTTACCACTCACAATGCATATAAACTATTATCTTTGTCTGAGAGACTGTCCCTCCCAAATTGTTCAAACCCTGGAAGGCGTAGGCAATTGTGGAATGGAATTTGGTCTTTACAGGTACCTCTCAAGATTAAGCATCTAATGTGGAAGGCAGCAAACGAGGCAATCCCAACTTTATACAATCTGTGGAGACGTCAAGTGGTCCAATCAGTTTCTTGCCCTGGTTCTAAATCTGCTTGTGAAGATACTATCCACACATTGTAGGGCTGCCCTACTCTCAGGATCATTTGGGAAGCTGATGAGATGAGTAAAAAACTACTCAAATATAAGTCTACCAAATTTGCGGACCTGTTGGAAATGGTTTTCAGGGTTAAAGGTAGCCAGGATATGGACCTTCTGGCTGTGATCTTCTGGATGATATAGGAGAAAAGAAATTTTGACCGCATAAGGGGCAGCTCTTACAGCCATCAGGACAATTGCCTCAGGGCCCTGCGGTTCCTCCATGATTTCTCAGTAGCCCAATTACCTCACCAAATCCATCATCTTCCTGTTCTAGCCTGTAGGGTTAGGTGGATCCCTCCAATTTTCCCGCTTTACAAGGTGAATTTTGATGGGGCGATCTTCAAAGAAATAGGGGCTACTGGTTTGGGAGTGGTCATTTGAGATTTGGAGGGTAGTGTGATTGGTGCATTGGCTGAAAGAATTCCCCTTCCCCCTCTCTGTGGCTATGGTGGAAGCTCTTGCTTGAAGAAAAGTAGTCATGTTTGCAAAGGAATTAAGTATTTTTGATGCTACATTTGAGGGCGATACAAAGATTGTAACTAATGCTCTGCGTGATGGAGGGTCAAACCATCTTGAATATGACGATGTCATTATTGACTCCCTTATGCTAGCTAGTGGCTTACGCCTTTGTAACTTCGCTCATGTAAAACAACTACGCAATTTAGTCACCCATTTCCTTGCCAGAAAGTCCAAATTTGGTAATGAGCTTCAGGTTTGGATTGAATCCGTTCCTGATGATATAACTCCTCTTGTAGCTTGTGATGTATTATAATTTCCGTTTTTATTAATCTAGCAGGCTTTCAAGTTTGGTTTCTCAAAAAAAAAAAAAAACTTTATGGATTATGGTGATTATTCTTTTATTAAGCTAATATGCCAATTGATTTTTGACATAGGTAGGGTTTGAATTCTAAATTTTGTTGTTTGACAATAAGAAAAATAGATACACTAACCAAACTACGCTACACTTTGTCTCACCCCCAGAGCATATAGATCAACCTAATCAATGAAAACTTGCACTGAACTCACCCATCCTTTTAGGCACAGGGACATAAGAACCAATTCAATTGCTTTTTTTTTTTTTTTTTTTTTTATATAGAAATTATGCCTCTAGCAAGATAGGGGCAACCCTCACTTTTCCTCTCACTTCAACGATTCTCATATGTGGTTAATGGCGGAGCTAGAAAATTTTGTCAAGTGGGACCAAGCCAAATGTATTATTGTATTATGTTAGCTTTAACCCTCTATATAAATGCGTATGATTTTATTTTTGGAAAACAACAAAAATCTTTTGCTAAAGAGATTTACTTATATATTTTTATTAACTTATACTTTAAATGTTCCTAAAATTAATGACTTATATATGACAAAAAAATCAATATTAAAATGAAAAATAAAGGAGACAATAATAAATTAAAGAGCATTTATACTTTTTTTTTAAAATGAAAGGGGGACATCACTTAAAATTTACTCAATATTTTAAAGATAAAATTTAGTAACAAAATTGGTTGTAGCCTAAAGTTACAACCTTACTCAATAAA
Source organism: Castanea sativa (assembly GCF_040712315.1). NCBI lineage: Eukaryota > Viridiplantae > Streptophyta > Magnoliopsida > Fagales > Fagaceae > Castanea > Castanea sativa. Next base: position 47,829,972 of record NC_134020.1, on the reverse strand, counting down.
ATAAACATTGTTACATATTTTGAAAATCTACTCGTTGAATTGCATGTTCTTTACATTCTTAATACATATGTCAAATGTTGTATCAATCATATATTATTTGTTATATGATTTATAAATTTATATTTTTTGCATAATTTTAAACTACAAAAATTTGCAATTTAAACTATTTATTGATGACATAACTATTGATCTTTAATTTTCTAAAAGTTTTTGCAAGTATGGAGGATACAAGAAGAATATGTAATCCAATGGTGGGTTTGTAAAAAATCACCTCCAATAAAAAGATATTGAGTAAGGTTATAATTTAAGGCTACAACTAATTTTGTAGTTAAACTTTATTCATATTTTAAACTTTTATCATTAAATAGAGGAAAAATGGGTATTTTTGAAAAATCCAGGAAGGGCCATGGCCCTCCTACCACCCCCCCCCCCCCCTCTCTCCTGTCTATGCATAGGGTTATTTTCTATCTGCTTTTGGTTCTTGATAGAGGAGAGAGCTTAAGATAGATAAGCAAGGAGATGCAATTGATTAGTTATTACTTTATTTTTTTTTGAGAAATGATTAGTTATTACTTAGTAGCTGGGTTTTTTCTTTTTTGAATCTCTATCCTAGTAGGAAAGGGAAAGCAAGCACAGATAGAAAAAAAATGTATTAAATATAGCTCACGATACCTTTTTTTTTTTTTTTTTTTTGGTTGATAAAAAACTAGTTAAGCAAACAAAAATTCAAAAGAGTTATATTTATTTTTTTTGTATATATATATTTTTGGGAATATTTTTATGCAACTTTTAGGGCTCTATTTGAAATTCGCTTTATTTTGCTGAAATTAAAATTTTTTTATTAAAAATATTATAGATAAAAGTAAAAGTTAGCTGAAATAATACAGTGAGACTCATGAATAGTATTAAAAATTACAATAAACTCATAAATAATAGCAAAAATAAACTAAATAGTAAAATAAATTATAAAAAAATAAGTTACCCAAACAGATCTATAAAAATTATTTTATAATTAAATTTATCAAAAGCCAGTCCTAAGTTAAACAAATAGTCGCGCCGGTTCCTTTCAAAATAAAGAATAAAAAAAAGTTGCGCCGGTTTTCGCGTACACAAAGGGGTTTCTTCTCCGCGTCAATGAGACCAAAAAACCCAAACTAAAAAAAAAAAAAAAAAAATGCCGTGTTCTACCGGCTGTAACCGGTAATTCCGGTATCTTTGAAATGCACTAGATTCGAGCGCTCTTTCCTTGTTTCTATCTTCCTTTCCTTTTCTCTCATTTTCATTTCATCTCCTTTCCCTCTCTCCCAGCTTTCTTTCTTTTCAGCTTTCACAGCTAAAAACAACCTTTTCAGCTCTGATCCGAGTCGGAGACCGATTCGGATTCCGATTCCGATTCAACTCGGACTCTCTTTTCTCTAGGCTCTTCTTCTCCCAAATCAGGTACGCACTTCCATTTTTACTTGATCTCCCGTTTGGTTCCCGAGAAAAAAAAAATATGCAGGTTTTTTGAGATCCTTAGGGTTTTGAATGTCTAAATGTGGAATGTAGGGTTTTTTGTTTGAATTTATTGTGGTATCGGAGGCTCTGTTGGTTGTGTTTTTTTAATAATTTACGTGGTTTAGGATTCAGATTCTACTATTTTTCGTTTACATTTTTTTTTTTTTGGTTTGTTTCAAATTTTAGAAGAATTGTTTAAGGAATTTGTATAGAGAGCTTCTTTAATGTTTAAAACTGTGCTAACTGATTCAATATGACTTGTTTTGTTGGCAAAAATAAAGAGCTAACTATTTAAGTTGAGCTTAGAAGTTATATATAATAGTTGATTCAGAACAATTTTCTGCGTTGAGAAGAAAATAGTTGCTGTTTAAGTCTAGCTTGAAAGTTTATGTATGTATGTATGTGTGTGTGTATGTATATATATTGTTGTGTTGAGAAGAAAAGAGTTACTATTTAACGGGTGCCTTAGGGCATTTGTTAATGGGTCATTTTAGGAAAGTTTTGATACTACTTTCATGCGAATATTAAAAGCTGTAAAAAAAAATTCAGTTGCATTTTCCTTTTCTCATAAAAAGCTTCTAAAGATATTTCTCAAACCAATGCTCTTAGGGTATCCGTTAACTTTTTTCATATGTATATATATAAAAAGAGAGAGAGAGAGAGAGAGAGAGAGAGAGAAAAGATGCACACGTAACTAACTGGTGGGTCTTGAACCCAACAACCTCACCCTCCACCTTGCTCTTATGTCATTTGACCTAGAGCTCTTTGGCAAGAAAATTTTTGATTGTAGTTTTGCTTGAATGGAATCTCTCTCGGTGATTATTGGTGTCTGTATATTTCAGCACTAATGATTTGTTGAGAAAAATTGTGGCATGGTTGTTTTGATTGTTTCTTAATTTTTTGGGTGATGTATTTTTTATATATTAACAGGGTGCCCTTAGGGCATTTGTTAATGGACCATTTTAGGAAAGTTTGGATACCACTTTCTTGGGAATTATAAAAAGTTGTAAAAAAAAAATCAGTTTCCTTTTCCTTTTCCTTTTCCCATAAAACGTTTCTAAAAATATTTCCCAAACCAATGCCCTTAGGGCATCCGTTATCTTTTTGCTCGTGTCCTTTGACCTAGAGCTCTTTGGCAAGAAAAATTTTGATTTTAGTTTTGCTTGAATGGAATCTCTCTCAGTGATTATTGGTGTTTGTATATTTCAGCACTAATGATTTGTTGAGAAAACTTGTGGCATGGTTTTTTTGAATATTTATTAATATTTTTGGGTGATGTATGTTTTATAGAAAATGTCTCGAGCTGAGGAACTGTGGGAGCGGTTAGTCCGTGCTGCCTTAAGGAGGGAAAGGACAGGGACAGATGCATTTGGGCATCCTGTTACTGGAATTGCTGGATATGTTCCATCTTCATTAGCAAACAATAGAGATATTGATGAAATTCTGAGAGCTGCAGATGAAATTCAAGATGAAGATCCCAATGTTTCTAGAATCTGTATGAAATTTTTATTTCTTGAAAGATCATCGTTTATTTTTTTCTTTGGTTTTATCATCCTTTTATTTAATATATTTTTGCATACACTTGGGTCTCCTGTTGCCAGGTGCATTTCTAGATTACAAATGTTTAGTGGCTTTCATATACTCTGAAACTTTTTATGGGCCTGTATTTTATGCATGCGCGATATTGAAGATGCAAATTTTGCTACTTTATTTGTGTGCACTAGTAGAAAAGACATGTAACTATAATAAGGAGAGGAGTTCTACTTTGATAAATTATTATAACAAGTTGATATGTGAGCTGCACTGTCACACCATGTGACACATGACCTCACTGTCCCTCTATACTTTCATCGTTGGGAGTTGGAGTCAGTGAATTCCTTTCTAGACCTTATTTACTCACTGTTGTTTAGGGAGGTGGGGTTGGTAGGATGAGATGGAGTTTGATTGGAGTTTTAAGTTTGATGTTCACTCTTATTACCTATCCAAAAAAAAGTTTGATGTTCACTCTTATTACAAGGCTATTTGTGGTACCATTGTTAATTCATTCCTTTGGAAGAGTATATGGTGTCATTTAAAAAAAAAAATAAAGAAAGAAGAATATGGTGTGTCAAGGCCCTAAAGAAGGTGTCTTTTTTTTTTTGTGGACAACAACTTTGGGTAAGAATGTAGGAATTGGTTTGGAAAGCATTTGTTTCTCCATTTTGATGTTGTTTATGTTTTGTGGAGTGAAAATTTTAAGATGCTTAGGTTTCAATGGATGATCCATCGACAGTAGCAGAGTTGCTATTTGGTTGTAGGATTTGGTTTGGGAAGCAGTATTCAAATGTTTGGAATCTTAGTCTGTTATGCTTGATGTGGATAGTATAGTAGGAATGGAATGACCATACTTTTGAGGACATTGAGAGACCTCTTGATTAATTGAAATCCTTTGTGATTTTTCCTTGTTTGATTAGTCCTGTGCATGGAGTTTTACTCATTGTAATTCCATTTTTGAGTTCCTAGACTCACTTTGTTCTTTTTTTAATTTTTTAGGATACTTTGTTTTCATCATTGTGAACATGAAGTAATCTTTTACTTGAATAAAACTTTACTACTTACCAAAAAAAAGAAGTTGTTCTAGCTCGTATCTTAACCATTGAGTCTTATTGTCCCTTTATCTCTATTTCTACTTTTACTAAACATACATTCCACGCGCTTTGTTTTCGTCCTAATTTATTTCGATAAGTAATAAGTTCTATTAAGAAAAAATGCAACAAGTTTCAAAGGCATATAATAGATGTGCATCACAACTTAGCTTTGAGATTACGATGATATGTAAGCTCCAATAAGTTGGAAACAGTAAAGAGCATTCTGTTCACACCCATCAAAAGTTCTAGAATTTCTCTCTTCAAAAGCACCACAAGCCCCAGGCCTTAGACAGGTTTACCATTGTTTTTTTTTTTTACTAGAGATGTTGGAGGGTGGTAGAAGTTGATGTGTTGGTTGTTTTGAAGAGTTCCACAAGTATTGTAAATTTGAAAACTCTCTTAATGCATCTTTTATTGCATTAATTCCAAAGAAGATGAATGCTACCAATGTGAGGGACTTAGTTTGGTCTGGAGTGTTTAGAAGATTTTGGCCAAGGTGTTGGCCAATAGGTTGAAAGGGGTTTTGGATAAACTTATCTTTGAATCACAAAATTCGTTTGTGGGAGGAAGGCAGGTTTTGGATTCAGTGCTTATTACTAATGAGTGTGTGGATGCTAGGATAAAGTCATACCCTTGCCATTATTCTATAAGTTGGATATAGGAAAAACCTATGATCATGTTAATTGGGAGGCTATTCTCTATCTCTTGGAGAGAATGGGTTTTGGTGAAAAGGAGAAGTTGGATTCATACTTGCATTTCCACAATACAATTTTCTATCTTGGTGAATCATTCTCCTTGTGGTTTTTTTAGCTTTTCTAGGGGATTAAGACAGGGGAATCCATTATCTCTTTCGCTCTTTACTCTGGTTAAGGAGGTTCTCAGTAGTATGTTGAGGAGAATGGGGGAGGGAGGTCTTGTCAAAGACTCAAAGGCTTTACGCTATAGCCGTGTGGATTCTTCCATCTTTGTTCGTCAATGTCATGGCTGTTGCCTCATCCTTCTTTTATTCTTGACAATAGTTGGGAATACTGATTGGGGGGGGGGAGGGTTGTCTATTTCCTATGTAGCACGGGTGCGTTTCCGGATTTGGGCGCAGGTGCGAGAGCGGGTGCGAGACTCGGCAATTTTTGAAAAAATAGGGTGTGGGTGCGGTGATTAAAAAATTATCAAAAATATTTTTATTTATATTTTTAATATATTTTTACTATTAAAATATTTTTTTAAAACACGTTAGATTCACAAAACAAAGAAAAAAGAAATCAAGAAACACAAAACAAAACACAAAACAAAAAAGAATGTCCTGCACTCTCACCTAATCATGCCAGATATCAGCAATATCAGATAAAATGACCAAAACAGCCACATGACTTTGGGTGCAACTAGGGGGTCCAATAGAATACAAAACAAAGGGCATTTTGGGTAGTCAAAGTTTATATTAAAACTCAAAGTAGCAGTTCCCATAAAAAAAAAAAAGAGTAGCAGACCTAGTACGTTGAATGGCTATCTCTTGTGCGTTTCAACTCAACGATGAGGCTTAGGTTTTAGTTTTTGGACAGCAAATGCTTTGGTTTTAGGTTTTTGTTGTTGCAATGCATGATCCAAGGCCGATTTCGGCAGTTTCGGCCGCCGGCCAGTACATTCCGAACCAGGCCGTATCAGGTCATATCGGCCGAATCGGAACGTACTGGCCGGCGGCCAAAATTGGCCTTGGATCATGCATTGCACCAACAGATACGACCTGATTTTGGCTGAATCGGCTTGGTTCGGTGCGAATCGGCGAGAGTCGAAGCCAAGTCGGCGTGAATCCCAAAAAAAAAAAAAAAAACTGAGACGCGGCATCGACGCGCGGGCAGCGGTGTTGCTCGCGCATCAGACGTGGGTGCGGCACCCATTTTGCCACACTCGTGCTTCATAGTCTATTTCACACTTATTGTTTGTTGTGGATACTATCTTGTTTTGTGATGTTGACATTGAACAGATTTTGTACATTCAGATGTTGCTGTCTTGTTTTGAGGTAGTGATTGGGTTAAAAGTTAATTGGAGAATGTGGTTGAATTCGATTTGATTTTGTATTGTAAGGTAGGGTCTTTGCCAATGACCTACCTTGGTATGCCATTGGGGGCTTCTTTTAACTCAACGACAATTTGGAATCCTATTTGGGGAAATTCAAATGTCGATTAGCTGATTGGAAGAGGCTTTACTTTTCAAAAAGGGGAGGCTGAAGTTATTGAAGAGTACGCTTTTGAGCCTACCTACTTATTATTTGTCATTGCTCACCATTACTACTTGTGTGACCAATAGGAACTAGAGGTTGCGAAGGAATTTCTTGCGGGGTGGTTTAGGTGAGGAGTTCAAACATCATTTGGTTGGATGAGATACGATGTGTACTTTTATGTCTAGTGGAGCACTGGGGATTTAGAAGCTTACTCCTTTTAATCACTCTTTGTTAGGCAAGTGGTTGTGGTGATTTCAGATGGAGGAAACTTGTTTATGGAGGCGGTTAATGACTGTGAAGTATGGGGAAGAATGGGGTGGATGGTGTACTAAACCTGTTTGAAGCACTCATGATTGTGGGTTGTGAAGGAGTATTACAATGGGTGGGGTAGTTTCTTACCATACATTTGGTTTGATGTGGGTTCTGGAAAATGGATCCGATTTGGGCAGGCTGTTGGTGCTGAGAACAGCCTTTGCAGATGTTGATCCTATTCTATTTTAAAATTCTGTGAATACGAAAGCTTCAGTTGAGTCCTTATCAGCTCCTTATTAGAGAGATAGGAGGAGGTGGGGAGGAGTTGGGATGTGAGGTTCATGAGAAATTTTAATGATTGGGAGGGGTTTCATTCCTCCAAGTTCTACACTTCTAGTGTACTTGGTTGGTTTTTTTTTTTAATAAAATTTCTTACTTATCAAAAAAAAAAAAAGTCCCCATTAGGGAGGGGGTAATCAGTATTTTAATGTTAAATTTTATTTTTTTATGAGGCATTACAGGGCTCATCCCTTGTGTCTTTCCCTTGGAAAGCCATATGGAGGGTGAAGGCTCTTTGGAGAGTTTCCTTTTTTGTGTGGACATCTGCTTGGGGAGGGGGGGGGGTGGGGTGGGGGTATCTTCTCAAGAATAGATACTCCATTTTGAGTTGGTTTTGTATGTGCTGATGCAGTGGGGAGATGGTAGACCGTATTTTGTTATGTTGGAGTGTGGTGTTTGAGTTGTGGAGTTTTGTTTGTAGTTCCTTTGGGATATAGTGGGTATTATCAGCCAAGGTCATTGAGCTATCATGTGGGTGGCAGAATTGGGGAGGGAAAGAAATTTGGAATCATGTCCATTATATTTGTTGTGGACTTTATGGAGGGAAAGAAATTGATGTAATTTCAAAGTTGTGAAAACCGCAAGGAGTCAATTGCTAGCCATCTTCACCAGTTCCTTATACAAGTGGTCTTATGCATTGGGCTTTATGGATAGCAATGCCATTGAGTCATTCATAGAGCCATTATCTTTGTAGATAATTCTTTTAGTTCCTTATATGAGTGGTCTTATGCATTGGGCTTTATGGATAGCAATTCCATTGAGTCATTCATAGAGCCATTATCTTTTTTTTTGATAGGTAATAAAGATATATATTCAAGAACACTACCTTATATAGAAAAACATAAGGCAGAGAGAAAAATACAAAGGGAAGAGCGAGAGAAAAAAGATCAAGAAAGAAAACGAAACTAAGTACACATGAGAGAGCTAAGAAACACAGGGAGAGAATCACTAGAGGTGAGTCCCCAAGCCCTAGGCCATTCAAACAAAGTGCCACTGAAAGAGGCCAAAAGCTGGTCATCTGAACTTTTCATGTTCTCGAATGTCCTCCTATTTCGTTCCCTCTAAAGACACCACATCAAGCATAATGAAGCTAAATTCCAAATGCTAGACAAATGCTTTCCAGGCCAATTCCACCAACCGAATAGGGTATCTGCAACTGAACCAGGCAAGACCCAAGAAAACCCAAAAGATCTAAACACTAAACTCCACAACCGATGAGCCTTCCCACAATGTAGTAACAAATGATCCGTCGTTTCCCTATTATTGCGGCACGTGATACACCAGTCTACAAAATCCAACCCTCTACTTCTCAAATTATCACCTGTAAGGATCCTATCCCATACAGCAGTCCACACAAAGAAGGAAACACGCCGAGGAGCCTTAACCTTCCAAACACCTTTCCAAGAAAATATAATGGGAAATGAGCTTCTCAACTTATTGTAAAACAAATGAATATCAAAGTCCCCATTCTTTGTCAACTTCCATCGCATACAATCACCGTTCTCAATAGGAGGAAGATTAGAGCCCAAGGTACGGAGAAAATCATCCACGCCACTCATTTCCCAATCATTTGGTCTCCGAGTAAAGTGGACATTCCAACTTCTCCTCTCCTCTATCCCCAACCGTTCAAGAGAAGAGGCCACCGATGCATCTTTATTGGATGCAATCCCATACACACTTGGAAAAGTCAATTGAAGAGGAGAATCCCCACCCCATTGATCTGTCCATAGCTTCACCCTATCCCCCACCCCTACCTCAAAGTGAATATTCTTGCTAAAATGCGGATACTTCTCCACAAGCCACAAGCCACAAGCCACACCCATGCACCCCTCTACCTAGCTTGGATGTCCAACCCCCCCATTCTTCCCCAAACTTGAGGGCTACCACCCTTCTCCAAAGCCTTGTCTCCTCAATCCCAAACCGCCATAACCACTTCCCTAGTAAGGCTTTATTAAAAGTAGTTAATTTCCTTACTTCTAACCCACCATATTGCAAAGGTGCACACACTTTGTCCCATCCCACCAAATGAAACTTGGAGTCCCCCCACAAGAAATCCCTTTGCAACCTCTCAATTTTATTGGCCACATGCGTAGGGATGGTAAAAAGAGACAAAAAAATAAGTGGGGAGACTAGATAATGTGCTTTTAAGTAACGTTAGTCTTCCACCTTTTGACAAATACAACTTCTTCCAGCCGGCCAATTTACGCTCAATTTTCTCCAAAATAAGATTCCAAATAGTAGGGGACTTCTCACGCTCAATATTCTCTTCATAGAGCCATTATCTTTGTAGATGATTCTTTCCATTGTAATTATTTTGGCTTCTTTGTGTCGTTTTTACATGAAGTATCCTCTTTCCAATAAAATTATTCTTTTATATATATATATATATATATATAAAAGAAAGCAAGTAAATCTATAACCTTTCCAAATCTCACTATTGTGGTGTCTCCCAAATCAGTCTTGCCAACAAGCAACTAAATTTATAACCTTCCTTGGCATCACCCAGGGTAAAGGAAGGTATTACTGATCTATTTCATATTGCACGAAATCAAGTGTCTGTGGCGGGGGGGTTAATGGCACTATGTTATGGGATGCCACATTCATTAGGCCATTTCAGGATTAGGAGTTGGAGATAGTGTTGTTAAAAGCGCGCTTAAGCGCATGGGCTTTGAGGCTTTTTCCCTCTAAAGCGATTTGCTCTCACAAAAGTGCGCCTTAGGCGTGTTTTTTAGTGTTTTTTTATTAAGCGCAAAGCGTGCTTTTTTGAGCTCTTTGTAATTAAAAAAAAAAAAAAATCCTGATTTGATTTTTACCCATTAGATCTAAATATGTTTGAAATAAGCCATTGATTTAATATATAAAAACTAATAGTGTGGTGTGCTACCATTAACCTAAGCCTACTTCTTTAGATATTTTTGACCTTTTGGACCACGACCACACAAACAAACACTCAATTCAGACAATTATGATCATCCCTTGCTTAATGAGGATGATGATTATGTAGGTTAGGATTGCATTGCATATTTGCATTGATTTTGTCAGGCTGAGATATTTTGTTAGGTAAAGATAACATTACTTAACCTTCTAGTACTTTTTAGCCTTTACCTTTTTGGTTCTAAACTTCTATTTTGATTCTACGATTTTTTGTAATCATAGCCATCAAATATCATATTTGCATATATTTTGTAAAGCACAAGAGAATTATGTAAATGTTATATAAATTATATAAAATGTTTCCAAAAGTGTTGGACTGTGGTAAAGGAAGATGTTATGGCTTTTTTTGTGGATTTTCATAGAACTTGCATCTTTGAAAAATCTCTTAATGCCACTTTTTTATGTCTGATTCCTAAGAAGACGAATGCTATTAGCATTAAGGACTTTTGTTCTATTAGCCTTGTGGGTAGTTTGTATAAGCTACTATCAAGTGTTGGCATATTTGGACAAGGGAGTTTTTTGTGTCAGCGGTTATGCGTTTGTCTAATGGGTGGCTTCATTGGGACATTTGGTTCTGTCTTCCACCACAAGATTGGGAGTCAGAATCGTTTGATCTTTTTTGGATGGTGCTTTATTCCACGAATGTGTGGGGTGTTGGTGATGAAAAACTTTTCTGGAAGCCAGCAATTAGGAGAGGTTTTGAGGTTCGAGGCTTCTATCACTTTTTATCTCCTTCTTCTGTCATTGATTTTCCTTGGAAAATGGTGTGGCAATCAAAGGTTCCTCCTAGAGTAGAAAAGAGTGACAGAAGAAGGAGATAAACAGTGATAGAAGCCTCGAACCTCAAAAGTACGCTTTCTAGTCTTCCGACTTACTTTCTATCGTTATTCACAATTCCTACTCATGTGGCTAATAAAATTGAAAAGTTGCAAAGGGATTTCCTATGGGGAGATAGCAAGATTCATTTGGTAGGATGTGATAAAGTTTGTGCGCCTATAGCAAATGGTGGCTTAGGGATAAGGAAACTCACTATCTTTAATAAGGCTTTATTGGGGAAATGGTTGTGGCGGTTTGGAAAGGAAGAGGGTCGGTTATGGAGACGGGTAGTAGCTTCAAAATAAGGGGAAGATAGGGGGGGATGGACCTCAAAGCTGGGTAGGGGAGCTCATGGGTGTGGTTTGTGGAGAAGTATCCGCATGGGTTGGGAGGATTTCAGCAAAAATTGTCAGTTTGTGGTTGAGTTGGGGAATAGGGTGAGGTTTTGGCAGGATGAGTGGTATGGGGATCAATCTTTTCAATTGGTTTTTCCAAGGCTGTATGTCATTGCCATTGATAAGGAGGCTTCTGTTGAAGCTTCTTTGCCTAGGCAAGGGGTGGAGGATAGAAGATTTTGGAATGTTCGTTTTAGCAGATTTTTTAATGATTGGGAGATGGATGAAGGGCTGCAGTTTCTTCGTATATTGGGTGCTATAACCCCTCCTATGGATGTTGGAGACCGGATGAGATGGAAATTGAAGCCTAATGGGGCTTTTGACATCCGGTCGTACCATAACAAATTAAGAAATTCTCCTTCAACTATCTTTCCTTGGAAAGCTATTTGGAGAGTAAAGGCCCCTAGGCGAGTTTCTTTTTTTGTTTGGTGTGTAGCTTGGAATAAGATTCTAACGGGAGACAATTTGAGATTGAGGAGATTGGATTTTGTGGATTGGTGCATTATGTGCCGTCATTGTGGAGAGACGGTAGATCACTTACTTCTTCATTGTGAGGTGGCCTATTGGTTTTGGAGCTTTGTTTTTATAACTTTTTGGCTTGGCTTAGGTTATGCCTAGATTGATTCCAGACTTGTTTTTTGGATGGTGGAATTGGCTGGGGAAGCATTCGTCTCAGATCTGGAATTTAGTCCCGTTGTGCATCCTATGGTGTATTTGGAAGGAGCGGAATCGGAGGACTTTTGAGGATTTGGATAGCACTAGTGATCAGTTGCTTGCTTCTTTTAGTGGAACTCTTTTTGATTGGTCTCGGGCGTGGGGACTCACGTCTAGTGATTCCCTCCCTTCTTCTCTTTGCTCCATTTTCCTATTGTAATTTCTTTGTTGTTTGGTTTTCTCTCTTGTTTCTCTTTGTTTTCTTTTTCTTGTATTTTCTGGGTTGTTTTGTGTTTTTTAGGCATAGAGTAGCCTTTCGTATATATATCATTCTTACTTTAAAAAAAAAAAGAGTAACATTCTTTTCTTGGACTGCTGCCTTAGGTAAGATCTTAACTACAGATAATCTTTGGAAGAGGCATATTGCAGTGTTAGAGTGGTGCTTTATGTGTAAAAGGTGTGGGAAATCGATGGATCATCTTTTTTTCCATTGTCCTATAGCATATGAGTTGTGATCCATGGTTTTTTGTTTGTTTGGTATACATTGGGTTATGCCTTATAAAGTTAGTGAGTTGTTAGCTTCTTAGCAGGGGAAGTTTGGTAGACATCAAAATATAGGTTTATGGAGGTTTGTGCCACATCGTTTGTTTTGGTGCTTATGGCAGGAGCAGAATGCTTGATGCTTTGAGGATTGTGAACGATGTACTCTTGACATTAAGTTTTTCTTTTTCCGTACTCTCTTTGAGTGGAGTTTAGTTTTGCCTTCCTATGCTTGTTTTTCTCTCTCCGATCTTATTGATTGTTGTAATCTGGGTTCTTGATTTGTGCCACTATAGTACACTTTTAGTGTATTTGGTTGGTTTTTTTTAAAAAAATTTCTTACGTTAATTATGAAAAAAAAAAAAAAGTGTTGGCACATAGGCTTCTTTGTGTTTTGGAGAGGATGCGTTTTGGAGAGAAGTGGGGGAGGTGGATGAAGTTTTGTGTTTCTACCGTCCGATTTTCAGTTCTTGTTAATAGCTCTCTAGTGGGTTTTTTTGGTAGTACTCGGGGCCTTTGCCAAGGGGACTCTTTGTTTCCTCTTTTCCCGTTGGTCTGTTGGTGATGAAAATTTTGAGTAGGTTGTTGAAAAGAACAGAAGAGGGAGGCTTTCTTAGGGGTTTTCAAGCGAATTCCCATTCACAAGGAGGTTTACATATTTCTCATCTTTTTTTTGCTGATGACACTATCCTTTTTTGTGATGCAACGGGGGAACAACTCTATATATTCAGATGGTGATGATTTTCTTTGATGCTGTCATAGGCTTGAAAGTTAATATTGGTAAGAGTGAGATTGTTCCAGTGGGGGTGGTAGGGAGTTTGGATACTCCAGCTAGTGTCTTAGGTTGCAATGTTGGTAGGCTGCCCATGATTTACTTGGGTATGCCTCTTGGAGCTCCTTTTAAGGATTCATCAATTTGGAATCCTATTATAGAAAAAATGGAGTAGAAGCTTTCTGGTTGGAAATGTTTATATTTGTCGAAAGGGGGTTGATTAACTTTGTTGAAAAGCACCCTTTCAAGCTTTCCAACCTATTTCTTATCCTTGGTTACTATCCCTCCAGTTGTGGCGGATAGATTAGAAAGGATCTAGACAAATTTCCTGTGGGGTAGTTCTAAGGAAGCTTTCTATCCACTTGTTGCTTGGAATAAGGTGTGTAGGCTAGTTGAAATAGGAGGTTTGGGGATAATGAGGTTTGGTTTATTTAATCAAGCCCTGCTTGGACAATGGTTATGACGTTTCGGAAGTGAAACCAATCATTTATGGCGTTAGGTTATAGCTACCAAATATGGGGAGTCTTGGTGGAGGTTGGTGCACTAGAGTTAGTAGAGGTGCTCAGGGATGAGGAATGTGGAAGAATATTAGGAAAGGTGTTGAGAGTTTCTTTGGTCATGTGTTGTATGTGGCAGAAGAGGGTCTTCATATTCAATTCTGGTATGATCTTTGGTATGGGCACATTCCCTTAAAGGATCTTTACTTTGATCTTTTCTCTTGTGCTATAGGTAATGAAGCTTGGATTTCTGAGTTGATTAGTATTTCACCAGATGGTGGTAGTAGGACTTGGAATATTCGATTCCACAGGGCTCTTGATGATTGGGAGGAGGAGAGAGTGTTTGCTTTTTACAAGCTTCTTTATTCCAATATGCCTAGGGTTAGAGGGGGATAGATGGTTGTTTTGGAAGTTAACTGGAATGGTGTTTTGATGTGCTCTCTTTCTATAATTTCTTATATGCTCCTCCTACCTTTCCTTTCCTGTGGAAATGTATTTGGAGTAGTAAGGTACCTAAAAGAGTGTCTTTCTTTCTATGGACTGCAGCTCAAGATAGTATTCTTACTATTGGCAACTTTGTAAAAAAGAACTTGTCTTTGGTTAATTGGTGTTGCTTGTGTCGTTGCGATGGAGAAACAGTGGATTATTTCATTGCAAGTTCGCACACGCCTTGTGGAGTGAAGTGTTTTTGATGTTTAATTTGTAGTGGGTGATGCCAAGGACAGTTGTTTCTCTTCTTTTGGCATGGGAGAATTATTTGGGGTTACACTCTTTTTCGATTCTAGCGTGTTTGATGTGGCTAATTTGGAGGGAACGAAATACACGCACTTTTGAGGATGTTGAGAAATCTATTGATTTTTTGAAGTCTTTGCTAGTTGGGACATTGTTTGGGTGGTCTCGACTTTGGGGTTTTACACAATGTATTTCCATTTTTCATTTCGTGTGTTCTATTTCTATTTGATTTGTTTGTATTTGTTTTTAGTACATTATGTTTATCATTGTGGACATGACATACTTTTTTTAATAAAAATATCTATTACCTATCAAAAAAGATATTAACTGATCACTTGATTGTTGTATTGACCATTAATAATTTTGTTAAAATTTATTATTTTAAATGTGCGCTTCACATCGATCAGGCGTGCACTTGTGCTTTGCACCTAGGCTCTTGGATGCCTTTGTGCTTAAGTGCACTTAGCGCTTTTAACAACACTGGTTGGAGATGGTGCAATTTTTTTTAGCCTCCTATGTTGGGGGAGGAGAAGATCAGATAGGTAGGCTTCCTTATTATATTATTGTATTTTTTGATAACGTAGGTAACCTTACCTAAAAAAAAAAAAGATAATGTAGTTAACCTTTCTAAAGAAGAGCTTGTTGGACTTGCCTTTACCGAGTAGAACTTATGGGCAACTGACCTTGCTTCCATAAAGCCTCTCTCTCCCTACCAAACCGCAATAGCCACTTCCTCAATAAGGCCTTACCAAACGGTCTCAAGCTCTTAACAGCCAGCCCACTTTGGTAGGGTTTGCAAATTTTGTCCCAATTAAAAAATTTAGAGTTCTCCTCTAACACCTCCCCCCCACACCTTTCAAAAAAAAAAAAAAAAAAACTCGTGGCCTTTACATACAATTAGGTACATTTGCAGGAATAGGAAACAAAGACAAGAAATATGTTGGTAAATTGGATTGTTATTTTAAATCAAAGTGAGTCTACCTCCCTTAGACAATTAGAGTTGCTTCCAACCTTTAAGCATTGAAACTGGGCAGACATTCTATTGCTGAAAATGGTACCAAACCAATATGGGGTATTTGGAAAGAGCTTCTTAGGATGAGTCCGGTGTTAAATATTGGGAAAAAAACATTTAGATTCAGTGTTCCTACAACCAGGCTATTTGAATCTTGATGGGATTTAAGTTGCTTGAAGAATTTATAATTTTAGGGTTGTTAATTGTGGGGAAAAATAGAGGATTGAGGTTTTGGTTATTAGCTAATGGTAGATTGAGTTAGGATTTGATAGGTGAAAACCAAGTCTGCTTGCTGGTTTAAAATGTGGATTACTTGTCTTCTCTTCTCTTATTGAGCTCTTAGATTTATGTTCTTGTTGTTTATCTAGCCTCACTCGGTACACTGCCTGTGTACCCAGAGGATAGCCTGTATTTTTAGCCCTTTTTTTAATATAAAAAAATAAAGTTTTTCATTATTGATAAGACAGTGGATTACTTGCAGAAAATAAGAAGGCAAGAATTAGTAGAAGGATTGATGCTAGGCTCGCACCTAGATCTGCTGAGCATTGCACAGGCTTTCCTTGGCATAACATGTTGAGTTTTGGTTGAATTGAACAATTCTCAAGAAAGAGCACAGTTGTTCCAAAACTTTTATAAATGAGCAATGCACTTAAAGTATGGAAAGATAATATAGGACTTATACTGACTAGTCTAAGATTTCTTTAGATTCGAACTGGGCTCCAGATTTAGACCATAATCTTAAGTAACTTTGGCCTCCAAGCTTGTTTTTCTGAGCACTTCTCACATCTCACATTGTGTGTCAAGTGTGGGTAAAATTACTCCTCAAATCAAAGAAAATCGAAATTAAATAAACCAACAACATAAATAAAGTGAAGAAACATTGCAGTAGGACCTGTGTTAACTAGACTGAAACTTTATAAGGTTCAAAGTAGGCCCAACATTGCTTTCAGACCATAATTATGAACAGTTTTGGCCTTCAAGCATGCTTGTTCGTGACATTATCACAATTGTTTTTTGGATAAGAAATTTTATTGTGAAAGACTTCTTCATGTACAGAGGAATTTGGACCTTCATGTGATATCACTTATTAGAACAAAGAGAATAACCATCAAATCCTGTTCCTCATCATCATTGTTACCACAGTGCTGCCTATCACTAGGGTTATCAACCTTGATCACTTTTATCATGCACCATGACCTCATCCTTGAACTGCACATCACCACCCAGATTCCTAATCCCATATAATGTAACTCTGCTACCATCACTTTCTCCTTATGCAAAACTGATCTCTCTATTTGCAAATGCCAACCAAATAAGTTAAATACCAGCATCGGTCCAAGTTTCCACTGGTCCTTGGATCTACAAGCCCAAAACCATCGTGGACATTTGGCCACCTCTATCATAACTCTTGATTCCAGATCTGGTTGTGGCTGGGGCTGGTGGCGATGCAGTGATGGTGAGGCCCCGAAGGGAAAGGTGGTTGGTTTTTGTTAATGCTGAAATTTTGATGGGAAAAATGGGGTACAAACTTGGGGCACTAGATTGGATGGAATCTCTTGTGAAGCAGCTATTCTGCCTTTGTTTGTGCAATCAAACAGCAAATATTTTATTTGTTTTTTCTTTGGACTACCTATTTTATCTGGCTTATTGTTTTGTGTGTTAAATATGTTCTATAATGTTCATGGAAACCTTTAGATATGTATGAAGTTGCTAAGTTTCTGTTGGTTATCTGCAGTATGTGAGCATGCTTATTCACTGGCTCAAAATCTGGATCCTAATAGTGAAGGAAGAGGTGTCTTACAATTCAAGACAGGACTGATGTCAGTCATCAAGGTATGCGTTTAGTTTGCAATGGTAAATTTTGTTTTTGACAACTAACTTTTTGCATTATGGGCAAGAAGCTGTAAATTTTGTGGGTAGACTTGTATGTTTGTGCATGTGGCAATAGCACTAGTCCTTTATCTCACCTTTTGCATATCAGTGATTAACATATTGAATAAATTTTCTTAGATATTACTTGGAGAAAAAATGATGTTAGATATTCAAAATTTTGACTGAGTTTGGACACTATATTTGTTCATCTTTCTTTTGGAATTTGATGGAGAATCCACGTGTAAATCATTAATTTATGGATGCACACTCACATATTATGCTTGTATCTGTTCATTGTACAAATGTACAGAGGCTATTAGAGATTGCAAATTCCATTGTTCTTAGCATATTTTGAAGATGTTAGGTTTTTACTTTGTTCTTAAATTTGGAACTTTAACCTTTACTAGCAATTCTGTTATTGTGGGACTTGTATATTAATTTTAATGTAATGTGCAATATTTGGTCTCTTTGGGCAATTTTTCAGCAAAAACTGGCCAAGAAGGAGGTTGGAACCATAGATAGAAGTCGAGACATTGAGCGCTTGCAAGAGTTTTACAAACTGTATAGAGAGAATAATAGTGTAGACAAGCTACGAGAGGAAGAAATAAAGTTGAGGGAGTCTGGTGCTTTCAGTGGAAACCTTGGCGAGTATGTTTCTGAACTAGCAAATAAACATATTAATCATATAAAATTAAGCTATGCTCTTGAACTATTCTTTTTCCTACTTCTCTTTGAATGTAAATATATCTTGTCCTGAATCCCTGCATTTGAAAATTTTTTTTGATAGATTTTTAGTGGGGGAGGGTGGTTTGAACTTTGGATATCTTTGTTGAAAACATTGGTAAATGCCATTTGACCAAAAGGTCATTTTCACTTCTCTTTGAAAACCTTGCTAATAGTCACTTTCACCTCTCTTTGAATATTTAGCTTTTAGTTGTATTTTTTTTTTCTTTTTCCTGTTAAAGGTGTCCTCATTGTGGACATTTGACAACATCTGTCATAATTTTTGATTCCAGATCTGGTTGCAACATATATGATATGATATGATATTCATGATATTTATCAGTTTTGGTCAATGCACATCATTTTAATTTGAAACACAAAATATATACCTGAAAAATTGAAATGATATAGAGATTCATTGGAAGTGTTTAATATGGCATATAAAAAGCCATATGTTAAACTTTGAAAATACACATATACATGCTTGCATATATGTGTGTGTGCATGTGCATGTGCGTGTGCCAACATCTACTGCTTCTTAGTAAATTTTAGTACTGAATGCAATTTGATATAAATAAGTATTTGAATTGGTTTGCCCTTGTGGTACACTTCCTGTGTACTTGGGGGATAGCATGTTTTTTTCAATCATTAAAGTTGATTTTTACCCATAGAAAAGGTATTTGAATCAGTTTGAATGGTATGAACTACGTAGTTTACTAGACAATACCTCGCTGGCATTGTTGAATTGGTTTGGTGAGTCATACTGTGGAGGAAGGGTGGAGTTCGGATGTATGGTTCCATTGTGGTTTGAAAGATTGGGAGATGGAGTTGGTGGGGCCTTTTGTCACATCTTGGAGTCACAAAACCCTTTAATTAAGGATAGGGATAGGATGAGTTGGTGTTTGAGGTTGAAGTGGGATTTTGACATATAATCCTTTTATGGTGCTTTGCCTCTTGCATGAGGATAAATTGCTTAGTCCATTAGCAGTGAACAGCCCCTAGATTATCCGGTAATTGGTTATGATGGATGGGATTAGTTGCTCGTAGGAATTTGATTAACAGTGAGGATTGTTGTATAGTATGCTCTACGATGTGCAACTGATATGAGTGGTTTGCCTATGCGATAAAAAAAAGTCCATTTATGCATGGTGCTTTGAGGGGATCTAGCTCTATTACTTTTCCAAGGAAAAACATTTGGGGCGTGAAGGCTCCATGATGTGTCTTTATTGTTTGGACAGCTGCATGGGGGAAGATTCTCATAGGTGATTATTTGAGGATAAAGGGGCTCTACTATTATTGTTGCTGCCTCTGTCGGTGTAGTGGGGAGAGTGTTGATCAGCTCTTGTTGCATTGTGGGGAGGTTTCTCGGTTATGGAGTTTTGCTTTTAGATCGTTTGATGTTACTTGGGTTTTACCCAAGAGGGTTATTGATTTATTGGTTGATTGGAGAAACTGGTTGGGAAAGCACTCTTCGAATATTTGGAATTTTGTACCACATTGTGTGATGTGGATTATTTGGAGGGATTGAAATAATCACATATTTGAAGATTTGGTGCTTACTAGGGATAAACTCCTAGCTTTATTTGCAGGAACCTTGTTTGATTGGTCTCATGCATGGGGATTTTCCTCTAGGGAATCCATTCTGCTGTTTTTAGATTCCCTTTCTTCTTGTACATAATTTTCTGTTTTCTTTTTTGTTGCTTGTACATATCTTCTCTTCCTACTTCATTTCTTTAATGTAGCTGTTTTCTCTTAATATAATTTTTCTTGCTAATATATGAAAAAAGTTTCTTAACGAATTAACATATATACAAACCTGAATAACCATGCTCTTCAAAAAAAAAAAAAAAAAAAAAAAAGAGAGAGAGAGAGAGAGGAGAAAAATGAAAATGAACAGAAAGTCCTTGTGAAAAATGAAAATATGTGTGTGTTCGTTTATATATATATGTTTATGTCGATTATCTACATCTACTGCTTCCTTGTAAATAGTAGTATTGAATTCCGTTTGTTATGAATAAGTTTTTGAAACGGTTTGAATGCTATGAAGAACAACCAGGAGGAACTACTGTAGTTAACTAGAAAACTCCTCCCTTGCATTATTAAAAGTTTCTTAACAAATTATTCTTCTTGTCAACATATATGGTTATATACAAACCCCTCTTCGAAAAAAGAGAAGGAGAAAAAATGGAAATGAACAAAAATTCATTCTGAAAACCCATCTCCTGGTTCGATGAATGTGAACCATAGGTTTTTTCCCTTAGCTCTTGTAGAAGCTGTAGAATTAGTCTTTCTCTACGTCTAACTTATTTGGGTTCTTGGATCTTAAGAATCTTAGATAATTTATTTTGTAATTTTCTTTTGGCAGATCCTTTGTATACTTCCCATGTACTAGGGTTGCGCCTCTTTTGCCCTTTTTCAATGAATTTGATTACTTGTGAAGCTGCACAAGCAGTATTATGTTGGGCATTTAGAGTTAAGTATATGATTGTTTGTTCTTTGTTGTACTCAGTTTTTAACATGTCCATTGTGAATTGACTGATACAGGATGTGCTATATGCCAAAGAGTACCCCCCCCACCCTCTCTTCATTTCCTTGTTTGCTACTCATAACCCATTTCTCTGACTCCAAGGCCTATCTTTTATACATATTGATTCTTTTAGTTTATATCCATATATGTTTGTTTTGCAGCTCATGATTCTATAATGCTGAAAATCATGTTTTTCCTTCCTCTGTTTTCCATATTGTTCTTGTGACTTACTAATTCTCAATTTCAGGTTGGAACGGAAAACAGTTAAAAGGAAAAGAGTATTTGCAACTTTAAAAGTTTTAGGGACAGTGCTGGAACAGTTGACTAAGGAAATTCCTGAAGAGGTTGGACATCTTCTCAGTTGTGTATTGCCATAGATCTGGGTTGTGGTCGCCCCAGAAACATTGATATATATTCTACCCATTGAATCACATGTGTAGATATGGCCTATGTTTTGTAAATTGTAATGTGTTGGTTGACTTTCTTTCTTGCAATTTCTTTCGTTTTCTAGGCAACCAAATGATCTAAGTCTTCTAGTATTATTGCTTAATTCTCAAATTTTATGTTTGTCTTTATTGTCTTGGTTGTCTGAACTTCTTTTTATTTTTGATAAATTTTAATTTGAACCTCTTAGTAAATTTATTTTCCTTAATCTGTTTGGATTGTGAAAAAATGGTAGAAAATGAGAGAAAAAAATCATATTCTCAACAATCTGAGACTTGACCAACACCTGACCATCCATCTGATAGTTCACAGGTGGTTGCACTGGAGTTGTCGGTCGGCAGTGGGTGAAGGCAACCTTCACCTGACGGCCCTGACTGGATTGGTCAAGTGGTGGTTTACTTGAGCCCAACTGACCTGTGAACACCTCTAGAAAGAAGAAGTGCTGATTAGATGGACAGTAATGTTGGTTTCTTGGAGGGTTTCTTCCTTTCTTTATGTTGATGGGGATAACACTAGACTCTTGTTTTTTGAGGTGTTAATGTGAGCAAATCGTAATAAATTGAGGTTGACCAGGGGGGTCCCTCGTGTAAGATCATTTGGTAGCATGTTGTAATTTTGTTGTGTAACAAACTAACAGGTGGGACTCCTGTTAGATACAATTATTGTTCTTGCTTTGACTTCTACTTTGTGATTGTTATTTTTCTGTGGTGTTTGTTGCATCCTCTATGTTCATAAAGATCACTAGAAGTATGCTGATATGTTAATAATATAATTATCTTAATATGATCTGATAATTATCTTATTTAACAGGGGGTTCCTTGTGTAATATCATTTGATAACATGTTGTATTGTTATTGTATAACATACTAACAGGTGGGACTCCTTTAGATACAATTTTTGTTTTTGCTTTGACTTCTACCATGTGATTCTTATTTTTCTTTGGTATTTGTTACAGCCTTTATGTTCATAAAAATCACTATAAATATGTTTATAAGCATATAACATAATTATCTTATCTGATTTTAATGTGACTTTTTTTTTTTTGAGTTTTTGACCCCGAGGGGAGGAGGAATGGGAAATTTGAATTAGTGATCTCCACTTCATGATTTTTGGTTCCTGGCAAATTGTGGTACCCTTTGGGTTGATTTTTATGTGCCTTTATATATGATTGCTTTCCTCTGCAGCTTAAACGGGTGATGGAAGCTGATGCAGAAATGACAGAAGATTTAATGGCTTATAACATTATCCCGTTGGATGGCCATACCTTGACAAATGTCATTGAGAATATGTCCGAGGTTAGTTTTTTGCCTAATGTGTAAGTCTCAAGTTCATTTTTGGTGACTTCTGCCATTTATTAACATAAGGAACTAATTCCAGGTGAAAGCAGCAGTGTCAGCTTTAAAGTATCACAGGGGTCTAGCAAAATTGCCTGTGGATTTTCCTATTCCTGCAACAAGGAATTCTGATATGCTTGATTTTCTGCACTATACATTTGGATTTCAGGTCTGTACTTGGTTGAAATATTTGTATAGTAATAGGTGTCTTTGCCTCATGGACCAAGCCTTTGGGCTGTGTTATGTTGGTGGGGCTTTTCTATGTGATGCATACATGGATTAGGTGTCTTGCTGCTGTTTTTGATGTGATTTCTTTTTTCTATCATCTGGGGGTTTTGTGACATTGGATGGAGTTGAATCCTGAAAAGTTTCAAGGTTATATCAAAATGAGTTTAGTGTCAAATCAGTTCTTAATCTGGGTTACTTTTTTGGGAGTAGAAGCCTTTTTGTCTGGAAAGGCAGTTCACGTGACTTTTGGAACCCATTCCATGAGGCGAATTATCAGCCTCCAATGGTGATTCATATGTACAAGTCAGCTGTGTTCTTGTGGATTGGAGGCTCATGATTATTACTGGATTTTTGAGTTTCCTTTTGCATGTGAATTCTTTTGGTTCTGAATGCTGGTTGCACAGAATGTTAGTCTTTTCCTTGTGAATGGGCACATTTAGAGTGCAAATCTTGAGTTTGATCTTTCAGTTAGAGTCTGCCAATAAGGTTTTTGGAAAGTGTATTATTTATATATTTATGATTATTGTTATTGCTGTTGTTGTAGAGTTTTGGTTGTTGGGTGTATAATGTTATACAGTTAGGGAAGGTTCCCCCTTTTTCATGGTCTTCTTCCTCTTATGTCCATGTCTTGGGTTTGGAAATTCTCCTTGTCTTTGTTTGTTATATTAATATATTTGGTTTTGTACTCTTATAAGTTGTTCTTGCATCTAATGCTTGAAGTTTATGGTTATCAGAAGGACAATGTTTCTAACCAGCGGGAACATATAATTCATCTCCTTGCAAATGAGCAATCTCGGCTTGGTATTCCTGAAGAATCTGAACCGGTAAATCTCAAATCTTTCTTGTCAAATAATTGCATTGATTAGGGATGCTGTATTAGATGTTCATTAATTACCTAGAGGAGGCATATAGCTTCCATGGATCTTTCTACGACTCTTTGGAAATTGAGAATGTACTTACTTTTTTATTTTTTAGTATTAGCGATAGTCCTGAAAAAATGCAAGTGCATGCACTGAAGTATATGATAAGTACACCAGAGGAAACCCCAAAAGAATACACAATGGGAAAAATAAAACTTTATTCTTAAAAATTTGTTTGCAAAATTGCAAGAAGGTTAAGAAGTGGAAGAGGGAAAACTTGACAATGAAGAGCGATATGAATAAGGAAACTTGCAATTGGATTCATGTGTATTATGACAGTTTGGTTCTCAGTGTTGGTAAATGGTTCTCTGATTTTTTATTATAACTTGAGGTCCGTAAGGCAAGTTGACCCCCTTTTGTCTTAAGGCCTTAAAGCAGTATTCTGAAGTTTTACTATCTTGTAACATAAATGTAAATTGTGGAGTTTCTATGTATGTGAAATAGATGGCATATATTACAGTTTGGTATTTTTCTTTATTGTTGGTTGGTCGAATTGTTTATTTATTATTATCTTTATAGACATTTTTATCCATAAAATCATGATATTTTCCTTGGTTTTGCTTCAGATATTGGATGAGGCTGCTGTGCAGGAGGTATTTCTTAAGTCCCTTGACAATTACATTAAATGGTGTAACTACTTGTGCATCCAGCCAGTTTGGAGCAGGTATAGATTCTTAAAATATATTTGTTACTCCTTGTGGCTCTTAAATGAATTAATTCTTGTTAATGATATTTGGTGATTGAGAGTTACGGAATGAATATGGTTTTTTTGCAGCTTGGAAGCTGTTAACAAGGAAAAGAAATTACTATTTGTTTCTTTGTACTTTCTGATATGGGGCGAAGCAGCCAACATTAGATTTCTTCCAGAATGTTTGTGCTACATATTTCATCATGTAAGTTAATCCAGGAGTGATTGATTCATTAAATTTCTTGTTGGACTTATTATTAAACTTTTGTTTTTAATATTCTAGCCTTGCTTGTTGATTGCTGTCTTTTGGAGTTTTTCTTCCTCCCCAAAACCCCAACACAAAATTTCTTGTTGGCTTAGTATTAAGCTCTTGTTTTTAATATTTTAGCCTAGCTTGCTGATTGTTTTCTATTGAGGGAGTCGTCCTTTCCCCCTGGCCAACAGAAAAAAAAAAAAACCCAACACACACACTCGAAAGTTGGTCCAGATTTCTAGTGTTTCTTCCACGGTTTCAGGGCAACTAATTTTATGCAATTTAAGCATCTTTTTATTATTATTTAAAATTATTGTTATTATTTTAATGTTTTGTATATTTGCTGAACTTTATGTAAATAATTGTCTGAGTTTTCTCTTTTTTCCTCTTTAAAAGTTGGTCCAAGTCTCTAGTCTTGTGCAGGAACTTAAAATTTAGTGCAGTCACTTGTGTAGGCAGTCACTGGCATTGAATTTTTACAGGGCTGCTTATTTTTGTTGTTTTGGGGGTGGGGATTTTAAGATAAATTAAATTCAGTGTCTCACGGTTTTTCCATGCATCTCTGCTGTGAAATATCAATTACTTGGTTCTAAGTTTGTATCTTTAGTTGCTTTTTTCTCTTTTTTAACCCTTCTTTTGCTTCTTCTTGTTATCCAAACTAGTCTGTGGTTTACCATTTTATAGATTATGTTATTTGAAATTTATGACACATGTCTTTTCACTTTTCTTCAAATTTCTACGTACCTTTTTCACCTTACTTCACTCATTCTTTTACTCTTGAATTTCATGTCCAGATGGCAAGGGAAATGGATGAGATTTTGAGGCAGCAGATTGCACAGCCAGCTATGAGTTGCAATTCTGAAAATGGTGTGTCATTTCTTGATCAAGTCATCTCTCCTTTGTATGAGGTTGTCTCTGCGGTATGTATCTTTTTATTCTTTTTGTTAACATAAAAATTTGATATTACGTTGTTTGCTATGCATTTAGTAACCTGGTGTGTGTGGGACGGAGGGACTGCATTGTGGGATGATGATGTTGGACAATGCTTTATGCTTGATTAGATCTTTCTTTGATAGATATCATTGGGCTAAAGCCTTTAAGCTTTAGGGTTTATGATTGAGTGGGTTAGTTTAAGATCTTGGAATGGGATAAAGGTGAGATTGACTGTTTTAAGGTGTTTGAGGCTTTCATTGAGCTATCAGAGTTTGTTCCCTTAGTGATGTAGTAAGATTTGTAGTGTCGCGCATGATTTTAAGATTTTGACCTATATATCGATCAGTATTTATTTTATTGTTTCCAAGGAGTTGAAAGCAGATTCCTGATGTTCATTTTGCCTCAACTTAATCTGTTGAAAGCTTTTGTTATATAGGCTGGTGATTGTTGTTTGAAATCTTGGTACTTCAAGAATATATGTCTTTAGTGGGTGAACTTGTCTTGTCATGGATATTTTCTCCAATTTCAGTGTTTTGTTGTTGACTTGTGCGCAAATTTGCACAGGAAGCTGCTAACAATGATAATGGACGAGCGCCTCATTCTTCCTGGAGAAACTATGATGATTTTAATGAGTACTTCTGGTGTGATTCTTGAAACATTTTTGTTACATAATTTTTTTTTTTATATCTTTATGGCAGACCTTAATTCCATTTTTTTTAAGAAAATTTTATTTATTTATTTATAAATTTCTGGTCAGGTCACTTAATTGCTTTGAACTTAGTTGGCCATGGCGTAAAACTTCGTCATTTTTCCAGAAGCCACAACGGAGATCAAAGGTTAGCTGATCTAATTGTTTTAATGGTTGGGAATTGGTTGACTATTTTTATGACATTTGAGGGGGAATTTCATAATAATAGTTAAGGGATTTGTTGACTATCTTCAGTCTTAATGGCAGTTTTGAATCGCTTTCATTTATTTGTAATTCTTTGATTGCAATTCTTAGGATATCTTGTTTTTTCTGTTGTTCAAGAGGTAATTTTTATTGAATAAAATCATTTATACAAAAAAAAGTTAAGTTTTTTGATGTGGTTTTATTGAAGAGAGGGAGGAACACATGCTTGTGCCCACAAATTAGAAGTTAATTCTATCTTGCTTTCGGTAATTTTGCTTTTGGAATTTGAATTTTAGTCTCAATACGAGTTGAACCCTTAGGATTTAAATTTTTAGTATCTTATTGTGCCTTGTGAATTTCTTTGCATAATTTTTATGCTCCTTTTGTTACAGAACATGCTTGCATGTAGTGGAAGTCTGCGACGTGGGAAAACTTCATTTGTTGAGCACCGGACATTTCTTCATCTTTATCATAGTTTTCACCGACTCTGGATCTTTCTTGCTATGATGTTTCAGGTTTGCATGTCCATATTGAATACTCAATTTCAATACATAATCTCTCTTTTGTGAACTGAAACATTTGTTAACTTGCTGAGATTGCCGTCAATACCCTGCAAACTCTTGCGTTTAATTTTCAAATCCCCATTGTTATTAATTTTTGTTTTTGTTTTCTATAAAATTCTCTACCACCCCTTACATTGTTTCCTACTCACTAGGAAATATTTGGGCGTATATTACTTGTAATGCAAAATATTCTTCCTCTCACCTTTCTTATTGCTACCAATTCCTCATCCTGGTCCTTTTCTTATTCAACAACATTTTGAATTTTGATTTTCTTCTTTTATCTATTGATGAATAGTTCGGTTAAAAGCAACTGTTATTTATGACAATGCACAGACTGTTTTCTTTAACATATTTTCCTTTATATATATATATATATATATTTCAGGCTCTCACAATCCTTGCATTCAATGATCGACATTTTAATGCCAAAATGTTACGGGAAGTTCTTAGTGTTGGTCCAACATTTGTGGTGATGAAGTTCTTTGAGAGTAAGTTTCTCTTTATGCAAAATATGTTGTGGGTGATTTGTTTTGTTAGTCCTCTTAAGTTGTACATAAATAGCGTTGGTGAAAGTGACAAGTGCACTTAAGCTGAAAGGCCTTTTGGGCCCAAGGCGCAGAGTGCAAAGAGCAAAGTACAAGCACCCGTTTGATTGAAATAAAGCTTACATTTATAAGAAATAATGAAGTGAATTTGAAGACAGTAGTTAATGGATGATATGACAATTAAGTAATCAACTAATGATATAAATTCAAATTTAACATTTTTTGTATATAGTTTTATTGTGCTTTAGAAAATATACACAACTGCTATCAAAATGAGTTACATGGTTGAATTAAAATATTGATATGGGAAGCGTAAAGTACTATTTATTTTAAATCTTGAGTCCATTATATATTTTTGGTCTTAGTAGTTTATTTAGGTTATTAGTATTTTGTTAAATTCCTAGAGAATTGTTTATTTTTGTAATTCAATAATTGGGATTTCCCTAGTCATTAGATTAGGTTTCCTAAGTCAATTAGAATTAGAATTTGAATTAGGGTTTTCCTATGTCAATTAGTATTACTACTAAGCCTATATAAGCACAATATTGTACTCCTATGGAGAGGGACAATTTCTCTTGAAATTCTATGGCCTAATGCTGACTTTAATGAACTTCGGGCTATTAGTATTTTATTAAATTCCTAAAATCAAGGTTATTTTTGTAATTCAGTTATTGAGATTTAGCTAGTCATTTAGATTAGGTTTCCTAAGTCAATTAAAATTAGGGTTTTCATATGTCAGTTAGAATTAGGGTTTAGTTCTAATAAGTCTATGTAAGCACAATATTGTAGTCCTTTGGAGAAGGATTGTTTTGATTATAAATAAAAATTTCCTTGAAAATTTTCCTATGTTGTGTTGTTGACTCCAACGAACCCTAGGTGCTAAGTCTTACGTCAAAAAGGACTTATATGCCAACATAAGCAAGAAATGTTTTCATCATTATTGTCGTCATGTAGCCCTTATCATCTTCCTTATCTAAATTAATGGTCTCTCCTCATTGGGAGTATGTTGTGAACTGGAACCTGAACCTAAACCGGTCGCTCTTCCCAGTTACCTTGTTCTTGATCTCATGTTGAATCTTTCTTTCAACTCAAGTAGGTCTAGCTCAAAACTATTGTGTGTGTGATTGTGTGGTCCCTTAGGCTTTTTTTTTTTTTTTTGGTTTTCTTTTAAAATTTTTACTCAGAGATTGGAAGGTGGGTTATGTGTATCATACACACCATAAGAATGATCTTTGTATACCAATTTAAGGGACCATATTAATAGCATCCAAATTGATAACTTTTGTAAGTGATTTTTTTCTTAAAATAAAAAATAAAAAGTGTGCTTTTCTAAAGGTGCTTTGCTTTAAGAGAAAACAGAGCTTAAGGCTTGGCACTTTAAGCAAGCTTTTACCAACATTGTACCAAACTAATGTACGTTATTTCCTTATTGTTTGCCACCTTAAAAATACTATTAAATTCTAAAGTTCCACTTGTTCATTTAGGTGTTTTGGACATTCTTATGATGTATGGTGCATATTCTACATCGCGACGCATGGCTGTTTCTCGAATTTTTCTCCGTTTTATATGGTTTGGTGTTGCTTCAGTCTTCATATGTGTCCTTTATGTGTAAGTTTTTCTTCCACAACATTGCTTGGTGGTTTTGTTTCTCAACTAATTTCTTTGTTGGTCATTGGTAACCTCTCTGGTTCTTTGTGCTCTTGTACAGGAAAGCTCTCCAGGAAGAGAGTAAACCCAACGCAGATTCAGTTCTTTTCAGACTGTATTATATTGTAATCGGCATCTATGCTGGCATCCAGTTTTTCATTAGTTTCCTCATGCGAATACCTGCCTTCCACCTTCTAACTAATCAATGTGATCGCTGGCCTTTAATACGCTTTGTGAAGTGGATGCGTCAGGTTTTATTTCTCTTCTCTTGTAATTTATTTATACTCTTGACTCCTGGATTTGTGGTTTCCATTTGCTTTCTTTATATTCATTTGTTTATTTTTTTTGCCATCAAAGGAACGGTATTATGTTGGACGTGGCATGTATGAGAGGACTACTGATTTTATCAAGTAATCCCTAATCCTAACTGCCCCACTTCTCTCTCTCTCTCTCTCTCTCTCTCTCTCTCTCTCTCTCTCCACACACACACACACACACACACATATATAAGGGCAAACCTTAGGTTGTGTTCGTTTGGTGCTGTTCATCAGGTTCCCCATTTTAAATTCAAACACATGGTTGCATTGACAAATGAAGCATAAGTAGTGTTATATTTTCCAAGGGCAATTAGATTCAATGTAGCTTTATGTGTTTGAATTTAATTGATGAACCTAATGTACTACACCCAAGGAATTGTCCCTATATAAAACTCATTAAGAAGAATTGCAAATTGCTTTCTTCTCTTTGAGCTGCTAGTTTGTTTGTCCATCCCTTTCTCTTAGTCTGGTTGAAACATAATCAAATATTGAGAATGAAGTTAAATAGCAAGGAAGAAACTTCATAGGAGAAAAGAGAAATTATAGTTTATTGTAACTGTTTTGGCATTTCTTCTTTAGGGGGTTAGTAAAAGTAAAAAAGAAGAGGATTCCTATAAAAGATAAAGTACAAGAACCATTGAAATTGCTTAGAAATTTCTTCTTGATTTTGGAAAAATATATTAATCCTATTCTTACAAATAGTGAAAAAACTGGAAAACAATAACAAAGGCTATCAAAAATTGAAAAAATAACTGTCAATATTAGATTCCTTTGGGCCACAAATATGTATACTGGTAGCTTTTTAAATTTATTTTGGAAAATATGAGATAGTTTAATAACTTACATTGTTAATTTTACAGGTATATGTTCTTTTGGCTTCTTGTTTTGTGTGGAAAGTTTTCGTTTGCCTACTTTCTCCAGGTTAGTGACATATAGTATTTTATTTGTTTTTTGGATTGAATTTCATCTTATTTAGGCCTGAATTTTTTGTTTTGTTGGCTGCTGCAGATCCAGCCATTGGTGAAACCCACAAGGGCCATAGTAGATATGAATGATCTGTCATATTCTTGGCATGATTTAGTATCTAAGAGTAAGCCCCCTTCACAAATTTAAGATTCATAGATTATGCTCTGGGCGGGGCTATATTTTTTCTTAATTTGTTGTATCAACTTTTTATTTTGTTTGAATGTCTTTTGGCTTCCTCATGAACAAATCTAAGCTCTTTTTGCTCTCTTTTTTGGGTACTATATATGATGGACTTTGTTAGTACTACGTTTGTAGATGCCTCCTGTATTTTTCTCTTTCCACCCCCAAAACTTTCTGCTTCAGTTGTTTGATTGAATAAATAAGCGATACTCTTATATGTTTCCATAGTGTGATGGTGGACTGCCTATCATTTTAGATAAGTAATGATATTTTATTTAAAAGCTCAATAAGCCTGGTTACAAAAATAATGCATGAGATAAAGTGGATCTGTATTGTTGGTAGACTCAAGTTTCTAAACGTGATGACTTCATTTTGGTCAATTGAAAAAAAGGAAAGAAAAGAGGAAGTTCTGATATTGGCTTCCTTTAATTGATTGTCACATCATGTAAGGCTTTCTTTTAACCGGTTACTTGGCTTTTGACTGAAGGTTTGATTGCTTTGTGGTCTTGTCATATCTTTGAATTGTGTGATGTGATCTAGTTCTCTCTGCCATTATGTGTGCTCTGTGCAGATTGACCATATATGGATATTTGGGCTAGGGCTTGGGGACTCACATCTAGTGATTCTCTTCCTTTATTCCTTAGCTCTCTCCTTCTTTGTTCTTAGTGTTTCTCTTCCTTTTTGTTTTTGTTTGTGTTTTTCTCTCTCTTATGTATGCTTGTTTTGCTAGTGCTTCTTTGCATTTAGCAGTTTTTGGAATATACTTTTTTCTTACCTATCAAAAAAAAAATTGTTTAATTTTCCTCAATGATGCTTCTGGCTCTTTATGCTGCTTTCTTTTGATGCAGATAACCATAACACATTGGCAGTTGCTAGCTTATGGGGTCCAGTGGTTGCTGTAAGTTGTGATTCATGTTTTTCTTGGATTCTGCAAATGCTACAATATTTTTTTAATTTAATTTTTTAGTTCTTTCCACTAAAGTAATCTAATATGGGTTGTGTGATTTAATATGGTTTTCTTTTCATTCCTTTTTCTTTATGTGATTCAATATATTTTTATGAAACAATTTGGTTCCAAAAGTCTTCCACCTTAAGTGAAAAACACCATGTGATCATTGGAGTTGCATGGATACTGGTAGAAAGATTTCATATCCTTATTGGAGGATACTTGTTACACTATTAAATTGTTATTTAATGCTTATTTTCAAGGGGAACACTTGTATCTTATATAGAAAGTCTGGGATCAACCTTGTACTTACTTTAAAAGCCTTTGTTGGTGGGTTAGTCAATTAGAGAGGAGAAAATTGGTGAATTGATTTTGATATAGGACTATGTTTGACTTTTTAGTTTGAATAGTATTTGGGAGGGGTTGGGGAAGGGAGAGTTGGAGCTCCAGAGTTACCTCCCTTGTAAATCATCTTAAATCCATTTTGCCATGAATTTGTCCATTTTTAAGAGCTCGATTCTGCTACTAAGTGGTTTGTTGAAGAGTCTAATTTTTTTTTTTTTTTTTTTTTTTTTTTTTACCCTTAATGGAATACTTTAGAATTTATAATATTAATAAGTACTAATGACTCCCACATATCTTTGGATAGTGGGAAGGTACTAATCATCTGATCCAAGAAATTTTGTGGGATGTGTTATATTTGTCTAGTTAAATGATTAAATACACTATATTCCAATAGCTTAAGCTTTTGGGACAATCGGTAATTTAATATGGTAATAGAGCAAGACGTCCTAAGTTCGATTTTTGTCTCTTCCACTCTACCTCTCATTTAAATTCTCACGTGTTAGGCCTCACCTATTATAAGAGGAATTTGGGCCCCAACGTGAGGGGGAGTGTTAGAATTGTGTGGTTAAATGATTAAAATTTACTAAATTTTAATAGCTTAAACTTTTGGGACAATCGATAATTTAACTGGATGTATAACATAACAAACCACAAATAAGTACCTTGCAAAAATGAAAAATTAACTAACATAAAAAAATGTTGTTAGGTAAGGAGCACACCCAAAATGATGTCCCACCCTCTCTAGTGTTTGGATAAAATATGTCAAGTGGAGAGTTATGATTTATAGAAGCTCAATTGTTGCAGTTGGTCTCAATTTTTGATTTCTGTTACTGAGTGATGCTCTTTTTTTCTTTTCTTTTTTTTTTTCTTTTTACACTCTCCCTCTCACTCACATGCAAACGCGCGCGCGCGCACACATACACATGCACATGGCTGCATGAACTCATTTTTGATCTAATTATTTTTATTTTTCTTGGTACAGATCTACCTCTTAGACATCTATTTGTTTTACACTGTTGTATCTGCTGTTTGGGGATTCTTGCTAGGGGCGAGAGATCGTCTTGGCGAGGTATGTCATATTTGTCAGATCCCATTGGATTCTTTTTAATAATGTCTTATGCACGTGGAAGCTAAATACCTTATGGTTTTTCTTCACGTGTACATGTTATTTATTTACCATCAATCCGTATTCCGTACCATAATGTTATGGAACTCTCCCTGTTAGTGTTTTGCTTGAGATGAAGCTCTGTATTGTTTCCTTTTTTCTTTAATACCCCCTAGATGAATGAGAGGAAAAAATGGAACGAAGTGTGATGAAATATTTAAGTGAAGGATAGACAGGTAAAATCTTTTTGGCTTTCCTTCACATGTTGACTTTCTACCATCAATCTGTACTATTTTTATGAAACTCTTACTTAGTGCCATGCTTGCAATGGAACTATTACTATTACTATGAAGCATGGTGAAATATTTAAAGGAAGGATAGGTGAAACCAAATTCTGATGAAAATGTAAAACTTCCTTTGATGGTGGTTCCCTGCAACTATCAGTTACGACCGCGGGGGGGGAGGGGGGGGAGAATGTTTCTGGAGTTTCAAATTGCAAATATCATTATCCACTGCACATGGTTGCTTTCTCTATATCCCTCCCTGATGTGACTGCTAAAAAAACATTTCTTAAAAGCCACCCCAAAAAAGCATACCTTTTGTCATGATTTACACCTCCAATTAAGTGCTTTAAATGTCAACCTTTTTCTGTCATGATCTTCAGATTAGGTCACTGGAAGCCCTTCACAAACTTTTTGAGCAATTTCCCGGAGCTTTTATGAACAATCTTCACGTTCCTCTACCCAACAGGTTGAGTTTATTTGTTATTTGTTTGTTTCCCCTCAATAAATGTTGGTACAGTTCTCTGTGGACCAATATGTGTGTGTGTTTCTGTTGCTTTGTTTTGTTTTGTATCTGAATACAACATGTCTTTTGCAGGACTCGTCGCTCTTCTTCCAGCCAGGTGAGCCATCCATCAAAATTATCCCCTTCCCCCTAAAAATGCTTTTGTCAATAGTCTTCAGGGTAGAAACTGTATAAATTTATATTATAGAATAATTAACTTTTTCTTTTTATAAAGGTAATACATTTGATTGAAAAAGAAGGCTCTACGTCATGTACATGGGATGTATACCTGATGTAGTCCTAAAGAATTACAAAGAATAAAGGATAATTTACACTGACCCCCCTCGAGGTTTGGAGAAATATTAGAAACCTTATTTCATAAATGACATTCCATCCCTTGAGGTTTTAATACACACACACACACACCCCCTATGGCCATTTATGTTGCATTGCCGGTTGAGTCAAAATATACAATTTTCCAATTAAGAAAATAGGTTTGAAGTTGGGACACCAAACACATCCATTGCCAGGCTCAAAGAGCTCAAGAAATATTCAAATATTAAATTTTGTGATATATAAGTAGAGGCTGCCTACAATAATTCAAAAGATGTTATTTATAAGAACCTTTAGTAAATCTTGAATCATAACCCTTTGTGTTATATATAACAATTAGATATGAACCATCCAACATTATTAAAATTCAAATGCTCGTCACATTACTTTTTATAATACTTAAGGCATAAAATGACATTGAACATCTATAATACATATGATATGTGCATTGTTGATTGGTGCTGTACATGCAATCATAATGGAGGGACCACCGACCTTTCGTCAATTCATTGTGACTATGTGTATGATTTATGGTCCATGATGTTTGGCATGCAATGGGTCATGATGTGGAGGGAATTGGGAAGGGGGTTATGGAAGACAGTACTATATTGTTGATATATGGGGGGCCATGCCTTATTGTGTTTTGTGGACCATTTGGAAAGAGAGAAACCTCCGTAATTTTGATGGGGCTGGAGTTCATTTGTGGAAATAAAATTGTATTTTCTAAATTTTTGTAGTTTTGATTGACTCTTTGTTGTATCCTTAGTTCACTGCCTTTGAACTTGGGGTTCTTGTTCATTCTGTTTATTTTCAAGGAAGCATTACTACTTTTGAAAAAAAAAAAAAGAAGAAGATGCTTTTTCACTTTTTGTTGATTTATTCTAATGTTTCCGTATAAGTGTTTAAAAAGCTCACATTTTTTCCATATTATTGTTATATTTATATTTTTTATAATTTGGTACTTAGAATTATAAATAGTGTTAAATTATGTTAGTTTAAACTAATTTTCAAAAAAATAAAATGTTAGTTTAAACTAATTGGAACTTAATTTTTTTTTTTTTCATAAAGCAACCAAACACTAAAAAAATTTTAATTAAATTAGGTTTGATCTTCTCTAAACAATTTCTAATTAAATTAGTCTAATTCTTTTTTTACTGTTTTACAAATTCTCTAACTTTTCTTTTTATTTATTAATACTTACTAATTAAACATGAATCATATATAATTGGTTTTTTTTGGGGTCTAATTTTCCTATATGCTACCTGAATTAGTGATTTGTCTATAAATATATGTAAAACTGAAGACGTTTGAATTTTGGTTGACCTCAAAATATATTGCCACCTAAACTTTTGAAGCCTCACAATTTCACAAATCAGTATTTTAATGTAGATTTTAATTTATTTTAAAAGGCTCTTAGATTCTTACTAAGTCATTTTCTCTTTAAATGATAGAATAGATGGTTCTATATGCAAATACAATCATAATAAATGTCTATCAATAATTGCCATAATTATTGAATTTCGTATTTAAAAAAAAAAATAAAAGAGCAAAAAAATTATTTTTTGCTAAACTTTCCCGTGCATTGCATGTTACTGACTTGTAATATATATAAAATGGAAGCTTTTGACTCTTTGTTGACTTCTAATCTTGAACCTAAGCTTTTGAAAGTTCTCATATTTCCACGTCATCATCATAATAAAAATTTTTAGTTTGCTTTTAGAGTTACTAATACTGTTAAAACTATATTAGGTTAAACTAAAGATATATTTATTTAATCTAACTACAACTCATCATCTTTTCTCATGATGCAACTCAAATTTTTTTTTTTTGGGTACAAATTCTCGAATTGAAATTTTATTTATTATTACTTATTAATTAAGCATGTATCATATATAATTAATTGTTGTCAAACTTTCCTGTGCATTGCAAAGGTTAGTAACTAGCAGCATAGAAAATTAACCCTTTGTTTGGATGGAGGGCAAGGAAAGGGGAGGTACCTCCCCCTCCATCTACTACATTCCGCTACTTGGCCTTCTTAGCTTTAGGCTTAGATGCTCCTGCATCAACAAATTATGAATGATGACTTCACTTGAACAACCAAGCTTCCACAGTTCCACTTCTTCAAATGTGTAGTGATTTCTCTTTCCATGGAGTCCACTGCATACGTAAATTGGATGGATGTTTTCCAAATCAGTTCCTCCATCAATAAAATGGACCAAGAATTCTCTTAGGCATTAGCTAATGAACTCCAAACAATGACAAGATAGAAGTCCACAATTCATGTGACATTACAATGCAACAATGCATGGTCCACAGTCTTGTCACTGTGTTTACACTTGCAACAAAGGGTGTATGTTGGGAAATGTGAGGGATGTGGTTGAGTTTAGGTTTCTAAAAGAAAAGCCCGGGTGGCAGTAAGTGGTGGAGCTCATAACTGCTAGGTAGAGTTGGCGGAATTGGTTAGGGTGGGGCTGACATATAAATTGTAATAGAGAGATCATGTAGCATCTCGGTTCTGGTCCTGTATATTTGCAGGCCCTAAAGGATAGTCATTGACTTTAATGTTATAGAATAATTACCTTTTCCTTGGGTGGAGTGCGAGGGAATAATTAATGCTGACAAGGATGTTCATTTTTCATAAATTGGAGCTCAGAACTATTGTGGTAGGATCTGTCCTGCAAGTGATGAAATTGTTTTTGCGAGAATAGAGTGTATATGATTTAGAGTTATTGAATAATGTTTGAGAATATAATTTCTGCCAAACTAATAATGCTTTGTATTTGAAGGATGTGGAGAAGAACAAGGTTGATGCTGCTCGATTTGCTCCCTTTTGGAATGAGATCATTAAAAATCTAAGGGAAGAAGATTATATTACTAACTTGTGAGTACTAAAAATTTACTCAATTTGTTATTGCTTAGACAGCTCACAATTCTTTTAGTTTTTATTTAAATACCTGTGTGTGCCGTCTACTTGTTGCTCTTTTCTGATGCCTGTTGTTTCACTTTTTTGGTTAGCGAAATGGAGTTGCTTCTTATGCCAAAAAATTCTGGAGATCTGCCCATGGTTCAGATGCCCCTTTTTCTTCTTGCTAGCAAGGTCATTTAGTTGGTTTAAAATTTTTCTTAATTTTTTCTTAATCTGATTCTTGTTATGAGTATCTACAACTGCAGTTCATATACAAATGCTTTAATGTAATTGAGTTTGATTCAATATAATTTTGTAGATATTTCTATATAAAGATATTGCTGTAATATAATTATGTAGATATTTCTGGCTAAAGATATTGCTGTGGAGAATAGAGATCCACAAGATGAGCTCTGGGAAAGGATCTCAAGGGATGACTATATGAAGTATGCTGTTCAGGAGTGCTATCACACAATTAAGCTTATCTTGACTGAAATATTGGATGGTGAAGGGAGGATGTGGTTAGTTTTTATAAAAATTCTCTGTAGATTATAATATTATTATTTGATCTGAAACATGACTCATGAATGAAGGTTGGAATCGAAGGCTTTGTTTTGTAACTATCTCATTTTGTTTCAGGGTTGAAAGGATATATGCAGATATTCAAAAAAGTATTGAAGACAGGAATATTCATGTTGACTTTCAACTCAATAAGCTGCCACTTGTGATTTCCAGAGTCACTGCACTAACAGGAATTTTGGTTCGTATTAATGATATTATCTATATTGTTGATTTAATTGATGCAAATTCTAAGGCAAACAACTGTTTACCTTTAAAGGTATTTGCTATATATTTTCTTTCCTTTCTGGGGAATATTGTTGCCCCTCTTGGACCCTTATGCTAATGTTCTGGTTTAGTTTGATATGGGTCATATGGCTTTCATGTTATTCATTCTTAATTTCAAATAGGGGTTTGTGGTATAATCCATTTGTATTTTGAGTGAATTATGAATTAAGGTGCCCATGGTAAGTGATGCAAACTGTTTGAATTAATTTGGTTCTTTAAAGTTCTAATTGAATATGTATCTGTTTGTTATTGTAACTTGTAAAAAAATCTGTTTGCCATTGTTGCTGTCTTTTAATGTGAATTCGAATAATCAACAGTTGGCATGAAGCAATGCTAAATATTGTTAGTATTTTTTTTCCTGAAAAAGACAAGGATTCCGCTTTACTTGAGATAAATGCGTTTTCATTGTTGGTGTACCGCTTTACAAGGATTTTGTTTGGTAATGTAGTGATGAGTCTGATTCTACTATGGGTCCCATTTGGTGTAGTATTTCCCATAGGGGGGGGATGTAAAGAAATGACAAGAGGCTTGAAAATGCTGATATACTATACATGATTTTTCTTCTTATTTAGTGTCTGTTTGGGAACTACTTATTCAACTGAAACTGAAAACTCTTTACTGAAAGTATTGTAGATAAAGTTAAAAGCTAGCTGAAATAGTACGGTGAGACCTATAAATAGAACCAAAAAATGCAACGGGACCCATGAATAGTAGCAAAAATAAGCTAAATAATAAAAAAAGCTGGCTTTTTCAACCAATGCCAAACACAACCTTAGTGTTTCTTAAGCAACTACATTTAGAATTTGTGTTGTGGAGTTTTCTTCTTCTAACCCTCTTAGTATGATTTGATTGAAAAGATTTTTAATTGGGATGGTTGAAAGGTTCCAAGATCATGTGCAAGATTAAACTCCCTTTGTTTGAAAGTCAGATAACTGTTTTGTTTCAGGGGTTAGAGGGCCGACCAATACTTGTGTACAGTAATCTCTCCTAAGCCCTAAGCTTTTTCTCAAATTGGGTAGAGGGTGATGCCGTGTGTTTAAAACCCTGTGTAACTTACTAATATAAAAACACTAGTAATATTCTTCTGACACAATCAAATATGTTTTCTTCGGATTTTCTTTATTTGGTACTTGATATTAATATGTATTGCTTTTCCAGACCTTTTTCCTATGATCAAACTTTTGGCTGGGAATTGCCTTGACACTGGATATCACCCATGTTTTTTGAAATGTACAGAAAGGGGCAGAAACACCAGAGATGGAAAAAGGTGCTGTTAAGGCTGTTCAAGATCTGTATGATGTTGTGCGGCATGATGTCCTTTCTATTGACATGAGGTATGTTAAATTTGATGGTGTAGGCTTATGTGTCCAACTCATTTATTTTTCTTTTTCTTGAATATATAATTTAGTAAATGTATATTTTAGGGAGCACTATGAAACCTGGAATATATTGTCAAAAGCAAGGACTGAAGGTCGTCTTTTTACAAAATTGAAGTGGCCCAAAGATGCGGAGTTGGTATGTTCAGGGAGATTTATCTTCTTTCTTTTTTAGCCCCCAATTTTCTTTTCTAAATGAGCGTCTGCTCTCACTTTTGGATGAGATTGATTAATTTTGGGATATGCAGAGAGCACTAGTTAAAAGATTGTATTCATTGTTGACTATCAAAGATTCGGCTGCGAATATTCCAAAAAATCTTGAGGCCAGGCGTAGGCTGGAGTTCTTTACAAATTCCCTTTTCATGGAGATGCCAAAACCTAAGCCAGTGCGTAAGACATTGTCATTCAGGTCATACCATTTCTTTCATTGATCTCCTTTTACTTTTATTGTTACCAATACTTTTGCTTGGTGAATCTAGCACCCTTATCACTTTCCACATGTATTTGCAGTGTGTTCACTCCATATTATTCTGAGACTGTGCTTTATAGCGTGACTGAACTCCAAAAGAAAAATGAGGATGGGATATCGGTTTTATTTTATCTCCAGAAAATATATCCAGGTACTTCCTTCTTAACTCTGCTTTATTTGATTCCTCATTTTCTATGGTTTTTTCTTCTTTGGAACCTAGTTAGTATCAAGTTTGGGAATCTGAAATAACTTTTCTGTTAGACCAATAAAAGAAGAAAACAGGTTATTGTCATTATTATTTTCTAATTAAGTGTATTATCTGTATCTTGGGTTTACATGATACGGCATATAGTAGCATCATGCGTGTGCTTGAGAGGACTAATTAATATTTTTTGGTTTTGCGGTATGTTTATTAGAAGATTTAAGACATGCATGTGCTCGAGAGTAAATTGAGTAATAGATTTTTATATTTCCATTTGGTATGAAATACTTTTTCTAATTATGAACTTATGTTGCTTATATATCTCATTATTGATATTTGCACTTGAAATTGTAATCCTTCAGGTGCTGTTTAGTATATATGTGTTGTATTCAGACTGATACCTTCTTTTGCTAGTAAAGTTATTTTACTTATCAAAATTGCAAATCTGTCATTATTATTTTCTGACCATATATATTTTCATTAATTTTTTGAATATAAAATGTCCATATACATTACCAGTTTATTTTTAACAACCATGTATTTGGCAACTTGTATGCCAAGGAGTTGTGGTGTGATAGGGAAAATCAAGTATTAAGAGGATGCTTGGCAAGAAAAAGTGCTCATCTTCCATAATATATCCTGTATTCCTGTGAAGTCATGGGGATTAGTCTGGAAATATATTATCAAGGAACTTTCTGGGACTTAGCTATTAATGTCTTTTGCGTATACTTTTTAAGCTATTATATTGGCATTGAGAGTTGGAAGGCTCTAGATGTTTATAAAAAATAGAAAGAAAAAGAAAAGCAAATGGTGACTCTTGCGATTAAAGTTAAATATTGAGTCCTGACTCAAGAGTGTTTTGTTGGTGTCAATAGTATGTTAAAAAAACCATGCCTTTTGATCTCAAGGGTGGGACAATATAGTTCTACCTTCTAGAGTTGCAGTAAATAGATAGCAAGAATTTCTTCATCTCTTTCATTAGCCGTTATAAAGGCACTTTTGACCCTTGAAACGTACACGGTCAAGTTTTCATGGTTGTCTCTTGACTGGTGGATGTGGTTGGAATCCTCACTTTTGGAAGCCTTTCCAAGATTTGGAGTTGGAAGCAGTGGATAGTTTTTTTTTTTGGATACTCTTTCCTCCTTCAATGCCAAGGTAAAGTCTTTTTTTCATGGAGATTATCAAAGAGTGTAAAGTTCAAGGTGCGTTCATCTATGAACATCTCAGAGGACATACGGGAGTTCACTTTCCATATTTGGTGTGTAATGGTACCTCATAAGAACCTTTCTTTGTTTGTACAGCATCTTTGGGTAAATTCTGACAGTGGATAATCTTTGTAAAGCTATCTTAGGATTGTTGATTGGTTTTGCATGGGTAAGAGTAATGAGAGTGTTGATCATCTTCTGTTGCACTGTTCCTTGGAAATGGGCTTGTGATCGTTTCTGTTTACTCTTTGGCTTCTCTTTGGTCACGCTGAGGACATTGATCTAGTTTTTTGATTGTTGACAAACTTCTCTAATTAACTAATAGGCAGGCTATTGCACTGATCAGCTATCAACCTTATCAACTAACTAACTTTCTGTTACAAGTAAAAGGAACTACATATCATACAACATAAGCACTAATAAAAAGCTACTTATCAACTAACAATTTTATTAACTAACTGACTTTCCTTCAAATTTGTTTCTGCTTCAGGAAAAAGATAATGAAAGTTAATACTTTTTCCATCCTAAAATGATTGTTTTTTTTCTCCACTTGTCCCAAATATTTCACCTATCCTTAAAATAAATTATTCTCTTGTATTATCAAAATATAGGGGTAATTTTGGAAGAACTATATTATACAAAAAATTTTGGTGTCATTATAGTTGATGGAGGAAAATGGTGAAAAAGAAAGCCACTTTAGAAAGCTAAGTTGCTTAGAGAAAATAAAGAATGAACTAGCTCTTCAAGAGACACACTCTTAGAATAATACCTCATAGGTAGAGATTTCTTGGATTCAAATTCGACTAGTTACAATGAGAGCAGCCTTGCTTATTTATAGTTACATAAGCAAGCTGCTGAGTTAGTTACAAGAACCTACCGTGTGGCTGCCATGTGATTGGCCTAAGCCTAACAAACTTCTCTAACTAATTGATTGGTTATTGCACTTATCAACTAACTAACTTTATGTTACCAGTAAAATGAACTACTTATTATACTACATAAGCACTAGAAAACAGCTAGCTTTCAAAATGAACTGCATCAACAGTTCATGCTTTTTGAAAACCGTGCCTTTGTCAAAGAAGGAACTCATTTGGGAATGGAGTTAGTTGTTGTACTGCACCTATTAGAAATTTTTCGTAGTACTGCAACCATATTTCCTGTCTGCTAAATATTGATATTGCATTATTTTTTATTTAAATTCTGTGTTATAACTTGGGGTGCTATCTAGTATATGGAATTAATTCCTTATGGCCCTTAATATTTTTTTATTGCACTGTTTTGATCCTCTGGCTTAAATATTAACAGTAATCATATTTCGATACAGATGAATGGAGGAACTTCCTTGCTCGAATTGGTCGGGATGAAAATACGCCGGACTATCTTATTTGGGATAGTCCCACTGAGACCCTTGAACTTCGATTTTGGGCCTCCTACAGGGGACAAACATTGGCCAGAACTGGTAGATGATTCTTTTTTCCCCCAGTTCTCTCTCTCTCTCTCTGCAATATTCTTTTGTTTAATCTTGAAAATTGTCTACTTGCCATATTTCTATTATTATTATTATTATATGTTTATTTCATATTAATTTCTTATGTTGAAGTCTGGGACAAGTATCAATTTTGGTGGAGAGAGCAATTTATACATGGATATTTGGTGCATGAAGCCTTTTTATATTTTATTTTAAAATGCAAATAATGTATTATGTCGTAATTGACTGGGGCAAGCATTTGAACGCTCTGAGCTGCCTAAAGAAATGTTAGTAGTTTGTTTGTTTGATATTTTCAGGACATTTCTTGGTTTCTATATATTATCAAAATGAGTGTTGGATTCTTGTACCTTTTACTCCAATATATGTATGCATGTTTTTCCCAATCCATTGATAGCTTTCTACTAAATTTTTAAATGATTTGTGTTTTGCAGTTCGTGGGATGATGTACTATAGAAAAGCTCTTATGCTACAGACTTATTTAGAAAGGACAACTTCCGAAGGTTAGGGACTAATATCTATTTTCTTATTTCTTGATCTGTTCTATCCTGCATGCTCAGTTATCTCATCATGTATTGGCAATATCAGATTTGGAGGCTGCAGTTTCTAGTAATGATGCAACTGAAACTCAAGGTTTTGAGCTATCTCCTGAAGCACGGGCCCAGGCAGATCTTAAGTTTACATATGTTGTTACATGTCAAATATATGGAAAACAGAAAGAGGAACAAAAACCTGAGGCTGCTGATATTGCATTGCTTATGCAAAGGTGACTTTTTCCTTATGCAAAGAAAAGAAACCTGGATTCTCTTGAATTTGTTTTTGATATGTTAGTCTTCAAAATCTTGATTATAATAGTTTTATCTGCTGGAAAATGCTTTAGATAATTACTCTCTAGATATCTGATTTCATTTTTTCTTTTGTATGTTAGGAATGAAGCTCTTCGAGTTGCT
Organism: Castanea sativa; assembly: GCF_040712315.1. NCBI lineage: Eukaryota > Viridiplantae > Streptophyta > Magnoliopsida > Fagales > Fagaceae > Castanea > Castanea sativa. The sequence continues at coordinate 47,786,704 of NC_134020.1, read as the reverse complement.
TTTATCGATGTTGTTGAAACTTCAAAAGATGGAAAAGCTCACACAGAATTCTACTCAAAGCTTGTGAAGGCTGATATCAATGGGAAAGATAAGGTTCAGTTACTTGTTCTTTTTTCCATTAATGTTTGCGCTGGCTATTAGCCATTACCCATTTCTGGTTTCAGTTAGTGTTAACTGATGGGCTTTTAGTAGATAAAACTGGACGTGGACACTCCTGCATGCGTGTTGTCATTATGTTCTAAGAGATTTTTTTTTTATTAAAAGTAAAAAATCTTTGATTTTATCCATGTTTTTATATATTTTGATAATTAGTTATTTATTTTGAAAACCTCAAATATACCTAAAGATATATATCAATGAATTGTAGTATCTCTACTGTTTTGTGTCCTGATTTGTCAAGAATTGCTGTGTCTTGTACCATGTCTTGTTTTTTAGCATCTAAGTAGGACTAAAACAAAGTATATGGAATGTGAGTTTGGTAAAAGTAGAAACAAAGATAATTCATAAATATGGAGAAATTGAAGAGGATATGAATCATAGGATAAGAGCATGGTGGATGCAGTGAAAAAATGCATAAGGAGTGTTGCAATCATAGAATACCTATTAAGTTAATAGAAAAATTTTATAAGACTAGTTAAACTCTATGGTATTGAATGTTGGGCTGTTAGAAGGGAACATGCTCATGAAGAGAGTGTAGGTGAAATGGGAATGTTATGATGGATATGTGGATATACTAGAAAGATTGGATTCAGAATGATGAAATTTTCTTAAAGATAGGGGTGACCTTTATTGATGAAAAGATAAGGGAGAGTCACTTGAGATGGTCTGGTCATAAGTAGAGGAGTGCAATCAATGCTCCCGTGAAGAAGAGTGAATTGATTCAAGTTGAGGAAACAAACAAAGAGGAAAAACTACAAAAATTGGCATGACCTTTATAATTACTCTACTCTACTAATGTTATTTTAGTTTTTCCTACTTTTTTTTTACCTATTAAAAAGAAAGGAGGAAAACCAAAATAACATTAGTAGAATTAGTAAAAAAGGCCATGCCAATTAAGGTGCTAATAGAGAGCAAAACTTTGGATAGGATAGGACGGAAAATAATACATTTGGTTGCTTCTAACTAGTTTTTTAGGATTCATAGTTGATCTCAAAATTTTCGGACTAAGGTTTGGTTGTTGTATGATTAAAAAAATTTGCTTTGATCTTTTTACCTCAAATTTATTTTTTTAATTACTCCGCCCCCCCCCCCCCCCCCTCCTTTTTTTTTCTCTAGTCTCCCCTTTGGGTAGGGTGGCTTTGGGTCGACTCAGTATAGTCAAAGGCAAGCCGGACGCTTGCCTAGGCGCCTGAGTAAGGCGAGGCACCTCAAAGGCTCCAAGGCGAGGTGCCTTTAGTGAGGCGCTCACCTTTAGAGCCTTGGCGAGCAAGGCGATAGCCTTAAGCAGTGAAAAAGGCGCGAAGGCAAGGGCCTCAATTTTTTTTTTTAGAAGTTTGTTGTGAAACCTATTTTTGGACTATTAATTTCAAAAGGCGTGTTATAAAACCTATTGTTAGTTAAATTAATTTACAAATTTGTTTTGTAAGACTTATTGTTATATAGAAGTTTATTGTAAAATGTATTGTTAGAACTAACTAATAGAGCCTAAACCATGTTAATCCTATTTTGAAATAATTTGATAGACCTAATTTCTTCATGCTACACATTGATAAACACTTCATTGTAATATTATAATACACTACATACATATGATTTAAGTTCTATATGTATAATAAATATATTAAGAATTTGGCGCCTCGCTTTACTTGGGTTAGCGCCTTTTTGTTGCCTCATGCCTCGGGTGATACAAGGCCTTGGCGCCTTAAGGTCGCCTTTTGCCTTTGACTACCTTGGGTCGACTTGCAATTCCTTTGTTGATTGATGATCTGAATTATCCATCCATTTAAGACCAACGATACAATTATTGTGTTGATGAAAAAGGGTAGATGATGTAATTTTACTCAATTCAGTTAAATCGAAGGTTTTTGTCAATTTTTCTGATACCTCAGGGTATTGGGTGCATATGTTCTCTTGAAATTTTAGTGTAACATTTCCACCCCCTCTTTGTTTACCTAAACTCTTGTCAAAGATGTAATATTGTTGAGCTTATTGTTGTAGTACCTAAGTTATGCTTTTATGACTTTATCTTTTTCCTAGTCTTGAATAAATTTAAAGTTTTAAAATGAGCTACCTGTTTGTCCTCTTATTGATGTTAATTTATTTTTCTGATGACCCTTTTTTATGTTTGCTTTTCTCATTTTGTAGGAGATATACTCCATAAAATTGCCTGGAAATCCAAAACTTGGTGAAGGAAAACCAGAGAACCAAAACCATGCAATCATATTTACTCGTGGAAATGCAGTTCAGACAATTGACATGAATCAGGTGATTAATTGGTTGTATCCCTTTAACATTTGGTCAATTAAATTAAGTATGAATATGGAAAAAGTTTATTGTTTTTTTTGATAAATAACGTAAGAATATTATTATTAATAATAAAGAAAATGCCAAGACGAGTACATTGGGGATGTACTATGGGTGCAAAAATCAAGAAACAAAAGAACAACGGTCAAGAAAAATAGAAAAGGAAGAACAAGAAAAATGAGAAAAAACCACACTCCATTCAAAGAGAGTGTGTAAGAAAAAAGACTTAATCTCCAGCAAAGATCGTTCACAGCCCTCAAAACTTCTAGCATTCCTTTCTTGCCAAATGCACCAAATCAAGCAGTGAGGTACTAATCTCCAAACATCAATGTGACAATGTCGCGCAAACTTTCCTTGCCAAGCCTCAAACACCTCAATAACAGTACAAGGCATAACCCACTGAATACCAAACAAACAGAAAACCAAAGACCACAACTCCCAAGCTATGGTGCAATGAAGTAGAAGATGATCCACCGACTCCCCACACCTCTTACACATAAAGCACCAGTCAAGAACTATCACTCGTCTTTTACGAAGGTTGTTTGTTGTGAAGATCTTACCTAAGGAAGCAGACCAAGAAAAGAAGGCTACCCTTGGAGGCGCCTTCGATTGCCATATCATTTTCCATGGAAAGGAAACAAGATTATGAGGGTAGAAGGAACTGTAATAACTCCTAACCTCAAATCTTGTATTCCTTGCAGACTTCCAACAAATCTTATCTGGACCAAACCCTCTCACTGACGAGGAATAGACTAGCCCCATAAACCGGTCAAAGGCTTCCTCTTCCCAATCTTGTGGTGGACGACGAAATTGCACATTCCAGTGAAACCTCCCAGCAGACCAACCCATAACTTCAGCCACTGAGGAGTCTTTGGACCTACTAAGACAATAAAGCTTCGGAAAGGCCTCTTGGAGAGTACAATCCCCACACCACACATGCTTCCAAAATTTTACTCTAGTACCATCCCCCACATCATAAACAAGAAGTTTAGAGAAGTTCAACCAATCACTTCTAATATATCTCCACAAGCTGACCCCATAAGGACTTGTCACCTTCTTCGTACACCAACCACCTCACATGTTCCCATATTTTGCCTCTATAACCCTCTTCCATAAAGCATCAGTCTCGGTACCATACCTCCACAACCATTTACCTAATAAGGCAGAATTAAAATTACTCGACTGTCTTATACCCAACCCCCCATCCTGCAAAGGCCTACAAACCTTGGCCCAATTAACTAAATGAAATTTAGGTTCACCACCAATCCCATCCCACAAAAAAGTTTATTGTTGGAGTCTCATGTTACAAGTGGATTGAAAAGATGAGTTTTATTTGTTTCTCAATACATACCTGAAAATGAAATTGCAGGTAGATAACTGACATGGTTAACTATGCTAGTTTTAATAAATAATTGTATATATGGCTGCCTTTGATTTTCTGACATGCTTCATCCTGTCTTTTGATTTTCACTTAGGGTTCGGTTGGGTTGAAAAAAAAACCCCTAAACCCGACCCTTGCACATCCTTATATGTATTCGTATTTGAGAGGAGTTGTTGTGCCACTAAGGTCAGCAGTCAGCCAGTAGAGAACTTTCCTCAATTTTGTTTCTCTTGGAAGGTTTATGATGCTTTGAAGTTGTTATCACTTTTATGTTAAATATACCATGCTAAGCAGGGCTCATTACCTGCGGGGTCTGCTAAGAGTTCGATCTTGCACATTTTTGAGATTATGGTCAACACACTTCCCACATTTTTACTCCACTTTTAACTCTTCTACAGAATAGTATTACTGTCGTAATATGATTAATTGCAAAGATATATAGTTAATCCAGAGCCATGTTGATATAACTACAAGTGGGGTCCAAAGGGATATATTTGTTACAGCTGTGACCTTTCCTTTTTTGAGGGATGCAACCACAGATGTTACATCTAACTTTTATTTATTCATACACCAGAAAATTCATACACCAGCAAGTGTGTTCGATGGTGTACCATAAATCTCTCTTGCACAAATTGGAACTAGCTCACTTGTTGATTTTGTGGTGATTTCTATTTTAATCCCTTACCTGTCGGGTTGAGTATATTATATGCCATGTGCATCCAGTTTTTAGCAGAGATATAAAACACACATACTGTTTTGAAGTCTTCACAGATAGTTATCTGACTATATTACCAATACCTTAAGGAACTGTCTTCTGAAACACTTGATCTGAAATGAGGCTCATGTAGGACAAATTAGGGATTTGTCTACTATTAGTTGTGGTGGGTTTAGGGTGAGGAGAGAAGAAGAATAATTAGAGAGAAATAAGGGTTGTTCCGGGGCTGTGTGAACAGTATCTATGAACAGTAACTTTAGGGGGAAAAATGAGGAAAAGAAATAGAATAGAGAAGGAGAAAGAACCAACAAAGGCCAACGTGCCTATTGCTCAAAGCGCATAATTTTATGAATCAACTCATTTTACTTTGAATGCATTGAGCACAATATGTAGAAGGACTCTTACTTGTACTAGTAGCGATAGGACTCCTAGTAAACTAGGACTACTAGTTTGATTGGTAAAATAAAACCTAATTAATACTAACTTGCACCCAAAAAAAATAAATTAGAGATGCTTAGAATACCCTAGAAGATCCTAGACTCAACTAAATTACCAAAATACCCATAATTCGTAGGAATTGAGGAAATTACAGATTTGCACTTAAATATAAAATTGACCATAACTAATAAAATAAAAACCAAAATTAAAAAATATTTTAACCCTAAAAGATTCATACTTAGACCATTAAAATGACACGACTTTCACTTCAATTGAACTTCACACAAGGACCCAATAAATCAATTCTTGAATAGGAAAATTTGCAAAGTAATAGCATATTAATCTTCCCTAACTTCATTAATGGCACAACTTTGTTCCAATGCAATAATTTTGTTGGTTCAAATATTTAGGTCCTTTTAATCCTTCTTCTATGCTTTTAAAAGATAATAATTGGAGTTTAATATCTTATATTACATTGTTTTTGGACAAAATTCAAACTAAAATTAATTAATAGCTTATATTACGTTGTTTTGGACAAAACTCAAACTAAAATTAAAAACAGAGAATACTGAGAGGCTTTCTTTCTTCGGAGTGGTGTTGACGCTCCTAAGGTTCCTTTGGTGGAATGGGCTAAGGTTTGTATGCCAATGTAGAATGGTGGTTTAGGGATTCAACGGCTGAGAAGATTTAATTATGCTTTGTTAGGCAAATGGTTGTGAAGATATGGAATGGAGAGAGATGCCCTTTGGAGGAAGGTCATTGAGGCTAAATATGGGGATGAAGTGGGTGGTTGGTGTACCAAACCAGTGTTAGGGACTTATGGTGTTAGTGTGCGGAAATCCATTAAAAGTGGTTGGCTGGACTTTTCTAAATTTCTTCGGTTTAATGCGGGTGATGTTTCTAGGATAAAGTTCTAGGAGGATGTATGGTGTAGGGATTGTTCTATTAAGGAAGCATTTCCAGAATTGTATGGTATTAGTCGGACAAGGGAGTTTTTTGTGTTAGAGGTTATGCGTTTCTCTAATGGGAGGCTTCATCGGGACATTTGGTTTCATCGTCCACCACAAGATTGGTAGTTAGAACCGTTTGATCTTTATTGGGTGGTGCTTTATTCTACGAATGTGCGGAGTGTTGGTGATGACAAACTTTGCTGGAAGCCAACAATGAGGAGAGGTTTTAAGGTTCGAGGCTTCTATCACTCTTTATCTCCTTCTGTCATTGATTTTCCTTGGAAAATGGTGTGGTAATCTCCTAGAGTAACATTCTTTTCTTGGACTACTGCCTTAGGTAAGATCTTAACCATGGATAATTTTTGAAAGAGGCATATTGCAGTGCTAGAGTGGTATTTTATGTGTAAAAGGTGTGGGGAATTGATGGATCATCTTCTTCTTCATTGTCCTATAGCATATGAGTTGTGGTCTATGGTTTTTTGTTTGTTTGGTATAAATTGGGTTATGCCGTATAAAGTTAGTGAGTTGTTAGCTTCTTGGTAGGGGAAGTTTGGTAGACATCAAAATATAGGTTAATGGAGGTTTGTGCCACATTGCTTGTTTTGGTGCTTATGGCGGGAGTGGAATGCTAGATGCTTTGCGGATTGTGAATGGTCTATTCTTGACATTAAGTTTTTCTTTTTCCGTGCTCTCCTTGAGTGGAGTTTAGTTTTGCCTTTCTATTCTTGTTTTTCTCTCCCCAATCTTATTGATTGTTGTAATCTAAGTTCTTGATTTGTGTCATTGTAGTACACTTCCAATGTACTTGGTTGGGTTTTTTAAATAAAATTTCTTACGTTACTTATCAAAAAAAAGCAAAAGAAAAATTAAAAACAGTGTACATAGTTCACAAGCAGCCCCACTTCTACAGGATTTGGGAGCAGTGGTTGGTAGGTAGCTTTACCCCAATTTAATATCTTATATGTATCACTGAGTTTTTGGACAAAATTAAATTAAAAGTACAAACATTTCATCACATTTTAATTTCCACTGATAAAAGTGTACTCCTAGTGTACCCCAGCATTTCACATTCAAAAGTTGCACACATTCTTCGTTCCACAGTGTTCCACATTTTATGTAACTTTGGTTTTAACTTTCTAGTATCTGTTTCTTTTAATTTTGGTTTCCTATAAGCAGTTTATGATTTTGCCTTATTCCTCATCTGTCATGCTTATTATGAAGCTCTATCTGCATTACTTCGCATTTGTGTCTATTTAATTTATTTATTTTACTGGCTCTGATTGGTTGTAATGTTACTTAATATTTTTTACTTTAGGATAATTATTTCGAGGAGGCGTTGAAGATGAGAAATCTTCTTGAAGAATTTGGTTCTGATCATGGTATTCGTCCTCCTACTATTCTTGGTGTGAGGGAACATGTATTTACTGGAAGGTAGATTTTCATTGAATCCTTGTTTGTTTTAAATTTCTTGGTAGTTTTTCTTTTTCTTAATATTTACTTTCTTTTAATTATTTTTATCAACGTACAGTGTCTCTTCTCTAGCTTCATTCATGTCAAATCAGGAGGGTAGTTTCGTGACTATGGGTCAACGTGTTTTGGCAAATCCATTAAAGTAAGTTCATTTGAATTATGCTGGATGGCTCCCTGTATATCCTAAGTTCATTTTTTTGTTATTAACATCCTAATTATTATTCAGGATCCGTATGCATTATGGCCATCCAGATGTTTTTGACAGAGTTTTCCACATAACGAGGGGTGGTATTAGCAAGGCCTCTCGTGTTATCAATATTAGTGAAGATATCTTTGCAGGTATTACTCTCTTCTTTTATAAATAAGCTGTTGTACTTGTTTAGTTCCATTTATTTTGTCATTGTGATGTTTCTCATTTAACACTAGTGATGAGTAAAATCAATCATTTCAAGGATGTTATCAACTATTTTAAGGGTGAAATGGTCACTTAACTGTTGTATGGGAGACATTTGGTCTGCTAAGCCTTCTCATTATGTCGGACAGTCAAACCTTGATTGTGTTGAGCTTCCATTGCATAGGCTGAAGCACTTCTATATCAGATTGCATATTGCTGGATGCTACATTAGTTAAATCACTTATCATTCTTTTGGTAATTGCCATGACATTGGACAGATTTAGAAATCTGCATATGGATACTTATGGTGAGCTCCTCTTTTCACTTGTGCCAGGACTGGCCCCTTCGCACTTCTTGATTTTAACCCTTCTAGAAAAGGGGGAAAAGAGGACTTCAAGTTGAACTAGACCTGATATTTTTAACATTTTAAATGAAAGGTATAAGGGAGACAAGGATCAAATATAGGATCTCGTGCCACTAATACCATGATAAATTATAGATTTTCCCAAAAGCTTAAAGTGTTAGGAAATGGTGAATTCTAATCGTTTAACTGTAATTGCTTAGATATTTTTCTTCCTAGCACCCTGGTAGGCTTTGATTTATTCAGTTATGGTGTTAAAATGCAGGATTCAATTCAACTTTACGCCAAGGAAATATTACTCATCATGAGTATATCCAGGTAGATACGCTGATTTCCTCACTTGATGCATAAATGGCATGTAAATTTTCTAATACAATTTTACAGGTCGGAAAAGGAAGAGATGTTGGGCTCAATCAGATTGCTGTATTTGAAGGGAAGGTTGCTGGTGGTAATGGCGAACAAGTTCTTAGTCGTGATGTATACAGGCTTGGGCAGCTCCTTGATTTCTTTAGGATGATGTCATTTTACTATACCTCCGTCGGATACTACTTTTGTACTATGGTATTGCTATTTGTGCATTATGTCAACCATGGCTTACTATTGTTGTAATTAGTGTTGGTTGGGCGTATTGAAGTTTAAAATGGTTAATGTGATTTTTAAATGCAAATTGAGCTCCATAGTTTCTTAGAACTCCTATTTTTTAATTTTAATTTTTTTGTTTAACCAACTTGTTTTCACAAATACTTAATTTCCTTTAGCATTATGCTTTTCAGTTTTCGCTTTCTTTTTTTTTCTTTGTTTTTGATTTTTTTTTTCATTAGAGAAGCAATGTGGTGGAATTTGGAAAAGAAGGGAAGTTGTCTATAGTACATTAGTGTAATAGTACAAGAACTAGTTAAGGTATTACAAGCAGGTTTCTTATCATAATAGGTTACTTTTTTTTTTTGGGCTGGAATCATAATAGGTTACATTAAAGATCAAGTCCTTGTCTCATTGCATTAGAGTTTTTCTAGATCGGTTTAGGATGAGATCACGTGTATGGCTTTTGGATTTTTGCAAATGATATTGTGTTAGTTGATGGGACTAGAGCGCAGGTTACTCCAAGTTGAAATTTTAGAGCATTGCTTCTCGATCTGAAAGATTTAGGATTGACTAGCAGGAAAAATATACAAGTGTCTTATCCCTATTAGTTCATGAGGATCTATAGCAATGCTAATTTATTAGGGATGGGTTATGATTCAGTTGAGTTGAGTAAAGATAACTGGTCAAGTTGAAACTGTTTATAATTTGTGTACCGTGTGCTATCTTTTTCATCTGTGAAACGAATATTTTGTTACGCACAAAATATTTAGAAATTCTTCAACATTATACAATGAAGATTTGACGTTCTTATTGCCCATTGCTTCATACTCAAAAGTGAAAAAAGAAAAAGAAAAAAGTAAGCCAAAGAGGCATTTACATCAAAGCAAGATAGCTGCATTCAGATAATGAATTGAAAGTTCCATGATACTTATATCATATGTAGGGTAATTTTACTGATCTCTAATAAAGTCCTTTTTTTTTGTTCGTGCAGCTAACGGTTCTGACTGTATACGCTTTCCTTTATGGGAAGGCATATTTGGTATGTTGGATTTTATTCATCTCTTGTGACAACTCTATTGTGCTTTATTTTCTCTAAAATTATGCCGTGCTTCTCTCTGTATGACCTGTGTGTTCAATTGCTACAATTTTTATTTGAAGTAGTAACATCATCAAAAAGGTGCAAAAAGATGCACAACCCTTGTAGACAGTGTTTTTTTTTTTTTTTTTTTCTTTATAAGTAATGAATAATTTTATTAATAAAAACAAAACTAAGTACACTAGGGATGTACTCTGAGAATTACGAAGAGCTCTCAATCTAAAATGCTCAACCAATTCTAAAAGAGAAAAACAAGAAGGATGAAAAGCAACACTCCAATCTAACAAGGTACGGAGGAGGAAGACTTTAACATGAAGGATTGTTCACAACCCTCAGAACTTCATGCATTCTGTTCTTGCCAAAGGCACCTCATGATGCAATGTGGCACAACCTTCCAAAAGGCAATATTTCTATGCCTTCCAAAAGATTGCTGCCAAGCTACGAAAAAATTGATAACTGTCTTTGGCATAACCCATTGGAGCCCAAATAAACAAAACACCGTTGTCCAAAGCTCGTAAGCTATTGGACAATGAAGAAGAAGATGGTTCATAGACTCCCCACACCTTTTACACATGCATCACCAATCCAATACAATAATACCTCTTTTCCAGAGATTGTCAGTGGATAAAATCTTCCCTAGAGAAGCAGCCCAAGAAAAAAAAAGGCCACCCTAGGTGGGAACTTTGAATGCCACGCCAATTTTCACAGGAAAGAAGTGCCATTAGAAGCGGATAGGGAGTAATAATTAACTATGAACCTCAAATACCCTGCTCTTGGCAGGTATCCAACAGGAATAGCAAAAAAGAAAAGATAAGTTACAGAAAATTCAAGTTATCCAAGAACTCTAGCAAGTTCGAGGTAGAAAACACAATGAAGGCTGAAGTCCACACACATACATAGTCTTCAAATATAAGAGATTCAACTTCATTGAATGTGACTTGTTCCCTCAAAACAGTATTCCTTTCTGTCCAAATACACCATTAGCACAATGGAATAGCTTCCCAAGTTTCTTCATTGATTCTCTTGAAAAATTGTCCTTTCCAACAAGATAACATATCTATCATTGAACTAGACATTACTCACAAGACACCAAACAAACAAAATACTAGTGACCACAATTCCCAATCCAATGCACAATTTAGGAAGTGATGATAATAAGTCTATCACATATGCTACTCTTTGTTGGCATAAGAACAATGCTTGGTATACATAAATATTTTATGAAAATATACTTTGTTGTATTGTGTCTTTTCTAGTCTACTAAGAAAATATTTTATATGCCAATGCTAGAAGGATATGCATGCTTAAGGGATTCCTGTTTCAATCTTATATGGTGATTATATTGCTTCTTTTCATACATATGTATAGCATATTCTGATGTTGAAGCATTGTGTACCATCTGGACCTTGGCACAAATTACTAAGGGGTTGGGTGGGCTGGTACTACTTGCTCAATCTCTCTCTCTCTCTCTCTCTCAGATAGATTTTGTGGTTGATTTTTATTCTCAATTAGGTTTTAGGTAACTGTGATATGATTGTGTTGCAGGCACTCTCTGGAGTTGGTGAATCCATTGAAGTGAGAGCTCAGATATTGGAGAACACTGCCCTGAGTGCTGCTTTAAACACACAGTTCCTCTTTCAAATTGGTATTTTCACTGCCGTGCCAATGATTTTGGGTTTCATCTTGGAGCAGGGTTTCTTAAAGGTTAGTGCTTATCCTACATGTATTTATTTGTCCTTTTAAAACTTGTACTGCAACGTGTGTATGTTTTCATATATCATTTGTATATATTTACAATTATATTTCATTATATTATGAAAGATTCTCAGCTGTTTTCTGCATCATGCAGCACAGCTGTAAGTGCAATATTTTTGTGTTCTTGTGCTGAAATCAATCTTTTATATGTTATAAGTGTGATTTTGAACTATATCCCTACCATAGGCTAGAAACTTTGTTTATGCCCCTGATATTTGCACGGTCTTGGCATCAAGTGATCTTGTATACACTTACATGGAAAGGTAGTGGGGAAATTAAAATCTAATTGTTGGGTCTATTTCTTCTGGGGCTGTATTTCTGAGTTTTATGTCCATATTGTCCAACAAATACATTGCAATTAGGTAGAGTGAGTTTGAATAATAGATGAATTGTGTCACTATTAGTTGCTCTGTCTCATCTGAGCTCCAGAAAATGGTCTGATTGTGTATCTTCAAAGTCTTGATAATCAATGTATTCTATAGGTTTTAGGAGAGCTGTATGTTGGAAAGCATAGCAGAGTCTTCAAGCATAGGTCTTAACATTAGAATAGGATTGAATTTGATTATCTTTCCAATTTGGTGTGTGTATAAAATATCAAATAATTTAGGTTATAAAGTATGCAGTTGCAATCTTATAAGTTTCCTTGTTTGATTTATTTTGATTCTGAGTGAAATTTAATGAATAATATTACTTTTTTTTTTGAAGTAGGCTAAAATAAATATATGTAAATGAATAGCAAAATTAATTTGAACAAATAAATAAATAAAATAATGTCTTACTGAATTGTCACTGTTTAGATGATTGTCGCTAATACAGATAAAGTGTAGCCTGAATGATGTTGTGTTATGTTTAGATTGCCCAAAAATAAAAAGTTTGTTTATTAAGTGGACATTCTGTTTGAAGACGGACTTAGCCTTCTGCTAAGTGTTTTGTTTTTCTACTCTTAGTTGGATTAATATTTTTTACCTTTTTTTTTTTTTCCAACTTTACCATCACTGCTGCAGGCCATTGTCAGTTTTGTCACAATGCAGTTTCAGCTTTGTACCATATTCTTTACATTCTCTCTGGGCACAAGAACTCATTACTTTGGCCGGACTATTCTTCATGGTGGTGCTGGGGTTTGTTCCAGCTCTCTTTTCATGTTCAGTTATTTTATGGTGAATTTAATAGTTAAATTAACTTTTATTTCTCAACAGTACAAAGCAACTGGTAGGGGATTTGTCGTCCGCCATATCAAATTTGCCGAGAACTATAGGCTTTACTCCCGCAGTCATTTTGTTAAAGGGTGTGGCTCTGTCTCTGTCTCTGTGTGTGTGTTTATTTGTTTTGTGGCAGTGCATTGTCATATACTGGCAGTTCTATCCAAGAGACTTGGGAGATTTTTAAATTTTATGTAGTAATTATATTTTTGAGCATGTATTTTTGTCAATAATATGCCAGCATTTCTCCTTAGTAATAGGGAAAGACTTAAAATGGAACTAAAAGAGGTAGAGGAAGACTATAACACGAGTAGAAGTAGTCAGAAGGAAATGCTAATTCAGGAGCCGACAGGAAGTATAATTTTGTATGGTATAGAATGATGGAGAGGTATACATGTGGCTGACGCTAATTAGACTTTTGAGGATCCATAATTGACCAAAAAATTCTAGGGCTAAGGTTTTGTTGTTGATGGTTTATTTTGGCTTCAATTTTATTTTTTAGAAACCATAACTATGTTGGAATTTATGCAATTTCTATTTTTCCATTTTTTCTACAAAGTGTGCATACACAAATTGGAATGTCCAATGATGTTCATCCTCTTGTCTTCAGATTTGAAGTTGTGCTTTTGTTGATAGTGTACCTAGCATATGGATATAATGATGGTGCAATTGGGTACATTCTTCTTTCAATTAGCAGTTGGTTTATGGCTATTTCGTGGCTTTTTGCTCCCTATTTGTTCAATCCCTCTGGGTTTGAGTGGCAGAAGTAAGTGTTTTTTTTCATCTTTTCTGAAATTGAAGTCTACTCCACTTTATTGACAAAAATATATGTTGTTCTTTTAGAGTTGTAGAGGATTTCAAAGATTGGACCAATTGGCTTCTTTACAGAGGTGGAATTGGAGTGAAGGGAGAAGAAAGCTGGGAAGCTTGGTGGGATGAAGAGCTGGTATTGCATCTGTTCTTGGATTTATTTTGTGTTTGATATCCAAGCTGGGAAGCTTGGATTTACTTTTCTTTTTTCATTGGTAGTAATTTCTCTCTAATGCCAATAAGCTCTAGCTCAAATGACCCAAAAGTTTCTTCAACTCATGATTCCAGGTCAAATTCACCTGTGTACCGGATGTGTGCGTGAAATGGTGTGTAATTAACACTGCCCATATATTGCACACCAAAGGTGTGCGATGGTCACTTCACAAGTATAAGTGCTTGCGGAGTGTGGGGGTCAAGGGCCAGGGTTCAAAACTCCAGGAGGGAGCTTCACACACATATACACTTAGATTAAGCTAAAGTAGAATTCTATCTTGTAAAAATAAAAAAAAATAAAAAAACCACAAACTCACATATCAAATAGCTTCAAAAAAAATTGGGAAAAATCATTGAAAACTTTAGAGAGTCCAGCGACTCAGATTATATGGTTGTCGGATTTTGGTGATTGTGTTGAAACTGCTATAAGCACACCTCTGTCATCTGACGAGGATCTCTAGATTGCTTTAATGCATTTTTAGGGTTGGATCAGGATGCCCTGATACCAAGTTGAGTTGTAAAATATGAAGGATTATGGTTAAGAGAGAAGAAAAAGGAAGAGGAAAATAGAGAGATAGAGAGACAGAATGGGTTTATGGCTTAATCAATCATTCTTTCACCTTTGCACATATTTATATTAAAGTGATATGCCTAGATTACAAGAATACCCCTATGCTATTGTTAAATTATAACAATCTAATATAAAAATAACTAGAGTAAGTCTAGCAAGATTTTAGTATTCTCATTATGCATTGATTGGATTGGACGAATTATTAGAGTGATTTGATGAGCCAATGAACTTTAGCTGAAATGGCATCTCTTCCACTTGTAAGAGGTTGGTAGAGGGTTAGGTCTTACAAGATCCATTGATGATTGACTAACTTACAGATAAAATTAATAAATAATCTTATTGTGATTAGATGGGAGGGATAAAAAATGAAGAGATAGAAGAAAAGTAAGAGTTCCTTTTTGGACCTTTTAACTTTAATACTCTTGTACTCTGTTTCTCCCAAATGCTTAAGCCTTTGAGGCAATTTATATCAATCACAAACACACTAACACCAAACATAAGCTATACGCTTGTGGGTAAAGAGAGCTTGCAGTAGCTTAAATATTTGTTATAAGGTTAAGCTTAAAAAAATTTTCCAGGAAAGGAACATGCAGGATTGTCATTACTAACTTATGTATTGAGTGTATGATTGGCATTAGCTTTTTTAGCTTTTTGTTGAAAGAGTGCTAACATATACTTGTACTTTGAAAAAGTGAGAAAAAAATAAGGTTTTAAAAATTGTATATAAAGCTAAAAGCTAATCAAAGAAGCTGGACACAAGCGGACACTAAAATTTAACTAAATAATAGGATTTCTGGTAAAAGATCTTCAGGTAGTTGTAAATTCTTAAACAAAGTTTTATTTATTTATTTTGGTTTGTATTAACTTCTTTCGGTCGACTACACCTGTTGTGAACATTTCAGTGGGGTCATTTGTCCTGTCTGAGCACCAGTCACTATGATGCTACTCAGGCTCTTGTACATGTTGTGCCTTCTTGACCACTGAACTCATATGCTTTTTTATTATGTGTCATCATTATTTTGCTGCCACATTTTTTTCCCCCTTTGGTTGATCCAAATATATTGAATCTACAGATACATATTCGGACATTGGGAGGAAGAATAGCCGAAACTATTCTGAGTCTAAGATTTTTTATCTTCCAGTATGGCATTGTATACAAGCTGCATTTGCAAGGATCAGATACATCATTGACGGTAACGGCTCTCTTCATTAGTTGATATAGTTTTCACTGCTTCTCTCTTTCACTGGCATCTTATGAGCCTGCTTTTGGCAGTTAATTTTATTGTAAAATGCAATTTGTAAATCTTTTGTCATTTGTCAACTAACTGTTCTACATCCTCCATACTGTTTAATATTTGATACGCCTTTAAAATTTAGAATTTGGACATAATTGAGACATTTAAGAGTTCATATGTCATTGTTTGTGTATATCTGTAGGTGTATGGCCTGTCATGGATCGTGCTAGCTGTGCTCATAATTCTTTTCAAGGTTTGGAATAAAACTTATAACTCGAATGCTGGACTTCCTACTTTCAAATTTATGTTATCTGTGATTTGAACTCTTCATTTCATCTTTGGTTTTACAGGTTTTCACATTCAGCCAAAAGATCTCAGTCAATTTCCAGCTTTTGTTGCGCTTCATCCAAGGCCTCTCCTTCTTGTTGGCAATTGCTGGTTTAGCCGTTGCAGTTGCTTTAACAAATTTGTCAATCCCTGACATATTTGCATGCATCTTAGCATTTGTTCCCACTGGATGGGGACTTCTTTCTGTAAGTTTAAGTTATCTCTGTCTATTATTTTCATTTATCTAAACCTCCCTCTCTCTCTCTCTCTCTCTCTGGTAAGAAAAATCAATGTTTTGGGCAGAATCAGAATTCCAAAGCTATGTTTGAATGTTTTATATTCCTGTGGTTTACTTAAATCAGACAGTGTGTAATGCTGGTCACCTAATGCATTTTAATATTGTTAATTTTCCCGATTATAAGGGTATCTTCCAATTTTTTTGGGTTTTTGTGACTCCAGACTCATTTCTACACAAATCTGGCCCATGCAATTTGCTACCAATTTCTAAGCTTCCATCATTTGTTTGGAGAGTTGTAATTGTTTTCTATTTTTCATTAGATAATATTAGTGCCACCAGTTTTTTTTTACACACATTAACATGGAATTATACTATGATTTGCAGATTGCTGCAGCTTGGAAGCCAATTGTGAAAAAGGTGGGATTATGGAAATCAATTCGTTCACTTGCACGTTTATATGATGCAGGGATGGGGATGCTGATATTCATTCCTGTTGCTTTCTCTTCATGGTTTCCGTTTGTATCAACATTCCAAACCCGCCTCATGTTTAACCAGGCTTTCAGCCGGGGGTTGGAAATCTCTCTTATCCTTGCTGGAAACAACCCCAACACCGAGTTATGATGACCACCTCTGATCCTGTACATATATTATAATTGTAAAAAGGGGGGGGGGGGGGGGGGGAATTCTGTCTCAAAGTTCCTTGTCAAATTTTTTTGATGTAGTAAACCCTAATGTGCATGTATTTGGTATAGCTTGCGTAGAGGAATTTGAATAATGGTAATATATATCACTTCATTTTGGTCATTCAAGAGTGCACAGTTTGCACTGTGTCTGCATGATATTGCTGACATTTACACGCTTTGGTGGCTATATCTAAAACGTTTAATGTTCCGTTTGGTTGTTAACAAAATCCTGTGGGGTTGTAGAGAAGTGAAGCGGTTAAAAAACTAATCTCAATGTTTACCACAATTTTTGCAAGGAATTAATCTCAATGTTTTACGCATGGTACTATTAAAATAGTAATTGAAATTTGTTGGAAACTATTTCTTTCATGGAAAATGGTTGATAGTGGTGTCTATTCCTTTTTCTTGATGATAACATAACTTGCTAAAATGATGGAAGAGTTATATTTTTCTTGCCAATCGGACAAGCTCAGGATATTGTGTGATGACTGAACTCTGAAGGCCAAAATGAAACTGATTTTGATTCAACTAAGAATGAAACTGAATGGAAACTAATCTAAGTATGTTTAAATCAAACAGATTTAGCAAGGTGAAGTAGAATATTTTAGTTAAATGGAATTTTCAAATAAACAAGACTACTAGGGGACAATGAATATTTAGGTATGTAATGTGCAGTTTAATCTATTTGAGTACTTTCTCTAAAATTTTTAAAAAATAAATCAATCAATAATAAATAATAATATATATATATATATATATTTTAAAAGAGAGAATCTGTTGTCTTGGGACGAATTTTGATTTAAATAAGTTCTTGTCTCGTTAGAAACTATAGTTCAATTCTGCTACAGGGCTGTTTTAGCTTAAAATCTTAGTAAATCTCCACTGCCATTCTTATCTTATATTAAGATGTAACTTTTTAGTAAATCTCCACTGCCAAGTTCTTCCCTAATTCAGCAGTCATGGAAGCCACAACTCCAGCTAATGCATCCTATGCATGGAGGAGCTTAATGCATGGGAGGGAAGTCATCAGGAGAGGTGGAGCTTGGAGAATTGGGTTGGGGAAATCAATCCATATCTGGGGTGATAATTGGCTGCCTACAAGGCATAGAGCAAAGATAATTACTCCCATCGGGCCTGGGGTGACACAGCTATGGTTAGTGAGCTCATAGATCCAGTGAATAGGAATTGGAGAGCTGAAGTAATTGGCAGAATGTTTTTTGAGAGTGAGGCAGCAGTTATAGAGTATACCTCTGTGTAGGACCATTCAAGACGATGTCCTGATCTGGCCATTCAACCCGGATGGTGAATATTCAGTTAAGTCCGAATATAAGTTCTTGTGGGAGGAAGCTTTGAGACGTTATGCTGGTCAGTCTGAACCTGAAGTGTTGCAACCCTTGTGGAACAAGATCTGGGGTCTTAAAGTGCCAAATAAGGTCAGAACACTTTGTATGGAAAGCAGGCAAGAATTCCCTGCCTACTAAGGTGAACTTAGTGCGGCGTAAAGTGCTCACTGATGGGCTGTGTGACAGGTGTAAACAGAGGCCGGAAGATGTTGTTCATGCACTATATGGCTGCCTGACCCTTGATGACTTATGGAAGCAAACAAAATGGAGCAATGGCACACTTAAAGATTTCACTTCTTTCCTTGATCTCTTTGATTTCATCCTTGCAGGTAGCAGCGAAGTGGAGTTATTTGCGTCAGTCACTTGGAATCTATGGAATCGGCGAAACAACCTCAGGCTTGGAAAACCAACAATCCCCTTTGATAAGGTGCTGGAGCACTCTCGAGAGCAGCAATTAGAGTCCCACTCCAGTACCTCACTCATCCCAACTAGCAGACAGCAACAAGCCACATCGTGGACTAAACCGGACCAACAGTGGGTTAAAGTAAATTTTGATGGAGCCACTTTTGCCGCTGACAACAAAGCTGGACTGGGAGTGGTAATTCGGAATGATGCAGACCTTGTTATGGTGTCCCTATCACAGCAAATCCCCTTGCCATCTACAGTTATTGAGGTAGAAGTAATAGCAGCAAGGAGGGTAGTAGAACTTGTTTTGGAATGTGGCTTTCATAGCATCATCTTGAAAGGTGATTCTGAGGTTCTATACAAAGCTCTGCAGCAGGGGACTAGATGCCTGGCACACTATGGCCATCTCATAGCAGATATACAGTTTCTTATTTCACACTTCAATGCTTTTAAATTATCTGTTGTGCGTAGACGTTGTAATAAGCTCGCTCATGCTTTAGCAAGACGAGCAACAACCCCCCAACCCCCCATTTATGTTTGTTTAGATGGAAAATATACCACCAGACTTTTCATCTGTATTCCAGGCTGATTTCAATAGCCTTCTTTAATAATAAAAACAGATTTTTTGGTATAAAAAAATGTTACTTTTTAAATTTTCACCCTTTTATGTACAATAATGTTTTTATAGGGGCGAACCTCCCTATTTTTGAAGTTCTAACATGCTAGTGAAAGGCAAATGTTTGTTTTCTTCTTTATTTTCTTTATTTTTATATTTTTTTTGTCATCAACGTAGCAATTAATAAGTTGATTAAAAAGGAAATTTACTTCAACGACATTAGGGACTGATACAATATTTTTCTTTGTGAGGAAAAGGAAAACGGTTTCGTTGAAAAGATCAAAAGTCAAAACATTCTTTTGGACAAAGGTAACGTGTAGCAACACAAATTCACAATTCACAACCAAAAGAAAATCTTTCTTTTGCGTGAACTTGGTGAGTTGGAAATATACCGCCGGAAGTTGCTTGTGGAATGCTTTCCCTTGCATCTCGATCTGTGCGTTGTAGATCAATGAATAGATTAGTCAAACAGGTCACAATCAGATCGGGTTGATCAAGTTACGAGTCAGATCGGGTTTAGCTCATAAATAGGTTATCTTCATCAGGTTGCAAGAAAAAATAAATAATATAATCATATGGTGATGATATCATTTTTTTCCCATAAAAAAAAAATGATATCACCATAAAACGAACAAAAAAAATACTATATATACATACACACACTTAAGTTTACCATAAATACTATTTACTCAAAAAAAAAAAAGTTTACCATAAATAGTAAATGTTTATCTAAAAAAAAAAACTAAATATTTTAAACCAGTGTTAAAAATTGATTTAAAAACAACTATGGTTATAGAAATACTTAAGAGATTGCATGCCATAATAGAGTTTTCAAAAAATTGACGGTACTCTTTCCACCAAGAGAGAACATCTAACTTTACATATTACCTTTAAATAAATATAAAAAAACATTTTTTAAATTAAAAAAAAATCCCTTATTTAAAGAATGATTGGGTACGGGTTGACCATTTCCAACTTGATATTTCCATGGGTTGGGTACGAATTAACTTGTTTTTTCTACTAGTCGAGTTTGTTAGTCATATTTTTGTAATTGGCTAATCCTTTGACAAAATACACTTTAATTGCAATTGAGTAGATCTAAGATGAGTTTAATACTTCAAGAAACATGTTGTTCAAGTTAAGTATTAAACACATGAAAATTGATTCAAGAAACAAGTGAAGAAAAACTGCTCATTCATTCTCAACAGACAACTCGACAGATAGCTACTATCAAGACTTAATTCAAAACTCGTTAGATAGCTCGACACCACCTCGATCTATCGAGGATTACGATTTCAAAAATTTCAAATGTGAAATCCAGCCTAAACTTGTGTATATGTAGGGTTTCTTTTCTCACAACTCTAGACATATGTAAGACATATTTTAAAAGCTGTCATATACGGATTCAGTGACTAAGTGCTTAATTTCTTTGTAAGAAGTTACTGCGTTTGTACGTTGTTGGGTTTTGTAACCAAGTGTTTCTTGATCTTCATTGTTGATGAAATGAAGAACTTTGTAATCAACAACAACCATTCAAGTTGCTGGAGTTAGTCACGTACTAAGATCCGTGCAAAGGAGTTAGTCACAAATTGGGAGTTAGTCACAAATTGGAGGTTTGTGCATCAAAGGAAAGAAGGCTATTATAAGATCAAGTCCAATTAGGTATTGTATTGGAGCAAAGGTTCAACTGTAGGTTGATATTTTGAGATAGACCAGGGTAGTTGGTAAGATTCCTTATACTTGTAACTGTTTGATTATTGATTAATGGATTCTTGGGAGTGGTGATCTTAAAATCACCCAGTGGGATTTTTGCCTCACAAGATTTTCCCCATTTGTCAACAAATCATCGTGTCAAATTTATTTTTCACTGCATTTAGTTTTTTTTTGTGATTTGTTGATGCCTCCACGATTTGCATGCAATTAAATCTAATTAATCAATTTGGGTAATTGAATTAATTAACCATGGTCAAGTTATCTTAACCTAAAAGAGTTAACGGGTTTAGGTCTACTTTTGTCAAGTTTATCTATAAATGATGAAGTTTTAAGACCTTTACCTTCTTATATCCCTTTTAATTTGTACTTGTCAATTTAAATGAGATTGGAATTTTTAAACTTTAGACACGCATAAGGTCTTTTAATCTTTTTTTTGGTAAGTAAGAATGATATATATACGAAAGGCTACTCTATGCAAGAAAAGCACAGAGCAAACTAGAAAAAAACAAGAAAGAAAAAAGAAAACAGGGAAAATACAAAAAAAAAAAAAAACTAAATAACAAATTAATTACAAAAGAGGAAGAGAGCTCAGAAAAGAAGAGAGATAATTACTAGTCATGAGTTCCTAAGCCCCAAACCAATCAAAAAGAGTTCCATTGAAAAATGCAAGTATCTGATCCTCGGAACTATCTAAATCTTCAAAAGTCCGTCGATTTCTCTCCTTCCAAAGCACCATAGAATGCACAACAGAACTAAATTCCAGATCTGAAATGAATGCTTCCCTAACCAATTCCACCAGTTAAAAAGCATATCTAGAATCAATCTAGGTATGACCCATAAGACTCCAAAAGTTCTAAAAGCAAAACTCTATAACCAATACGCAATCTCTTAATGAAGAAGTACGTGGTCCGCCATCTCCCCAAAGTGTCGACACATAATGCACAAATCCATAAGATCCAAGCCCCTCAATCTTAGATTATCACCCGTTAGGATCTTATTCCAAGCTACACACCAAACAAAGAAAAAAACACGTCTAGGAACCTTAACTCTCCATATACCTTTCCAAGAAAAGACAATTAAGGGAGAATTCCACAATTTATTATAATAAGACCGGATGTCAAAATCCCCATTAGGCTTCAACTTCCATCTTAACTGATCTCCAACATCCATTGGAGGGGTATTGACTCCCAAGATACGAAGAAAATGCAGCCCTTCACCCATCTCCCAATCATTGAATTCCTAAACAAAACAAATTTTCCAAATTCTTCTATCCTCCTCCCCTTGCCTTGCCAAAGAAGCTTCAATAGAGACCTCCTTATCAATAGCAATACTGTGGGGAGTAGAAAGACCCTGATGGGAATATGGGCCGTTGGGCCATGCTAAGGAAGGCCGACCTGCTCTTGGGTTTAGAACTTGTCAGTACTACGGGTCGGCCCATACGCCGAGGATCCGAGGATCCAGCCGAGGGTGAATTTTCCTTCGGATGGACATCGGAGAACCTAGGACTTCATGGTAAAGGTTAGGGAATGACACGGTCAAGACTATTGGTTAAAGGGGGTGAACCCTTGAATATTCTAGAAGCACTGATGTTAGAGAAATACCAAGGATAAAGGCTGCCACCTCCCCATTAAAGACCCTGCACCTACCACCCTGGCCGCATTAATGGGGAAGTGACACCTGAACAGTGGAAGGGAAACTTCTGGTTACTATTCAAAGGCACTGAGAACAGAAATATCTAGGCTAAGGGGGAGTTGGGGCAACACGTGTACAAGGTATCAAAAAGAAGAGTATTTAAGGAGCAACCTAGAACTAAAAAGGGGGACGGAATTTTTTGTAATCGAAAAGAAAAGAAAAAGAAAAGAAAGAGATAATATAAGAACAACTCTCGGCTTACGTCCGAGGAGGCTGATTTACAATATTCATTGTTGTTTCCAAGTATTTGCAATCTTTAGCTTGTCATTTAATCCTCAAACACTTCTAACCTGGGTTTCAAGCCCACACTCTACAAATTCGTATTGTTTAAGGCTCATTGGGCCTGAGCCCATAACTGTTCTTGGGCCAGGTGCAATCGTGCACTTACAATTGTCGCCGTCTGTGGGAATCTAGTCTAGAAGAGGTAGGGATATTATGGCAGGCTTAGGCTCTCACCATGCAGAGTCACAGGGATCATAACCGGAAGATCATTTCGAACGTCTTGAACATCGAAGGGATCGTGAAGGGAGTGTCCATACAGAATACCCGGGCGTTAGCCACACTCATGGCGGGGGTAGCACCACCTACGAGGAGGGTTCTAAATCAATGCAGAAGCAAATCAATCGTTTGAAGAGAAAGTTACGCCGTGCTAAACGTAAGTTTTCACCGTCCTCGTCTAATTCTTCCTTGGAGAAGGATAGGGGAGGCGGCTACAGCTCAAGGTCGCGCTCCCCCACCAGTGCAACGTCCTCCGGTGAGGAGGACGACCAGCCAACCCGCAGACGTAAGAAGCTTCGTTCTAGGGGCTTAGGCAACGATACTATGAGTAGGGCGTTGCACCAACTCTCTAAATCTCCGTTTTCACGGAGGATTGAGAGGGGGAGGCTTCCCAGGAGGTTCACCCAGCCCACCTTTACCATCTATAATGGCCGGACTGATCCGGTGGAGCACGTGAGTCACTTCAACCAGAGGATGGCAGTGCACTCTCACAATGAGACTCTGATGTGTAAAGTTTTTCCCTCCAGTTTGGGACCTGTGGCTATGAGATGGTTTAACGGTCTCAAATCGGGGTCTGTAGGCTCATTCGGGGAGCTAACTAGGGCATTCGCTTCGCGGTTCATTATGTGTAGCAGAGTCCCTCGGCCATTGGACTCGCTGCCATCCATGGCCATGAAGGAAGGGGAGACACTGAAAGCATACTCCGACCGATACTGGGAGATGTTTAATGAAATAGATGGCAACTTTGATGAGGTGGCGCTTAATACCTTTAAGGTGGGTCTTCCTACTGACCACGACCTAAGAAAGTCTTTGACAAAAAAGCCCGTCCGCAGCGTACGCCGCCTTATGGATCGTATTGATGAGTACAAAAGGGTAGAGGAAGACCAGCAGCAGGGGAAGGGAAAGGAGAAGGTTATCCCGCAGGAGAGAAGGGATTTCAGGTCGGACAGATATCACAACAACAAGCCGAGGAGGGATTACTTCGGACAATCCGGCTCGGCAGCACCTCAGGCTATAAATACTGTGTTCCGAGAACCAGTGCATCAGTTATTAGAAAAATTTCGTAAAGAGCCCTTCTTCAGATGGCCCGGCAAGATGGCAGGGGACCCTGCGAAAAGAAATCAAAACCTCTTTTGTTAGTACCATCAGGATGTGGGCCACACTACCGAGAACTGTCGGACCCTGTGGAACCATCTGGAGCAGCTCGTCAGTGAGAGAAAGTTAAAGCAGCACTTGTGTCAGCCCACTGGGCAGGTCAGTCAAGTTGGCTCAAACAACCAGAGGAATAGTTCATCTCGGCCAGCATTGGGAACAATTAATGTTATCTTCGCTGCACCTGGTAGGACCGGCTCAGGTCCCACGAGGGTGATGGCGGTTTCCCATCCTCAGGTCGAGGATGTGGGTTGCAGGCCGAAGAGATTGAAGGGCACTTTACCCGTCTTGGGTTTCTCCGAGGAGGATAAGGTAGGGACTATTCAGCCCCATGACGATGCTCTTATGGTTACCCTTAGGATAGGGAATTATGATGTGAGAAGGGTGATGATAGATCAGGGCAGCGGTGCAGATATCATGTACCCTGATCTATTTAAGGGGCTCCGGTTGGAGTTGGAAGATCTAACTCCTTACGACTCCCCACTTATAAGCTTCGAAGGGAGAGCCGTCGTACCGAAGGGACAGATCCGTTTACCCGTTCAATCCGGCACAGAAACGGTTGAGGTGGATTTCATTGTGGTTGACGCGTACTCTCCATATACAGCCATCCTCGCCAGGCCATGGCTGCACGCTCTGGGAGCTGTCTCCTCTACCTTGCACGTTAAGGTTAAATTTCCCTCGGGGGAGCATGTTGAGGAAATCCTCGGCAGTCAGGTAGTGGCCAGACAATGCATATCGGCCGCAGTGCTTCGTCAGTCAGAAATTGAGTCATCAACTTTGCCCATCCAAGAGTCATAGCAATTAACAGCTCCGGAGGCACCTGGAGCGATGACAGGAGATGAGGCTGTTTGTGAGGAGTTAGAGAAGTTTGTAATAGCAGATGATCCAGAGAGGTTCTTCCAAGTTGACATACGTTTGCCACACCAAGAGAAGATGGAGTTGTTGGAATTTCTGAAGGATAATATAGATGTCTTTGCGTGGGACCCCTATGAGGCTCCAGGCGTAGATCCGAGCTTCATTTGTCATCGTTTAAACGTCAATCCTGCCATTGTTCCGAGGAGGCAGCCACCTCGGCGATCTTCCAGAGAACATTCTGAGGCTGTGAAGGAAGAGGTTCTTAAACTCAAAAGGGCGGGGGCTATTAAAGAAGTTTTCTACCCTGAATGGTTGACTCATACTGTTGTTGTTAAAAAGAAGAACGGCAAATGGAGAGTATGTGTGGACTTTACTGATCTGAACAAGGTCTGTCCTAAAGATTCGTTCCCAATGCCACGTATTGATCAACTGGTAGATGCTACTGTCGGACATCCTCGGATGAGTTTCTTGGATGCCTTCCAGGGTTACCACCAAATTCCCTTGGCGTTAGAGGATCAGGAGAAGACTGCTTTCATTACTCCAACTGGGAACTATCATTATAAGGTCATGCCATTTGGGTTAAAAAATGCTGGGGCTACTTACCAAAGAATGATGACCCGAATGTTTGAACAGCAACTGGGGAAAACCATTGAAGTATACGTGGATGATATGGTGGTGAAGAGTAAGACAGTACCTTCACACATGACAGATCTGGCCGACACCTTCCAGATGCTAAGAAAGTACAAGCTGCGCCTTAACGCCTCCAAGTGTTCTTTTGGCGTGGGGTCTGGAAAGTTCTTGGGATATATGATTACTCATAGGGGCATAGAGGTAAACCCAGTGCAGGTTAAGGCTATTCAGAATTTGCAGCCGCCTCGGAACCCCAAAGAGATCCAGAAATTGACTGGAATGATTGCTGCGTTGAATAGATTTATCTCTCGATCAGCTGACCGGTGCCGTCCTTTCTTTCAGTTGTTGAACAAATGGAAAGGGTTTCAATGGACCGAGGACTGCGAGTTAGCTTTCCAACAGCTTAAGCAATATCTTTCTCGGCCACCCATTTTGTCTCGTCCCGAGGCGGACGAGGTTTTGTTCGCTTATTTGGCAGTGGCCATCCATGCGGTGAGCCTGGTCCTTATAAGGAATGAAAGCGGGGTGCAAAAACCGGTCTACTATGTTAGTAAGTCTTTGAATGAGGCCGAGGTGCGCTATCTGCCCTTGGAAAAAGCGCTTCTGGCTGTAGTCCATGCCACGCGCAAACTTCCTCATTATTTCCAGTCTCATATTGTGGTTGTTTTGACTCAACTGCCTCTCAAGGCGGTGTTACGCAGTGCTGATTACTCTGGCAGGGTGGCAAAATGGGGAACCATTTTGGGAGCCTTTGATGTCAAGTACAAGCCTCGCACCTCGGTGAAGGGCCAGGTTCTCGCTGACTTGGTGGCGGAGTTTACCGAACCATTGTTAGAAGAAACTCCAAAAGAAGCATACATGGATGAAAAATCAGTTGATGTGATCATGGCCGCAGTGCCCTTGGCTTGGAGAATGTATGTGGATGGGGCTGCTGATCAGAGAGGGTCTGGTGTTGGACTTGTTCTAATGTCCCCTGAAGGAATTGTCTTCGAAAAATCTTTGAGATTAGCATTCTCGGCTACTAACAATGAGGCCGAATATGAAGCAGTCTTGGTAGGCATGCAGATAGTACGTAAGATGGGTGGGAAGGAAATTCATGTCTTCTCAGACTCTCAACTGGTGGTCGGCCAGGTCACGGGGACCATGGAGGCTAGAGATCCAAGGATGCAGGAATATTTGGCCCAGATCAAGCGCCAGTAAACTGAATTTGACTCCTTCGCATTAACTCATATCTCTCGGAGCGGAAACACCCATGCAAACTCCTTAGCTATGCTGGCAACGTCCTCGGCTCAAGGTTTACCTCGGGTTATCCTCGTTGAGGATTTACTAGAACCCTCTCTTGTCATTACCAACGCGCCTCGCATTCATCTGATAAGGCCTGGGCCTAGTTGGATTGACCCAGTCACAACTTTTCTTAAAAATGATATTCTTCCTGAGGACAAATCTGAAGCAGAAAAGATACGTCGAAAGGCGCCACGTTTCTGGTTGTCCGAGGATCAGAAGCTGTATAAACGATCCTTTTCAGGACCGTACTTGTTGTGTGTGCATCCCGAATCAACAGAAGCATTACTGGAGGAATTGCATGAAGGAATTTGTGGGAGCCACACTGGGGGAAGGTCCTTAGCCCATAGAGCCCTGACTCAGGGTTATTGGTGGCCCAATATGCAGAGGGAGGCTCAAGACTATGCCAAAAAATGTGATCAATGCCAGAGGTTCGCCCCTAATATTCATCAACCTGGAGGGGTTCTCAACCCTCTCTCCAGTCCTTGGCCTTTCGCACAATGGGGATTGGACATAGTAGGGCCATTTTCGAGGGCTGTAGGGAACAAGAGATGGCTGCTCGTAGGGACAGACTACTTCACTAAGTGGGTCGAAGCTGAACCCTTAACTAATATCTGAGATGTTGATTCTAAGAAATTTATCTGGAAAAATATTGTCACTAGATTCGGTATACCACATACACTTGTCTCAGACAATGGCGTTCAATTTGACAGCAACGCCTTTAGGCAATATTGTGGTGACATGGGTATCATAAATAGATACTCTACTCCAACTTATCCTCAGGGAAATGGGCAAGCCGAGGCCGTTAACAAGGTCATAGTCAATGGGCTCAAGAAGAGGTTGGACAATGCGAAAGGCAGATGGGTAGAAGAGCTCCCTCATGTTCTGTGGACGTATCGGACCACACCGCGCAGGTCCACTGGAGAAACGCCATTCTCTATGACTTATGGAGCCGAGGCGGTGATACCACTGGAATCTGGTTTTCCTACTCTAAAGACGAGTTCTTTTAGCCCAGAGAATAACAAGGGACTCCTAGAAAAAGATCTTGATTTACTTGAGGAACGGCGTGAGGCAGCTATGGTCCAAATGGCTTATTATCAACAGAAGCTAAAACGAGGATATGATGCCCACGTGAAACTAAGACCACTTGCGCCAGGTGATCTTGTACTAAGGAAAGTTGTAGGCACTTCTAAGAACCCAGCTTGGGGTAAGCTGGGACCCAACTGGGAAGGCCCCTATCGCATTGTTTCAGTAGCAGGCATAGGGTCGTATAGGCTAGCTGACCTGGACGAAAGAATTGTACCACGTCCATGGAATGTAAATAATCTTAGAAGGTATTATTATTAATGAAATGTGCTTTTGTCAGTTAATATTTTAAAGTTATGAGTAGCTCTGATGCTTGCAGTTGTTATCTTTAAGAATCAAACAGAAACTTGGTTAAGTGTAGTCCTCGGACCACAAACCTTGTGAAAATTGATATCTTATCATTTGTTAAACAGAACCTTAGTTATGCCGGGTCCTCGGACCTCCTACTTTGGGAAAATTAACATTTGAAGTTACTATCTTTAAGAATCAAACAGAAACTTGGTTAAGTGCAGTCCTCGGACCACAAACCTTGTGGAAATTGATATCTTATCATTTGTTAAACAGAACCTTAGTTATGCCGGGTCCTCGGACCTCATACTTTGGGAAAATTAACATTTGAAGTTACTATCTTTAAGAATCAAACAGAAACTTGGTTAAGTGCAGTCCTCGGACCACAAACCTTGTGGAAATTGATATCTTATCATTTGTTAAACAGAACCTTAGTTATGCCGGGTCCTCGGACCTCCTACTTTGGGAAAATTAACATTTGAAGTTACTATCTTTAAGAATCAAACGAAACTTGATTAAGTACGGTCCTCGGTCCACAAACTGTGTGGAAATTGATATCTTTTCTTTTTTTAAACAGAACCTTAGTTATGCGGGTCCTCGGACCTCCTACTTTGGGAAAATTAACATTTTAAGTTACTATCTTTTAGAATCAAACAGAAACTTGGTTAAGTGCAGTCCTCGGACCACAAACCTTGTGGAAATTGATATCTTATCATTTGTTAAACAGAACCTTAGTTATGCCGGGTCCTCGGACCTCCTACTTTGAGAAAATTAACATTTGAAGTTACTATATTCAAGAATCAAACAGAAACTTGGTTAAGTGCAGTCCTCGGACCACAAACCTTGTGGAAATTGATATCTTATCATTTGTTAAACAGAACCTTAGTTATGCCGGGTCCTCGGACCTCCTACTTTGGGAAAATTAACATTTGAAGTTACTATCTTCAAGAATCAAACAGAAACTTGGTTAAGTGCAGTCCTCGGACCACAAACCTTGTGAAAATTGATATCTTATCATTTGTTAAACAGAACCTTAGTTATGCCGGGTCCTCGGACCTCCTACTTTGGGAAAATTAACATTTGAAGTTACTATCTTTAAGAATCAAACAGAAACTTGGTTAAGTACAGTCCTCGGACCACAAACCTTGTGGAAATTGATATCTTATCATTTGTTAAACAGAACCTTAGTTATGCCGGGTCCTCGGACCTCCTACTTTGGGAAAATTAACGTTTGAAGTTACTATCTTTAAGAATCAAACAGAAACTTGGTTAAGTGCAGTCCTCGGACCACAAACCTTGTGGAAATTGATATCTTATCATTTGTTAAACAGAACCTTAGTTATGCCGGGTCCTCGGACTTCCTACTTTGGGAAATTTAACGTTTGAAGTTATGACCATCAATAACCAAACAAGAACTTGTCAAAGTACAGTCTTCGGATCACAAATCTTGTTGGTGTCCTTGCCCTTATCACACATGTTAAGGAAATTATTACTTCTCCATTTGTTAAAATTGGATCTTCGGTTCTTTATTTTTGAAGTGTCAAATCTGTTCAGGTTATAAAAGTTTGATCTTTATGTGAGTTATTTGCACGGTGACACGCTTTAATATCTAAAGTTATATGATAATTTTTGAAGTCATGATGGTTTGCATGGTGGAGTGATATTCCCTGTAACTACTTGTTATTACGAACTTTCATGGCAAACATAAAGAAAATAAAGTAAAGCAAAGGCAGTAATAATGAAGGCCGAATAAAATGTTTTTCATTAAGTATATACAAAGAAGAGAGATATAAAAATTCATAGACTGGGCCCTAAGCTAGGGAAGGGGAGCTTGATGGGAGCTGCTGCCATCCTCAGTATTCTTCAAATCTATTTCAAAAGTTGATAAGGCTTGTTTCCCTTTGTTTGTTGAAGGCATGAGGGGCTCCAGGCTTGGGGTCTCCTCCTTCTCGGCATCATCACGCTTGTCTTCCTCTTTATGGGAACCTTCAAGTTCTGTAGGAGTAGGAACAAGCTCTTGAACCACCGGAGGAAGAGTAGGAGAGGCAGGGGCAGGAGGGTCTTCAATTTCTTGAATGTCTAGGGGAAGCCAAATATTTTCGGGCTTCCTCAATTCAGAAACTTGAGGAACCCCTGCCATATTCATGGCCTCCCCCCAGACTTGCTGACAGTATTCACTGCACAAGGCCGCGAAAGCTTCTGTCAGCTCCTCTTGGGTTTTGATGACCCCCTCCTGGTAACTGGCCTTCTTCGCGGCCTCCATGGCGTGCTTGTGGGCGTGAGCTTCCTCTTTAGCCAGCGCAAGCTCCTTTTCAAGATCGGAGCGTGCCTGTTGGATTTGGGCAAGCTCGTCCTCCTTTTGACAGAGGAGCTTACGCTGCGCCTCCACCTGACTCTCCATTGTTTTCAAGCTGGCCTTGTCGCCGTCTCTCTCTCTCTTTAGATCGGCCAGCTGTGAAGTGAGCCTTCCTTTCTTTGCCAGGGCCTGGCCCAGAGACTTCTCTGCTTCTTGTCTCAACTCTTGCTCCATCCCAGCACGCTTTCGAGAGTCCTCCACGAACTTCTCGGCCGCAAAAACTTCTTGGATGGACTGAAAAAGGGCTAAGAAGGTTAAATGCAACGAAAAGCTTATAAATAAATGTAGAAAACAAAAGTGTACAATGGGAGCTTACCAGAGCTAAACCCCTTTTTAACGAGAGGAATAGCTGCGGATGGCCCATCTTCTCCAAAGACTCCATGTCCTTGGGCAGCAGAAGAGACCGCTCCAGCACCTCAGCTACGTGGTGGGCGTGGCCTTGTTGCATTGCTCTGATGCTGGAGTGGCAGGGAATAGGGGCGTCGTCCAGTCTGAAGTCAGGAGACCAGACGGCTGGCGCTCGTCGCACCTCAGCCACTTCTCTGATCTCCCCACTCTCAACCGAGCGGGCGCGCCCTTTGCCTTTGTCTGGCTTCTGCTGCTGGGCCAGCGGCGGTTGATGCTTTATTTTCTTTGTTCTCCCCACCAGCCACCTCGGCGTCCACCTTCCTCTTCTTCTTAGGATCGTCGGTGGGAGGCTTAGTGTCGGCTGGAGGAGGAGGAGGTGGTGGCAAGGCAGGATGAGTTTGGGACCCCCTCGCACCCTTCTTTGCCACCCGGGCACCTCTGTCGGACATGAGATCCTTAAGCGTGTCCATTTCTTCTTCGATTGAACTATCGTCTGGACGCGCTATCACTAGACCTTCAATCCCTGAGGCCTCGGCTTCTTCTTCTTCCTCCTCGTCGGAGAGGATAACAAATGGGTTTCCGCGGGGTCGTGGAGAGCCCTCGAACTGAAATTGTTCTATCTCCTCGTCCAAAGTGTTGGAAGAGGACACTCGCTCCTCCGGGATGGCAATGTCCTGAGAATGTATGGCGAGGGGAACTGCCGCTATGGGCTGGTTGTACAACACGGCGTGAGGGGCGTCGGGGAGATCGCGGTCGTCCAAAAAGTTGGGCCGGGCTACGTTTATTCTCCTTCGTCTTCGGTCACCTGCAACTATGGCGTTTTCTATCTCCTGGAAGTCCAAGGAGATGGGCTCGTATCCCAGGATCAGATGGGCAGCCCTAAGTTGTAGGTCTTCGCTAATGAACACCTCGGAGCGCAGTACTCGGTTTAGGTCTGCGACGTTACAATGACTCAATCGAGGGCGCACGTGTTGTTTATCTGCGAAAAAGACGTCAAAACAAACAAGCCTGGTCAGATTCACACAGATATGTAATAAGTTTAAGTAAATATGAATACGCATTTTTGTGTGTGTTAGAGGAAGTTGTGTTGTGGGGAGATTAATCCTATGGCATCGCACCTGGGTCCCCCCACTCAACTGGGCAGTGAAGGCCGTCGTGCCAGTTCCCAGAGACGATCAAGTAGTCTTCCTTCATGCCTTTGTTGGATTTGGGCAGACAGGAGATTAGCCTAACGACACTGGAGCGAGATTTAATGTAGTAACCTACATTGGAAAGTTTGTGGGACTCGTACAGAAAAACGACATCGTGCCAGGTGAGGTTCAAACCCATTTGCTCGTTCAGAGCATCGACACTACCCAAAACTCTAAAAACGTTCGGGAGGCACTGATCGGGACACAAACGATGGTTGCGAAGGTATTCCCTAGTTACAGGTCTCATTGGGAGGGTCATCCCACCCTCTATAAAGGCTATCATTGGGATGATAACCTCTCCTTCTTTCCTAGAACCGGCCACGGCTTCTGCCGGGCAATATTTTAACCCTACATCACCGGGAATGTGATATTTGGCCCTAAAGCCTTCCATCCCGGCGACGGTATCAACTAGACACTTGAATCTTCCCATTACAGAGGAACGAAAGATTAAACTCTAAGAGGGAGAACGTTTATAGGGGCAGCCGAGGACAAGGTTCGAGGAGAAAAGGTTAAGAATAGAGAGAGAGCAAGAACTTACGAAGTTGAAGGTGCAAATTTCCACGGTTTTCTGCAGGTAAAGTATGATTGCTGATGTTTTGATGAGATTAGCCCCTGGGGAATTAAATGAAGGCGCAGGTTCCCGAAGCGTCAAGATGTGCGGAAAAGCGGTCTCGAAATTATTTTCGTCCCGCCCAAATTTTCGTGGAGTAACGAGGACCGTTGGATACTCATCTCACCGTTGAACGTGGGGGACAAAGTGTAACTTACAGCAATAAATGGGCGCGTTTTTGAAAATTAAACCGCCAAGTGGCAACTTCTGGGACGCGAAACGATTTCCACACGTGCAATTATTCACAAAGTGTGTGGAGTAAGTTCTCGTCAGGTCAAAACCCTATTTTTCTCCTCGGACGTTGAAAATTAGAGTTTTGAGGGGCTATTGTGGGGAGTAGAAAGACCCTGATGGGAATATGGGCCGTTGGGCCATGCTAAGGAAGGCCGACCTGCTCTTGGGTTTAGAACTTGTCAGTACTACGGGTCGGCCCATACGCCGAGGATCCGAGGATCCAGCCGAGGGTGAATTTTCCTTCGGATGGACACCGGAGAACCTAGGACTTCATGGTAAAGGTTAGGAAATGACACGGTCAAGACTATTGGTTAAAGGGGGTGAACCCTTGAATATTCTAGAAGCACTGATGTTAGAGAAATACCAAGGATAAAGGCTGCCACCTCCCCATTAAAGACCCTGCACCTACCACCCTGGCCGCATTAATGGGGAAGTGACACCTGAACAGTGGAAGGGAAACTTCTGGTTACTATTCAAAGGCACTGAGAACAGAAATATCTAGGCTAAGGGGGAGTTGGGGCAACACGTGTACAAGGTATCAAAAAGAAGAGTATTTAAGGAGCAACCTAGAACTAAAAAGGGGGACGGACTTTTTTGTAATCGAAAAGGAAAAGAAAAAGAAAGGAAAGAGATAATATAAGAACAACTCTCGGCTTACGTCCGAGGAGGCTGATTTATAATATTCATTGTTGTTTCCAAGTATTTGCAATCTTTAGCTTGTCATTTAATCCTCAAACACTTCTAACCTGGGTTTCAAGCCCACACTCTACAAATTCGTATTGTTTAAGGCTCATTGGGCCTGAGCCCATAACTGTTCTTGGGCCAGGTGCAATCGTGCACTTACAAATACCATACAGCCTTGGGAAAGCCACTTGAAAAGGATGATCTCCATACCACCCATCTTGCAAAAATCTCACTCTATTCCCTAACCCAACAACAAGCTGAATATTTTTGCTAAAATCCTCCAAGCCCATACGAATACCTCTCCACATATCACACCCATAGGCTCTCCTACCTAACTTAGAAGTCCATCCCCCCCACTCATCCCCAAACTTTGAAGCTATCACCTTCCTCCACAACCGATTCTCCTCTTTCCCAGATCGCCAAAACCATTTTCTCAATAATGCCTTATTGAAAGTAGTAATTTTTCTTATACCTAAACCACCGTTGGCTAAGGGTGCACAAACTTTATCTTATCCTACCAAATGTGTCTTGCTATCACTCCATAGAAAATCCCTTTACGATTTTTCAGTTCTATTAGCCACATAAGTAGGAATGGTGAATAGTGATAGATAGTATGTAGGAAGGCTAGATATCGTAATCTTAAGTAACGTCAATCTACTCCCCTTAGACAAATACAACTTCTTTCACCCGGTCTTTTAATCTTGCCGGTCTTTTAATCTTGTGAGTCATTCGTGTCAAGTAATATTTGTGACATCAATGATGAAATTAAATTAATATTTGAGAATGATAGAATTTAAACATATGACATTCATTTACTGATAGGACACCAATTATGTTTGACTTTCATGTTAAACAATCAATTAATTTCTATCTTATTTAGGTGTGATTCAAACACAAATTCCTATTCAACAATTATAAATTTTATTAGTCGAGCTAATCACAATCTATCTATTTTGATAAATTTTTAATTAACTAAAAACACTAGTAAAATGATTATTTTTGTAAAAAGATGCTGCTTTTTAAAACACTAACAAAATTAGGTTTGCCAAACCTTGTTCGTTCAAAAGGCGTTTTGCATTAAAAGCAAGCCACAGGCCCACACCACAAGAGTGTGAGCCACACACACTAAAAAGAATCTCTCTCTAGAAAACGTATACCAGAAGTTAGGTACTAATATTCACATGCAAGACTTTCTTAAAACTATGCCACGCGAATGCTTGTCCTTTTCCCAGAACTACGATACAGGGGAACCAAACGGCATCGTATGATTTCCACCCTCTAGTGTTCATTGAAACGACGCCGATTTATCATTGTCAGTACATATCAAAATCTTTGGCCGGTTATGATCAGGTGTATGCTAGTGTAGGGATAGAGGTTACGTTTCAGAATCCCATTAGTTAATTTAGTAGTGCCAATTGCTAGAGGAAATGTCTTTGATTTTTAACCAACCATTTCTTGACATGTGTTCAATCGCACAAAGAGTTTGAGAGTGTCAAATCACCAACCTTAGTGGACGCATTTGAAGAACGATAACCACCACATAACAGAGATAAGCAATGAAATGACATAAATAGAAGTAATTACTAATATGGTTCTTATTAAATATTCCACATCTACATGAGGGAAACTTTGATTCTTATCCACACAAAATTTGCATCTGCTTGAGCAAAATGATAAATTTTGCGATGAAATTAATTGACAAGTAATAATTTTTTGAGAATATAAATCACTGCAGCAATTATTATCATATATAATATGTATGTTGAAAATGTATTTTGAAAACATGATTTTAAATTTAAATTGTGAAATTGTATTTTTAAAACATAGTTTTACCACTTTACAATTATAATTGTTAAAACACGATTTTACAGACTATATATAATTAGTTATGTGCAACAATAATTAACCAAATCAAAGTCTACTATATGCAAATAACATGAAAAATGTGTAATTAAGATAAATAATTACGACTTTTTTTTAATCATTATATACTTCTTTTTTACTTGTGTATTGATTTCCAAATCAAATATGGTAGGAAGTCAAAATTCAATATATTTATTTCAAGTTAATGGGGTTGTAATCCCTCTCAATTTATGTTGTAATCCCACTTTGATTCGACTAATTAATGATAGTTTAAAACAATTAAATTAGTTAATGAAATTAAAAGTGTAAGGTTGTACAATTCCACAATCTAGAATTATCAAGGGATATGAAATTGAATTGACGTTTCCTCATACGTTAAGTGTTTAAAAATCTAAAGGGGAAAGAGTTTGAGTAGTTAGTTGTATATTGTAACTATTAAAAAAAATCAAATTTTAAATCTTTTGAAATTCAGGTAATAGAATTTTACCTATTATAGTTTAAAAGTATATATCAAATTTTAATTTATTTGAACTTCAGGCAATAGAATTTCTACCTTTAATAAGTTATCATGAAATTAATTAATCATTTTATATTTTGATGATAGAGGTTCATTTAAATTAAACTCTTCCCAAAAAAAAAAAAAAACAACAACAAGTGTAGTCATTTGTTGTAAAGAGAAAATAGTTTTTTTTTTGAGAATCATAAAGAGAAAAATAGTTATTTGTTGCAACCATGAATTTTAAGACCATACTTTTTATATATATATATAATCTTAAGACCATACTTTTATAATATACTATATGATACTCATTTTTCAGATATTAAAATTTATTAAGCTAATCATAATCACTAAAAGAGTGTTAATGTGTTATTACTCTTTTCCAGGGGGGAAGAAAAAAAGTTCACATAAAAATGGATCAGCATTTTCTTTTCTTTCTTTCTTTTTTTTTTTTTTCATTTTCTTTGAAAGGTACACTAAAACAACCTTAAATAAGAGGTTAACACGTGGATTATCAAAACATAAAATCCAAAATGATGATGGAGACATTCAAAAGAAGAATTTGGTAATTTCATTTTCATGTCCCTCTCCTATGGTCCTATATAATTGCTTGAATTGAATGGTTTCTCTTTCGCCCTGGCAATGCGTAATTGCAAGGTATAAATTTTTTTTTTAAGAAATATTCTTCTCTTTGTTTACCTTTTGCTTTATATGTTTCGCACTCCACTCAATTTGCTTGAGAAATTAGAAATCTACCAACCATGAAATATTATATATCGTTCTCAATCCTAAACACTATTCATTTTTCAAGCCCGTTTGTGGATTTTGCCTTTTTTTACTATTGATTTACCACAATTATAGCCTACCCAAAACAATAAAAATAGAGAGAATGAGAATTAGGTTCTTTTTTTTAGGGTAAGTACAAGAATTAGGTTCTAAGTTCTAACCAAAAAAAGTAGATGCTGATATGCTTTCATATATGCTTTCTAACTCATCATTCAAAAATTTCATGTTAGAACCGCTCTCAACTTATTGTATAAACTTGATGAGAGCTTTCACTAATTGCTCTATGTCACGTGTATATAAGGAAGCTAATAGATGTACAGATAACTTAGCTAAAATAGGAGCTATGCAAAATACTTGTTACCTCTTTTTGTATGATCCACCGCTTGTGGTGGAAATTATGCTAGTTTTTAATAAAATTGAGCGATTTTTTAATAAAATGGTTGTTTCTAGTTAATATTATATGTGTTTTATAATAAAAAAAGTTAATATTATATGCCCCCCCCCTCCAAAAAAAAGGCCAATAAAAAAAAGTGAAATATTTTGGTACATAAGTGAACAGTGAACTTGGTCTAATCCAATCACCGTCTTTAGTGGGTCTGTTCAAGGGAATATTTCCCACCAAAGAAAAAGAAATAAAATAGGATATACTTTAAGGGTACCTTGTTTCCTATCCACAGCTTTCATCCCATCTTCTGGCAAATACCCACCAATTTTTTATGAAAAAAAATATTGATCCCCTTAACTTACTCTTTAAGATGTTGGTTTGTTGGATAAATCTTTTGATCTCAACATTTGAAACATCGAAACTTACTCTATAAGATGTTGGTTTGTTGGATACATCTTTTGATTCCAACATTTGAAACATTTGAGAGAGTAATTTGTAGTTTGTGCACTTTGATAATCAATGGAGCATAGGAATACATGACAGGACACTATTTTAAGAGTGTGATTCACTATTTTGTTTCACTATCATTATCAATCTGGCATGGGAATACAAGACACTAATCTTTCTTGTCGGAAATCTTAGACATATTAATTATCTTTGCCTTTTTTTTCACTCTTTAAATATCCGTGTGTATATATATATATATCACTATGTTATTATCTTGTTTTTATAAAGGCAATGATTTTTTTTTTTTAGGATTATATTTTTCCCTCCATCATATATTCTTTACCATTATTCTTTTTTTTTTTTTAAAATTATAGGAACAACCTTGTTAGAGATTGCAAAATTGTGCAAAATACAAAATGTGGTTTATTTTACATATTTTAACAACAAAAAAAAACACTCACATTAGTGCTTGCACGGTTACAATAACTTTTCTATACATTATTTTAATATTATCTTTATATATTATAAAAACCTATTTCACTTTTTTTTTCTCTCTCCTCTAATCTGAGCAACACTAATGCCTATCAGTACTCTCTCCCTAGTGGTGTAGATAGGTGCTTGAGGGTCTACGGAGATCGGTAGTGCTTGTGGTGGAGGGTTGATCTGACTATGAGAGAGAAGAAAAAAGAAGAGGAAGAAAAAGGAGAAGATGATAGTTGTGGTGGAAAGGTAATATGACCATGAGAGGAAGAGGAAAAATAAGAAGATGGTGGAAACTTTTGAAGAGAGTAGAGAGTTTTGAAAAGAAACAGTAGAGGAGAGTGGAGTTGAGAGTGAAAATGATCGGATAAAATGAAATGAGATAAATACAAAAAAAAAAAAAAGAGATAAGGACAATAGAAAAGGATAAAATAATAATAAAAAATTAAAGAAATATTATTATTAAAATAGAATAGATTGTAAAATAGATGAATTGATATGGGTGTTTATGGAAAAGTAGTAGCGTAAAATAGAAAAAGTAAGTTCTTAGTGTAAAATAGACAAAAAATATTGGTTGAATTGATGCAATTGCTCTAAGAGCAACCCCATTAGCTTGTATAAAGTTTTTCAAAATATAAAAAGTTACCATTTGTACACATTTTGGCCAAAAAAACACTCATATCAGCGAGTGTAAAATTATGCATTTATGCATAATTGTTACAGTAATCGTGCAAATATGCACGATTACTATAACACTTGCATTTAATCTTTTAATGATTTTTTCTCTCTCCTTGGCTCTGTTGCTTTCACTCTCACCTCACTCTCTTGCTCTGACAGAAAGAACTTCACTCTCCCTTTTTCTCTCACTCTCATTTGATCCCTGAGAGCGAAGCCTTCCTTAGGCTTCATCCCCATCAGAGGGGGCAAAATTGGATTGTCCAATCCAAAAAACCCTCCATCGAAGTCCTCACTGATCGCTTCATCGGCGTAGATCCTCGAGACTGGCTGTAACGCGAATGCGTCATCTTCGGCAAAGAAAGTGGCGTTGTTGTTGTGGAAGATCGGTGAATCAGTGGCCGAGTCCTTGAGTGAGTCAGAGTCGGCGAAATGAGTTGCGGTGAATGAGTTGAATCGCTGGGAGGGGAGACGAGTGGGTTGTTTGATGTTGTTGTTTGATCGGTGGGTTTTGATTAGTGGGTTGTTTGATCGATGGGTTGTTTGATCTTGTGGTTTGATTGCCGTTGGGTTGATGATTGTCGCTGCTTTGATCGATGATGGTGGCTGGGCATTGAGTCAAGAATGAATATTTTATTGAATAAATATGTAGAATAGACAAACTGATGTGGGTATTTTGTAAAATTGATGTTGATGCTCTAAGCATAATATTTTATAAGGGTTTACAAGTTAACAATAAGAGATAAATCGCTAATTTGCCCTATCTACTTTAGGCACCCATTGATGTGCTCGACACTTGGGGGCATTTATTTCAACGTGATGTTACATTACACTATAATAGTACATTATTGTAATCTTGTATTAATGTAATCTCAATATAATAATACAACATTACATTATTTAAGAAGGTGATGAGATTAAGATGATGTGATATATTTTGTAATTTTAAATCATGGTAATGTTAAAAAAAATAAAATTATCCAAAAATCTTAATGTCACATCATCGTAATGTACATTATATCAAAGGTATATCATAAGGAACTAACACCATGTGACTTTTTCCTCGAAATTGACACTAGTTAGTGTGGTAGTTGACTTAAGTTGAAAAAATAAACCACCCTTTCACACTAAATTAGTTGACCAATACTCTTCTTTGCTTTTGCTTCAATCCCATCCCAATCCCCCATTCTTCCTCCAACATGCTCAATGGTCAACAATTTTTTGGTGCAAATATTATCAAGTTGTTTCCTTGTTGCCATTCTGTTTTGCTTTCCTTTGTCGGTGTCTTTCTCTTCATTTCATTTGTGAGTTTTTCCTTTGCTTGTTTAGATATATTGTGGTTTAGTCAATGGTTATGTTTTCACAGGGGCCGATAAAACCAACCACATTGAGCCAAAAAAGATGATCTTAGAGCTTTACTCCTCCTTCCTCCGAACTAGGGGTGTGCAACTAACCAGCTAAAGCTGACCTGACCCAACTCAACCTACCGGGTTGGGTCGGTTTTTAGGGCTTGGTGAGTTAGGTTAGGTTAGGTTACAAAATTTTTTTGATAGTGGATTGGGTTGGGTTTGGGTAATAAAATTTCAAACCCGACCCGACCAAACCCACCCATATATTTAATATATATTTAAAATATATTATATAATTAATACATTTTTTTTTTGAAAATAACCAACTCTTCTTCCTATTCTATATAAAAGCCAATATTAATGTATACTAACTTGTAACCTCATGCATATGTATAGATATACTTCAAGATATATAATAAGATGCATAATATAATTCCTATATATATATATATATAATTTAAATACTATTGATAGTCATTTTTATATTTTGTTAACTTTTTAAAAAAATTTGTATGAATATTATTAAGTATATAATGTAAATTGTCCATATTTTTTTAAAAATTATTGTGAAACACTTTTTATTTTTTTTTATTTTTATGATTCATATATTCTAGATTTTTTGGTTTTTGTACTTAATAGCTCACTTGGATGAATATTTATGATGTGGTCCCAAATTTGATTCTAAAATTAAGAAATAAAACTCTTTAAGAATAAATAATTTATGACATATGGTGCAAAATTTGAACTCTAATTTGGATTTATAATTTGAGTTTCCGTCATCTTCACCTATTATATATATATATATATATATATATATATATATATATATATATATATTAGTTCATATATTAATGTATAACTGAGTTGAAATATTAGTTCATATATTAATGCATATTTTGTTTATCAACTCAGGTGGTGGATGTGATATATATATTTTTTTTGCTCAATTGAATAATAATAGTAATAAAAAAAATTGTCAAACCCATGAGTTTAACCCGACCCATGTGGGTTGGGTTGGACTTGTGTGATGGGTTAGGTTGGGTTAGGTTGACTTTTTTTTATTATTATAGTAGGTTCGGTCAAAAAATCCCCTTAACCTGACCCAACCAAACCCGACCCATGCACACCCCTACTTTGAATGACATAGCTTATTCTAATTTTTAGGGAACCGAAGAGGATTATGTGGTGTAAAGACCTCCCCAACTTAACATCCCTATGCAAGTATATAGTATACTTATCACAAAATTTAAAGAAAATATACAGGTAGTAGCGAATTGATAAATGATAGTGTATAACAATTGTAAATATTTTATGCAATGCTTATATGTAGTGTTCTCTCTCTCTCTCTCTCTCTCTCTCTCTCTCTCTCTCTCTCTCTCTCTCTCGTAATACATACATCTGGTGCATTGTATCTTCCATCTAGTGACGTAGTTATTTAAGGATTGAGGGGAGCTTGGGTCCCCCAAAAATTTCTGAAAAAATTAAAATTTTTTGGGGAAATATCTTAAATAATTTGAATATTTTTAAATAATCTTATCATTTTGGCCCCCATACCTGATAATAAACATTGTTTACCCTTATAAAAATATTTGTGACCACCCTAAGTTTTTTTTATGCCCAATAAAATAAAACTATGGTCCATAATTTGGTCTATTTAACAATATATTAGGGTCTTTCAAGCAAAAAGAAAAAGCTAAAAAAAAAAAATTGCACATTACTATTTTATATTTCATACAAAAGAAAAAAACAATTATATATGGCCCCACTCAAAGATAAATTCCTAACTCTACCCCTGCTTTTATCTAACATGAGATGGACTCCATAAGTGTGATGTCCACCCCCTTGAGAAGGATGATACATACATTGGATATGCTAAACTTCTCTCTCTCTCTCTCTCTCTCTCTCTCTCTCTCTCTCTCTCTCTCTCTCTCTCTCTCTCTCCAATTAACTTGATTGATAAAATCTCTTCATTAAATAAACGACATGAGTTCATATAACAAAGAAAACAAATTATTGTTTTAGTTTAATGGTAAATAGTGCCATAACAAAGCTAGTGTTAGATTTTTTCCCCTCCAAATAAGAGCGTATAATAGGTTTTAAGAGAATGTTAGAGGTACAAACTATCTTACAATATTTTTTATAAATGAATAATGCGGGAAGTAGTTATTGATAAGTAATAAAATGATGTTTATTACGGGTTCAAATGAAAACCAATACAAATTGACCACATCAACAATTTGTAAAAATGTTATAACATAATTTATAACTGTAGCATTATTCTAGGTTTTAAATCTTAAACTATTATAACGTAATCATTACATAACATACTATTTCATCAAGGGTTCGGATTAGGTCTAGTGTACAGTGATACTAGACCCGTTGAGATTGTGACACGTGTCTATTTTTAGATACGTGTTATCATTCAACCAGGTCCAGTACACTGGAAGCACGAGATCCAAACCTTCACCTTTCATCAAAGGGCATTGATGGTAAACCACTTGAGGGGCAAAGCATAATTTCAAAAAGATGAGAGAGGATTTGCATAATTAGCTAAACATAAAGGGGCCAAGTTGTAAACTTCCAAGCTAATTTCTTCCTCCTCCCCCAAATAAAGACCAATTCCAAATCTTGGAATTCAAGATTTCAATGCCACATGGCCGACACGAATCTTAAATCACAGCCGTCCATTCCTAATCTCCCGAATCCCACCGTCCATCCCACCTCTTCCCCACCTATAAATACAGCATTATCGTTTTCACGCGCACTTTAGAAACTGTCCCTCAAAGAAAATCAACGATCAACCAAGAAGAAAAGATTATTCTTCCCAAGATTTCTAGAGAGAGAGAGTGGAAAAAAAAAGTTAGAGAGAGAAAGAGAGAAACGATAATATTCTCGGGAAATTAACAAAATTTTCTTTGAAATCAAACACCTAAACACACGCTTCGATGAGTTCTTAAAAGATCAGAATCTGAAATTACTAACAGTTTCGATCCCGGTTCGGTCTGTCTCCATTTCCGATTGAATCAGCAAATTAACTCACGAAAAAAAGAAATTCTCGATCTGATACTTTCCGATCTCCGACTGATAGAGAAACACGGAATTTCTAGGGTTTCGTTTTTCTCTTTTAGGGTTTTTTTAAATAAACGATGAACGATCAGGCTAAAATGATGAGTCAAAAGCCTCCGCAGATTCCGATGATGGCTCAGCAGCCTCCGCCTCCGCCGCAGATTCTCAGCCAGCCGCCGTTGATCGCTCAGTCACAGGCGTTGAGCCAGTCGCAGATGATGATGATGAAGAGCCAGCCGAATCCGCAACAGCCACTTCCGATGCTGAACCCGAACCTGAACCGTAGTTTCAACATCGGCAATAGCAACAAGGTGTGGTCTCAGCAGCAACAAGTTTCGAAGGTGAACTACGCTACAGCGGCGAACTCGTTGAAACCGTCGTCGAAGCTCGG
The DNA here is from genome assembly GCF_040712315.1 of Castanea sativa. Lineage (NCBI taxonomy): Eukaryota > Viridiplantae > Streptophyta > Magnoliopsida > Fagales > Fagaceae > Castanea > Castanea sativa. The sequence goes on along the minus strand of NC_134020.1, from coordinate 47,742,901 downwards.
TCGGAGCAATTGGAAGGGAAAGAACGTCGGCGGTGATAAGCGCAAAGACTTTAAACCAGCGGTGAGTGGTGGTCCGAGTAATATTAGTGGTGGTATAGTCGGAGCCGGAGGGTATAAGCCACCGGCTCTTCACGAATTGCAGTCTCAGAATAGGTTAAAAGCTCGAAAATTTTACCAGAAGAAGAAATTCAATAACACTAATAATAATAACAATGGCAATATTGGTAAGAACAATAGGTTTGCGCCTTATGCGCCGAGGAACACTACTTCGTTTATAATTAGGGCGAAGAAGGCTGGTGGGATAGCTGATTTGGTGTCGCCGTGTCCGGTTACTCCGGCGGTGCTGCCGACGCCGATATTCTCGCCTTCGCGGGAGGTTTTGGGGGATATGGCGAAGGAGGAGTGGGGTGTGGATGGTTATGGGTCGATGAAAGGGTTGATTAGGCTGCGGTCGCCGGGTCACGAGCATGAGTTGGTGGAGGAGGAGGAAGACGAGAATGGTGGGTCGAGTGAGAGTGATGTGGAGGAGCATGTGGAGGTGGAGAGGAGGTTGGACCATGATTTGAGCCGGTTCGAGATGATTTACCCGAATTATAGTGGGGTTGAGTATAATAATGTGTTGGAGAATAGGGTGGATGATCAGGATTCGCATATTGCGCAGTTGGAGGAGGAGAATTTGACGTTGAAGGAGAGGTTGTTTTTGATGGAGAGGGAGATGGGGGACTTGAGGAGGAGGTTGCAGTTTCTGGAGAGGCAGAGCCATGTGGTGGGAGAGGATGTGAATGAGGAGGTGGTTGAGAATGGGTCTGAGAATGATAGTGATGGCGGGTTGGATGCCCCGGCCACGGCTATGCTGCGTTGCGAGAATAATGGGGATTATGGGTCGGGGAGTAGAGGGAGAAGGAATGGTGATGAGGCCGATGGTGCCTCGGATAATGAATGTGTTGGAGATGTTTGTATGGGGGAGTTTTTACAGGAAGAAAAGGTTGGAGAAGAAAGAGATGGACTTGTAGTAAAAGAAGTGATTGCAGAGAAAAATGAATCCAAGGGTGAAGAAATCGTGAAGGACAATGTGGTAATGGATGAGGAAATGAGAACTGAGGCCAAGAATGAAGAAGCAAGGAGTGAATTTGTAACAAATGAAGTGAATGCGGCAAGGGAAGATGAGATCACAGAAAGGAAAGAGTTCGTACAAGATGGTGGGATTGCAGAGAAGGACGTGTCTATGAATGAGGTACTGGGGAATGTGTGCTCAGAGAAAAGCATTGGCGACGGTGACTGATCTGTCCCGCGTTAATGTAAGTAGCTTCTCTGAACAGATATTTCTCAGGAACATATCATACCACTTGTGGTCGTTTTGGCAACATATGGATACATGAGATCTAAGTAGGTGTAGTTAATGGTCTGTCCTAATATGTTTTGTTGGCCTGACACAAAGAGACTGGCATTGTTCTCTACATGCTGCAATCGTTTGAAACAATAATATCTGTAGGGCTGCTTAGGTTCTAGCTTTCTTAGTTTGTTTTTGTTTTTCCTTAGGTGCAAGGCATATATCTGTATTGCATTTTATTACTTTTGATTTTGGAAAGAACCTGTGAATTTGTATGGTAAATCTAATGACTATTATGTACTTGACCTTTTTAGTATATTTGCTACTTGTTTTACTATAAATATCCATGGTGCAGGCTGCTGTTTTTGGTTTTCTGTATTGTTATTTCTTCTGTTTGATTACTTTTATAAGTGTGCCAATCAAATTGCTGCCTGCTATCTGTTAAGGGAGGATCTTACTGTTATTCCTTGAAAGGTTGTCTAGCCTGGTTGGCGGTTGAAGCATGAGGAACTTTGCTGTCCAACATCTTGGCATTCGTGGCAATTATAACCAGTTAAACGCTGAAGATTGTACTTGAAAGTTAAGTACTGTATTAGTACTGGCCCTTTAGTGAATTTTGCCGAAGGATATGGTTGGCTGGTGGGAGTGGGTTTGCTAGTTGGTAAACTTAAATTATTTATGAAAGAAGTGGATCGTTAACTGTAGTTTTTCTATTTTTGAGGGATAGGTTGAGGAACTCAATTTCAGATTAAAAGACAGAGGACCAGCTTCAGATGTTTTGGAGTTCTTGGTCATTTTCTATTTTTACATGTCATTTTGATTATTATTGTCTTTGTGCAGGATATTGCAAGAGGTTGATTTGATCGCCTGTCCTATTGGCTCATAATGTGAGTTTATTTGAATTTGCTGATAAGCAATAGAGTCCAAAGGCCTTCCACATATTTTATTATTGATGAAAATGTTATGCAATTAGTGTATTGTTACCCATGGTTGATATAATTTTTTTATAATGCTGATAACTCCTGTTTGCTACAACAATATTTATTGAACAATTAGTATTGAACTCTTTAATTTAATTTGTTTACACTGTACACTGTACACTATACAGTTATAGTGAAGCCTCACACGAAGGGACATCTAGAGGCACATGGAGGCAATTTCCGTTGGTTTCTTTTTGTATACTTTTATGCACAGGGACTACTCCTCCTGGTTTTCTTTTTTTAATGGAAAATAAAAGACAGAAACAAGTACAAAATCACACATGAATAAAACTTTGTCATATGAAATCCTTGGTGTGGTCCAATCAACACCTTTGCTTTTAGTTTTTTGAACTGAATATATCTATCAAGGATGAATGGTAAACTAGCAAAGAGATAGTAAGTTAATCTTGTTAAATTACTCCTGCAATAGACTCCATCCCAAATTGTTGGTCCTCTATTCCATTTTGGGATATCCCAAATTGTAGCCTTTGAAAGTCAATAAATAAAATTCCTAACTTACCCTTTGGTTTATTTTAAAAGTCAATACCATTATTTTTCTATACTTTAAATTAATGAGGGTAGTTTTGTAAACTTGTATGTTCTAATTAAAATAAAATGTATTAAATGATGCTCTGTGAAAAAGTTATATTTTCTACTTATCAAAAAAAAAAAAAGAAGTTAGATTTTCTAAATAGGACAAACAAATTTGGGACAGAGAAAGTATTATTTAATCTTTTTCTTTCTGAGTTTGAGGTTTGGTGCAGGAAGGGAGCCTTGATATGGTTACAATTTCTCCCTAACTCGGAGTGTTACAAGTTCATCCTAACATAGGGAGTGCTGTGAATCATTAACTCATTGGATCATTGTTGTTTGTGGTTGAAGCAGGTTGCTGTATGAGGAATCTTCCCATTATTTTATTCATAAATTTATATACATTTGCTCTTTCATTTTTGTCTCTTCAAAGTTTGAGTTGATGAAAAGGATGTGAGATCTAGAGATCATTTTTACTGTCTTACTTTTATAATTAGTGTTTGGTGTACTAAACTGCTTAAATGCTAATGTTTCCAAGTGTTGTTACCAACCAAACCTTGCTTTTCTAGCACTAAGTTTGAGTTTTGATGGGTGAAATGTGAAGTATAATGTTAGTTGAGACCACGATAGTATGATGACTTTTCATCTAAAGTAACATATCTATATGAGAATATAGTTGGTTTACTTTTATTAGTTTTCAAATTGGTTAGTGCCTTAACTTATTTAAGGTGCATGGCATGATGATGAGGAGGTGAGTCAGTTTAGATGGTTTCTCAAATTCCAAGTATATGGTTAATCTCCATATGTGGTAGGCATGTTCTCAAATCTCAACTTAGGATTCATCTTGAAAATGATTATACCAAGTTCCTCCTTCCCTGCAGTTAGTGCCTCTTTTGAGTACATATCAATAGATATAAATTGCTCATAGTGGATTTGAGACGGTCTGCTTTCATCTTTCTACTCTTCTATCTATCAATTACAGCAGTGTGCAAGCATTAGTACATGTTCTAAAAAAAGGTTGTATGTGAATGTTAATCATCATAACACTATCAAATTTAACTACTAATCTCGGAACATTACCAGTAATGAGTTGTATGGCACTGTGGAACAGATGTCAAAGCCTGAGCTAAGGATCAGTGAGGATTGTTGACTTGGTGAAAAATACATGCAGCAAATTGAGCAGAGTACAGGTCTTTTGTGCTATTAATTCTTTTGTTTTGTTTTTGTTTTTTCCTTCAATTGAACGTACTAGAAATATTTTTGGTATGAAAAGCAGCAGATAAAATATTGGTTTTTTTTTTTTTTTTTTTGGTTTAAATTTATTAACTGTCTAATGTGGAATTATGTATTGAGTTGATGTTCAAGAGTGTAGGTGAAAATATATTCCTTTTGTCCTGGTACGCTTACTAGTTCAGTGAGAATGAATTTCCACATTGTCATGTAATACTGCTTCTTATAAGTCTCTTCGCAGATGCTTCTTATACCAGCAGGCGTGCAGCTCCCTTCTTTTTGTAATACATATAGTGCTTCCTTAATTGCCTTTTCTTTTTGTAATACAACTTTATAGTGTATTTTTCCTTTCATGATGAACTTACTAGAACAACAGGAAATTGCAACTGTTGAAAGGACATGCTTTAAAGTTCAAACCTCATATATTGCTGTTACCTGTCTCTTTAGGTCGTCATGTTGGATTCTTTGAATACTTTCTCCCATGGCTGCCTCTACTTAATATTAGGAATTTAGGATCTTTGTTTTAGATCATTAACAGGCTTTTGTCCTGACTTCTATATTAGGAGTCGGGTTATGCTGTTGTATCTTGGGTATACACGAGTATTTAGTAAGTATCGGTCTCTAATAATATGAGTACATACTTCTTCAACTTTGTTTCATTTTGGTCTCTGGATTCAGGAGTTGAATTATTCTTTAACATCCTCGTGTGGTGATACTAGTCAAAAGAAAAAAAATCCTCATGTGGTGATGTCTGAAATTTTGGAGCTAGAAGTAGATGGAAGCTTGTTACCTGATCTCATAAGGCGCTAACTACCTGTAGGTGACCTTGACTCTGGAAAAGGTGGGAGACTAGGAATATCAATAGAAGATAAATTCTTCAAGCTGCGTTCAGGCTAAAGAATTCAGGTCATTTTTTGTGTCCTGCAAGCGGGGATGAGACAGCTAAATTTATTCTTCTCCAATCTTTTTTTATTTTTTTTATTTAAAAGTTTTCACTCTTTCCACAACTTCTTGGAATTACGAGCGTGTAAAATCCTTGTATCGCTTGTGGCTCATTACTCTTTTTAGAAGAGGTTATAAATATACTGCTCGACTTAATTGTCAGTTTGTCACTATTGAGTTGTTGATTTGTAGCTTCGTTTTACTGAGACTTTTTATTTTATTTATTTTTAGCTTACTGACACCTTGTTTGTTTCTCAAAAAAAAAAAAAAAAACTGACACCTTGTTTGGTGTGTCTTATCCAAATAAGATTATTTTTCTTTTGATAGTATATCCAAATGAGGTTTGATTGCACATTATCTATTTTTCTCACCCCTTCTAAGCTGTAATATCTTTTTTTTTTAGTCTAGAGCCTAAATCTCGTGGAATTTAGGGCCTTGAATTTTAAAAATTAAATAAAAAATTCGAAATGACAGTAAATTTTTTTAAAGAATACTCGTTCGAAACTTTCTATCAAATCCGAATCTAATGACCCATTGACCCAAACTCTCCTGTACCACTGTATCAGGTTTACAGCGTAAATGATCTTTCTGGACGATGTAGCTGAGTAGCTCACAACAAAATTTATAATCTATAAAATTTCAAATGGCAAATTCTAGTTTCAGTAGCCCGTGGGAAAGACAAGCAAATTGTTCATCAGTTCTTATTAGTTCTTACTCGATGCTCCAAAGATTCCCTATTCTCGATACTGACAATTACTTGCAAAATACCATTTGTTCAACATCGAAGTGACAAAGAATGAAGTGTGAGAATAACCAAACGCATTAATTCAATTATTGTTTTCCGCGTGAAAAGGAGGGAGTGGAAAAAGAAAGAGTGATGGAGATTGGAGATAACTTTGTGAGCAAACCATGCTTTGCTCCTTACAACCTTCCTCACTAGTTGTCCACTAGGTTGGGCAAGGGCTACAATATTTTTACTAACAAATTCAGACCTGTAAAAGGGGTCACCAAATCATACATAGATGTATAAATACACATGTATGTGGGTTTCTCTTGTGTGCATATATATATATATATATATATATATATATATATATATGTTACAATTCTTCTTCTAGATTAGACATAGGAAGCAAGAACAAACATGTTCATCCTGTTTCTAACTTCACAAGAAGACATCCCACTTAGGGAGAGGAGGAGAAATACTTGTGAATAAGACTGTAGACACATATTTTCTTTTGGTTAATAATTCAACATGTATTTTATTTCTTTTTCAATCCATCCATCCTTAAATGCACAAAAACAATATTGTTGTATCCCCGGGTAATCCTGATCTTGTCGTCACTATATCTGCAACAGAAATTCAGTTCAGTTCGGCTTCTTGTTAGTCAGCAATTTATAAATTACTCTAAAAAGAAAAAAGCAGTTGAATATATGGCCTTACAGCAGCTCCAGGTTAAACTTGCTTTCCATCTCTACAGGATATCCAAATTGACCGCCGATTATTGCTGCATCATCCATTGTGATTTCATATGTGCTGTTGCTGTTGCCAGATTTCCTGCAATGTGAGAGAGCTTGAACATATTAACTCAAAAGTCAAAACCATTCAAGATGGTTCACAAATTTAAAGATGAACATAATGTCATGTTATTACGATCAGTTATCATTCCTTGTTTGGTGTTATGAGATTTTTAATGACAAGACTCTATGTATGCCTCTAGATGCATGGAAACAAAATCCTCACCAAGAAATAGGGCCATTTCCATTTCAAGGCAAATGGAGAGGATCCTGAGCCTAAAAAAACATACCTCAGAGGCATCGATCCATTTTAAACTTTTTTTTTGACAGCAATTGACAAGTTGTAGTTACATTTAGTATTTCAGTTTGAACATGGTGTGAACTATTGCTAATCCGGTTGTATATCTATTATCTGAAGGTTATTAGTCAAAACATTTTAGTTATAATTTAGTTTTAAGATCAGTTTTCAATCTTATATGCGACTAAGCTAGTAACAAATAATTCAACAGTGGAGTTTCTCATCTGACCTAATTTCCTATCCCATGCCAATCAATGTAAAAGCTGAATTGAAGCAGTGAGAAACTTACACAAATCTACCAGTCATGGAGAATTTGATCCCAAGCAAGATGTCAACCAAAAACTTTATTTGTCCATTCTTCTTGATAATCTGGTTAAGATTGAGGAAGTAATTTAAGAAAATCCTATTGCATAACTTGTAAATTGACTGACAGGACAGCTCTCTTCCACTACTCACCTGTATGCCCATGAGACCATTGCCAGCATTCTCCAGCCAACTATCTGTCTCTACCTACAAGGGGTCGAGTTCAGCTCAGTGAAAGAAAACCGGGGGGGGGGGGGGGGGAATAGCATGAAAATGATTTCAGTTTAAAGGCAACAGGCCTGCTCCTGACAGCAAATGAGTTCACCAAGAAGACTTGTAGTGAAATTCCATTAGTCTTCTTGGTATCTTATTGAAATACCATAAACATGATTCTTTTTGGAGTCAAGACACTGCACTCCAATAAACCGACTTCTTGTGATTTTGAACTGCTACATAATTGACAATTTGTATATATGCATCGCATAGGAGTGCAAACATGGTGGTGGAGGTAGTAGCAGTTGGTTAGAGAGAGAGACCCATCAAGTCCGTCTTCTAGTCTCTCAGTTAACAATAACTAGATGAAGTAGAACGTTAGTTACCACTCCCAAGGGCCATTTATTTCTACCTATTTCATCTCAAAGGCAATGCCAGATAGCGTAGCTTATAGACAGCATCAACAAGGTGAAATGAAAACTAGCAAAAATAACTTTAGTTAGTGCACCAATTAACAATGAAAATACATGGTATTTGCAATTAGTTGTTCTAGTCTTAAGGTTTTCCAAGTCATAATTCTCCCATGGATGATGGTTTTATGTGTCTATGAGTAGTACCGCACTCCCACTGATAATTCGGTAAGATGCTTAATTATGTTGATGTTTGAGCTATGGTAGCATTAAAGAAGGTGTTTGCTAGATAAGTTATGGATTCATCAAATGGAGGGGTAATGACTACAGAGTTAGTGGATCGATTTGCAAGCATCAATTAAATGAGTGTCACTGATTATCTGGAAAGCAAACTCAGAATAGTGTGATGATGGTCTGTTTGCATGATAGAAATGATGACAAAGAAGGTACCCCAGAGTGAAACTTTTGAGAAAAAAACATAATGATTTTCAAGCATGTCTATAACAATTCATGATTTTTAATCACCCAAACCAACGTCAGCAAATTCCTATTGAACTATTCAGAGTGTGCGATATATTTCTTGGTGATGTTACTCTCATCTAGAACGGTATTTTGATGACTAATTGTAATAGTTTCTTCACTACTTCAAGCAAAGTCTTATAGCCACTTCACTTTTAATTATAGCCTAAAATTTGCACCATGTCTTCTCTCAATTACTATTCTTACCTCTTGCCAGAATCTCAATCCAGTATCTAAGTTATGATCACATTCTAGTGAAATGATCAACATTGTATAGACTACTTTGTTTATTGGCATGTTTCTTTAGATAATTTTTTGTATCATTCTAGTTCAGTCACTAAATATATGCTATAAATGCTGTTATCTTTAGAAAACTACCTGTGAACTCCAAATCATTTGCCATTCACCCTCTTGGAGTTCTGTTTCACCTCCAGTTAGATTCTGGTTTGAGGAGATAAACTCATCAATTGCCTGCCAAAGTTATAGCAAATGCAATGAAATGTTGGAAAAGTGAAACCAAATCAGCAACAAAGCAACATTTTTAATGACATATAATGTAAAAGTTGAATTGCCAATTTTACCTCTCTAACTCCTTTACCGGTGGAAATGGTTGACAGTAATCTTTGCCTCGGTTCAGTTTTCTTTTGCAGCACGAATGTGGTGCCCTGCACTACAGAGATATTGCTGGATATCCTTAGCAGATCAAATAGAAAGCAGGTTTTAGAAATTTTTATGATTATGGAGTGTAAAGCCAACAACATCACTAGTGCTGAAGGAGATCTAGGAACTAATAAAGTGCTCATTTACCTTATTTCCTCTTGAGATACGGAGGTCTCCAGAAGGAGACAAGTATGTCGTGTCTAACCAACCCTTTGCTTCATCTCCTAATAGTCTAAATGGCACTGGATATGGCACTTTAAATGGTAAAAATTTAAAAGAAAAGGCTGCTCGATCAAACTGGAAAAGTATTCGTTTACCATCTTTAATTGATGCTGCTGCCTGCATGTAACAGAAGATAACTCATGATGTAAGAGAGAGGAAAGCCAAGTTATGTCCAAAGGAAAATGACAATATTTTGAATATAAATGATTGCAGGGGAATGCAATTGAGTTTTGAGACCAAAATTCACATCACTGTTGAGAATGAGTAACAAAGAACTGCAAAACTGCAATTTTTTTCCCCATGACTAGCTACAATATAACATTGCCATATTTTTTCTGAAGAGGCAAGGCTAGGAACCCTTGCCATATGTAATTCACCAAGATAAATAAATATAACAGTTAAAAAATTAAAGTCATACCTCCACCTTTAGCTCACCTATTGCATCAGAGAATCTTACAATATTGGATACACGTGGATCATTTGTCCGAAGGTAAACCTCTTGAAATACACTAAAGAAGTCAACCCCCACAAATGTTCTCTACAATGACAAAGAAAGCACGAGCACAAATATTGATTTCATATTGGTGATTCTCACATTTTAACCCTCTACTTAGTAGTTAGTACTTGAGAAGAATGACTCATAAGAAAAGAGATAGCTCAGAACTTCAGATGTTTTTGAATTATGTTCCTTTCATAAGCAAAAACCACTCTCTTCTGCTCTCTAGTAAAATATAGGGCACTTAATCTTGCAAATCTATTGGTTTTTTCACGAACACTATTGTTGGACCGGAATTCTGAACAATTAGGTACAGAATTCCAGTCCAACTAACATAAAAACCTAAAATGCAAGAAAATAAACTAGAAATTGAAAACATGTACACAAAATCAGATCATGGCATCTGAGATGCAGAGACTTGAAGTGAAACCTGAATTGGAGATGCTGTTCCAGGTCTAGTCGTAAACATTAACTGCCATCGACCTTCAATCAAGCTAGAGTTTGTCTGCAGATGTTCAAGGCATAGTCAATTCTAAGGAATAAACATGTAGTAGTAGATCATTAACTATTTTCCACACCTCATAAACTTAAGTGAAAGAAATTAATGCTTCGGCCAGTTTTTAGAGCATAGCTGGTAGAAATTTCAAAGCAATAGAGAGATCATTGGGAAATTTTCAACTTCTAACTCAAGTTCCTATGCAAATTGATCAGTACTATTGTAATAGCATTTATTGGTTTTCCAACTTTAGTACATGAAGAATCCCTGTACAATGCAACACTAGAAAAAAAGGAAGAAAAACTCACTTTTAACTGTTCCAAACTCAATTGTGCTACAAACACAACAGAAATGACACTTTCAATTTAGTACCACAAAACAGAACAATGACCACTCACCGGATCCGGCACACCTTCTAACCCTTCTAGAACTTGCACGGCGCGCGTAACATCCTGCAAATATCTCTCATATCATCAAAAATTAAAATCAAAATTTGGTAACCACAGTAACTATCTTAAATGCAGTTCAAATAAACAAAGGACAAAAGTGATTGGAATTGTGTAAAGAAACACTATACACTGAGTTGCTGAGGAGAAGCAGAGCGGCCTCGGCCTTGTATCCCAATAAGGGCTTCAATGAGCTGGTTTTCAGCTTCATTGAATGACACTAGTTGCTGCTTGTCCACAACATTAGACCTATAAACAAAAACATTTCTCTGACTACTTGAAGACTCAAAGAGCTTGGGAGTTTTGAAAGGGAGAGTTCTTGGATTGAATATTGGTGAGGATGTGGGAACTGGGTTGGATTGAAATCCAAGATTTGTTGTATAGACTTTGAGAAACATTGCACAAGAAGAAGAAGAAGAAAAAAGTGAGCTTGTGTTTATTTTTGCTAAAGAGTTGAGCAAAAATCAGCTCTAGCTTTGTGGTATAGTTAAAACCGTTGGATTATCTTAAAAGTGTTGTCGATTACGTGGACAGTTCTGGATCAGACACGTGGAAGCCTGACTGAGTGTTATCCTTCATTGTTTAGATTCTTGGCGCCAGTGAGAGGAAGTATACTTCTTCGATCTTTTGGCAATACAAAACCTTTGATGGGCCAAGGCCTATCAGGATGTATGAAGGCTAAATCTTCTAGTGTTTTCGGTACATTAAGGAAAAAGAAAGCTAGTCCATTTAGATGGAACGATGGAAGGGATTTGGCCCAAATGAAATGGAATAAAAAGGCACAATAGGATGTCAAACCTATTGTGAACAATGGACTAAAAAAGGAACAAGGATTAGGGTTTTCTGCTGTGAACGTAGGTTGTAATGTCAAACTACATTAATTTTCGTATACTTTCACTTTATATTTATGTTTTTCTTCTCTGTTTCCCTCAACCCTAGACATTTTTGACCTTGTATTAAAGTTGGTGTTTTAAGAATTCTTTTCCCCTTCTCTTAAAAGAAAAGAAAATAATAATTTCCTTTTACCAACACTTCCCTTAGCAGTTACGTCCTCCAAAATCGACATCGCTATTCAAACACTTTCCTCTTAGGATTCATGGTTTCTGAACATTGTTTCGAGTCACTAATCACTTCATTTTTTTTTAAAGATAATTACAACATGTTGCTAATCCCACAACTTGAACCCTTTCCCTCCTAAACCTCCAAGCATATTGTGTATGGAGAGGTGTCAATTCAGCTACAAAGCCTTTGGCCTAATCACTTCACTTGAAATACCTAAAACTGATCTACCTGACATAGCAAAAATTACCAATAAAGAAAGTCTCATGCACTGTCATGATCCCTTAGGATGTAGTGGTAAAACTAGGAAATTATCAATAGTGCTCATTTCAAACTTGAAGGACTAATAGTGCCCAGTAAGTAAACTTTAAGGACTAACATTGTAGTTTTGCCTAAAAAAAAATTAAATCCAAAAAAATAGCCTATTAATCGTAGATTATTGAGATATTTGGACTAGTTATATTAGCTAAAGATATAACTAGTCTAAATAGGTTGGTGGGTACATTGTTAAGGAATTGAATAAAATATGAATTTTCCATGCAACTTGATGAACTGCAACACGCTCAAATGCATTAGTGCTTGAACAACATCTAAAGCAATTTGCCTAGCTACCACTCGTTGCGCACTTTAGTTGGCCTTGCATGTTTAAGATTATTGTTTAGAAAGATGGCTTACTTTCATTTTCTGCCTGTATTCTTTAATTTAGTAATTAAGCTTGGTTAGTAGATTGTTAGTACTTAGTCCACCTGGAATACTTTTTCTTTGATATTGAGAGAAATTGACCCTTTGACACTCATGAGTCGCATAAGTGTAAGACATTATGTTTGTCTCCTCAAATTGTCTTAGTACTTAGACCACCTGGAATACTTTTTCTTTGATATTGAGAGAAATTGACCCTTTGACACTCATGAGTCGTCCAGGTGTAAGACATTATGTTTGTCTCTTCAAATTGTCTTATTTATGTACATCCACTATAGTTCGTAAATTTGTAATATGATAAAATTAGCCGCCATGAATAAAGACGAATTTGCTTATATTAAAAAAATTGCGTACGAATTGCACGATCAGACGTCACATGTGAAGCTTATCATGGATCATTATATATAACTAGTCACAGACCCGTGTGATGCGTGGAAAAAAATTGAAAAACAATGCAATAAAGAAATTATCTCTTATTTTATAGTATGAGAACTATTAAACTTATTTTGTAGTATGAGAACTATTAGATCAAGTTGTAATGACGTATACTTTTTGTTAATTATTATACAAATGTATGTGAACCAACTTTTAAAGCTAGGTATATTTTTCTCAAAAACATAGATCAACATTTCTTTCTTTATAATCAATAAATCATATACTCCATCATAAAGTAAAATAAAATGCAAATAGCAAACTATTTCTTCATCATATGAACATATGAATAAATCTTGCAATATATAACTCTTCAAATTCATTAACCATATGATTACTTAGATTATATAGTAAAATAAGACCAACCTAGCTATCCATCATGACATTGCAGTATTGTCTAGATATAATTATATAAAAATCATTTTTTATTTATCTTGTCCCATTAACCTAAAGTATCCTCTATACAACTAATAAGATCTTCAGAAAGTAACATATGATGGGGAATTCTTAGTCTGAATAGCCAATTATATACATAAATCATCCAATACAACCATCGAAGATAGAATCTATAACTTTAATTCAAAAACTTACCAAAATGATTGAATAGAATACTACCTTCAACTTAGTGAAATTAAGATATTGTTTTATAGGGAGTGTACAAGTTCAACCAAGAGGAATTAATCAAAGAATTTTTAATCACAATCAACTATGTTAGTTTGCTCTTTGCTTTTCATGGTTTCTCACTTTTCTTAATGAAGATGGCATTAACATATATATTTAAACTACGACAATTATAGAGTAATTATACAAAAATATTCAAAAACTATTGTTTCAAACTTTGTACAAGTAAATTCTTTTTCATGTTCCGTATGTTGTACATACTTATGGAATATAAAAGTTCATTCTCCATTAAGGCTTGCATTAAAAATACCAATGACTTCATTATAGAAACCAACCCTATCGAGAAATTTATGTGGTGTGATGCTTGATTGGGCAAAACTGGGGGTACCTTAGGCATTGCATTTGTTGTTCCTACAACATAAGCTTATTTACGTGCTATGTAATAGAATTTGTGCAATTTCAAAATCACAAAGAGATTAAAAGGGGAAAAAACAAAAGATTAATTCAAAAATGTTAAATGAATTAAGCATTGCATATATGTAATATTTAAGTAAATAATGGAACATCAACTTTTATTCAAACTAACACTAACCTTCTTTTTTCTTTTTCTTTTTCATAGGTAGATAGTAGTAATTGAGGGGAGTGGTGGGGTTTGAACCACAAACATGGGATACCACAAAGAATGTCTTTACCGCTACACTATCATTTTCACCCTCAAAAATTAATCTAAGATGTTAGAAAAAAGAAAATTCGAATTCTAACAAAGAATTAGTCAAGTTCCTCAAGTATCTATACATAAAAAGATAAATAGCAAAGTAAAAGCTTACCAAGAAAGCTCAGCTTAGCTAATCTGACGACGAATGCTAGTTATTTGTAATAAAATGACCAAATAAAAATAATAAATGGATTTGAGAATAACACATAAGATTTCTAAAATGAATTTTACCAAACACATGTGATACAACAATAACAACATTACTACACTAATTTTTTTTTTTTATAACTTTCTTGATACTCTACATATAAAAAAAACAATAATTCATTATTAATATGTTTCATATCAATATTAAGAATTTCCACTACAATGATGGGCCACATAAAATTGCGTTGACAATTCTAAATCAATTAAGAATAACAAAAGTAAATATCATTAAAAAATTGGGGAAAGAAAACAACAAAATCACTTCATAAAGACTAAATGCAAGAATACCAAAAATAAATGAAAAAAAGACTAAATGCAAGAATACCAAAAATAAATGAAAAAAAAACCACAGACATGGGACTCCACAAAATGATAGTGTTCAAACTAACACTTACCTTCTTTTCTTTCTTTTTTTCATAGGTATATAGTGGTTGAGGGGGTGGTGGGGTTTGAACCACAAACATGGAACACCACAAAGAATGTCTTTACCACTACGCTATCATTTTAACCCTCAAAAATTAATCTAAGAGGTTAGAAAAAAGAATAATTCCAATTCCAATGAAGAATTAATCAAGTTTCTCAAGTAGCTATACATATAAATATTAATAGCAGAGTATCTTACCAAGAAAGCTCAGATTACCCAAAAATCCGATGACAGAGATGCTAATTATTTGTAATAGAATGACCAAATAAAAACAACAAACGGATTTGAGAATAACACATAAGATTTCTAAAAAGAATTTTACCAAACACACGTGATGCAACAATAACAAAATTACTACACTAAATATTTTTTTACTTTCTGAATACTCTACATATAAACAAAAATAATAATTCATTATCAATATGTTTTATATCAACATTAAGAATTTCCACGACAATGATGGGCCAAATAAAATTGCGTTGACAATTCTAAGTCAATTAAGAATAACAAAAGTAAATATCATTAAAAATTGGGGAAAGAAAACAACAAAATCACTTCATAATGACTAAATGCAAGAATACCAAAAAGAAGGAAAAAGAAGAAGAAGATCATCTCTAATTGTGTGTTTTGTTTACCTCAATGGTTATCCGATTGCTGACTTAACTTTAAAAATCTCTAACAAAAACAATCGATGTCTTCTCAAAATTGTGAAAACTAAAGCTTGATGGGGGTGATTGTGTTGAGCTAATTTATTTTGTTGTAGATGATGGGGTGATCATATCTAGAATGTACATTGGTAGATATAACATTGCAAAACTTAAATAAATAATTGATGTGTGAGTGAGAGAGATATGTGGTTGTGAAAAACTGAAAATTTGGAATAGGAAACATTGTAACGGTAGATAAACGAAGAGACACAAAGCTCATCTTAGGGTTGGTGATTATACTTGAAATTTTAATTGTATAATTTGTATCCACTAAAAAGATAATGAACTATTCAATTTTAACATTTACTTGAAATTCAAAAGAAGAAAACGAAAAGTTGAAATCAATTTGGGTGGCTGAATAAGATCAAGTATGGCTGTAAAGGAGTTAGGAGGATGGAAATGGAGGGACACTTCAAAGTCAAGCCCAAATATACGTGTTGGAGCTATGGCCGCTGGCCCTGACAAGCACGATAGTTTCCATGATGTGTGTACAAACTACAATTACGCAGAACCAACCCTTGCTAGTATATGTTGTATGACTTATGGATAGATGATTTTGGTGGAAGTAATGGTTTTTTGGAATTTGTGTCACCTTCAAGGTAAAAGGTAAATGCAAATATGAGGAAGAAGATGCACATAAGAAAGAAAGGAAAGGACAAACTTCCTAAAAATGGATTGGGGCTGGTTGGGGGAATAAAGACTGGCATTAAGAATTGATCATAGAACAAAAAACATTAGCATTTAAGACAAATAAAGGTACGTTTGGTATACTGTAATGATTATTACATGAGAATAGGAATAAGTATTATAAAGAATACATTAAGTTGGAATGTAATAAGTATTACTATTCATTAGTTTGGTGACCATTTAGGAATATAATTCTGAATGTGCATCCACAATTTAGTAGAATATAAAAAGGTGTAATTAAATCATTTTGAAGTCAAATTTCCTAAAATACACTTATTTTAAAGTATTCAAAATAGAGCTAATAATTAACAACAAGGAAAATTTATTTTCTTTCGTTTTGAAGATGTGGCAACTAATGACTTTTTAGGTTATTTTTTTTAAAGTTATTACATAAGGTAAATGAATAGATATTCAGTACTTTGATAAGGAATAGTTATTCCTCATTTTGAAGAATAGTTGTTCATAAGGAATAATTGTTCATTGTAATAAAAATATAACCAAATAATCGAATAGTTATGCTATAAGAATATTTATTATATTACAGTGTCTATTACAGTCTACCAAACGTGCCCTAAATGGTAACGGCTAAATAGTAATAGAGTGCATCAATATATATGTTTGTCCATGATCTATATTTAGTTATTTTATATATAAAAAAATAGAGAGAAATCATAAAGGAAAAAAAGGATTTAAAAAGAAAAAGCATAAAGTGGAGGATGGGGTGGCTCAACAGGAGTGTAACAATAATAAATGCTACGCTTTAGCTTTTAGTAATAACTAGTTGCAGACCCACGCAATACGTGAGAATATATATATATATATATATATATATATATATATATATATTATAATTGGGTGTAGTATATAAAAAGTAACAATTAATTCAAGTATTTTTTAAAAAAAATATTTCTATAAGTATTTTTTTATCTTTTTATCTCTGCAAATATATCATTTTTTTTTGTATGTTTGATTAACATTTTTCTAAGGTGAACTATATTCTTCTAAATCTCTCTCTCTCTCTCTCTCTCTCTTGTGGATTTTTTTTTCTTTCTTATAGTTCTGTTAAAGGTTGATGATTTTTAAAAAATGTGTTTTGGTATTGTGTTTTTTTAATTTCCCATTACAAAGTCTTCTTTCTCCCTTTTATACAGCTTTGCTTGAATTTTGATTTGGGTTAATACTTTGTTTTCTTTTTAGGTAATAAGAGTAATATTAATCATGATGAAATAAAAAAAAAAGAAAGAAAATACATGATGTTCATGATGGTGAACATAAAAAAAGAAACCAACAACAAACAACATCAAAGAAAAAATAACTCAAGGGACAACTCTTAGAGCAGAAAGAAACTCAATGATAGAAGAACAATTTGAAGAACCCCAACGCACCTAGACTAATAAAAAATATATAGTTTGCCAGCATAAAACTTATACTTAGTTTTTTTTTGGAAATAGGAATCTGAGTTTATTTCAAAGCACAATCTACGTAGCTATGAATTTGAAAATGCCTACCAATTTTTTGGGTGATAAATTACTATAAAGTCTATCTTTTATTTCTTTTGTTTCATAGTAATTTTGGTTAAGATAATGTTGTAAATTTGTGATGAATTTATACTATTATAATAATCTCAAGGGTGTTTTGGAAGCCGAAGTGAAAATTGTGAAATCGTTAAAAGACTAATAGAAAAATAATGGAAAAAAATAATTTAGTTTATTAATGAAAATAAAATAATGACATGGATGTTGATGTGACTCAACAGGAGCATAGTAACAATAAATACTACGCTTCAATGACACAATAATTGTAGAGACTTAATGACTAATAATTAAAAAGGAATAGGTATAATAAAAGTCTAATACCATACTTATGGGCCGGTTATTATCTAATACCATAATTATATCACTCATAAAAATGAAAATAGGTGTAATTTCCCTTGAAATTGCTCCTAACAAAACGTCATTTTGGTATGGATTCCATGGCGTGGGAAATGTTCCATAATGTACTCCAATCAAAATGTGTAATTACTTTTAGGGTGTGATTCATTAAGGTTTGTTGCCATTTCAAATTCCCATCGTGACCCCTAAAACCTCCAATTACACATTCCATTCTTCACTTAAATGTAATTTAATTTATTATTTTGTTCGCTTATAGAGTTGAAACCACGCATCCGCCTGGAATTGGAAGAGACTCAGGTTTCATCTTTGCATCACAATATTTGCTTAAATTTATATATGATTGGCCTTTGAATTTTAGAGTCATTTGGATTGTTTACAATATTTGAATGGAATCATCTCTATCTCTAATTGTATTGTATCATTACTCACTCAAATTGTTGCATGAATTAATGAAATACCTGATTCATGCTCTACACCACCAAAACCCATTAAATTAAATAGGTTTAGACTTTAACTGAGATTAAGCAAGGTAATATCTAGACAGAATATGAGTTTTTGGGCTTCAAGGAAGGTAAGCTTTAATTTTTTTTTTCTCTTCATTTAATGTTTTAATTAGATAATATTAATATATAAACAATGCAAAAAAGATAAAGAGGCAAAGTTGCAAAATAATTTCAAAAGCAACAAATTGCTACCCACATTCCCCAATATATGCATGTCCAACAACAATGTCAATTTAAGCAAATAAGAAAGCAGAGAAGATACAGCAGGTACTTTTTTCTTTTCATTATGAATAAATATAAAATTGTATCATCCAATAGTATCTAAAATTAACTTGCTTTATTCATTTAAACTGAAAAGTGATTACAATTTAAAAGAGAAGATCTCAACAATGTTAGAAATACAACTGGCAAAAGAAGTGTTTCTACTTTTTATTTTTATTTTTCATAAACATTTATGTTTCTAATTATTTTGCAATAAATACAACATATTTTGTTTTATAGTAGCTTTATTTTTTTTGAGAAAAAGTTACATAATCATGTTTATGAAGATAATATACCAAACAATTCAGCTATAATTTCCTATAATTTCCAGCAACCAACAAAGGCTTCATCTTAGTGATAAACATATTTTTACATTAAATCATATTTTTTGTTAATTATTTAGACATCGGATGTCAATCTAAAACTCTACATTAATTATAATACAGGAAAATATTATGAACCATGCAACTTTGGACTTTGGCCAACCGTCATGCAAATGCCTATATTGTGGTGCATTATTGTGGTATGAAGAACGTGTATGAAAAGCAATGCATCATAGAAATCCACATATTCAAGAAGATAATGTGTTATTTGAGCTAAATGTAAGTCACATCAGTTTCTATTCTAAGTGGAATATAAAACTATGACCACTTACTACTTGCTGCCCATATTCAATGTTTTCAAATAGGCATGAACTGCTCAAGTATGCGATCTAACCAAAATTTAAATTTTAGCATATATTTTGACATCTGTCTATTTATTTCAGCTTAAGATCTTAGCCTAAAATTTTAGCCTAAAATTCATATCTTACTATCTAGATAGTAAGATATGAATTTTGAAAGGTTTACATACAAATATAATTTTAAAGTAAAGTGAAATTTTATTTGTTTTTAGACAATTTTGTCTAAAAAAATGTGTCTTTGTAAAAGTAAAAAATATTATTTTTGTTAAACTATACCGTGCATCACACTGGTCAATAGCTAGTATTTAATTTTTTTTTTTTTAAATAACCATCACGCTTAATCAAAGTTATAAGAAAGAACAAAAATCCACCGAGAGAGAGAGAGAGAGAGAGAGAGAGAGAGAGAGAGAGAGAGAGAGAGAGAGAGAGAGAGAGAGAGAGAGAGTACTCATAGTTTTTTTGTTGGAAAAATATGGATTGAATGTGAGAAGTGATATCGATTTTATACGAAATAAAATAGAGAGAAGAAGAATCAAAATATAAGAAAGAGAAAATGATAGAATAACGGTAAAGTAGAGAGTAGTGGGGAGATATAAAGGCAAAGAGGGAGGGGAAAGGTTGGAAGAAGTATAACAACAAATGTGGACTAATAGGGAGGGTAAGAGTTTTTTTTAAATTTTTTTATTTAAATAGGGAGAATAAAAGTGCGTAAAGACTATGTAAAAAATAAGTGGATGATGTCATTAGAAGGTGGGAAGGGGAAGGGGAAGGAACACGTGAGAAACAAAAGGGAAGGAAATCTAGAGGTTGTAACCGTGGTTTTCTAAGGGTTTTCAGTTTAGAAGACTTGGGTTTGAGCTTTAAGTTAGAATTAAATTTAGAAGAAGTGGGTTGGTGGAATTAAATTTAAAAGAAGTGGGCTTTATGGTGAAGATAGGCTGAAAATAATTTTAGTTTTATTAGTATTTTAAAATTGATAAAAACTATTTTAAAATTGTAGGATAAATTTAGGAAAGATGATGAGAATGACATGGTTGCTGATGTGGCTCAATGTGAGCGTAGTAATATTAAATGCTACACTTAAACTTTTAGTAATATATAGATATAAATTAAGTTAGAATTAAATTTAGAAGAAGTGGGTTGGTGGAATTAAAGTTTAAAGAAGTGGGCTCTATGGTGAAGATAGGCTAAAAATAATTTTAGTTTTATTAGTATTTTAAAATTGATAAAAACTATTTTAAAATTGTAGGATAAATTTAGGAAAGAAGATGGGAATGACTTGGTTGCTGATGTAGCTCAATGTGAGCGTAACAATATTAAATGTTACGCTTCAGCTTTTAGTAATATATAGATATAGATAATATAGATTTGATTTAATTAGAAGGTTGGCCCTTGTGAACATTGATCAAGCACTTTATTTAGCTAGGTACTAGAGAATTATTTAGCCATCAAAATCCAAATGTAGAAATGAATCCAGAGGCACCTGTTTGTTTAATTAATCTGAGTTGTAAAGTCATTCAAGGATTAATATCCTGACTAAGTTCAGTGACTTCCATTAAATTAGATTAGATAAGATATGGCTAAAGCATTAAAATCAACCTATGTAGCTATCAATTGCCATAATACTAATACCAACAATTATTATTATTATTGAACATTCTAAATGCACGCCCAACAAAAAATAGTGCGCCAATGTGGTAGTAAAAAGCTTTGCTGCTTTGGCCTTTCGACAAGCACTAATGCTTACTGTGTTTTGATTTGATTCAAAACTTCTAGATCGAAAAACTCATTGTCCTTGTAATCTGATAACTGTTCAATCCACCGTAGTGCTCTTTCAAAATTAACTATAACTTTAGTAATATTAAAACTACTAATCTATTAAAACAACCGCACGCCTTTGGTGCAATTGTTATTTTACAAATATGAGTACTTGTGGGGTATAGGTACATGTGAGGTGTGGGAGGTAAGGGTCGTGGTTCAAGTTTCGAGGAGAGAGCTTCACACACATATATACTTAGATTAGGCTAAAGTAAAATGTGGCCGCCATGCGTCACCAGTACTAACAATATAGTGCTGGTGATTATAAAATTTTTATTTCTCTCAAGATCTTAGTTATAAATTTAGCCTGCAAGATTTTTCATGTGCATCGAGACCTTAACAGTTCGCACTGAAATTGCATTATCATTTCGGGTCTTTTTATCCTTTGATCAGTTGTGTGAAGCTATTGAAGTAAGCATGACGATGTCTAACAGCTTTTATGGTTACTCTTTTATATTGACTTTCTTTATGTTGTTACTTCATGCATGGTCTCAACTGACCCCAAATTTTTATGATAAAACATGTCCTAATCTTCAAAATATTGTGAGGAATGAGGTGCAAAAAGCTTTCAACAAGGAAAATCGTATGGCTGCCTCTTTGCTTCGGCTTCACTTTCATAACTGCTTTGTAAATGTGAGTTTGAGCATCAAATAATACTGTTATTTGTCTATTTCATAACTTTTAAATGGTGTTTTTAGTATCTCTTGTTGTGAACAAAGAAGTCTCGTAATTTTACTATTGTTTCAAGAGAACGATATTCCTAGGTCATAAAAGTGTTGATAGTTTTAATTAATGAAATTAATAATTCCAAGAATTAGCTGAAGAATTCGCATATTGATTAATATTTGAAAAGTTCTTTCTTTCAATGATAATGATTCTCTCACACTCACTATTTTACATTTACTTTTTATGTTATAAATGTAAAGACCACATTTTTACTTTTTGAGATGTGTACATCAATGCATATACAATGTAGATATCATGTAAAAGAATGTATAAAATCAGTATAAAAGAATATTTATCATTCTTTTTAAAATGTAACGTGAGAAGTGAGAATTCTTATGAAGCCACTCTCAAAGTCTCTAACTTCCTTTCTCCTTTAATGTTGTGGGAATTCTTTGCCCCTTCTAGGGTTGTGATGGATCAGTATTGTTGGATGTAAGTGGTGGGGAGAAATTTGCCCTTTCCAACAGAAACTCAGTTAGAGGATTTGAAGTTGTAGATAGTATCAAAAGTACTGTGGAGAGAGCATGTCCTGGTGTTGTATCTTGTGCTGATATACTTGCCCTAGTTGCCCGAGATTCCGTGGTTGTTGTAAGTTCAATTCCTCTTCCTTCTATTTCTATTGACTTATGTATGATCACTAGCAGAATGATATACAATTTGATATTTGAAAGCAACTTCAGAAGAATGAAATGACAAGCATTTATAAGGTTTTTTTTTTTCCACAATAAACTGTGTTGTTGCATTTACGTGCAAAACATTAAAGGCATTTAAACCGAAGTTCTCCATAGGGCTCAAGTTCGATGATTAGGGCTACATCGACCCTCAATTTAATGTAATAAGAAAAGATGAGAAAGATTGAATAAGTATGTCATTGAATCACAAAGTTCTTGATAGAGAGTATCTTATCTTGAAGGAAATTCAAGTACACACTAATTCACCATATATGTTCGGTAATGGTTTGCAGACTAGAGGGCCATCATGGACTGTTTTGTTGGGCAGAAGAGATGGATTTGTGTCAATAAGCCTAAATGGAACAGATGCCGCACTTCCTTCTGCATTTGACACATTGGATGCAATCATTTACAAGTTCAAAAGAGTAGGCCTCGATGAAAAAGATGTGGTATCCTTATCGGGTACTTTTTAACATGTGCTCACAAGTCACGACTAAAATTGCTTCATAACCTTAATTGAAAGTCAATGATACTTTTTTTTTTTTTGCTTTTAGATTTCGCTTCTTGTAATTTGTAATCACACATATGACATGTCCCCAGTAGTATTCATGATTCAGCCATATATAATGCATTGAGTATTGGGGTTTTATTTGTATATATAGGTTCTCATACAATTGGACTAGCTAGGTGTGTTGCCTTCAGCAACAGGTTGTTCAACTTTGAAAATACGGGCCGTCCAGACAGCACTATGGATCCATATCTGTTGTATCAGTTGCGAAAATTGTGCCCAGAGAAAGGTGACCAAAACAAGACAACACTCCTAGATCAATACACCGAAGGAAGGGGTTGCATTAATATTTTTGACAACCATTACTTCCAGAACTTGCTTGACGGAGAGAGCGTTCTTAGTTCCGACCAAGCTTTATTATCTAGTTCTAAAACTAGTTATTGGGTCCAAATTTATAACGATGATAATGATCGTTTCCTTGACGACTTTGCTGATGCCATGATCAGGATGGGGAACATAAGTCCGCCAAGTGGTTCCCGCGGACAGATTCGGAAGAACTGCAGGAGAGTGAATTGATCTATTGTGCTCAACTTAGTAAAATTTGATGACAATATATACACTATAATCTGTTTCTCTATGTATGGTCAGTGTTCTCATGAATCATTATGGCTTATTTTAAGTTTCTATATAGTGTTGTTAGTGTGGCTTTGCTTCTGTTTGCATTAGTAGAAATAAGTTTACGACTTGTAAAGTATAATATATGGAGACAAGGAACTCTCCATTGGTTTTATGGGAACAAATGTCAGATTTGTTGAGTAACCATGCTTTTGTTAAAACTTAGTTATCATTGTGATTCAAAGTCAGTCCCTGTAATTATCAGTTCAAATATCTACTTTTGCAAACCACCAAAGCATTTTTCATATATTTTGATTATTGGTTAGATATTCTAAAATTTGAATCTAATATGTTAGAAATACTGAATAATTGTATTGTATTTCTCTCTAAAAGAATAAGTGTCTTTATATAGGAGGCATATGAGTGCAGTATAAGTAAGAGTGTAGTGCAAGAATGTGTGATATACAAGTAAACTAGTTAGGCTTAAAGCCCACAACACTATATATGTTAACAGCCCCCTTGAAATTTAAGGTGGATGTGAGACCAACTTGAGGTTGTCAACCAAAGTACGAAGGCGTCCCTTAGGATGTGACTTGGTGAAGATATCTGCAAGTTGATCTGTAGAGAAGACTGAGATTAGCTTGAGAGCACTATGGACAAGATGATAATAGATAAAATGACAATCGATCTCAATGTGTTTAGTCCGATCATGGAAGACATCGTGAGCAATATGAATGACACTCTTGTTGTCATAATAAAAATGAGTAGCAGAGGATGTAGACACACCTAAGTCTTTGAGAAGCCATTGTAGCCAAAGAAACTTAGATGTGGTATCAGCAAGGGCACGATATTGTGCTTCAGTACTGGAACGGGCCACATGAGTTTAGTTCTTGTTTCGCCAAGAAATCAGAGAAGAACCAAGAAGAAAGCAATAACTAGTGGTGGACCTGCGACCAGTGGGATCTCCTGCCCAATCAGCATCAGAAAATGCACGGAGAACAAGAGGATACTGAGCAGAGTAGAAAAGATCATGGAAGAGAGTGCCCATTAGGTACCGAAGAATGCATAGAACACCAGCATAGTGAGTTGATCATGGAGTAGACAGATACTGACTCACCTGGTGAACAACATAGGAAATGTTTGGACGAGTAACAGTGAGATAAACTAAGCTGCCAAATAAACATCTGTAAAGAGAGGGATTAGACAATGGTTTCCCCCCCTTGAGGGAGTTAGATGCGCATTAAGCTCAACTGGAGTGTCAACAGTCTTGCTATCAATGAGTCTAGCTTTAGACAAGAGTTCAGAGGCATACTTGGCTCAAGTAATGTAAAGTCCATCTATAGAATGAGTGATTTCAAGACCCAAGGAGTAGCTGAAATGTTCAAGATCTTCAATCTCAAACTGTTGACTAAGAAAATTCTTGAGTTCTTGAATGCCACTAAGGTCATCACCAATTATGACCATATCATCCACATACAGAAGAAGTAAAATAGTGCCTTTGTCAGTGTGACGAAGAAATAAGACAGAATCATAATGACTGGCCATGTAATCCAAGCGAGACATGGTAGAGCTAAATTTGGCAAATCAAGCTCGTGGAGCTTGTTTAAGGCCATAAAGTGCACGTCGAAAGTGACAAACCTTGTTTGATTCAAAAGAGAGACCAGAAAGAGATTGCATATAAACTTCTTCACTTAAATCCCCATTAAGGAATGCATTTTTGACATCCATTTGGAAAAGGTTCCATTTACTGGCAGCAGCAACAGCTAAGAGGGCTCGAACAGATGAGATATGAGCAACCGGAGCAAAGGTCTCTTCATAATCAATCCCATACTCCTGTGTAAAACCTTTTACAACAAGACAAACTTTGTAGCGCTCAATGGACCCATCAGAGCAAGTCTTAATCTTGTAAATCCAATTACAACCAACCACAAATTTTCCAGGAGGGAGAGTGACCAAGTCTCAAGTATGGTTTTTAGATAATGCATCAAGTTTCTCTTTCATTGCAATCTGCCATAAAGGGTCAGTGGAAACCTCACGATAGGTGTGAGGCTCGTGCAGTGTAAATGTGTAGGAATGGACCTTATCCGACTTGAGTGACAAGGTGGAATGTCTTGTGGAAGATCTATAGGCGGAGCAGGAGCAGGGGACCTAAGATCAGGGTTGGGTAGCTCGTCTTCGACCTGTTCATCTTCTACCTGTTCATTAAAGGGGGAACTAGGAAAGGGATCAAGGATATTTAGTGGTTGGACAGAGAAGTCTATAGGAGAATCAGGAGTAGCTACAGAAGGATCAAGAACAACTACATGAGGGTTAGGAGCAGCTACGGAAGGAATATGTGCCTCATCTGAAAATAGATCTAAGATTAAAGAAGAAGATAGAGAAGCACGGAAGTGAGAAAGCTTGACAAAGAGGCGATGTTCCCAAAAGACAACATTGCGAGAGATCCGAAGACGATAAGAAACAGGATCATAACACCAATACCCATTTTGAGTTTCGCCATAGCAAAGAAAACAACAAAGCCTTGACCTAAGCTCAAGTTTGTTATGCTCATGTGGCTGAAGAAGAATGAAACAAGCAAAACCGAAGGAGCGAAGGTGGTGATAGTCTGGAGGTGACCCAAAAAGGTGCTCATATGGAGTTTGATTTTGGATGATAGGATTGGGAATGCGATTAATAGCATGAATAGCATGAAGAGCAACTTCGCCCCAAAAAGGAGCAGGGACTTTGGCAGAGAGAAGGAGAGCACGAACAGTGTCAAGAATATGACGAAGTTTTTATTCGGCTCTACCATTTTGCTGAGAGGTACCTGGATATGCTAGTTGATGAACAATACTATAGGAATGTAAAA
Organism: Castanea sativa; assembly: GCF_040712315.1. Taxonomy (NCBI): domain Eukaryota; kingdom Viridiplantae; phylum Streptophyta; class Magnoliopsida; order Fagales; family Fagaceae; genus Castanea; species Castanea sativa. The sequence goes on along the minus strand of NC_134020.1, from coordinate 47,716,232 downwards.
CAGCTTGGAAAGCATATTTAGTGTACTCAAGAGCATTATTAGATCGAAAATTTTTTATACGTTTGGAAAATTGAGTTTCAACCATTTTTGCAAAATTAGAATATACTTGCAATAATTCAGAACGATGTTTCATATTAAAAATCCAGCTATAATGAGAGTAATCATCAACAAAGAAAACAAAATATCGAGATCTACCAGTGCTAGAGACAGAGGAAGGTCCCCAAATATCAGAGTAAATAAGATCAAAGATATCAGTGGATATTGATTCATTAGTATTGAAAGGCAAAGCTGGTTGGATTCCTAACTGACATGAAACACAATCAAAATTTTCTGTAGACACTAAACCTAACAAACCTCTAGAAGCCAAGTGTTGTACTCGAGAAGAAGATGTGTGACCAAGTCGAGCATGCCAAAGTGCAAGGGAAGAAATAGAAGAAACTGCAGCAGCTGTGGCAATAGAAACAGGAGCAACAAGTGGAAGACGAAGGTTGTCCACGAGAAGCATACGCCCAACTTTGGGACCGGTCCTGAGCTCCTGTCCCGTCCTTGGATCTTGCACGATACACCCAGAATAATCAAATATAATGCGATAACCCAACTCAGCTAATTGTCCCACAGAAAACAAATTGTAAGAAAGGTTAGGAACATTAAAGACCCTAGGAATTGAGAGGTTAGAGGTCGAAACGGAACATATATTATGACCAAATATTGTGGAACCATTTGCTGTGCGAATATTAAAAGGGTGTGGTGTAGGTTTAAGTTCAAAAAATAAGGACGAGTGAGATGTCATGTGATTGCAACAAGCAGAATTCATAAGCCAAAAGGAAGGAGGCATACCAAATAAAACTGAGAGAGAAGAGGAATAAGATGCATTACGAACCATATGAATGACATTGGCGGTGATATTTTTAAGGTCATCTGTGGACATGGTAAAAGTGCGACCTGAAGACTTAGACTGTGCAGAGATGAGAGCCATTGTTCAGACGCTCTCAGTGTTAGCAATAATAGCAGCAGAAATTAAAACAACTGATTTGTTGCGATGATAGCAAGTCTCAATATTGTAACTAAAATGTTTACAAAAATTGCAAAAACATTTGTTGGATTGTCGGCGACGATTATTGTAACAAGAAGAAGACCTGTCCTTATTCTTTATTTAGAAGCAAAATATGACTTGTCCTTATTCTTTATTTAGAAGCAAAATATGCAAAAATGGACTGCAAAAATGAAATCTATGCGAAAAACTAGGTAAGGAGCACCTGGACTACAAAAAAGTCAACCCTGGAGAAAAATCAACGGTCAAAGTTAACCTTCAGTCAAAGTCAACGTCTGGTCAACGCGGGTCAACGTCTAGTCAATGCGGATCAACGGTTGGTCAACGATGATGTGGCGGGTGATGTCAGCAGTGCGGATGGATGATGATGTCATCTGATGACGTGCAGTGATGACGTCACCTATGGCTGACGTCAGCAAGTGTAGATCTGGCACGTGTAAGCACGTGGAGGCACGTGAGGAGGGCTATTGGCCCGTGGGGTGCGTGAGTTTCAGCACAGAATATTTGAGCGGTGCGTGAGGGCACGTGAGAGCTCCGATGACTTCATGGATTCCACTATTTTATAGATTGGTGCAAGAGGATCTCAATGGTACCTGCAGAAAATTGATCGGAGCAAGATTTGCGGCGGTGCTGAAAAGGGCAGTGGTCTTTGTAGTGTGGAACTCCTCAACGATGGCTGCTACAGGTCCGGAACCAAAGGACGATATTTGGAAGACGTTGGAGGTTCAACAACGAAAGGCTGCAGTAGCTGCTGTGACAGCGGAAGCGATGGAGTAACACCAATAAAGACAAGACTGCTCAGAAAAGGTCAGAGCAGTGGTTCTGATACCATGTTAGAAATATTGAATAATTGTATTGTATTTCTCATTAAAAGAATATACATGAGTACTTTTATATAGGACGCATATGAGTGCAGTACAAGTAAGAGTGTAGTGCAAGAATGTGTGCTATACAAGTAATCTAGTTGGGCCTAAAGCCCACAACACTATACATATTAACACAAGGAAAGTAAGTTTCTTTCAAGCTAGCAATACTTTAGATCTCATGCTAAATAGTCACATTATCAATGTTCAAAGGTCGTTTATGTGTAATCAGGTCACCATTTTCCGATAACTGCTCAAAATCAAATTCAGAAAGGTTCTCTATAACCTACTTTGTCTTTGCTAGACATATATAATGAGTTAATGACCCATTTAGTCCAAACCAATTGTAAACGCTCATATATTTCTAGAACAGGTAAATTAATCTGAGGTTGGTCTACGGTTAGCTTCGGATTAGTCCAGAGTTCTATAGTATATAAACCCTGATTAGGTTCATTGTAATTGAAGTTCACAATATCAAATATGTAGCTGATAATGCCTTTTTATGTTAGATGTAGGCTATTGAGCTAAACTATTTAAATCTTCTTGTACATTCTTTATTTCATGCTTCCGCTCATAACTCAATGACTTGCCCTCCGTTCCATGCTTGTACTTGTTACTCAATCACACAAAAAGTTCAATACTATTTATTTCTTCTCAAAAATTGAAAAGAAAAAGAAAGTACTATATTCTAGTCATGAGCCCATCAATCACCAGAAGTCTCGTTGAAAGTTAGAGCCTATAGTGGAAGCGTAGACCCCTTTTTCTGACTATGTTAATGCGGTGATCAAGATGGGAAAGAATTATATGTCCTCTTATTGCATCACGTGTAGCAATACACTAAATTTTAGTACTAATCAATTCATAGTGGAAGCGTAGACCCTTTTTTCTGAGTAATTCTTAGGTACTCCCGGAGCACGGAGAATGGTGCTCCCTCCTCTCACATTCATGGTAGGACCTGTTCATTAAATGTATGGTGGGGCCTACCATGAATGTGAGAGGAGGGAGCACCATTTTTCTATGCTCCGGGACTACCTAAGAATTTTCCCTTTTTTCTGACTTTGTTAATGCGGTGATCAAGATGGGAAAGAATTATATGTCCTGTTATTGCATCACATGTAGCAATACACTAAATTTTAGTACTAATCAATTCATAGCGGAAGCGTAGACCCTTTTTTCTGACTTTGTTAATGCGGTGATCAAGATGGGAAAGAATTATATGTCCTCTTATTGCATCACGTGTAGCAATACACTAAATTTTATTACCAAGCAATTCAATATATATATAAAAGTAGAGATCTCATTTGGAAACGTTAGAAGTTCTGCCATGTGCCTCTTTAACATTCTATTTAGGATTTTAAACATTTTTCATTAAGTTTTTAAACTACTAGCCAATAACTTATAGTAACTTATTTTCACTGTTAATTATTGATATGGGTTGAGGTTGACAATTAAACCAAACAAATGTAATTCTTTAAAAACAAATAACTATCTTCTCAAAATATACAAAAAGTCCAAGCCCACCCATTATGATTTATGACCCAAGTTTGAACTATCCACCCATTTGTAGCTCAAAACCTATAAGGTCTGACCCATCTTTATAGTTGTGTACATCAAAGGTTAAACCTCTGTGTCTGCCGTTTATCCTCAAAAAAGGTTAAAGCTCTATGTAGCTAAATTTTGTATTATTAAGTGGATTATAAATATTTAAGATAGTAATTAGTATTTAGAGTGTAGATTGTGAAGCGATTTATCTTTTTTTTTTTCTTTCTCTTTTTGTATGATACTTTACTTTCAAAAAATAAAGAACTGGGTAATTTTTTTTCACATTTTTTTTCTTTTGTAAATTTTATATTATTAAGTGGATTATAAATATTTAAGACAACTATTAGCATTTAGAGTGTGGATTGTGGAGTGATTTATTTTTATCTTTTTTTTTTTCTTTTTTATGGTACTTTAATTTCAAGAAATCAGGTATTAGGAAAATTCTTTTTTCACTTTTTTTTTTCCTTTTGTAAATTTTCTATTATTAATTGGATTATAAATATTTAAGATAGTAATTAGTATATAGAGTGTAGACTGTGGAGTGATTTATCTTTATTTTTCTTTTATTTTTCTTTCTGTATGATACTTTACTTTGAAGAAATCAAGTACTGGATAAAATTTTTTTTCCACTCTTTTTTATTTTGTAAATTTTATATCATTAAGTGGATTATAAATATTTAAGATAGTAATTAGTATTTAGAGTGTAGATTATGGAGTGATTTTTATTTATTCTTTTTTTTTTTATTTTATCTTTTGTATGGTACTTTACTTTTAAGAAATTAAGTTCTGGGTAAATTTTTTTTTTCACTTTTTTTTGTTGTAAATTTTATATTATTAAGTGGATTGTAAATATTTAAGATAATAATTAGTATTTAGAGTGTGGACTATGGAGTGATTTTTCTTTATTCTTTTTTTTTTCCCTTTTCTTTTTGTATAGTACTTTACTTTCAAGAAATAAAGTACTAAGAATTTTTTTTCTTTTATAAATTTTATATTATTAATTAGACTATAAATATTTAAGATAGCTATTAGTATTTAGAGGGTGAACTATGAAATAATTTATCTTTATTTTTTTTTCTTTTTGTATGGTACTTTACTTTCAAGAAATCATGTATTGGGTAATTTTTTTTTTTGTAAATTTTATATTATTAAGTGGATTATAAATACTTAAGATAGTTATTAGTATTTAGAGTGTGGATTGTGGAATGATTTATTTTTATCTTTTTGTATGGTACTTTACTTTCAAGAAATCAAGTATTGGGTAATTTTTTTTTTCACTTTTTCTTCTTTTGTAAATTTTATATTATTAAGTGGATAATAAATATTTAAGATAGTTATTAGGATTTAGAGTGTGGACTGTGGAGTGATATATCTTTATTTTTTTTCTTTTTCTTTTTGTATGGTACTTTATTTTTAAGAAATTAAGTACTAGGTAATTTTTTTTTTCACTTTTTTTTTCTTTTGCGAATTGTATATAATTAAGTGGATTATAAATATTTAAGATAGTAATTAGTATTTAGAGTATGGACTGTAGAGTGATTTATCTTCTTCTTTTTCTTTTTCTTTTTGTATGGTATTTTACTGTCAAGAAGTCAAGTATTTGGTAATTTTTCTTTTTTTTTTTCACTTTTTTTTTCTTTTGTAAATTTTATATTATTAAGTTAATTATAAATATTTAAGATAGTAATTAGTTTTTAGAGTGTGGACTATGTAGTGATTTATCTTTATCTTTTTGTTTTCTTTTTCTTTTTGTATAGTACATTACTTTCAAGAAATCAAGTATTGGGTAAATTTTTTTTTTTTCACTTTTTTTGTGTTTAAATTGTATATTATTAAGTGGATTATAAATATTTAAGATGGTAATTTATTTAAAGTGTGGACTGTAGAGTGATTTATCTTTATCTTTTTATTTATTTTTTTGTATGTTGCTTTACTTTTAAGAAATCAAGTGCTGGGTAATTTTTCTTATTCTTTTTTAAATTTTATTTTATTAAATGGATTATAAATATTTAAGATAGCAATTATTATTTAGAGTGTGGATCAATTGTGAAGTGATTTATCTTTTTCTTTTTCTTTTTGTATGGTACTTTACTTTCAAGAATTCAAGTATCAGGTAAATCCTATATAAAAAAAAGTATTGGGTAATTTTGTTTTTCACAATAAAGAGGTATTAGCATCAATTAATCTGAATTGTAAGGTCAATCAAGTCGTGTATGAGGAGATTTTTCTCTTCACTTATATAATATGCTTTATTAGAGCTATATGTGTGGGCTGAAGTTTGAGTCCAAATCCCTCAACTTAAAAAGCGGCCAAAATTGCCAAATATCATCTTAGGCGGAAATGTTTGGAAATATTTGGCGATCTAACACTATTTGCGAAATAATTAGAGATCTATCACTTTTTTGAAACTCAAGTTCCATGAAAAATAGCCACCAATAATTTTTTTGTTTAAAGAACTCAAGTTTCTGAAACTCGAGTTACATGGTAAACTCAAGTTTCACAAACTCAAGTTCCAAAAGAATGTTATATCCCTATATGTTTTTAAAATAGTAGTAGATCGCCAAATATTTTGGCCAATGGTAGTATTTGGCCATTTTGACACTTAAAAGCACCAAGGAATATCCTAAATTCAGTGACTTCCTTTAAATAAGACGAGGTAAGATATGGTTAAAGCATGAAACTGGAACTATGTAGCCATTAATTACCATAATAATAATACCAACAAATTTTTTTATTGAACATTCTTAATGCACGCCAACTAAATTGTGCGCAAGTGGTTGTAAAAAGCCTTAGCTTTTCCAAAAGCACTAATTCTTCTGTCTTTTTACTTGATTCAAAAACTTGCATGAGAAGCTCATTTTCTATGCAATCGATAACTGTTCAATCCACCAAAGAGGGATTCAAGATTTCAAACCAGAGGGGCCAGAGTATAAGAAACAAAAAACTTTAAATAGACATTCATATAGTATTAATATTCTATAACGTTGTTTCTTAAAACATTAAGATGCAATCATTTATCAATAAAGACAAAAAAAAAAAAACAAAATAATGTTTTTTTTTTAATACTAAGTTGGCTAGAATTTTTTTTTGGGAGGTTAGAGCATTTACAGTAGTGGTACTAAAAAAATTTAGCTTTTAGCACCTTAAAAAACTAATTTATCTATTTTACTACCTCACTTTACAATACACTTAACATCAAATGTTGTATTTTTTTACCATTTCATTTAAAATAATATAAACAACCCATTAAAATAATAAAGGAAAAGAGAAAATTTGAGTTTTTTCATTGAAGGTAGAGAGATAGTCTTAATAAAATATTTTATTTTATTTTTACCAACTTGTTACAATCAATTGGTAAATATCAGTTTATTGTGGTTGGCAAAAATTTAGTTTTAGCTTCTCCAATAACACATGGTTTTTTGGTTTTTTTTTTTTTCGGTGGTAAAATAGGTTTTTGTTAAAATACAATCACCATTATGAATGTTTTTATTGTTTTTGTTAAGTTTTTGGGTTATATAATTGCTAATTAGAGGGGGCCTAAAGTCTTGGAAGTAGGGCAACTATATAAAATAAAAAAAAGGGACCAGGGGGGCCTGCCCCCCACATGGGTCCGTCCCTACAATCCATTATAGTACTCTTTCAATTAACAATAACTTTGGTAATATTAAAGGAAGATGTTAACCGATATTCTAAGGATATTTGTTAATGAACTTTTTTAAGAGAGTTTTTATAGAAAAAGAAAAGAAAAAAAAAATTAATATTTTGACAACTTTTTTTTATTTTCCATAAAAGTGGTATAAAAAATTTCTTAAAATAAATTTTTAATAATTGGTATTAGGGCACTGATAACAGGACCCATATTAAACTACTAATCTATAAGGTTTACTTAACTATCAATTTAAGTGCATTCTTTTAGACTCAGGAAAACACTGGCTGCAGCCGCCATACATCACAGCATTGAACAATATTGTAACAGCATATATTATTTTGTAATAGATTTTGCATGTGCATCGAGGCCTTAACATTGAAATCACGTTATCATTTTGGGTTTTTTTATACTCTGATCAGTTGTGTGGTAGCTATTGAAGTAACCATGGAGAAGTGTATGAGCTTTTATGGTTATTCTTTGATTATGACATTCTTTATGTTGTTCCTTGGTGCAAGGTCTCAACTGACCCCAAATTTTAATGAAAGCTCATGTCCAAAACTTCTCAGTATTGTGAGGAATGAGGTGCAAAAAGCTTTCAACAAGGAAATTCGTATGGCTGCCTCTTTGCTTCGGCTTCACTTTCATGATTGCTTTGTAAATGTGAGTTTGAGCATCAAATTATTCTGTTATTTTTCTATTTCATTCCTTTTAAATTAAATGGTGTTTTTAGTATCTATTGCAATATTGCATTGAACAAAAAAGTCTAGAAAGTTTTCTATTGTTTCAAGAGAAAAATACTCCTACGTCATTAAAGGGTTGATAATTCAATTAATGAAACTAATAATTCCAAGAATTAGATGAAGAATTCACATCTTGATCAATATACTTGAAAAGTACTTCCTTTCAAGAATTATGATTCTCTCACACTCATTATTTCACATTTATTTTTCATATTATAAATGTGAAGATTACGTTTTCACCTCTTTAAATGTATACTTTAATGCATAAAATGTGGATATTGTGTCAAAGTGAGTATAAAATGAGTTTCAAAAAATATTTAATATATATATATATATATATATATATATTTAATGTGAGAAGTGGGAATTTTTAAGCCATCAAAATCCTTTAAAATGCATCCAAAGGCAGTAAGGCACCTGTTTAAGTTGTCAAAATTTAGTAGTTATTGTAAAAAATTAAAAGGGTAATTACATATTATGTACTCATTTATAGGAGCCCTATACACTTTAATGTTTACACTCTTGGTATTTGCTAATCATACTTTCATAACTTACCTTTGTCTTTGTTAGACATATAATGGCCATTTGGTCCAGAACAATTGTAAAAGCCCATATATTTGTAGAAAAATACAAATTAATTTTGAGTTAGTATACGGTTAGCCAAAGGTTAGTCCATAGTTCTCTAGCTAGTATATAAACCCTGATTGGGTTCATTATAATAAAAGTGTTTTATATCAAATATATAGCCATTAAGGTTTTTATTTTTTATTTTTTAATGATAGATGTAAGCCGTGAGACTAAACTATGTAAATATTTTTCTTCGTTCTCTCTTTCATGCTCTTGTTTGTCAGTCAATCACTGGCTCTCTATTTCGTACTTCCACACTCTTTACTCTATCACACAACTTCAATATTATTAAAGAGTACTATATTCTGACAAATCACCATAAGTCTTGTTGATAGCTATAGTAGTTGCAGCGTAGACCCTTTTTTTCTGACTTTTTAAATTTGGTGATCAAGATGGGAAAGAGTATAAGTCCTCTTACTTCATCAAGTGGAGAAATACACCAAATTTTACTACTAGATAATCAGAATTATATTGTAAGGTCAATCAAGTCGTGTATCAGGAGATATTTCTCTTCACTTCTATAATGCTTTTCAGAGCTATAAGTGGACTGAAGTTCGAGTCCGAACTCAGAATCCCTCATCTTAAAAAGTACCAAGGAATATCCCAAGTGTTTTTGAGAAATAGAAATATCATAAGTTCAGTGACTTCCTTTAAATAAGAAGAGATAAGATATGGTTAAAGCATGAAAATGGACCTATGTAGTCATCAATTACCATAATACTAGCACCAACAAAAATTTTATTGCTAACCAAAAAAAAGAAAAAAAACAAATGGACCTAATGCATATCTTAATGCACGCCAACTAAATTGTGCGCAAAGTGGTTGCAAAAAGCTTTAGCTTTTTCACAAGCACTAATGCATCTGAGTGTGTTTTGAATTGGTTCAAAAACTTGCATGATCGAGAAGCTCATTTTCTATGCAATTCCATAACTGTTCAATCCACTCTTTCAATTAACTACAACTTTGGTAATATTAAAATGAAAAATTAAGGGTTGGCTGAATAATTCTTAACACCTTATGATATTTATAAGATCTTGGATTCGAAACTTCTTGTCATCATTTTAGGGTCGCCCTATGAGATTCCTCCTTGTTATAATTTAGTCGTTTGTCAAAAAACTAGGACGGCAGAACCACATACATCTAAGAGAATAATCAGATACTCGAAAAGGTCTGAACACTGTCATTTCAATTTTTTGTAAAAAAGAAAAAACAAAAAAAACTACTAATATGTTAACCACCCGTTAACATAACCTATATTAAAACTACTAATCTGTTAGGTTTACTTAACTATCAATTTAAGTGCATTCTTTTGAACTCGGGAAAACACTGGCTGCAGTCGCCATACATCACAGCACTAAACAATATTGTAACAACATATATTATTTTGTAAAAGAATATACAATTGCTAATTCACTCATGATCTTGTTTATAAATTAGGGCTGCAGGATTTTGCATGTGCATCGAGGCTTTAACACTGAAATCGCAGTATCATTTTGGGTCTTATTATACTTTGATCTGTTGTGTGTAAGCTATCGAAGTAAACATGGAGAAGGCTAACAGCTTTTACGGTTATTCTTTGATTATGACATTCTTTTTGTTGTTCCTTGGTGTATGGTCTCAACTGACCCCAGATTTTTATGAGAGCGCATGTCCAAATCTTCAAGATATTGTGTGGTATGAGGTGGAAAAGGCTTTCTTTGAGGAAAATCGTATGGCTGCCTCTTTGCTTCGGCTTCACTTTCATGATTGCTTTGTAAATGTGAGTTTGAGCCTCAAATTATCCAGTTATTCATCTATTTCATTCCTTTAAATGGTGTTTTTAGTATTTCTTGCTGTGAGCAAAGAAGTCTCGTAAATTTACTATTGTTTCAAGAGAAAGATGCTCCCGCGTCATTAAAGGATGGATAATTTCAATTAAAAAAACTAATAATTCCAAGAATTAGCTGAAGAATTCTCATCTTTATCAATAATAAAAAAGCACTTTCTTTTAAAGGTAATAATTCTCACATACTCATATTTCACATCAACTTTTCATGTTATAAATGTGAAAATCACATTTTCACTTTTAAAAATGTATACTTCAACACATACAATATGGATATTGCGTAAATATGTGTATAAAATGAGTGTAAAAGAATATTTACCATTTTTTTAATGAAAGAAGTGGGAATTCTTATGAAGCCACTCTCAAAGTCTTTAACTTCCTTTTTACTTTTAACTTCGTGAGGCAACGTCATGCCCTCATTGTATCATAAAAATTATTATTTTCTTTTTCCCTTTTTAGGGTTGTGATGGATCACTATTGTTGGATGTAAATGGTGGGGAGAAATTTTCCCTTTCCAACTTAAACTCAGTTAGAGGATTTGAAGTTGTAGATGATTTCAAAAGTGCTGTGGAGAATGCAGGGGCTTGTAAAGTATAATATATGGAGTTCTCCATTGGTTTTATGGGAACAAATGTCAGATTTGTAGAGTAACCATGCTTAATTATCATTGTGATTCAAAGTCAGCCCCTTTAATTATCAGTTCAAATTTTAGATATGAAATGCTTTGGTGCCCTTATGAACATTGATCAAATTTATTTAGCTAGGTACAATAGATTTTTTTAACACACACATACATACTTATATATAAATTGTCAAAATTTAATAGTTGTAAAAAAATTAAAAGGGTAATTACAAATTACTCACTTGTAGTATAGTGTGTTCACACCTTGTTTAGCTATGATTTAAAAAGTTGCACTTTACCCCCTAATGTTTATTAATCTTACTTTCATAACCTACCTCATGTTTTGTTGTTTATTAAACATATTATAGCCCATGTGACTCAATAAATTAATTGTAAACTCATGTACTTGCAGAACAATCAAATTAATTAATTTTGAGTTAGTCTATGATTAGTCTTGGGTTATTCCAGGGTTCTCTAGCATATATATATAAACTCTAATTGGATTCATTGTAATTGAAGAGTTTAATATCAAATAGGCAGCCGATAATCGCTTTTTACCATGAACATATGCTATTAAGCTGATCCATACAAACCTTTTTGTTCGTTCTCTTTTTCATGTTTCCACTCATCACTCATCACTCAATCACTTGCTCTTTCTTTCATACTTCCGCTTATTACTCAATTACACAACAGCTTTAACACTATTAAAGAAAATATTATATTCTAGTCACTTTGGCTAAATCAATCACCAGAAGTCTTGTTGAAAGCTATATTGGAAGCTTAGTCATTTTTTTCTATGACTTCGCTAATTCATTGATTAAGATGGGAAAGAAGTATTAGTCCTCTTTACTCCATCAAGTGGAGAAATACACTAAATTAATTTTAATACTAGTTAATCTGAATTGTAAGGTCAATCAAGTCACAACGAGGAGATTTTTCTCTTCACTTCTATAATGCTCTTTCGGAGATATGTGGGGTGAAGTTCGAGTCAGAAATCAGAATCCCTCAACTTAATAAGTACCAGGGAATATCCTAAGTTGATGACTTCCTTTAATTAAGATGAGATAAGATATGGTTAAAGCATCAAAATTCAAAATCGACCTATATATGTAGCTATCAATTACCATAATACTTCCTATAAAAAAAAAATAAAAAAATCCATAATACAAATACCAGCAAAATTTTTTATTGAATATTCTTAATGCACGACAAACTAAATTAGTTCACTTCATTTAAATAAGATGAGATAAGATATGCACCAAATCCACATTTTTTTTAATATAATATAGACAGAAGACAGATTGAGAAAGAGAGAGTGGGAAGACCAGACTTACAATTAAATCAACATACATAAATATCAATTACCATAATATTAATACCAATTAAATTTTTTATTGAACATTCTTAACGCACGCCTTACTAAATTGTGCGCCAAAGTGGTTGTACGTAAAAAGCTTTATAGTTTCCACAAGCACTAATGCTTCTGAGTGTGTTTTGATTTGATTCAAAGACTTGCAACTGAAGCTCACTTTCTATCAATTTGATACCTATTCAATCCACCATAGTATTCTTACAATTAGCTACAACTTTGCTAATATTTCAACTAATAATCTGTTAGGTTTACTTAACTATCAATTGAAGTGCATTTTTTTGAACTCAGGAAAACACTACTGGTTGCAGCTGCCATACATCACCAGCACTTAAATTAAGGGATAAATTATTTATTTAGTCCTTAATTTTTATGCTGTGTCTTCTGTGTCAATTAAGTTCTTAACATTATTTTGGTATTGTGTTAAAATGGTTTTTGCCATCAAGTGATAAATAAAAAATACTGGCATAACTAACAACCAAAATAAAGTATTAATTTAATGCCATATAGACTGCCATGTCAGACATCACCTAACACTTAACTGTCCATCAAGACCTTATAAATCACATTATCGGTTGTGTGGAAGACATTGAAGTAACTGTGGGGGGTAAAAATGCTTAAATGCACGTTTGGGCCTTGGGCCTGGTTAGTTGGTATAAGTCTGTTCAATCAGAGTCCTCTAGGCCCACAGGTCAGTCCGCACTATAAGGGACCGAGGAGTTGTACGAGGAGGAGTATCTCATCGGACAGGCCCAGTAAAGGCCATGAGACTTGCTAAAGGGTTTAGAGACAGAATTCTAGAAGATCTGTTGGGTAAAAGCGTGATCTAAGCACTCGTTAGAAGTAGGAACGTGTGAGAAATATCTAAGGAAAAAGCTGCTACCACCGCATTAAAGGCTCTCTATCTACCCCCCTGACCACATTAATGGAGAAATGACCTCTGAATAGTGGTATTTAGCCTTCCAGCTATTATTTGAAGACTTTAAGAAGGTGGTGGATGTGACAAGTACTTAGGAGAAAAATCTGTGTTACACGTGGATGAAACAGGAAAGAAGAAGAAAGTTATAAGAATACGAGAGAGGAAAGAAGAAGGAGGACCCTTTTTTCCTAAAAAAGAAAAAACAAAAATTGTAATATTTTGTTTAGAAGAAGAAAGGCTATACAAATTGTCCTCGGCTTACGTCTGAGGAGGGTTTTTTTGTCATATTCATCTATTACTTGCATAGACTGCGGCATTCTAGCCTGTTTTTCAACATTCCAATATCCCCAACCTAGGTTTCAAACTCATACTCTACAAATTTCATTGTATAAAACTCTTTGGGCCTAAGCACATCACTCGTTTGGGTCCGGGTACAAATTGTGCACTTACAATTGGCACCGTCTGTGGAAAATCTAGTGTTGAAGGAATTGGAATATCATGGTAGGCTTAGGTTCGCATCATGTAGAGCCTCAGGGGTCCCAGCGTGAAGATCATTTTGAGCGTCTTGAGCATGCATACACTACACCCTGATGCAAGCCATTCGCGTGGTGGGAGCAGGGCCACCCATGAGGATGACACCGAGGCCATGCGGAGGGAGATTGACCACCTCAAGAAAAAGCTACGCTGTGTCAGGCGAAGGCGGGCTTCACCTTCGTCCAATCCGTCCTCTGGCGGGTCTCGGGGAAGCAGTTACAGTCCAAGGTCCAGGACTCCCCCTAGCGAAACCTTCTCTTACGAGAAGGATGACCTTCCAGGTTGTAAGCATAAGAAGTCTCCCTCCAGGGGCTTGGGAAACGATGCTATGAGCTGAGCGTTGCACCAATTCTCCAAGTCACCCTTCTTACACAGGATCGAGAAGGGAAGGCTCCCAAGACGGTTCACTCAGCCTACCTTCACCATCTATAATGGTAGGACAGACCCAGTCGAACACGTGAGCCATTTTAATCAAAGGATGGCAGTACATTCTTAGAACAAAACCTTGATGTGCAAAGTTTTTCCTTCTAGCCCGGAACCTGTTGCTATGAGATAGTTTAACGGACTAAAGTTGGGGTCTGTCGATTCTTTCATGGAACTCACTAGGGTATTCGCGTCTTGATTCATTACATGCAGCAGAGTCCCTCGGCCTTTGGACTCCTTGTTATCCATGGCCATAAAGGAGGGTGAGACTTTGAAAGCGTATTCTGGCAGATACTAGAAAATGTTTAATGAAATCGACGGAGATTTTGACAAAGTGGCGATTAACACTTTCAAAGTGGGCCTCCCAACTGATCACGGTTTAAGGAAATCTTTGACCAAAAAGCCAGTGAGGAGTGTACGTCGCCTCATGGATCGCATCGACGAGTACAAAAGAGTTGAGGAAGATTAACAATAAGGTAAGGGTAAGGCGAAGGTTATCCCCCAGGAGAGAAGGGATTTCAGGTCAGACAGGTACCATAACAATAAGCCAAGGAGAGATTTCTTTGGGCAATCTGGTTCAGCCACTCCTCAAGTAGTTAATACTATATTCCGAGAACCAGTACACCAATTGCTGGAGAAAGTCCGTAAGGAACCCTATTTCAAGTGGCCCAGTAAGATGGCGGGGGATCTTACAAAACGGAATCAGAACCTCTTTTGCTAGTATCATCAGGATGTGGGTCATACTAACGAGAATTTTTGGACCCTTTGGAACCATCTAGAGCAGCTTGTTAACGAGGGAAAATTGAAGCAGCACCTGTATTAACCCAATGGACAAGGAAATCATTCGGGTTCAAATAATCAGAAGAACAACTCATCTCGGCCGCCCTTGGGAACGATTAATGTCATCTTCGTTGCACCTGACAGGACCGGTTCCTGTCCCACAAGGGTGATGGCGGTGTCACATTCCCAGGCCGAGGAGTCTAGCTCGAGGCCGAAGAGGGTCAAAGGGAGTATGCCTATTTTGGGATTCTCTAATGAGAATAAAGTTGGGACTATTCAACCATATGATGATGCCCTGGTGGTCACATTGAGGATAGGGAATTATGACGTCAAGAGGGTGATGGTCGATCAAGGTAGCGATGCGGATATCATGTACCCTGACTTATTTAAGGTGCTTAAGTTAGAGTTGGAGGATCTCACTTCCTATGATTCGCCGTTGATAAGCTTCGAAGGGAAGGCTATCATACCAAAGGGATAAATTCGATTGCCTGTATAGTCAGGCTTGGAAATGGTCAATGTAGATTTCATTGTGGTTGACGCATATTCTCCATACACGGCCATCGTCGCCAGGCCTTGGGCTGCATACTTTGGGTGCTGTCTCCTCGACTTTACATGTTAAAGTGAAATTTCCCTTAGGTGGATTGATTGAAGAAATTCTTGGTAGCCAATCAGTAGCAAGGTAGTGTATATCGGCCGTGGTGCTGCATCAAGCCAAGTCAGAATCCTCGACCTCAGCTGTAGAAGACTTATAGCAATTAACAACTCTGGATGCGCCCGATGCAGTGACAGCAGAGGAGGCCACGTGTGAAGATTTGGAAAGATTTCTCATAAATGACCCTAAAAGGTTCTTTCAAGTTAGGATATGGTTACCACACCAAGAGAAGATGAAATTAGTGATGTTTTTGAAAAACAATATCGATGTTTTTGCCTGGGATCCCTATAAGGCTCCGGGAGTTGACTCAAGTTTCATTTGCCATCATTTGAACGTCAACCCTGCCGTTGTTCCCAGGAGGCAACCATCTCGGCATTCTTCGAAAGAGCATGTCGAGGCCGTCAAGGAAAAGGTGCTCAAGCTCAAAAGGGCTGGGGCTATTAAAGAAGTATTCTACCCAGAATGGTTGGCGCATACTGTCGTAGTAAAAAAGAAGAGCAAAAAGTGGAGAGTATGTGTGGACTTCACAGACCTGAACAAAGCCTGCCCAAAAGACTCGTTCCCGATGCCTTGCATCGATCAGCTAGTGGATGCTACGGTTAGGCATCCTCGGATGAGTTTTTTAGATACCTTTCAAGGTTATCACCAAATACCTTTGGCGTTGGGTGATCAGGAGAAGACTGCCTTCATTACTCCTACAGGGAACTATCACTATAAAGTGATGCCATTCGGTTTGAAAAATGCAGAGGTTACTTACCAAAGGATGATGACCAGGATGTTCGAATCTTAGCTTGGGAAGACCATTGAGGTATATGTGGATGATATGGTAGTGAAGAGTAAGATAGTACCTATGCATGTGAAAGATTTGGACGACACCTTTCAAACACTTAGGAAGTACAAGTTGCGCCTTAACGCTTCAAAGTGTTCTTTTGGGGTGGGCTCTGGAAAGTTCCTAGGCTATATGGTGACTCATAGAAGAATAGAGGTAAATCTGGCACAGGTCAGAGCCATTCAAGGCTTGCAACCACCTCAGAATCCAAAGGAAGTTCAGAAATTGACCAGGATGACTGCTGCTTTCAGCAGATTCATCTCTCGGTCCACTGATAGGTGTAGACCTTTTTTCCAATTGTTAAATAAATGAAAAAGGATTCCAGTGGTCTGAGGAGTGCGCTTTAGCTTTTCAGTAACTTAAGTAATATCTTTCCTGGCCACCCATCATGTCTCGGCCGGAGGTTGATGAAATCCTGTTTCCATACTTAGTTGTAGCTATCCATGCAGTTAGCCTGGTTTTGATAAGGGATGACGGTGGAGTACAAAGACTGGTTTATTATGTCAGCAAATCTTTAAATGAAGCCGAGGTGCGTTATTTACCTCTAGAGAAGACAATTCTTACTGTAGTCCATGCTACACGAAAGCTTACTCACTACTTTCAATCCCACACCGTCGTGGTTTTGACTCAACTGCCTCTCAAGTCAGTATTGTGAAGTGCTGACTAGTCGGGGAGGGTAGCTAAGTGGGGAACTATTCTGGGAGTTTTCGATATCAAATATATGCCACGCACCTCGGTGAAGGGTCAGGTTCTCGCTGATTTAGTGGTAGAATTTGCTGAACCATTGTTAGAAGAAACTGCAAAGGAATCGCACATGGATGAAAAATCAGTTGCCATGATCACAAGCAAAGGGCCTTCGATTTGGAAAGTTTATGTTGATGGGGCAGTAAACCAAAGGGGATCAGGCATTGGACTTGTTTTGGTATCCCCTGAAGGAATTACCTTTGAGAAATCATTGAGATTAGCGTTTTCGGCCACTAATAACGAGGCTGAGTACCAAGCTGTCTTAGTCAGTATGGATATGGTATGAAGAATGAGGGGAAAGACAGTTCATATGTCCTCGGATTCTCAATTAGTTATGGGCCAAGTGACGAGGACCATGGAGGCTAGGGATCCAAGAATGCAAGAGTACCTGACCCAGGTCAAATGTTTACAATCCAAGTTTGATTCTTTCATCATTTCGCATGTTTCTAGAAGTGGAAACACGCATGCTTACTAGTTGGCCACTTTGGCAACCTCCTCAGCTCATTGTTTGCCTAGGGTTACCCTCGTTGAAGACTTGTTGAAACCGACTTTAACCACCACAAGTGTCGTCCATATCCATCTGATAAGGCTCGGACCTAGCTAGATGGATCCCATCGTTTCTTTTCTAAAAAGTGATGTTCTTCCTGAGGAGAAGCCTAAAGCAGATAAAATTTGTCAAAAGGTGCCTCGATTCTGGTTGTCCGAGGATCAGAAGTTGTATAAACGCTCCTTTTCCGAACCATACTTGCTGTGTGTACATCCTGAAGTAACGGAGGTACATTTGGAAGAATTGCACGAGGAAATTTGTGGAAGCCATATTGGGGGGAGATCCTTAGCCCATAGAGCTCTGACTCAGGGATATTGGTGGCCCAATATGCAGAGAGAGGCTCAGGACTACGTAAGAAAATTTGACCAATGCCAGAGGTTTTCTCCCAATATTCATCAGCCTGGGGGTGTCCTTAATCCTTTGTCTAGTCCTTAGCCATTCGCTCAATGGGGACTGGATATAGTTGAGCCTTTTTCGAGGGCTGCGGTAAACAAAAGGTGGCTACTCGTGGGAACTAATTACATCACCAAGTGGGTCGAAGCTAAGCCTTTATCAAATATTAGGGATGTGGACTCCAAGAAATTTATCTAGAAGAACATTATCACTAGATTTGAGGTACCTCACACACTTATTTCAGATAATGGTGTGTAATTTGATAGTAAAGCTTTCAGGAAATATTGTAATGACTTGGGCATCACAAATAGGTACTCCACTCCAGCTTATCCTCAGGGAAATGGGCAGGCTGAGGCCGTTAACAAAGTTATAATCAGTGGACTTAAGAAGAGGCTGGATGACGCAAAGGGTAGATGGGTAGAGGAATTGCCACACGTTTTGTGGACATATCGGACTATGCCGCGAAGATCCATTGGAGAAACACCCTTCTCCATGACTTATGGGGCCGAGGTAGTGATACATTTAGAATCTGGGTTTCCCACATTAAGGACGAGTTCTTTTAGCCCGGGAAATAACGATGGCCTCCTGGAAAAAAGCCTGCATCTGGTCGAGAAATGGCGAGAAGCCACCATGGTCCAAATGGCTTATTATCAGCAAAATCTCAAACAAGGATATGATGCACATGTGAAGCTAAGGCCACTAGCGCCTGGGGATTTGGTGTTAAGAAAAGTCATGGGTACTTCCAAAAATCTAGTGTGGGGAAAGCTAGCACCAAATCAGGAAGGACCATACCGGATCATTTCTGTAGCGGGCATAGGGTCATATCGCTTAGCTGATTTAGATGAAAAAATTGTACAACGCCCTTGGAATGTAAACAACCTACAAAGGTATTATTATTAATAAAAAGCATTTTTTGTCATTCGTTATTCAAATTATCATTATACAGTTTGATTTACTTATTACTAAATATCAAACAGAAACTTGGTTATGCATGGTCCTTGGACCACATACCTCGTGAAAATTGATATCTTATTTATTGTTAAACAAAACCTTAGTTATATCGGATCCTCAGACCTTCTACTTTGGGGAAATTAACATTTCAAATTGCTACTCATAAATATCAAACAGAAACTTGGTTATGCATGGTCCTCGAACCACATACCTCGTGGAAGTTGATATTTTATTGATTGTTAAACAGAACCTTAGTTATGTCGGGTCCTCGGACCTTCTACTTTTGGAAAATTAACATTTTAATTCGCTATTGCTAAGTGTCAAACAGAAACTTGGTCATGCATGGTCTTCGGACCACATACCTCATGGAAATTGATATCTTATTGATTGTTAAATAGAACTTTAGTTATGTCGGGTCCTCAGACCTTCTACTTTGGGGAAATTAACATTTGAAATTGCTACTCATAATATCAAACAGAAACTTGGTTATGCATGGTCCTCGGACCACATACCTCGTGGAAGTTGATATCTTATTGATTGTTAAACAAAACCTTAGTTATGTCGAGTCCTCGGACCTTCTACTTTGGAAAAATTAACATTTCAATTCTCTATTGCTAAGCGTTAAACAGAAACTTGGTCATGCATGGTCCTTGGACCATATACCTCATGAAAATTGATATCCTATTGATTGTTAAACAGAACCTTAGTTATGTCGGGTCCTTAGACCTTCTACTTTGGGGAACTTAACATTTTAAATTGCTACTCATAAATATCAAACAGAAACTTGGTCATGCATGGTCCTCGGATCACATACCTTGTGGAAATTGATATCTTATTGACTGTTAAACAGAACTTTAGTTATGTCGGGTCCTTGAACCCTCTACTTTGAAAAAATTAGCAGAAACCATACCACATGAGTGTTGATGTGTTGATGAGTCACAGTAAGTTTGGCGGATTGCTTTATGCCCCAAAATAAATCCTAAATTAAATTTTAGATTGAGTATTGCTGTATTACATATATTATGGTCTTGAGGCATGATTTACAAGTATACGCTAAGTGTATGTACTTTTGTTTGAAGTTACGGCTAATCGAAATGTTGTAAAGACTTTGCTATGTATTAGGAGGTGGAGTTAATTGTTCCATTCATTTAATTTTGCGCTAAAGAGAAGCGAATTAGTATTTTTATACTGAAGGTTGGAAGTCAGATGAAGATCAAACCATTCAAGTTTCTCATTAATTTTGTTAAGATATAGACTCGAAACGAAAGCCCTAATACAAAAATTACTACATAAGAAAAGGGGAAGGAGTCCTAACTAGCCTAAGCCTTAAGCCTTGGTAGGGGGTCCTGCTTGGATATGCTCACAGCCCCTTTTGCTTTGCGGTCCTCCTCTGTTTGTTTCAGCTCTGCTTTGAATGAGGTCTAGACTTGTTTCCCTTTGTCTCTGGCCACTGGTGGAGGAACATTGGGCTCGGCATTTTGGCTCATGGGCTTCTCGGCTCCATTGCCTTGTTCCTTTTTTTTGTCAGAACCCACAGGTTCTTTAGGAGTTGGAATGAGCTCTGGAATCATGGATGGGTGCGTTGAAGACGCTGTCTCGGGGGTAGGTGCGACAGGAGGAAGCTCTTCGAGCACTTGAATGTCTTGCGGAAGCCAAATGTTCTCGAGCTTCCTCAACTCAGAAGTTGCAGGAATCCCTGCCATATTTAGAGCTTCCGCCCACACTTGCTGGCAGTTCTACCGGCATAGCTCGACGAACTCCTCTGTCAGTTGATTTTCTGTCGCCTCCACCCCTTTTTTGTAAGCAGCCTTCTTCGCGGCCTCCATGCTGTCCTTGAAGGTACGAGCCTTTTCCCTCATTCTAGTAAGCTGCTTCTTCAGGTAGGAGTTTTCTTGTTGGGCTCTGGATAAGTCCTCGTCCTTCTAACGCAGAAGCTTGCGTTGCCCCTCCACCTGGGTTCTCATCGTTTTTAGGCTGGCCTCGGCACCGTCCCTCTCCCTCTTTTGCTCTGCCAGCTACTTGGTTAGGTTCTCGTTCTCCACAGGAGCTTGGCCTAGGGACTTCTCGGTCTCCTGCCTGACCTCAAGTTCAGCTGCAGCTTTCTTTCGAGAATCTTCCACCCACTTCTCGGTAGCAAAGACTTCTTGAATGACCTGTGTTAAAATATTAAAATAAATGCATTATTGTTAAAGCAAATTCAAAGTACATGAGAACGCTTTTTTCATTAAAGTATAGTGAAAGCAGTAAGGTAGGGGTAAACACGAGACACTCACCAAAGCCAAGTCCCTTTTGAGCGAGAGAAAAAGATGTGGTTGGTTCATCTTGTCCAGGGCATCCATGTCCTTTGGTAGAAGAAAAGGCCGTTCCAAAGCCTCAGCTAGGTGATGAGCGTGCCCTTGTTGGAACGCCCTAAAGCTGGATTGGTAAGAGATTGAGGCCCCATCCAGCTTCAGTTCGAGAGACCAGTTGGCCGATGTACGGCGTACCTCGGCCAGGTCCCGGTTCTCCCCACTTTCCACTAATGAGGCACATCCCTTACCTTTGACAGCTTTCTGTTGTTGTTGTTGTTTAAGTTTCTTCTGCCTTTCCATATTTGCCTCCTCAGCCTCATTTTTCCTCTTCTTCTTAAGCTCCGGAATGGGAATCTTAGGATCGGAGGGAGGAGGGGGTAGTGGCAGAGGGGGAGGGATCTGTGACTTACTTGCGTCCTTCTTAGAGGCTTTCGAGCCCTTCTTCGACATCAGCTTCCTTAGAGTGGACATGTCGTCTTTTTTGGAGCTAGCGTCGGGCTATGCAATTATTAAGCCTTTTATGCTCGAAGTTTCTGCGGGCACGTGCTCTTCGTCCGAGAGGATGAAGAGTTGATCCTCTCGAGGTCTTTTAGCTTCTTCGAGGCAAAACTAGTCGATCTCCTCGTCCAAAAATTGTTGCGAGGACGCAGGTTCTTTTCGGATGACGGTTGTTTGGGAATGTGTTGAGAGAGGAATTGCTGCGATGGGGCGAGAGTATAGAATGATGGAGGGGTCTTCTGGGAGTTCGTGGTCAGAAAGGAAGCCTTGTCGAGAAACATCTATCCTTCTGTGTCGTTTATCTCCCGCAGTGATCGCATTGTCAATCTCCTAGAAGTCGTCTGACAAAGGATCGTATCCTAATATCAGGTGGGTTGCTCTCACTTGTAGGTCTTTGCTAACAAAGACTTCAGAGCGAAGAACGTGATTGAGGTCTGTGACGTTGCAAAGGCTTAGACGCAGACATACGTGTTATTTGTCTATGAAAAACATCTGAGGAGACTAGCATGGTTAGATTAGCGATAAATATCAAAGGAAAGTGCAATAATACGCAATGTAATAAAAAACGGTAAAGATAATGGGATTAAGTCATGGGTTAGGGAATCTAACTCCTATGGAGTCCCACCTGGGTCTCCCCATTTGACTGGGCAGCGAGGACTGTCAGACCAGTTTCCCGAGGCGCGAGATAGTCGTCTTTCATGCCTTTGTTGGACTTGGGAAGATAGGATATGAGCCTAACAATACTAGACCTAGATTTAAGGTAGTATCCTACACTTTTAAGTTTATGGAACTCGTACATGTAAACAACATCGTGCCATGTGAGGTTCAGACCCATTTGCTCGTTTAAAGTATCGACATAACCTAAGACTCTAAATACATTTGGCGTGCACTGATCTAGACATAACCTATGGTTGCGTAAGTATTCGCTGGTTACGTTTTCCATGGGGAGGGTCATCCTACCTTCTAGGAAGTCGATGATGAGGATGATAACTTCTCCCTCTCTCCTAGTGTTACCTATGGCTTCTACTGGGCAGTATCTTAAGCCTACGTCTTGGAGAATTTGATATTTGGCCCGAAAACCCTCCATACTGGCGTCGGTATCTATTAAACACTTAAATCTACCCATTTGGTGGGAGTGAGAATGAAAGTTTAGAGAAGGGGAGGGGTTTAGTTGGTGGCCGAGGACAGAAGCCGAGGAGAAATGAGTAAAGGAAGTTGAGAACTTACGGGAAATACTTAGGCGATTCTTCACGAGCTTCTTGGGAGGAAAGATAGTGATTGACTCTTAGATTTGATTGATTTCTGAAAGAATGGATGGAGATATGGTTTCCTAGGCGTTTTGGCATGTGGGAGGCGGCCTCGAATCGGAATTATCTCGCCCAATTTTTTAGAACGAACCTGGACCGTTGGATGCATATCTCACCGTTGAACGTAGGGAACAAGATGTAACTTGCAATTATTAATGCGAGTGCTTCGGGTTTCGAAGTGTCAGAGATGGTTTTAAAGGAACGAAAGGACCCCTACACATGTGGTGGTTTGCAAAGTGTGTGGAGGGAGCGCTGTTTGGTTCAAAACTCCATTCTCTTCGGATGGGAGGGAAAAATGAAGTTTTGAGGGGCTATTGTGGGGGGTAAAAATGCTTAAATGCACGTTTGGGCCTTAGGCCTAGTTAGTTGGTATAAGTCTGTTCAATCAGAGTTTCCTAGGCCCACAGGTCAGTCTAACTATAAGGGGCCGAGGAGTTGTTTAAGGAGGAGTATCTCCTTGGATAGGCCCAGTAAAGGCCATGGGACTTGCTAAAGGGTTTAGAGACAGAATTCTGGAAGATCTGTTTGGTAAAAGCGTGATCCAAGCACTCGTTAGAAGCAGGAACGTGTGAGAAATATCTGAGGAAAAAGCTGCTACCATCGCATTAAAGGCTCTCCATCTACCCCCTTGACCGCATTAATGGAGAAATGACCTCTGAACAGTGGTATTCAGCCTTCTAGCTATTATTTGAAGACTTTAAGAAGGTGGTGGATGGGACAAGTATCTAGGAGAAAAATCTGTGTTACACGTGGATGAAACAGGGAAGAAGAAGAAGGTTATAAGAAGATGAGAGAGGAAAGAAGAAAGAGGACCTTTTTTTCCTCAAAAAGAAAAAACAGAAATTGTAATCTTTTATTTAGAAGAAGAAAGGCTATACAAATTGTCCTCGGCTTACGTCTGAGGATGGTTTTTTGTCATATTCATCTATTACTTGCATAGATTGCGGCATTCTAGCCTGTTTTTCAACTTTCCAATATCCCTAACCTAGGTTTCAAACCCATACTCTACAAATTTTATTGTATAAGGCTCTTTGGGCTTGAGCCCATCACTCGTTTGGGTCTGGGTACAAATTGTGTACTTACAGTAACCATGAAGAAGTCTAACAGCTTTTATGGTTATTCTTTGATTATGGCTTTCTTTATGTTGTTCTTGAGTGCAAGGTCTCGGCTGACCCCATATTTTTATAAGAGGACTTGTCCAAATCTTCTCAATATTGTGAGGTATGAGGTGGAAAAAGATTTCTTCAAGGAAATTCGTATGGCTGCCTCTTTTCTTCGGCTTCACTTTCATGATTGCTTTGTAAATGCGAGTTTGAGCATTAATTTTTTTGACAACATTTCATTGATGTCCATCAAAATTATTCTATTATTTGTCTATTTCATAACTTTTAATTGGTGTTTTACTATTCTTGTGAACAAAAAAGTCTCGTAAATTTACTTTTATTTCAGGTAAAAGATACTCTTAGGTCATAAAAGGGTTGATAACTCTTAGGTCATCTGGTAGCTGGACTTGCACACATCATGGCTATGAGACACTACTGGAGGTTTCCCTATGTTCTCTTTTGATCAAGGAGAGACCTCATGTCTATTTATGGATCATTCTCAATATATTGCCAGCTGAGTATAGGAATGACGAAATTGGCTCGACTCGCGGGTACCCGACCTGACCCGACCCGACCCGACCATAATGGGTCGGGTAAAACTTGACCCGTTAAGTAAATGAGGCGGGTTTGGGTATTATGCATACTCGACCCAGATATATGTTATAATTACTAAAATACCCTAAGTGTGTGTGTGTGTGTGTGTGTATATACACACCTCATTCCTCTCTAAACCCTAATCTTATTTCACTCTCAATCTCTCTTAGACTTAGCCTGCTCCCCCTCTCACCCTCAAGCTCTCATTCTCACTCTCATCCATCCTTACAATCACAACTGCCGCCTCCCTCAAGCCATCACTATCACAAACTCACGGTCTCACCCACATGTATGGTCGTTGCCCCCCTTAAGCACTCACTCTCACTCAGCCGCTCCTCCTCCATGCGTTTCCACGTCCACCCTGCCGTCGACGCCAAGCCAACATTCCTCCCTCTCTGATCTGTCACTGCTCACCTTACCAAGCCAACGTCCACCTCTCTAGGTTTATTCTCCAATTTTTTTTAAGGTTAATTTCCTAATTCTTACATGATTTTTGTTATTGGGTTGGGTTGTATTGTTTTTGGTTTGATAATTGATAAATTTTGTAATTTTGTATTTTTTTTTTTTTTGTGATTTATGATGTGAAGTGTGGAAAATGAAAGCATGGTTCTTGTGATTTGTTACTAGCTTACTACGCATTAATGAAAATGGCTTGGCTATGATTTGTGATTATGTGATTTCTAATGTGAAGCCTGGAAGTTTTTTTTTTTTTTTTTAATTGGGTCAAGATTTAAGGCCTTTAGATTGGGTCCTAAAGGGGGATGGCTAGACGGGGCCCGTGGGGCTTGACAAAGGGGGTTTGGGGCTCAAATAAAAAACCTGTTTATTAAAAGAGCTGGGTTTGGGTAACAGGTATAGGCCCACGAGGTGGGTTTGGGTATAAAGAAACCCGGCCCGAACCCAACCTGTTGCCATTCCTAGCTAAGTAATGGGATCCTAACAATCTTCCCCACTTGGGATAAGCTCATCATTGAAATTAGCCTTAAAGTAATGTGCCTCAGATAAATCAAATGGAGTAGGATTAGCAGGGTTGCATACGAGCTTACCATTAAGTCTTCCCTTGACACATTGGTGATAAGTGGATGGCACAAGCTTGTATTTTTGGAGCCATGGCCTCCCTAGATAGAGCATGGTAAGAGACGGGGTGAGTCAATCACATGAAATCTGGTGAGAGCAATAATGGGCCCCACTTTGAGGACTAGCTACATGCTTCCAATAGTGTACTCGCGAATTCAAACAAAACCAGAAACTTTGATAGGGACCTTAGCGATTTTGCAGAGTGGGATTTTAGCTACTTTGAGTGTGCTGGTTGGGACAAGATTAAGTGATGCACCAGTGTCAACTAGTACCCTTCTTATGTGAACATTATTGATTTGAGTAGCAACATGTAATGGTCTACTATGATCAAGGTGTCGTACCTTAATATCCTCGTAGGTGAAGGTAATGGCATTAGTAGTCTCTTGGAAAGCTCAGCTGGCATGAGCTTTAGTTGTGAGGAAATGTGTTTTGGAGTTGGCAACAATGGATACAAGAGCTTCAGTTACTGTTCTCCTTGACTCCTCCTTGAGCACCAACTGGTTGAACAAAGTCCTAAAGGTAGGGCTCCTTTGAAGAGCGGAGATAGTTGTTGGAGACATACTTGTACTGCTAGCCATTTCATACTTATCACCCCTATATGAAAGAGTACAATTGATATGGCTTTCCCTTTGTGAAACTGAGGCAATGGGTTCCGCTGGACCTCTTACTCACGGGTGAGGTTTAAGGTGTCATCTGAAATCTTCTTGTGAAATGTTCTTTGGATTGCTCTAAATTCTCTAGTTCCATGACTCACATATCGATGATACCTACAATAAAAAGACTTTTGCATGTCCTCCGGAGTAGGCTCTCGACTAGGCTTGAAGGGCTTAAGCACTTCGTCGACCATCCATTTGTTAATGACGACATTCATTTCTTCATCGGTGCATCGTATGTAAGGGTACTTTTCTGGTTCTTCTTCTCTTCTTTACTTTACTCCAGCCATTGGTTCACTATTGGAGACTGTGAGAGCTTGAGGGACATTCTTCTTTTCTGACTTGGGCTTTTTAGTGATAGAGGGCTTGACCAATATTGCTGTCTTGAAAGCCTTTTGGAGCAGCTGGGCAAATGGAATGATATCAAGATTCTCCAAATGGGCCCAATACCCATGGGACATGTTGCCAATGCAAATTTCAACAAACTCTTGTTCTTTGTACTACTCATAACAATCAAGAGCAACATCTCTAAATCGTTGGATGAAGTCAAAGAGTCCTTCAGAGGACTTTTGCTTGGTGTTGTGAAGTGTGAAGATAGTAACTTTTTCTTCTCCATGAAAATACTTTGAATAGAAACTTTCAACCATGTCGTTTTGTGTGGCAATGGAACCTGGCTGAAGAGTGGAATACCATGTGTATGCACGATTGGTAAGGAATTTTGAGAATTCCCTTAAACAAAGATCTCCATTTCTTGAAAAAGGACCCATAGAATCAAGAAACTTGTTGACATGCTCAAGTGCATTCCTTTCCCTCCCATCAGAAAGAGTGAAGGTGGGAGTCTCATATTTTTCCGGATATGGTTTGCTTAGTAACTCAGCTAGGTATGGTGGCCTTTTAACAAAGTGCCTTGGTTCTTTTAGCTAGCTAATATTCTTTTTCCAGTAAAGCAGTGAGGTCAGATAATGTAACAAACTGAGGAGGAGAGACATTTTGATTACCAGATTGAGGATTTCGTCGGCTAATCCTTTCTCTTACTATGTTCTGGGATCTAGACCTTCAAAAAATGGCTGGGGTACTTGTTCTTGAGCCTCTTTCAAGACTCTCATAGATTAAGCAAGTTCGAACTGAGCTTGTTGCATTCCTTATAACATCTCCAAGAGAAAAAAGAATCGATGGTCAGAATTCTCTTGATTAACTTCATGTTGGTCAGCTTGTTCATCTTATGCAGCTGAGTTGTGACAACTTTGTGCTGGTAGAGGGTTCTTGTTTTGAGTCCCTTCTTGCCGGCTGTTCTATAGCCTGGGAGGCATGGTGAATTCTTGACTTTAGTAGGCTCCCTAGTGGAGTCGCCAAAATATCGGGGGCAGAAAAGTCTTCCTTTCTACAAATGAGATTTGTGTTGGGTTGGGGGCCTAAAGTGAAACTTAACAATTGGCTTGAAGCACGGCCTAAAGGCTATCGGTGAAGATTTAGAGAATTTGCCTTATTTAATGCCTTTGACCTAGGTTGGGACTGACAAGAATTATGGGATGGCCCAAAAATGTTTCCTACAACAGACACATCAACACAATAGAAAAGCATATTGTAATAAAGAAATAGCCCAGCAGTAAAATATTCCAGCAGTAAATTGTTCCAATAGTAAAATGAGACAGAACAGAATAAACCTCTAGCTATTAATTATTTCATAGATTAAAGATGGTGTCTACATCTCTAAAATCATCATCCATAGGTTCTAGTGAGAAGAAGTCCTCTAATACAAGAACATGAGGGAAAAACTCTATAGTAATAATTACATTATAACCTTCAATAGTAAATGAATAATCAAACACTATGGATTCCATTATAACAAGTAATGGAGAAAGCTTAGTGTGAGATGAAGAGAGAGAGAGATTCCAACTAGTGCAGCAAGATCATTATGATGCCAGGGTATGTTGTGGATGTAGTATATGTAGTGAGTAGTGAGAGGCATTTTGGTTGTATGAGTAGTGAGAGAGAGAGAGAGCATTTAGCAAAGTTGTTAGGACTTTCTGCTGGGGGATGGATGAGAGGTTATGAGTAGAGGTGTGAGGGGTATTTGTGAGCTAGGGGCTGAAGAGCTTAGTTTCTAAGTTTAAAATTTAAGAACTCAGAAGCTCATAACCTCACTAAGAGCTTAAAGAAAATTAGAGAGAGAAGAAATAGAGAAGTTTATGAGAGAGTTCTTCTCTATTGGTGTGTGTTGAAGAGCTGGTAGAGAGCTCTATTCACAGTTGAGTTTAAGGGGGATTTTTAGCAAATAATCTCTACCAAAATCAGTCTCAATCTTCTAAAAAATTCTTAGAAAATCGTTCCTAGGATTTGGCCAAGAGTAGTAAGTTCAGCTTTAGAATGTTCTTGTTGTTTTGGGTAATAGCAGCTGGAGTTCTGACTTAGCATTAAATGTTGATTGTCCTCAGCCAATGGAATTAAAGCATGTTTTAGGCTAATGATCTTAGTTGTCTGCTGCTAGTATCAGAGCTTCCTAGGATAGATTGTGTCACCCCAAGCCAAGTATCAATCTTGGAGCCCTCTGCTGGAAACTTTGCTGGAGATCTTCTTGGTGCCTTCCAAACCACAGTTCCCTAAGTTTCCCCATTAGGGTTCATGAACCAGAAAATATACATTTTTGGCATGGTAATAAGCTGTTTACAAGTTATTCCAGAAGCTACCATGGTCTGTTCATGGCTGCTCCTAATTCATTAGTCAATTGTGTTGGAGAAGAGGGAGAGAATGACCAGTTGCGACTTCACAACCTTGTGTCTCAACTTTATGTCACATCAATAATCATGAAAATCAGCTTGCCAAGGAAGGGTGTAAGCTTAGTTGGACATGTGTACCCTTCTGATATGATTTGACAAGCTAAAAATGATGGTAATAGGCCCCAACTGTTAGCTTAGTTGTGTTGAGACTTGACTAGTAGCTAGTCTAGCCACTTTAGTTACTCAAGTGAACCTTGGTTGCTGAGTTTAGCACATGGGCTGGGTTGTGCTGTCTCGATTGGGCCTTGTTGTTGGGCTTGTTCATCTCTACAAAATTAATAGTTTTGTCATGGGTAATATATATGGGCTTTTGTAGTGGAAAAAATAAGCATAGTTCCCATATATTTTGTAGAAGAAGTAGCTTTGAAAGATGACTAATATATCATAAGTAATTTGGTTTCCCCTAAGTTAGGGATTGTAGTACATGAAATATGTTTTTGCCAAGGAATAGTCTTGGGCTTTTTTGTAAAAGTTGCTAAAATAGTATTTGGGGATTTAAAAAAAAAAAAAAAAAATTTGCCAAGATAGTATTTGGGCTTTTATAAATAGTTTGAGATTTTGTAAAAATATTGCTATGTAGCAACGGATTTAGTAAGAGTGTCGTTTGAGATTTTGTAAAAATATTGCTATGTAGCAACGGATTTAGTAAGAGTGTCGTGTAACAACGGGTTTTAGGGTGCCGTGTAACAACTAGTTTTAGGGTGCTATGTAGCAACGAGCTTTAAAGGTGCCGTGTAGCAACAAGCTTTGTAAAAAGAGTTTTGTTGGGCTTTTTGGATTTTGCCCATAATGTAAATGAGTTTGGGCTTTTTGTAGAGATGGTATAATTTTGTGGCCCAATTTTGGTAGTGGTATGATAAGTATTTGTGTGTGAGCCTAAGTTGGGTAATATGTGGAATATAGTAGGTAATATTTATGAGAATGCCCAAGTAATTTATGGGGCTTATATGAGAAATATTTGTGGGAGCCCAAGTTGAGTAATAATATGGAGAATATTTGGGTGATATGTGGGAAGTATTTGTGGCAAATATTTGTGTGGGCCTAAAATAGTTTATGGGCTTGTATGAGTATTTTAGTGAGTGAGCTAATGAGATTAAGGCTTGAAAATTTGTACCTCAACAGACACTATGCTTCCCGTTTGTCTTTCCTCCCTCAAACTGTCTTATTTAATTATATATGTACATCCACTATATATAGAGTTCATAAATTTGTAATATGATAAAATCAGTGGCCATGAACAACGAATTTGCTCAAGAAAATGGCGTGCGAATTGCATTATCCGCCTTTCTTTTTTAATCTGCTGGAAGCACAGTTAATGAGTTAATGCCTTAGACGTCACATGTGGAGCTCATCATGAATCATTATAGTCGTTTGGGTGCCCTTTTGAACATTGATCAACTTTATTTAGCTAGGTACAAGAGATTTTAATTTTAACACAGACATATACATACATATATGTAAATTGTCAAAATTTAATAGTTGTAAAAAAATTAAAAGGGTAATTACAAATTACTCACTTGTAGTATAACCTAATTACACCTTGTTTAGTTATGATTTAAAAAGTTGCACTTTACCCCCTAATATTTATTAATCTTACTGTAACGTCCCAAAATCATAAATAATAAAAGTCTATTCAATCTAAATAATCCATAAAAAAATATTAAATAAAAGAAATCAGAAACCTAAAGTCTCATCACAAATGCTAGAGCTCTAATCTACCAAAGACAAAACATCCTTAAAATAATTCTCCAGTACAATATTTAATGCCATAAAAATAATAATAAAATCCTCAGTTCCACAAAATAATTCGTAATTGTTGTTTTCCAAGAATCTCTACTCCAATAATCCCTCTAATGTATCTGTAAGGGGAAATAAAAAGGGGGGGAGGGTGAGATAACTCAATAAGTGAAATTCACTAATATTAAGGTGTGGAAACAAACCTTTCAATTAAATAATTCTTACAACAAATTCATAACTTGTAACTCATCAATATTTTATTATCAAATATTTCATATAAAAGAAAATATCTTTATATTGTGAGCCATCATAATACATGTACCAATACCATCATATAAATAATTTCCTAGGCTTTTCTCGTGGTCAACGTTTACACTCCGTTGATAGAGTTGTGTTGTCCCCTTTTAAGACTAGAACCTCCTTTACATCCATTTTCTTAAGGATGGTTCATTTGGAACCTAAAGGTGCACTCCTTGCTAAGGAGCTTTCTTCTTGGATCTTCAATAGTATACTCCCTTGCTAAGGAGCTATCAAATGTGCACTGTCCCCTTTTCAGGGACCGTCCCTTGCTAAGGACTAGCTGCAGTATGATTGTCCCTTACTAAGGACTAAATACAATACCGAGCTTTTAATCATGACTTGCCATAGGTTTTCAAAACACAATTCAATATGCTCACAAAAATAATCCATTCATAATTCTCAAAATATAAAGATATATTCACACATACAAATTTAAATAAGTTTAGGTTGTCCCACAAGTTTTTCATAAAACGAATAGTCAATGTGACATCAAACATTTATAAAAAATAAATGTATATATAGAGTATCAATATATTTCTTTGATATAGAATAGTTTAATAATCAACATTATTTTGGGAAAACTTCCAAAATTAGTAAACACTACTTACCTCTTAGTTGCAAAATAAAAGAAATCAATCAATCTCGTCACTAGATCCATCACCAAGAATCTCAAAACCTAGAAACATAAAGAACAAGCCTATTAATAACAAGACCTATCGCAAAGTTTATAATCACATTTGTCTCCAAAATTGAATAGGGATCTCCTAAAACAAATCAAATGCCTAAAACAAATCAAATGTACTAAAGCCTAGCTTGCCTAACCTAAGACAAGTACCCATCCCAACGGGAACCGAACAAGCATACAAACTCATAGTGCCATAGCACAAAACCAAAGCATTTTAATTCTCGGCAGCAAGCAATGTGCACATATAAACATAACATAAAACACATCAATTCATAATAGGGGTAGCATATCTCATGGGTTTCCCTTTAGAGTACTAAATGATTAAACCAAACCATTATTAGGCTTAACTAAGTAAAACACATGTCGACTAAAACACATGAATTTACAAACTAATCTATTCAACAAAGATTTGAAGTAAATTCCACAAAATCCCAGCATTTTCATCGCACTTTCATATTCGATACACGGCAGGTCAGCCATTTTGTAAAAATTGTTTGGTCCACGAAAAGTTATCCGATTAACTTGAAATTAAATTGGGATAAACTCTTATATGTATAGTATGTACCATAAAAAATTCAGTCCAAAACGATGTTTCTGTAATTTATTAAAAATCAGCTAACTCAAATTTGTTATGGCCAGATTTACAATTCCAAAATAAAATTACTATAATCTTAATACTATGCCAAAAACTTTCAAACTTGATTAACCTCAAATCTACATGTTTTAGCACACATTAAAAACTAGGAATGCAACCCATAACCTTATATAGGCAATTCATCAAACACTTGGCATGCAACAAGCAAATGCCCACATTCACATATGTCAAAGTCACCCAAATGCAAAGGAAACACACTTTAAAATCAACTTACATCAACATATGCAATAACAAGACCCATATAGTTGATCTAGAAAACCAACCCTCAAATACCCATTAGAAAACAAATCAACCAAAACCTTTTATCAAAGCAAAAACTCTCAAACGATATGAAATTTTTGGATTTTAACAAAACCATTGCTACCCAAATCATCTTAACCCTCTAATCTTCCATTATTCACCAAAACCCATCAAGTATTCACCATAATAATCATTAAATAGGAAAACCCAAAGGATTTTATAGAAGAAATTGAGATAAAAGCTTATATTTTTACCTTGGGTTTAATCCACTCCAAAATCTCATGGAGTTTTAGCTACTAGGAAAACCAATGTAGACATAATCCTCCCTAACAAGGAGGGACTCCACTAGAGAGAGAGAAAGAAATGAGGAAAGAGATATGGGAGCTTGGAGGTTTGGTCATCATTGGGGAAGAACTAAGAAGAAGATTGAATATGAGAAGAGAGGGGAAGGGAGAAAGGGAGAAGCGGCTGAAGAAAAATAAGGGGGGTGGGGGGTGTGGCTTACTGCATGGTGATGTATGGGTTATTATAGACCACTCATCACAAAAATATGATGGGTAGAAATTTACCATTTCACCCTTAAATTTCTTCTCTTCTTTAATCCTCACTTAGCCCATCATCACAAATCACTTAAATGCCACCTCAAGCTTTTAAAATTAAAAAGACCTCTACAAAAATAATTAACAACCTTATTGAAAAACATAATATTCACTTGAGATATTATTCACATTGTAAAATTGCTTTAAAAAGTTTGGGGTGTTACACCTACTTGCATAACCTACCTCATGGTTTGTTGTTCATTAAACATTTAATAGCCCATGTGACTCAATAAATCAATTGTAAACTCATGTACTTGTAGAACAATCGAATTAATTAATTTGAGTTAGTCTATGATTAGCCTTGAGTTAATCCAGGGTTCTCTAGCATATATATAAACCCTATTTGGGTTCATTGTAATTGAAGTTTTTAATATCAAATATGCAGCCATCACTGGCTTTTTAGCATGGAAGTAGGCTGTTAAGATGATCTATACAAACCTTTTTTTTCACTCTCTTTTTCATGTTTCCACTCATCACTCAATACTCAATCACTTGCTCTTTCTTTCATGCTTCCGCTTATTACTCAATCACACAACTTTAACACTATTAAAGAAAATATTATATTCCAGTCACTTAGGCTAAATCAATCTCCAGAAGTCTTGTTGAAAGCTATATTGGAATCTTAGTCATTTTTTTTCTATGACTTCGCTAATTCATTGATTACGATGGGAAAGAAGTATAAGTTCTCTTACTGCATCAAGTGGAGAAATACACTAAATTAATTTTACTACTAGTTAATCTGAATTGTAAGGTCAATCAAGTCACAATGAGTAGATTTGGTAACTTCCTTTAAGATGAGACAAGATTTGGTTAAAGCATCAAAATTCAAAATCGACCTATGTAGCAATCAATTACCATAATACTTCCTATAAGAAAAAAAAAACCATAATACTAAAACCAACAAAAATTTTATTGAACATTCTTAATGCACAACTAAGTAAATTGGTTGATTTCCTTTACATAAGATGAGATAAGATATGCACCAAATCGACATTTTTTATTTTTATTTTTTTTTATATATAATATAGACAGAATACACAGGGATTGAGGAAAGAGAGTGTGAAGACAAATCTTACAATTAAATTGACATATATAGCTATCAATTACCATAATATTAATACCAATTAAATTTTTTTTAGTGAACATTCTTAATGCACGCCTTACTGAATTGTTCGCCAAAGTGGTTGTACGTAAAAAGCTTTATATTTTCCACAAGCACTAATGCTTCTGAGTGTGTTTTGATTTGATTCAAAAACCTGCAACAGAAGCCCACTTTCTAAAAATTTGATAACAGTTCAATCCACCATAGTATTCTTTCAATTAACTACAACTTCGATAATATTAAACTAATAATCTGTTAGGTTTACTTAACCATCTATTGAAGTGCATTTTTTTGAACTCAGGTAAACACTGGTTGCAGCTGCCATATATCACCGGCACTTAAATTATTTTGTAATAGATTATACAATTGCATTTTCTCTCATGGTCTTGGTTACAAATTAATGGATAAACTACGTATTAATTAGTCTTTAACTTTTTTGTTGTGTTTTTTGTGTCAATTAGTTCTTAACATTATTTTGACAGTGTCAAAATGATTCTTACCGTTAAGTGATAAATAAAAAATATTGACATAACTAGCAACCAAAATAAAGTATTAATTTAATGCCATATAGACTGCCATGTCAGACATCACCTAACACTTAACTGTCCATCAAGAGCTTATAAATCACATTATCAGTTGTGTGGAAGCCATTGAAGTAACCATGAAGAAGTCTAACAGCTTTTATGGTTATTCTTTGATTATGGCTATCTTTATGTTGTTCCTGGGTGCAAGGTCTCAGCTGACCCCATATTTTTATGAGAGAACTTGTCCAAATCTTCTCAATATTGTGAGGTATGAGGTGGAAAAAGCTTTCTTCAAGGAAATTCGTATAGCTGCCTCTTTGCTTCGGCTTCACTTTCATGATTGCTTTGTAAATGTGCGTTTGAGCATTAATTTTTTTGCCAACATTTCATTGATATCCATCAAAATTATTCTGTTATTTGTCTATTTCATAACTTTTAATTGGTGTTTAACTCTTCTTGTGAACAAAGAAGTCTCCTAAATTTACTTTTATTTCAGTAGAAAGATACTCTTAGGTCATAAAAGGGCTGATAACTTTAATTAATGAAACTAATATTTCAAGAATCAGATGAGGAATTCACATCTGGATTAACGCTTTTCAAATTAAGGAGGGATTTTTCATTTACAAAAAGGGATTTTCTACTAAGATCCTCAAAGTCTTCCTTGGTACATTTGTTTATTTTTTATAGGTACTTCTTTTAAATATGTGAGAAGTGGGAGTGCTTATGAAGCCCCTCTCAAAGTCTCTTAACTTAGTTACTTTCTCCTTTCAACTCTTATGAGGCAAAGTCATGGCCTTATTTTATCATTAACAAAATAATAATATTTTCTTTGCCCTTTCTAGGGTTGTGATGGATCAATACTGTTAGATGTAAGAGATGGTGAGAAGTTTTCCCTTTCCAATTTAAACTCAGTTAGAGGATTTGAAGTTGTAGATGATATCAAAAGAGCTGTGGAATACGAATGTAGTGGTGTTGTATCTTGTGCTGATATACTAGCCATAGCTGCTCGAGATTCTGTGGTCATAGTAAGTTTTTTTTTTTAATTAATATTTTTTATTACATATATTTGATAACTAGTGGAATAATATAAATTTGATAGTTAATTTGGAAGCAACTTGAGAAGGGTGAACTAGTCATTTACAAGGTTATTGTTATTAAGAATTATATTGTTGCATTTACATGCAAAACAGCCATTCGAATCCCAGTTCTCTCTGTATAGGGGCTAAGAGCTTCTCAGCTTAGTAGCACTTTTGGCCTTTTCATGGCATATGGGGAGGGCACAGGTTCAATTCTTTGGGCTACATCCCTCTATTTAATGTAGTAAATAAAGATTATCCATATTGGATGAGAGTTAGGTTTAAACCCTATACGGCTTAACTTCCAAATTAACTAAATTTTCAATTATTAACTGGGTAGTTAATTAATCAATATTCAAAGCACAATGGTCAGTATTGATAAGCACATTCAGCAATATAAAGAATATACTCCACAAATGCGCACACACAAAAATAGTATATGTTCACGAAGTGAAAAGTCAAATCAAGATGCTTTAAGACTAGTACCAACTCAACAAGTCCACCCAAAACTCCCCCTATTATATAGCTTTTTTTTTTCTTCCTATTTTAGCTGTTATATAACTCTTCTATTTTCAAAAAAAAAAACTCATATAATATATATATATATATATATATATATATATATATATATCAAACTTCATCAAAAGAATAAGAAGAATGTGAAAGAAAAAAAAAAGAAAAAAAAAGTTTTAATTGAAAAAAAAAAAGAAGAAGCTCTCCTTTCAAAAATTTTAACAACTCAAATTCTTTATGTATTAATTTTTTTTTTCATAAAAATATGTAAAATATACAATTTGGAAACAATTATATAATAAGCTCTATAATTTGATATCATTTTTAAATTAGACTTTGTGTGCATTTGGCATGGTTTAAAAAGTGAGTTTTTTTTTTTACTATTCAACTTATTTTTGCTACTATTTATGGGCTTTATTGTGCTTTTTGATACTATTCATGGGTCTCGTTATACTATTTCAACTACCTTTTAGTTTTATCTACAATACTTTCAATAAAAATTTTTCAGTTTCAACTAAATAAGCTGTTTCTAAACAAACACTTTAGAATATATGCACAAATGATTATAATATGGTTTTAAATTGTAATAATTTAATTGTTTATGAGTTTAACAAAACCCCATATAAGTTGTACTTAAAATTGCTCTAATTACTAAAAATTAGTACATGAGAATTATATATAAGTGGAATTTTGATTATAGAAAAAATTAAAACATGGCTTATTAATATATATACCTAACAAATAATACAATATAATGAATATGCTACCTTATCATGAATTTTCTAACATTAAAATGCGGCTTAGTAATTACATAAGTAGTGTATTATTGTTAAAATTGGTCTAAAGTATTATAAATTTGTCTATGTATGTTTCTATATGTATGAGAACAACTTATTTAGCTAAAACTGAAATTTTTTTACTAAAAATATGATAGATAAAGCTAAAAAGTAGTTGAAATAGTATAGTGGAACTCATAAATAATAGCAAAATAAACTGAATAGTAGTAAAAATAAGTTAAATAGTAAAAAAATATGATTTTTTAAGTTAATGCCAAACGCAACCTAATTATAAATATTGTCCACCCTAAAGTTAAATTCAGCTCCGTGGCTGTTGTCTTAGATCTCCTATAAGTAAATTGCTGCAGCAAATTGATATGCCCACTGCAAACTGAACCACAAAACTTCAGATATAGAATATGCAAAAAGTCTAGTGACATAAAACAGTTGACATAGCATAATTAAAGTGGTGTCACATTGCACTAATCACAACAAACCATTTAAACAATAATAAAAATATTGCGTTCCTTGTATTACTCAGAACATTTTATATTGACTGAACTTTAAGTGCAAACTAATTTAGCGCGTATGCTCTGTGATGGTCTGCAGACTGGAGGACCAACATGGAATGTTCTGTTGGGCAGAAGAGACGGATTTTTGTCAAGCAAAGCTGCAGCAAATATTTCAATTCCTTCTGCATTTGACTCTCTGAATAATATCATTTCCAAGTTCAAAAAAGTAGGACTCGATGTAATCGATGTGGTATCCTTATCAGGTGCTTAAGTTTCGCATAAAGTACAATATAATTTATTAACATGTTCTCACAACTAAAATCACCTTGATGACCTCAAATTAATAGTCTCTGATATTTAAGGTTATAATCACACATATCCCCTCTAGTATTCATGAGCCATTATATGATTAATTTTATTTTTCAATTGATGCATTTGAGCGTTGGGTTATTTGTATAGGTTCTCATACAATAGGACTAGCTAGGTGTGCTGCCTTCAACAATAGGTTGTTCAACTTCGAACAAACGGGTCGTCCAGACAGTTCTATGGATCCACATATGCTGTTCCAGTTGCAACTTTTGTGCCCAAACGTTAGTAGCTATAGTGCTGACTTAGACTCGGAGATCGGAAACTTGACAACACCCCTAGATCGAGACTCACCAATAGGTTATCCAACTAACGATTTTGACAACCATTACTTTCAGAACTTGCTCAATAGAAAGGCCCTACTTAGCTCCGACCAAGTTTTGTTGAATAGTTATGAAACTAAACGTTTGATTCAAGATTATAGCATTAGTACGGATCGTTTCTTTGAAGACTTTGCCAAGTCCATGGTCAAGATGGGGAATATAAGTCCACTTCTTGGGTCCCGTGGACAGATACGCAAGAACTGCAGGAGAGTGAATTGATGATCAACTGTGCATGAACTTATCCAGGATTTGATGAAAATAAGAATAAGATATGTACTAAAATCTGCTTCTCAATCTATGGTCAGTGCTGTCATGTATATCATTATGACTTGTTTTAAGTTTCTATTGTGTGGTTTTGGTTCTGTTGTTTGCATTACTAGATAGAAGTTTGGGACATGTACGATGTAAAGTATAAAGATGTCCATTGGTTTTAATGGGAACAAGTGTAAGATCTGTGGAGCAACCATGCTTTTGTTAAAACTTAATTATAATTGTGATCCAAAGTCATTCCTTTAATTATCACTTCAAATATTGTAAACTACAAAAGCATTTCATAAGATTTTGATTATTCGTAAGATATTCTAAATTGAATCAATGGAAATTTAGTTTCAAGGAAGCAATACCTTTAGATCTTATGCCTATATACTATATAATATCATGGTCAAAACATAAGTTATATAATACGGTTTTATGTCATCTATATCTATGTTTAATTATATCATGTCTAAAAGTCAAAGTCTAACATATAATGTTGAACCACATCATTAGTCATGTCACTATTTTTTATTATTGATTTCAGTCCAATACAGCCCAGTTCAGTTATTTCGGTCCACTTCAGTACAGTTCGGTCCATATTGATCCATTTAGTCTATTTGGTCCAGTTCGGTCCATTTTGGTCCATTCGGCCTATTTGGTTCAGTTCAGTCCATTCAGTTAATTCGGTCCAATTCTGTCTATTTGGTTCAGTTTTGTGCACCTTGATCCATTGCGGTCCATTTTGGTCCATTTGGTTCATTCTCTGCACTTGAGGAAAGATATAGGTTTGGGTTGAGAGTAACTATTCTAAAGACATCTTTAATACTATTTGTTGTGCTATAC
The DNA here is from genome assembly GCF_040712315.1 of Castanea sativa. NCBI lineage: Eukaryota > Viridiplantae > Streptophyta > Magnoliopsida > Fagales > Fagaceae > Castanea > Castanea sativa. Next base: position 47,676,366 of record NC_134020.1, on the reverse strand, counting down.
CATCATAGCCCCAATAGTTGAGATTTGGAAGTGTGGCTTTTTCAGTGATGTTCCCATAAAATGAAGGCCCTAAATTTAGTGTTAAAATGAAAGTCAATAAATATCATATATACTAAATTGCTCAAGCATTGATCATATTCTTGTTGAATAAGCATATAATTTTTCAAAAAAATCTTGATAAACTTATTCTTTTTTCATATATAATAAACGCTATAACTAATATTTTTTAAGCATTCACTAAAATATGTTAATAGTTTTTTTTTTTCCTTTGTAATTTTATAATTCTATAGTTGTGAGAGGGGAGATTTAAACCATGGACGTTTATGTTGAAAATATGAGCTAGAGATTTCTCAAGAAGTCTTTAAACAAAAGGATTGAGCGCTTTGCACTAGCGAAGATGCACAAGAGAAATTCTCCAAATTAGGAACATCAAAAAGAATCAGCCGAGCTAAGAAATAAGCACTTTGCTCTAGGGAAGATGCAAGAGAGAAATTCTCCAAATTAGGGACATAAAAAAGAATCAGTTGAGCTACATGGCTCTTTACAAATCTATGCTAATAATTAATACTAACTAGGTTATATTGAAATTATTTTATTTGGATTAATTAGATTTAATTATTTTTGTTTGTGATCTTATGAAGGACGGCCCAACGAAGTCTTTTGGGCTAGAAACCCAAATCTGAAAACATCAAAATGGTCGTGGAGTATTTAAATGTCCCAAAACGTCCAAGGAGTAGATTTGTCCTCGGAATGTTAAGCCGAGGATACACAGTATACGTGGAGGACAATAGAAAGAGCGGTGGAATGTCTAAAGTAAAGCTGCTACCACCGCCCATACATTAAAAGCTCTGTAATTGATACGCTGACTAGATAGATGGAAGGATGGGACCTGAGCATAGAGCTTGGAACTTGGTCCCTAATCCCAGCGGGCTTTAGGGAAGAATGGATGGGACAAGTATCCAAAAATCAGGATTGCAACCATAAAGTGGAAGATGATGAAGAGAAGGAGAGGAGTATAAATAGAAGGGAAGGCATACGAAGAAGAGAGAGGCTTTTTGAGAAAGAAAAAGTGTATGATAATCAATATTTGTATCCAAACTTGAGAAATACTATTATAAACTATCCTCGGAAACAGTCCGAGGAGGAATTCTCAGTCTTACTCTTTGCAAACGATTCTTTGTTTTGTTCCATTGGGCCCAAAGCCCGTTCTTTTTGTAATTGTCTAAGCCATCCTTGAAATCTAGATTACAAACCCATCCTCTACAAATTCATTGTGAAGAAAGGCCTTTTAAGCCCATTTCCTCCCAGTCGTGGTTTGGGAATTTGAATTGTGTCCTTACAATTGGCGCCGTCTGTGGGGATTTAGTCTTTAAGGAAGTTTAGGACATCATGGTAGGATCAGGACCACAACGCAGCGCGGAGTCCGTGGGCTCCCAGCATGAGGATCACTCCTTGCATCCTGATCACGGAGAGAACCGAGAAGGAAGTGTACATACTACACACACCATCAGAAGTGCAAGTCATTCGCAAGGAGGAAGCAGAGTTCCTTATGAAAGAAATGCCAGGGCCATACAGAAGGAGATTGACGGCCTAAAGAGGAGATTGCGCCACGAAAGGCGAAGGAGAACTCCTCCGGTCTCTGACCCCTCTTCGGAAGGATCCGAGGATGACAATTACGGGCAGAGATCCAGAACTCCCCCAGGTGAATTTTTCTCTTCCGAAGAAGACAATCTGCATGGGAGGCGTGGCAGGGACTACCCCCCTAGGGGCTTAGGAAATGACGCAATGGGTAGAGCGTTACACCAAATCTCCAGGTCACCCTTCACGCGCAGATTGGAAGAAGGGAGGTTACCTTTGCGCTTCACACAACCGGCCTTCACTCTTTACAATGGTCGGACGGATCCTGTGGAGCACGTAAGCCATTTCAGCCAGAGAATGGCAGTGCATTCCAGGAATGAAACTTTGTTATGCAAGATTTTTCCTTCTAGCCTGGGGCCCGTGGCCATGAGATGGTTTGATGGCTTAAGGGCAGGCTCCATTGATTCTTTCAAAGAGCTTACTAGAGCATTTGGTTCTCGCTTTATCACGTGCAGTAGAGTTCCTCGTCCATTGGATTCTTTACTATCCATGGCTATAAGGGAAGGGGAAACCCTGAAAACGTATTCGGACAGGTATTGGGAAATGTTCAACGAAATTGACGGAGACTTTGATGATGTAGCAATAAGGACTTTCAAGGTCGGCCTACCAACAGAGCATGACTTGAGGAAGTCCTTAACAAAGAAACCTGTCAGGAGCGTACGTCGACTGATGGATCGCATCGACGAGTACAAAAGGGTTGAAGAAGATCAGCAGCAGAGAAAAGGCAAGGCGAAGGTTATCCCACAGGAAAGAAGGGATTTCAGGTCGGACAGATACAACAACAGTAGGCCTGCGCGGGATTTTTCCAGGCAGGCTGGTCACATACCCCCACAAGTGGTCAACACCGTCTTCAGGGAGCCAGTGCAGTAGCTGTTGGAGAAAATAAGGCATGAGCCTTTTTTCAAATGGCCAAATAAAATGGCAGGGGACCCTTTGAGACGCAACCAAAATCTCCATTGCCATTATCACCAGGAGAGGGGTCATACCACCGAGGATTGTCGCACTTTGTGGAATCATTTGGAACAATTGGTTAAGGAGGGAAAGCTGAAGCAGTTCCTGTACCAACCCAATGGGCGAGGAAACCAATCAGGAGTGGCAAACCACGACGGCCCTTCGTCGAGACCTCCTCTAGGTACTATCAATGTCATTTTTGCAGCACCTGGAAGGACTGGCTCAGCTCCTTTCAGGGTAATGTCAGTAGCTCGAACATTAGCTGAAGAGTCACGGGATCAGCCGAAGAGGATTAAGGCAAATATCCTGCCAGTCTTGAGTTTCTCTAAAGAGGACAAGATGGGGACCATCCAGCCTCATGATGATGCCTTAGTGGTAACCCTCAGAATAGGGAACTATGATGTGAAGAGGGTAATGGTTGATCAAGGCAGTGGCGCAGATATCATGTACCCTGACCTATTCAGAGGCTTGAATTTAAGGGTTAAAGATCTTATGGCATACGACTCATCCCTGATAAGCTTCGAAGGGAGAGCTGTCGTTCCGAAGGGACAAATTAGACTGCCTGTGCAATCAGGTCCGGAGGTGGTAGACGTAGATTTCATCGTGGTCGATGCTTATTTTCTTTATACGGCCATTGTAGCGAGACCTTGGCTGCATGCGTTAGGGGCTGTTTCCTCAACCTTGCATGTCAAAGTCAAATTTCATTCTGGGGACCAGGTGGTGGAGTTACTTGGGAGTCAATCTGTGGCACGACAGTGTGTCACGGCTGCAATTCTGCGTCGACCAGAACCAGACTCCTCGGCCTTGACTAACAAAGAAGCATAGCAATCAAAGTCTCTTGCCGCAGCCGAGGTAGATGAAGCGGTATGCGAAGAATTGGAGAAGATCCTCATAGACAATGACCCTGAGAAGTTCTTCCAGGTTGGAGTTCAATTGCCACAGGAAGAGAAGACGGAGCTGATTTTATTTTTAAGGAAAAATATGGATTTATTTGCTTGGAACGCGTATGAGGCCCCTGGGGTTGATCCGAGCTTCATATGTCATCATTTAAAGGTCAATCCAACTGTAGTACCGAGGAGGCAACCACCTCGGAGGTCCTCCAAAGAACATTCCGAAGCTGTGAAAGAGGAAGTGCTCAAACTCAAGAAGGCAGGTGCTATCAAAGAAGTGTTTTACCCTGAATGGTTAGCCCATACGGTGGTGGTGAAAAAGAAGAATGGGAAGTGGAGAGTTTGTGTAGACTTCACAGATTTAAACAAAGCTTGCCCGAAGGACTCATTCCCAATGCCTCGGATTGATCAATTGGTTGACGCTACTGTTGGACATCCTCGGATGAGTTTTCTTGATGCTTTCCAAGGTTATCACCAGATACCCTTAGCCGTTGAGGACCAGGAGAAGACTGCATTCGTCACTCCTACAGGAAATTATCATTATAAGGTAATGCCCTTTGGTTTGAAAAACGCAGGGGCTACCTACCAAAGGATGATGACGAGAATGTTTGAGGCACAGCTAGGAAAAACTATTGAGGTATACGTGGATAATATGGTGGTAAAGAGTAAAGAAGTTTCTGCACATCTGGAAGATCTGAGCAACACTTTTCAGAAGCTAAGAGAGTATAAATTGCGGCTCAACGCCTCTAAATGCTCTTTTGGTGTGGGTTCGGGCAAGTTTCTAGGATATATGGTGACTCACCGGGGAATTGAAGTGAATCCTGCTCAAGTTAAGGCAATAAACAGCTTACACCCACCTCGGAATCCTAAAGAAGTACAAAGACTAACAGGTATGACTGCTGCTCTCAACCGATTTATATCTCGGTCCGCGGACAGATGCAGACCTTTCTTTCAATTATTGAATAAATGGAAGGGTTTTGAATGGACCGAGGAGTGCGCGGTGGCTTTCCAACAGCTAAAAGAATATCTCTCGCGACCGCCAGTTATGTCTCGACCAGAAGTTGATGAAATTCTGTTTGCATATATTGCAGTGGCTAACCATGCAGTTAGTTTGGTTCTTATCCGAGATGACAATAACATCCAGAGACCGGTTTATTATGTAAGCAAATCTCTACATGACGCCGAGCTGAGTTATTTGCCACTGGAGAAAGCTATCTTAGCGGTGGTACATGGTACACGAAGACTTCCCCATTACTTCCACTCTCATACGGTTGTTGTTCTTACACAACTCCCTCTTAAATCAATTCTGCGAAGTGCAGATTATATGGGAAGAATTGCCAAATGGGGAACTGTCCTAGGAGCTTTCGATATCAAGTATATGCCTCGCACCTCTATACAGGGACAGGTCATCGCGGACCTTGTGGCGGAATTTGCTGAGCCTTCGTTAGAAGACTATCAAGAAGGCATGGGAAAAAAGTCGATAGGCATGATTTCGTGTGAAGGGCCTCCATTATGGAAAGTCCATGTTGATGGAGCAGCAAATCAGAGGGGATCAGGTATAGGACTAGTTTTGATATCTCCAGAGGGAATTACTTTTGAGAAATCTTTGAGATTAGGATTCTCGGCCACCAACAACGAAGCAGAGTATGAGGCCGTCCTCGCAGGGATGAACATGGTTCACAAAATGGGAGGAAAGACGGTGCAAATGTTCTCAGATTCACTGTAGGTGGTAGGCCAAGTGGAAGGGAAACTAGAAGCGAGGGATTCCAGAATGCGAGAATACCTAACCCAGGTCAGGTATATGCAGTCTAAATTTGAGTCTTTTTTACTATTACATGTGTCCAGATGTGGCAATACCCATGCCGACTCATTAGCCACGCTCGCAACGTCCTCGGCACAAAGTCTACCACGAATTATACTTGTTGAAGATCTGTTGAAACCCACTGGGACGGACGGTAACTCCACTCAAATTCTTCAAATTAGGACAGGGCCTAGTTGGATGGATCAAATAGTAATGTTTCTCAGAAATGACATCCTGCCTGGAGAAAAGGCTGAAGCAGATAAAATTCGCAGAAAAGCCACTCGTTTCTGGTTATCCGAGGACCAAAAATTGTACAAACGTTCCTTTTCGGGACCATATTTGTTGTGTATACACCCCGAGGCAACGGAGCTACTTTTGGAAGAGTTACACGAAGGGATTTGTGGAAGTCACATAGGGGGAAGGTCTTTAGCTCACAGAGCCCTTACTCAGGGCTATTGGTGGCCAAATATGCAGAGAGAGGCGCAAGATTATGCAAAGAAGTGTGACCAATGTCAAAGGTTCACTCCAAATATACATCAACCAGGGGGAGTCCTGAATCCTCTATCTAGCCCATGGCCTTTTGCTCAATGGGGCTTGGACATTGTTGGACCCTTCCCCAAAGCAACAGAAAACAGATGGTGGCTTCTTGTGGGAACAGATTATTTCACCAAGTGGGTTGAAGCCGAGCCATTCTCAAATATCAGAGACGTGGAAGCAAAAAAGTTTGTATGGAAGAATATCGTTACCAGGTTCGGCATCCCTCATACTCTCATAGCAAAGCCTTTCGGAAATACTGCTGTGATCTGGGCATTACGAATAGATATTCCACTCCGGCTTATCTCCAAGGAAATGGGCAAGCCGAGGCTGTCAACAAAGTAACAGTGAGCGGACTCAAAAAGAGGTTGGGTGACGCCAAGGGGAGGTGGGTGGAAGAACTGCCACATGTCTTGTGGACGTATCGAACTACACCACGAAGATCCACAGGTGAAACACCCTTCGCCATGACTTATGGAGCCGAGGCAGTAATACCCTTAGAAACTGGGTTCCCAACCCTGAAGAAAAGCTCCTTCATTCCAGATAGCAATGATGATCTATTAATGAGAAACTTAGACTTAGTTGAGGAACGACGAGAAAATGCCATGGTTCAACTAGCTTATTATCAACATCAGCTCAAGCAGGGGTATGATTCTCATGTGAAACTTCGACCTCTTGGACCCGGTGACTTAGTACTAAGGAAAGTTTTGGGCACGACGAAGAATCCTGCGTGGGGAAAATTGGGGCCCAACTGCGAAGGACCTTATCGTATTACTTCGGTCGCAGGAATAGGGGCCTACAATTTGGAAGACTTGGACGAACGTGTTGTACAACGTCCCTGGAATGTAAATAATCTACGAAGGTACTATTACTAAATAAAAGGCACTTCGGCCGTTTTTTGTTGTAAACTACATTACGTTCATTATCTTCGTTCGTCTAGGTATCAAGCTGAAGCTTGGTATGCCTGGATCCTAGGACCACATACCTCGTCTAAATTGATATTCTTTACTAAGTGTTAAACAGAACCTAAGTTACGTCTGATCCTCGGATCATCTACTTTGGGAAAATTAACATTTCAATTTATTCGTCTAAGTATCAAGCTGAAGCTTGGAATGCCTGGATCCTCGGACCACATACCTCGTCTAAATTGATATTCTTTACTAAGTGTTAAACAAAACCTAAGTTACGTCTAATCCTCGGATCATCTGCTTTAGGAAAATTAACATTTCAATTTATTCGTTTAAGTATCAAGCTGAAGCTTGGTATGCCTGGATCCTCGGACCACATGCCTCGTCTAAATTGATATTCTTTACTAAGTGTTAAACAGAACCTAAGTAACGTCTGATCCTCGGATCATCTGCTTTAGGAAAATTAACATTTCAATTTATTCGTTTAAGTATCAAGCTGAAGCTTGGTATGCCTGGATCCTCGGACCACATGCCTCGTCTAAATTGATATTCTTTACTAAGTGTTAAACAGAACCTAAGTTACGTCTGATCCTCGGATCATCTGCTTTGGGAAAATTAACATTTCAATTTATTCGTTTAAGTATCAAGCTGAAGCTTGGTATGCCTGGATCCTCGGACAATATGCCTCGTCTAAATTGATATTCTTTACTAAGTGTTAAACATAACCTAAGTTACGTGATCCTCGGATCATCTGCTTTGGGAAAATTAACATTTCAATTTATTCGTTTAAGTATCAAGCTGAAGCTTGGTATGCCTGGATCCTCGGACCACATACCTCGTCTAAATTGATATTCTTTACTAAGTGTTAAACAGAACCTAAGTTACGTCTGATCCTCGGATCATCTGCTTTGGGAAAATTAACATTTCAATTTATTCGTTTAAGTATCAAGCTGAAGCATGCTATGCCTGGATCCTCGGACCACATACCTCGTCTAAATTGATATTCTTTACTAAGTGTTAAACAGAACCTAAGTTACGTCTGATTCTCGGATCATCTGCTTTGGGAAAATTAACATTTCAATTTATTCGTTTAAGTATCAAGCTGAAGCTTGGTATGCCTGGATCCTCGGACCACATGCCTCGTCTAAATTGATATTCTTTACGAAGTATTAAACAGAACCTAAGTTACGTCTGATCCTCGGATCATCTGCTTTGGGAAAATTAACATTTCAATTTATTCGTTTAAGTATCAAGCTGAAGCTTGGTATGCCTGGATCCTCGGACCACATGCCTCGTCTAAATTGATATTCTTTACTAAGTGTTAAACAGAACCTAAGTTACGTCTGATCCTCGGATCATCTGCTTTGGGAAAATTAACATTTCAATTTATTCGTCTAAGTATCAAGCTGAAGCTTGGTATGCCTGGATCCTCGGACCACATACCTCGTATAAATTGATATTCTTTACTAAGTGTTAAACAGAACCTAAGTTACGTCTGATCCTCGGATCATCTGCTTTAGGAAAATTAACATTTCAATTTATTCGTTTAAGTATCAAGCTGAAGCTTGGTATGCCTGGATCCTCGGACCACATCCCTCGTATAAATTGATATTCTTTACTAAGTGTTAAACAAAACCTAAGTTACGTCTGATCCTCGGATCATCTGCTTTGGGAAAATTAACATTTCAATTTATTCGTTTAAGTATCAAGCTGAAGCTTGGTATGCCTGGATCCTCGGACCACATGCCTCGTCTAAATTGATATTCTTTACTAAGTGTTAAACAGAACCTAAGTTACGTCTGATCCTCGGATCATCTGCTTTGGGAAAATTAACATTTCAATTTATTCGTTTAAGTATCAAGCTGAAGCTTGGTATGCCTGGATCCTCGGACCACATGCCTCGTCTAAATTGATATTCTTTACTAAGTGTTAAACAGAACCTAAGTTACGTCGGATACTCGGATCATCTGCTTTGGGAAAATTAACATTTCAATTTATTCGTTTAAGTATCAAGCTGAAGCTTGGTATGCCTGGATCCTCGGACCACATACCTCGTCTAAATTGATATTCTTTACTAAGTGTTAAACAGAACCTAAGTTACGTCTGATCCTCGGATCATCTACTTTGGGAAAATTAACATTTCAATTTATTCGTCTAAGTATCAAGCTGAAGCTTGGAATGCCTGGATCCTCGGACCACATACCTCGTCTAAATTGATATTCTTTACTAAGTGTTAAACAAAACCTAAGTTACGTCTAATCCTCGGATCATCTGCTTTAGGAAAATTAACATTTCAATTTATTCGTTTAAGTATCAAGCTGAAGCTTGGTATGCCTGGATCCTCGGACCACATGCCTCGTCTAAATTGGTATTCTTTACTAAGTGTTAAACAGAACCTCAGTAACGTCAGATCCTCGGATCATCTGCTTTAGGAAAATTAACATTTCAATTTATTCGTTTAAGTATCAAGCTGAAGCTTGGTATGCCTGGATCCTCGGACCACATGCCTCGTCTAAATTGATATTCTTTACTAAGTGTTAAACAGAACCTAAGTTACGTCTGATCCTCGGATCATCTCGCTTTGGGAAAATTAACATTTCAATTTATTCGTTTAAGTATCAAGCTGAAGCTTGGTATGCCTGGATCCTCGGACAATATGCCTCGTCTAAATTGATATTCTTTACTAAGTGTTAAACATAACCTAAGTTACGTGATCCTCGGATCATCTGCTTTGGGAAAATTAACATTTCAATTTATTCGTTTAAGTATCAAGCCGAAGCTTGGTATGCACGGATCCTCGGACCACATACCTCGTATAAATTGATATTCTTTACTAAGTGTTAAACAGAACCTAAGTTACGTCTGATCCTCGGATCATCTGCTTTGGGAAAATTAACATTTCAATTTATTCGTTTAAGTATCAAGCTGAAGCATGCTATGCCTGGATCCTCGGACCACATACCTCGTCTAAATTGATATTCTTTACTAAGTGTTAAACAGAACCTAAGTTATGTCTGATCCTCGGATCATCTGCGTTTGGAAAATTAACATTTCAATTTATTCGTTTAAGTATCAAGCTGAAGCTTGGTATGCCTGGATCCTCGGACCACATGCCTCGTCTAAATTGATATTCTTTACGAAGTATTAAACAGAACCTAAGTAACGTCTGATCCTCGGATCATCTGCTTTGGGAAAATTAACATTTCAATTTATTCGTTTAAGTATCAAGCTGAAGCTTGGTATGCCTGGATCCTCGGACCACATGCCTCGTCTAAATTGATATTCTTTACTAAGTGTTAAACAGAACCTAAGTTACGTCTGATCCTCGGATCATCTGCTTTGGGAAAATTAAGATTTCAATTTATTCGTCTAAGTATCAAGCTGAAGCTTGGTATGCCTGGATCCTCGGACCGCATACCTCGTATAAATTGATATTCTTTACTAAGTGTTAAACAGAACCTAAGTTACGTCTGATCCTCGGATCATCTGCTTTAGGAAAATTAACATTTCAATTTATTCGTTTAAGTATCAAGCTGAAGCTTGGTATGCCTGGATCCTCGGACCACATGCCTCGTCTAAATTGATATTCTTTACTAAGTGTTAAACAGAACCTAAGTAACGTCTGATCCTCGGATCATCTGCTTTAGGAAAATTAACATTTCAATTTATTCGTTTAAGTATCAAGCTGAAGCTTGGTATGCCTGGATCCTCGGACCACATGCCTCGTCTAAATTGATATTCTTTACTAAGTGTTAAACAGAACCTAAGTTACGTCTGATCCTCGGATCATCTGCTTTGGGAAAATTAACATTTCAATTTATTCGTTTAAGTATCAAGCTGAAGCTTGGTATGCCTGGATCCTCGGACAATATGCCTCGTCTAAATTGATATTCTTTACTAAGTGTTAAACATAACCTAAGTTACGTGATCCTCGGATCATCTGCTTTGGGAAAATTAACATTTCAATTTATTCGTTTAAGTATCAAGCTGAAGCTTGGTATGCATTGAACCTCGCACCACATACCTCGTCTAAATTGATATTCTTTACTAAGTGTTAAACGAACCTAAGTTACGTCGATCCTCGGATCATCTGCTTTGGGAAAATTAACATTTCAATTTATTCGTTTAAGTATCAAGCTGAAGCATGCTATGCCTGGATCCTCGGACCACATACCTCGTCTAAATTGATATTCTTTACTAAGTGTTAAACAGAACCTAAGTTACGTCTGATCCTCGGATCATCTGCTTTGGGAAAATTAACATTTCAATTTATTCGTTTAAGTATCAAGCTGAAGCTTGGTATGCCTGGATCCTCGGACCACATGCCTCGTCTAAATTGATATTCTTTACGAAGTATTAAACAGAACCTAAGTTACGTCTGATCCTCGGATCATCTGCTTTGGGAAAATTAACATTTCAATTTATTCGTTTAAGTATCAAGCTGAAGCTTGGTATGCCTGGATCCTCGGACCACATGCCTCGTCTAAATTGATATTCTTTACTAAGTGTTAAACAGAACCTAAGTTACGTCTGATCCTCGGATCATCTGCTTTGGGAAAATTAACATTTCAATTTATTCGTTTAAGTATCAAGCTGAAGATAGGTATGCCGATCCTCGGACCACATGCCTCGTCTAAATTGATATTCTTTACGAAGTATTAAACAGAACCTAAGTTACGTCGATCCTCGGATCATCCGCTTTGGGAAAATTAACATTTCAATTTATTCGTTTAAGTATCAAGCCGAAGCTTGGTATGCCTGGATCCTCGGACCACATGCCTCGTCTAAATTGATATTCTTTACTAAGTGTTAAACAGAACCTAAGTTACGTCGATCCTCGGATCATCTGCTTTGGGAAAATTAACATTTCAATTTATTCGTCTAAGTATCAAGCTGAAGCTTGGTATGCCTGGATCCTCGGACCGCATACCTCGTATAAATTGAAATTCTTTACTAAGTGTTAAACAGAACCTAAGTTACGTCTGATCCTCGGATCATCTGCTTTAGGAAAATTAACATTTCAATTTATTCGTTTAAGTATCAAGCTGAAGCTTGGTATGCCTGGATCCTCGGACCACATCCCTCGTATAAATTGATATTCTTTACTAAGTGTTAAACAAAACCTAAGTTACGTCTGATCCTCGGATCATCTGCTTTGGGAAAATTAACATTTCAATTTATTCGTTTAAGTATCAAGCTGAAGCTTGGTATGCCCGGATCCTCGGACCACATGCCTCGTCTAAATTGATATTCTTTACTAAGTGTTAAACGTAACCTAAGTTACGGCAGATCCTCGGATCATACGCTTTCGGAAAATTAACATTTCAATTTATTAGTTTTAGTCTCAAGCTGAAGCTTGGTATGCCTGGATCCTCGGACCACATGCCTCGTCTAAATTGATATTCTTTACTAAGTGTTAAACAGAACCTAAGTTACGTCGGATACTCGGATCATCCGCTTTGGGAAAATTAACATTTCAATTTATTCGTTTAAGTATCAAGTGAAGCTTGGTATGCCCGGATCCTCGGACCACATACCTCGTCTAAATTGATATTCTTTACTAAGTGTTAAACGAACCTAAGTTACGTCGATCCTCGGATCATCTACTTTGGGAAAATTAACATTTCAATTTATTCGTCTAAGTATCAAGCTGAAGCTTGGAATGCCTGGATCCTCGGACCACATACCTCGTCTAAATTGATATTCTTTACTAAGTGTTAAACAAAACCTAAGTTACGTCTAATCCTCGGATCATCTGCTTTAGGAAAATTAACATTTCAATTTATTCGTTTAAGTATCAAGCTGAAGCTTGGTATGCCTGGATCCTCGGACCACATGCCTCGTCTAAATTGGTATTCTTTACTAAGTGTTAAACAGAACCTAAGTAACGTATGATCCTCGGATCATCTGCTTTAGGAAAATTAACATTTCAATTTATTCGTTTAAGTATCAAGCTGAAGCTTGGTATGCCTGGATCCTCGGACCACATGCCTCGTCTAAATTGATATTCTTTACTAAGTGTTAAACAGAACCTAAGTTACGTCTGATCCTCGGATCATCTGCTCTGGGAAAATTAACATTTCAATTTATTCGTTTAAGTATCAAGCTGAAGCTTGGTATGCCTGGATCCTCGGACAATATGCCTCGTCTAAATTGATATTCTTTACTAAGTGTTAAACATAACCTAAGTTACGTGATCCTCGGATCATCTGCTTTGGGAAAATTAACATTTCAATTTATTCGTTTAAGTATCAAGCCGAAGCTTGGTATGCCCGGATCCTCGGACCAAATACCTCGTCTAAATTGATATTCTTTACTAAGTGTTAAACAGAACCTAAGTTACGTCTGATCCTCGGATCATCTGCTTTGGGAAAATTAACATTTCAATTTATTCATTTAAGTATCAAGCTGAAGCATGCTATGCCTGGATCCTCGGACCACATACCTCGTCTAAATTGATATTCTTTACTAAGTGTTAAACAGAACCTAAGTTACGTCTGATCCTCGGATCATCTACTTTGGGAAAATTAACATTTCAATTTATTCGTCTAAGTATCAAGCTGAAGCTTGGAATGCCTGGATCCTCGGACCACATACCTCGTCTAAATTGATATTCTTTACTAAGTGTTAAACAAAACCTAAGTTACGTCTAATCCTCGGATCATCTGCTTTAGGAAAATTAACATTTCAATTTATTCGTTTAAGTATCAAGCTGAAGCTTGATATGCCTGGATCCTCGGACCACATGCCTCGTCTAAATTGGTATTCTTTACTAAGTGTTAAACAGAACCTAAGTAACGTCTGATCCTCGGATCATCTGCTTTAGGAAAATTAACATTTCAATTTATTCGTTTAAGTATCAAGCTGAAGCTTGGTATGCCTGGATCCTCGGACCACATGCCTCGTCTAAATTGATATTCTTTACTAAGTGTTAAACAGAACCTAAGTTACGTCTGATCCTCGGATCATCTGCTTTGGGAAAATTAACATTTCAATTTATTCGTTTAAGTATCAAGCTGAAGCTTGGTATGCCTGGATCCTCGGACAATATGCCTCGTCTAAATTGATATTCTTTACTAAGTGTTAAACATAACCTAAGTTACGTGATCCTCGGATCATCTGCTTTGGGAAAATTAACATTTCAATTTATTCGTTTAAGTATCAAGCTGAAGCTTGGTATGCCTGGATCCTCGGACCACATACCTCGTATAAATTGATATTCTTTACTAAGTGTTAAACAGAACCTAAGTTACGTCTGATCCTCGGATCATCTGCTTTGGGAAAATTAACATTTCAATTTATTCGTTTAAGTATCAAGCTGAAGCATGCTATGCCTGGATCCTCGGACCACATACCTCGTCTAAATTGATATTCTTTACTAAGTGTTAAACAGAACCTAAGTTATGTCTGATCCTCGGATCATCTGCTTTGGGAAAATTAACATTTCAATTTATTCGTTTAAGTATCAAGCTGAAGCTTGGTATGCCTGGATCCTCGGACCACATGCCTCGTCTAAATTGATATTCTTTACGAAGTATTAAACAGAACCTAAGTTACGTCTGATCCTCGGATCATCTGCTTTGGGAAAATTAACATTTCAATTTATTCGTTTAAGTATCAAGCTGAAGCTTGGTATGCCTGGATCCTCGGACCACATGCCTCGTCTAAATTGATATTCTTTACTAAGTGTTAAACAGAACCTAAGTTACGTCTGATCCTCGGATCATCTGCTTTGGGAAAATTAAGATTTCAATTTATTCGTCTAAGTATCAAGCTGAAGCTTGGTATGCCTGGATCCTCGGACCGCATACCTCGTATAAATTGATATTCTTTACTAAGTGTTAAACAGAACCTAAGTTACGTCTGATCCTCGGATCATCTGCTTTAGGAAAATTAACATTTCAATTTATTCGTTTAAGTATCAAGCTGAAGCTTGGTATGCCTGGATCCTCGGACCACATGCCTCGTCTAAATTGATATTCTTTACTAAGTGTTAAACAGAACCTAAGTAACGTCGATCCTCGGATCATCTGCTTTAGGAAAATTAACATTTCAATTTATTCGTTTAAGTATCAAGCTGAAGCTTGGTATGCCTGGATCCTCGGACCACATGCCTCGTCTAAATTGATATTCTTTACTAAGTGTTAAACAGAACCTAAGTAACGTCTGATCCTCGGATCATCTGCTTTGGGAAAATTAACATTTCAATTTATTCGTTTAAGTATCAAGCTGAAGCATGCTATGCCTGGATCCTTGGACCACATACCTCGTCTAAATTGATATTCTTTACTAAGTGTTAAACAGAACCTAAGTAACGTCTGATCCTCGGATCATCTGCTTTGGGAAAATTAACATTTCAATTTATTCGTTTAAGTATCAAGCTGAAGCTTGGTATGCCTGGATCCTCGGACCACATGCCTCGTCTAAATTGATATTCTTTACGAAGTATTAAACAGAAGCTAAGTTACGTCTGATCCTCGGATCATCTGCTTTGGGAAAATTAACATTTCAATTTATTCGTTTAAGTATCAAGCTGAAGCTTGGTATGCCTGGATCCTCGGACCACATGCCTCGTCTAAATTGATATTCTTTACTAAGTGTTAAACAGAACCTAAGTTACGTCTGATCCTCGGATCATCTGCTTTGGGAAAATTAACATTTCAATTTATTCGTCTAAGTATCAAGCTGAAGCTTGGTATGCCTGGATCCTCGGACCACATACCTCGTATAAATTGATATTCTTTACTAAGTGTTAAACAGAACCTAAGTTACGTCTGATCCTCGGATCATCTGCTTTGGGAAAATTAACATTTCAATTTATTCGTTTAAGTATCAAGCTGAAGCATGCTATGCCTGGATCCTCGGACCACATACCTCGTCTAAATTGATATTCTTTACTAAGTGTTAAACAGAACCTAAGTTACGTCTGATCCTCGGATCATCTGCTTTGGGAAAATTAACATTTCAATTTATTCGTTTAAGTATCAAGCTGAAGCTTGGTATGCCTGGATCCTCGGACCACATGCCTCGTCTAAATTGATATTCTTTACGAAGTATTAAACAGAACCTAAGTTACGTCTGATCCTCGGATCATCTGCTTTGGGAAAATTAACATTTCAATTTATTCGTTTAAGTATCAAGCTGAAGCTTGGTATGCCTGGATCCTCGGACCACATGCCTCGTCTAAATTGATATTCTTTACTAAGTGTTAAACAGAACCTAAGTTACGTCTGATCCTCGGATCATCTGCTTTGGGAAAATTAACATTTCAATTTATTCGTCTAAGTATCAAGCTGAAGCTTGGTATGCCTGGATCCTCGGACCGCATACCTCGTATAAATTGAAATTCTTTACTAAGTGTTAAACAGAACCTAAGTTACGTCTGATCCTCGGATCATCTGCTTTAGGAAAATTAACATTTCAATTTATTCGTTTAAGTATCAAGCTGAAGCTTGGTATGCCTGGATCCTCGGACCACATCCCTCGTATAAATTGATATTCTTTACTAAGTGTTAAACAAAACCTAAGTTACGTCTGATCCTCGGATCATCTGCTTTGGGAAAATTAACATTTCAATTTATTCGTTTAAGTATCAAGCTGAAGCTTGGTATGCCTGGATCCTCGGACCACATGCCTCGTCTAAATTGATATTCTTTACTAAGTGTTAAACAGAACCTAAGTTACGTCTGATCCTCGGATCATCTGCTTTGGGAAAATTAACATTTCAATTTATTCGTTTAAGTATCAAGCTGAAGCTTGGTATGCCCGGATCCTCGGACCACATGCCTCTACTAATTTGATATTCTTTACTAAGTGTTAAACAGAACCTAAGTTACGTCGGATACTCGGATCATCTGCTTTGGGAAAATTAACATTTCAATTTATTCGTTTAAGTATCAAGCTGAAGCTTGGTATGCCTGGATCCTCGGACCACATACCTCGTCTAAATTGATATTCTTTACTAAGTGTTAAACAGAACCTAAGTTACGTCTGATCCTCGGATCATCTACTTTGGGAAAATTAACATTTCAATTTATTCGTCTAAGTATCAAGCTGAAGCTTGGAATGCCTGGATCCTCGGACCACATACCTCGTCTAAATTGATATTCTTTACTAAGTGTTAAACAAAACCTAAGTTACGTCTAATCCTCGGATCATCTGCTTTAGGAAAATTAACATTTCAATTTATTCGTTTAAGTATCAAGCTGAAGCTTGGTATGCCTGGATCCTCGGACCACATGCCTCGTCTAAATTGGTATTCTTTACTAAGTGTTAAACAGAACCTAAGTAACGTATGATCCTCGGATCATCTGCTTTAGGAAAATTAACATTTCAATTTATTCGTTTAAGTATCAAGCTGAAGCTTGGTATGCCTGGATCCTCGGACCACATGCCTCGTCTAAATTGATATTCTTTACTAAGTGTTAAACAGAACCTAAGTTACGTCTGATCCTCGGATCATCTGCTCTGGGAAAATTAACATTTCAATTTATTCGTTTAAGTATCAAGCTGAAGCTTGGTATGCCTGGATCCTCGGACAATATGCCTCGTCTAAATTGATATTCTTTACTAAGTGTTAAACATAACCTAAGTTACGTGATCCTCGGATCATCTGCTTTGGGAAAATTAACATTTCAATTTATTCGTTTAAGTATCAAGCTGAAGCTTGGTATGCCTGGATCCTCGGACCACATACCTCGTCTAAATTGATATTCTTTACTAAGTGTTAAACAGAACCTAAGTTACGTCTGATCCTCGGATCATCTGCTTTGGGAAAATTAACATTTCAATTTATTCATTTAAGTATCAAGCTGAAGCATGCTATGCCTGGATCCTCGGACCACATACCTCGTCTAAATTGATATTCTTTACTAAGTGTTAAACAGAACCTAAGTTACGTCTGATCCTCGGATCATCTACTTTGGGAAAATTAACATTTCAATTTATTCGTCTAAGTATCAAGCTGAAGCTTGGAATGCCTGGATCCTCGGACCACATACCTCGTCTAAATTGATATTCTTTACTAAGTGTTAAACAAAACCTAAGTTACGTCTAATCCTCGGATCATCTGCTTTAGGAAAATTAACATTTCAATTTATTCGTTTAAGTATCAAGCTGAAGCTTGATATGCCTGGATCCTCGGACCACATGCCTCGTCTAAATTGGTATTCTTTACTAAGTGTTAAACAGAACCTAAGTAACGTCTGATCCTCGGATCATCTGCTTTAGGAAAATTAACATTTCAATTTATTCGTTTAAGTATCAAGCTTGAAGCTTGGTATGCCCGGATCCTCGGACCACATGCCTCGTCTAAATTGATATTCTTTACTAAGTGTTAAACAGAACCTAAGTTACGTCGATCCTCGGATCATCTCGCTTTGGGAAAATTAACATTTCAATTTATTCGTTTAAGTATCAAGCCGAAGCTTGGTATGCTCGGATCCTCGGACAATATGCCTCGTCTAAATTGATATTCTTTACTAAGTGTTAAACATAACCTAAGTTACGTGATCCTCTGATCATCTGATTTGTGAAAATTAACATTTAAATTTATTCTTTTAATTATCAAGCCGAAGCTTGGTATGCCCGGATCCTCGGACAAAATACCTCGTATAAATTTATATTCTTTACTAAGTGTTAAACAGAACCTAACTTACGTCTGATCCTCGGATCATCTGCTTTGGGAAAATTAACATTTCAATTTATTCGTTTAAGTATCAAGCTGAAGCATGCTATGCCTGGATCCTCGGACCACATACCTCGTCTAAATTGATATTCTTTACTAAGTGTTAAACAGAACCTAAGTTATGTCTGATCCTCGGATCATCTGCTTTGGGAAAATTAACATTTCAATTTATTCGTGTAAGTATCAAGTGAAGCTTGGTATGCCTGGATCCTCGGACCACATGCCTCGTCTAAATTGATATTCTTTACGAAGTATTAAACAGAACCTAAGTTACGTCTGATCCTCGGATCATCTGCTTTGGGAAAATTAACATTTCAATTTATTCGTTTAAGTATCAAGCTGAAGCTTGGTATGCCTGGATCCTCGGACCACATGCCTCGTCTAAATTGATATTCTTTACTAAGTGTTAAACAGAACCTAAGTTACGTCTGATCCTCGGATCATCTGCTTTGGGAAAATTAAGATTTCAATTTATTCGTCTAAGTATCAAGCTGAAGCTTGGTATGCCTGGATCCTCGGACCGCATACCTCGTATAAATTGATATTCTTTACTAAGTGTTAAACAGAACCTAAGTTACGTCTGATCCTCGGATCATCTGCTTTAGGAAAATTAACATTTCAATTTATTCGTTTAAGTATCAAGCTGAAGCTTGGTATGCCTGGATCCTCGGACCACATGCCTCGTCTAAATTGATATTCTTTACTAAGTGTTAAACAGAACCTAAGTAACGTCTGATCCTCGGATCATCTGCTTTAGGAAAATTAACATTTCAATTTATTCGTTTAAGTATCAAGCTGAAGCTTGGTATGCCTGGATCCTCGGACCACATGCCTCGTCTAAATTGATATTCTTTACTAAGTGTTAAACAGAACCTAAGTAACGTCTGATCCTCGGATCATCTGCTTTGGGAAAATTAACATTTCAATTTATTCGTTTAAGTATCAAGCTGAAGCATGCTATGCCTGGATCCTTGGACCACATACCTCGTCTAAATTGATATTCTTTACTAAGTGTTAAACAGAACCTAAGTAACGTCTGATCCTCGGATCATCTGCTTTGGGAAAATTAACATTTCAATTTATTCGTTTAAGTATCAAGCTGAAGCTTGGTATGCCTGGATCCTCGGACCACATGCCTCGTCTAAATTGATATTCTTTACGAAGTATTAAACAGAAGCTAAGTTACGTCGATCCTCGGATCATCTCGCTTTGGGAAAATTAACATTTCAATTTATTCGTTTAAGTATCAAGTGAAGCTTGGTATGCACGGATCCTCGGACCACATGCCTCGTCTAAATTGATATTCTTTACTAAGTGTTAAACAGAACCTAAGTTACGTCTGATCCTCGGATCATCTGCTTTGGGAAAATTAACATTTCAATTTATTCGTCTAAGTATCAAGCTGAAGCTTGGTATGCCTGGATCCTCGGACCACATACCTCGTATAAATTGATATTCTTTACTAAGTGTTAAACAGAACCTAAGTTACGTCTGATCCTCGGATCATCTGCTTTAGGAAAATTAACATTTCAATTTATTCGTTTAAGTATCAAGCTGAAGCTTGGTATGCCTGGATCCTCGGACCACATCCCTCGTATAAATTGATATTCTTTACTAAGTGTTAATCAGAACCTAAGTTACGTCTGATCCTCGGATCATCTGCTTTGGGAAAATTAACATTTCAATTTATTCGTTTAAGTATCAAGCTGAAGCTTGGTATGCTTGGATCCTCGGACCACATACCTCGTCTAAATTGATATTCTTTACTAAGTGTTAAACAGAACCTAAGTTATGTCTGATCCTCGGATCATCTGCTTTGGGAAAATTAAAATTTCAATTTATTCGTTTAAGTATCAAGCTGAAGCTTGGTATGCCTGGATCATCGGACCACATACCTCGTCTAAATTGATATTCTTTACTAAGTGTTAAACAGAACCTAAGTTACGTCTGATCCTCGGATCATCTGCTTTGGGAAAATTAACATTTCAATTTATTCGTTTAAGTATCAAGCTGAAGCTTGGTATGCCTGGATCCTCGGATCACATACCTCGTCTAAATTGATATTCTTTACTAAGTGTTAAACAGAACCTAAGTTACGTCTGATCCTCGGATTATCTGCTTTGGGAAAATTAACATTTCAATTTATTCGTTTAAGTATCAAGCTGAAGCTTGGTATGCCTGGATCCTCGAACCACATACCTCGTCTAAATTGATATTCTTTACTAAGTGTTAAACAGAACCTAAGTTACGTCTGATCCTCGGATCATCTGCTTTGGGAAAATTAACATTTCAATTTATTCGTTTAAGTATCAAGCTGAAGCTTGGTATGCCTGGATCCTCGGACCACATACCTCGTTTAAATTGATATTCTTTACTAAGTGTTAAACAGAACCTAAGTTACGTCTGATCCTCGGATCATCTGCTTTGGGAAAATTAACATT
Source organism: Castanea sativa (assembly GCF_040712315.1). NCBI lineage: Eukaryota > Viridiplantae > Streptophyta > Magnoliopsida > Fagales > Fagaceae > Castanea > Castanea sativa. The sequence goes on along the minus strand of NC_134020.1, from coordinate 47,655,517 downwards.
TCAATTTATTCGTTTAAGTATCAAGCTGAAGCTTGGTATGCCTGGATCCTCGGACCACATACCTCGTCTAAATTAATATTCTTTACCAAGTGTTAAACAAAACCTAAGTTAGGCCTGGTCCTCGGATCATTTACTTGGGAAGAATTAACATTTCTTTTCTTTTTTGGCAAGACAAGAAATCTTTACATACCTAAGTTAAAAGACCATATGCCTTATTTTTACATAGTTCAAATAGAGATCCAAAGTGAAGAATCAATTACTTAACTGCATCACTTAGATGCAGTTCCCGGCATAATTAAACCTTCCTGGAGTATCAATTTCAATCCAGGTTGTTGCTATTAAGTTAGGTAAAAAGCAAAAGGATGGTACTTTTTGAACAATATGATCAAAATAAAGCAAAAAAGTAAGAATCATCTAAAAAAAGGAAAAACAACATTCATTCTTATATTAGATTCCAAAATAGTACTTTTGCACCTACACTTAGATATTACACTTAGAGATAAAATAAATTAAAAATAAAGAAAGAAAAGACAACAAGCAGTCACTGTTTCAGCTTAATCTTCAGAGGGCCTTTGGGGTCTTGAGGAGATGGAAGCTGAACCGAGGACTCAACGGCAATTCCTTTGCCTTTGGGATCATCTATCAAAGTTATTGGGTTAGCTTGATCACCCAACTCATCCTTTGAAGATTCCTGAAGGTCACTTGAGGGCTGTACGTCTTCAATTCCTTTTCTTGTGCTGGATCAACTTGTTTAGGAGCATCTTCAGGAAGAGTTAAGTCTTCAGCCAAATCACCCCCCTTATCCTCAGATGATCCCTGGGCAGCTTCTTGGGCAGCTTTAGGAATGGAAGAAGCGCGAATTGCGGGAGGATAGTAGACACTCTCTGCTTTCCAAAGAGTGGAAGAGGCATCAACCCCAGCTTGGGAAAGTGCCTCATTCCACACTTGGAGGCAGTAATGCCTACATACCTCGGGAACCTGAGCCTTGAAGGTTTCGGTGACCTCCTTCACGCCTATATCATAACTGTCTTGTTCGGCTTGGTCCCTTGAGATCTCGGCCTCTTCTTTTGCTTTCTCAGCCTTTTTCTTCTCTTCAATGGCTGCCTCTTTGCCCTTAATGGCTTCCTCTTTGGCCTTCTCAGACTCGTTCAGATCTTTCTTGAGATCCTCTACGAGCCTTCGTGCTGCTGAGAGGTTGTCGTCGGCTTCACGGAGCATTAGGCGCTGATCCTCGGCCTGTTTAGTCGTTGTCTTCAGATCAGCCTCTAAGCCTGCCTTATCACTCTCTGCCTTAGCCAACTTTGCTGTGACCTCCTGCAGTTTCTTCTTGTGAAGGTCCGAGATCTTTTGGGCGGTTTCACGCCTGGATTCCTCGGCCCTCAGAGATTTGTAGGAGCTGATGGCAATCTCCTCTGCCCTATGGGCAGATTGAACGGCCTACGAACAAAACAAATAAAACTTAGACATATATATATATATATATATATATATAGGAAATAAAAACAAAAACCAAGGTTTTAGAGAAAGAAAACTCACCATTGCAAGCTCCTTCTTCGAAGTCATGAAGACGATGTGGTCCCTTTTCTTTCTAAGCTCAACCATATCCTCGGGGAGTAACAGCGCCTGCTCCAATGCATCTGCGACGCATGCAGCTGTCCCTTCATCGGAATTTCTAATGGACGCATCCACGATAATGACCTCGTCGTCCATAGACATGTCAGGAAGCCATACAGGGGCGCGCACGGCCACCTGTTGGTCGGTTCTTCTTTCTGACCTAGTCTACATGGTGCGGGCCTGCTTTCCACCCTTTTCCACCTCGGGCTCCTTGGAAACAGAGCCCTTTCCTACCTCAACCACTTCCTTCCCTTTCGGCTGATCCCTTTTTCTTTTGAGATCAGCTATGTTGGTGCGTTGAGTTTGGGAGGATGGGGGAGGAGGAGGAAGCCTAGTTTCAGGGCCTTTGTCAGCACCCTTTTCTTGAGTCCGAGGGCGCACCTCTTTTGGAGGTTCTTGGACTCTAGGGCCCTTGTCAGCGCCCTTAAGGACATCTTTTAAGCTGGGCTTAATCTTTCGTTGAATGCCCATATTGTCAAGTTCTTCAGTAGTAGCCTTTGAGATTTGGGTAGAGGTGCCGAGGATGGAAGTTGAATCTTCAGGAGAGTAGGGTTGATTAAAAACCTCAAACTCGTCCTCGGAATCTGATACCTCAACTATTTCTTCCTCTTCTTCCTTTACAGTAGAGTGGGAAGATGCGGCTTCACCAAAGGTTAATTTTGTGGAGAAAGGAACTGTGGGAATCCCAACTGGAACGAATTGGGGTGGTCGGATTGGTTGGGTGACCAAAGTACCTTGAGGAATGGTAGTCCCCTCCAGTAGCAAGAAACCCTCAACGGCAACACTAATCCGAGGAAGACGAGGATCGTGGGCTTTAATCACACACTTCGGCGCCTGAAAAGCTTTAGATATCGGAGTGTAGCCGAGGATCAGATGAGCCGCACGGAGTTGGCCGTCAGTATGCACGAAGATCTCAGCTTGTAGGATCCTATCCAATCGCCCGAAATCAACAAGATTAGGATGACGATCCGCTGCGTGTGGATCTGCAGAGTTATCCAAGTAAAAGTGGGTAAGAATAAGTAAAAAGACGAAATATAATAGTATGTAAAAGAAACTTCACCTGGAGTCCCTTCCCTTGTCGGACAGGGGAGGCCGTCGTGCCAATTTCCTGATACGATCAGGAAGTCGTTTTTTAGGCCCTTATTTGATTCAGGCAGACATTGAATTAGCCTAACTTCGGGGTATCTAGACTTTAGGTAATATTCGTTTTTTTTGCTTAGGTAATGGAGGTTATAAACCCAGTTCACGTCGTGGTGAGTGAGCCCTAGGTTCTTCTTCTCATTTAAGGCATCTATGGAACCTAGGATCCTAAAGACATTTGGGGCGCACTGGGTGGGAGCCAATCTAAAGGCCCTAAGATAATCCCTAGTCACAGTTCCCTTGGGGATTTTCATTCCCCCTTCGATGAACGCAATCATCGGGATTACAACTTCCTCCGTTTTTCTTTTTGTATAATATTCTTCCTCGTTACAGTACCTAATGGATACATCCGAGGGAATTTTGTACTTAACCTTAAACTGCTCTATTTTTTCGTTTGAATCCACCAGGGACGCAAATCTACCCATTTTCTTTTGAAAAAAGGGGGGTGTGAAGAAAACTAACTACGCCGAGGATGAAAGATACAGTGAAAAAGAGAAGATGGGAAGGAAAAGAAACAAAAGAAACAAAAAGCTGATAAGGAGGGGAAAGAGTATTGAAGAACTTACTTTTAAAAAAAGAAGAAAGCACGTCACCTCGGACAGGGTACTTGATAGAAAGAGAGAGTACGGGGAGATGGAAAGTGTGGCAGGTACGTTATGAGGTTTCTGTAGTGTGAAGAATTTTGAAGAAAATTAGTATTTATATGTCAAAAGTGTTTTGAAGCGGGCGAATTCCCGCCTCAACACAAGAATCGCTCTCGACCGTTGGATATGTGTCATATCAATGAAACGTGGGGGACATAGAAGCGCCAATAATTAATTCAGGGGCGTTTCGCATACCGAAGCATCGGGAACACGCGATGGGTATTTCAGAAGTTATTTCCGTCAGTAGTATTCCAGGATTCTGCAGGGTAAAAAGGTCTTTTAAGTCGAGATCCTATTTTCCTCCCGAGGTGAAAAAAATAAAGAATCTCGAGGGGCTATTGTAGGGGTATTGGGCCCAGTAATTTATGAAGGACGGCCCAACGAAGTCTTTTGGGCTAGAAACCCAAATCCGAAAACATCAAAATGGTCGTGGAGTATTTAAATGTCCCAAAACGTCCAAGGAGTAGATTTGTCCTCGGAATGTTAAGTCGAGGATACACAGTATACGTGGAGGACAATAGAAAGAGCGGTGGAATGTCTAAAGTAAAGCTGCTACCACCGCCCATACATTAAAAGCTCTGTAATTGATACGCTGACTGGATAGATGGAAGGATGGGACCTGAGCATAGAGCTTGGAACTTGGTCCCTAATCCCAGCGGGCTTTAGGGAAGAATGGATGGGACAAGTATCCGAAAATCAGGATTGCAACCATAAAGTGGAAGATGATGAAGAGAAGGAGAGGAGTATAAATAGAAGGGAAGGCATACGAAGAAGAGAGAGGCTTTTTGAGAAAGAAAAAGTGTATGATAATCAATATTTGTATCCAAACTTGAGAAATACTATTATAAACTATCCTCGGAAACAGTTCGAGGAGGAATTCTCAGTCTTACTCTTTGCAAACGATTCTTTGTTTTGTTCCATTGGGCCCAAAGCCCGTTCTTTTTGTAATTGTCTAAGCCATCCTTGAAATCTAGATTACAAACCCATCCTCTACAAATTCATTGTGAAGAAAGGTCTTTCAAGCCCATTTCCTCCCAGTCGTGGTTTGGGAATTTGAATTGTGTCCTTACACATGTATTGTTAAAAATTTAATACTTTTTACTACAAAATGAACTATTTATATTATCAATAAATTATAAATAAATATTTGATATTTTGTGAGCTAATTTACAAATCTACATAATCTATATAATTCTAGGGCTATATAAGTATATATTATTATATATTTACTGTATAACTATAAATATATAATAGTATATATTTAAATCGAGCCTTATGCTCACAAGTCATGAGCTTGTCATAGCTAAAATTCAAATCATAGTGTTTAATGTTATTACACTCCTGTTAAATCACATCTCAGCCACGTCATTATTTTTTATTGATTTGTTCCTCTAATTTTTTTTGACAATATTAAAAAGAATTAAGAGCAATGAATTGAAGTAAGAGCAATGAAGAAAAAGAAAAGTGTGGAAAGAGTTATATCTAAATAAAAATAGATGAATTTGTAAAGGAAAAGTATATATGAAGTTAAAACCTTCTAATATATTAATAGGAAAAAAAAAACAAATGTCCAAGATAAATAATGTGTGAAGTCAATTGGTTAATATATTTAATATTATCAAAAAACTAGAGGAGCAAATCATTTTTAAAAAACTGTAATGTGGCCGATGATTCAGTAGCCCATTCGGTCTAATTTGCTTTATTTGGTCCATTTTAATCTAATACAGTCCATTCAGTCCATTTCGGTCTAATTCAGTCCATTTAGTTCACGTAGATCCATTTTAATCTAATTAAGTCTAATTCGTTCCAATTCAGCCCATTCGGTCTAATTATGTCTATTTGGTCTATTTTAGTCGAATTAGGTCCATTTGGTATAATTTAGTCCACTTGAATCCATGTCAGTCTAATTTAGTCTATTTCAATCTATTTTAGTCCAAATCAGCCAATTCGGTCCACTTCTTTAAAGTAAAGAATTCTGAAGATCCAGTATTTTAGTATATGTAAGCAATCAAGTTAAACTACATTAATTCTCTTATTTTCTCTCTCCCTCTATACATCATTTTATTTTAACCCTTAAATTTAGTCTAGGTGATTTGCGTGTTAGATTAGGTCATTTATTGGGGTTCAAGTGATAACTCAACGGTAATAGTATTTTTCTTTTGTTCAAATCCCACTTCTTCCTCTCCCCACTGCTATCTATCTATCAAGATCATGCAATTCATTACTTATATCCAGTGAACATTCACTTCACTCAGTAAGTGTATTCGTACCTTGTTATGCAATGATTTCAATCAAATCTTCAAGAGAGTCATGATCTATGTCATTCTCATTACGCATGTCATGTCAATTTAGATGATGGTTCATCTAAATGTTAAAACCTAACTACTGGGTGTGCCTTTAGCAGGTCAACTGCAGTGAGTGTGTAATGTGTGACACATGCATGGACTACCATGTAAACATTTTGTACCTTGGTTAGTTGTTCAGTCAAAATGTCAAACCCCATGTAACAATAATCAAATCAACAACTCTAATTAATTACTACGGAATATGCTAACTGAGATTAATGAATTCCATCAAATAAGATGAGACAAGTAAAATTAATTAGAGCATTAAAAATGACGGGCCAAAATCGAAACTATTTAATAAATTGAAAAAAATAGAAAATAGAGTAGAGATGCCAAAGAGAGAGGGGGGACACTAGAATTATGTAGTTCAGTCTAATGGCCTATGTTCATGATGTAAAGTCTTAAACAGTTACACAAAGAACCTTAATATATATATATATATATATATATAGATATATATATAAGAGCTATAGGGTCTAGGGTTAACCTAAATAGACTTAATCTCCACTAAGTTGGGCATCTTGAACCAATGCATAATAAACCACTATAATATTATTATCTTTAACAAGAACACAGCCATCCATCTAAGTTACCAGAATGCTAATACTGACAAAATTTAAATCTTAAACATTCTTAATCCACGCATAACTAAATCGTGCGCCCAAGTGGTAGCAAAAAGCTTTAGCCTCCACAAGCACTAATGCTTCTGAGTGTGTTCTGATTCATGAACTTGCATGAGAAGGTCATTTTCTATGCAATCTGATAACAATGAATCCACTACTCCTTCAATAAAATTAATATAGTGTCGGAAATATTAAAACTACTAATATGTGAGGTTTATTTAAGTATCAAATTCAGAGCAGTAATGAATTCAGGCAGACACTATCTGCAGCAGCCATACATCATCAGCACTTACAAAGTAACAACATATCAATTATATTATAACAGATTATAAACTTGCTAAGGCACACATTGTCTCGGCTATAAATTAAGCTTGCAAGATGTTGCATGCATCAAGGCCTTAACACTTAATTAAATTACATTATTTTTTTGAGTATCTTTGCATCCCTCGACTACTTGTGTGGAAGCTATTGAAACAATCATGAAGAAGTCTGATAGCGTCTATGGTTATGCTTTGATTCTGGCTTTCTTTATGTTATTCCTTGCAGCAAGGTCTCAACTGATTACAGATTTTTATAAGACCTCATGTCCAAATCTTATGGCTATTGTGAGGAAAGAGGTTCAAAATGCTATCAAGATTGAAATGCGAATGGCTGCCTCTTTGCTTCGGCTTCACTTCCATGATTGCTTTGTGAATGTAAGTTTATGCATCAAATTTTGTTTATCAAAATTTCTTTAAACTCCATCAAAATTATCCTGTTAGTTGTCTATTTCGATACCTTAATTGGTGTTTTCAGCATACTTGTTTCATGACTCATGAGAAAGATTAATAATTCCGAGGATTATTTGAAGAACTCAAAGAAAACCCCTTGATTAATGCTTGTCAAATTAAGGAGTTTCTCATTTCCAAAAGGAAATTCAACAAGGACACTAAGTATTTGTTGGTATTCTTGTTTATCCGAAAAGTACTTTCTCTTTTAAATATATCAGAAGTGGATATGCCTATGAAGCCACTTACCATATTTTTAACTTCCTTTTCTCTTACTTTTCTCTTTAACTTTTTGGGGCAACTTAATGGCCTCATTGTATCATAAATAATTAGTAAAATTTTCTCTGCCTTTAATGTATAGGGTTGTGATGCATCAATACTATTGGATGTAAGCGATGGTGAGAAGTTTGCCGGTCCCAACTTAAATTCAGTTAGAGGATTCGAAGTCGTGGATAATATCAAAACCTCTGTGGAGAGTGCATGTCCTGGTGTGGTATCATGTGCTGATATAGTAGCCATAGCTGCCCGAGATTCAGTGTTCTTAGTGAGTTAAATTTTTTTTTTCCTGGTTGACATATATATATATATATATATATATATATATATATATAATCACTATTCACTAGTTCACTACTCACCTATATACAAATCAACTTTAGGTTCACAAAAATAAGTGATGGTCATTTATAATTGCTATTATTATAGTATTAAAGAATAAATGTGGCTTGCCTTGATTAAATTGTTGAGGTATCTATGTATTGTTGACCCTAAAATTTTTATGACCGATAAAATTAGTTGTATTTGTTGTAGTATATTATTGCAGCAACATGCTAAACAGCACATTAGAATCAGTACAATATTATTAGAGAAATATTTAATGTTGAAGGACCTTTCAAGTACACACAAAAGTCTTAAAATCTGAGTTCAAAATTATCTTTCAACTTTTATCATCATGTTTTGTAATGGTTTGCAGAGTGGAGGACCTACATGGAAGGTTCTGTTGGGCAGAAGAGATGCGCTAGTGGCAAATCAATCGGGAGCAAATACTGGGCTTCCTTCTCCATTTGACAACCTGGGTAATATCACTCTTAAGTTTGCAAATGTAGGCCTCGATCTCAAAGATGTGGTGTCCTTATCAGGTACTTGTTACATAAATTACACTATAAATTTAATTAACATAATATGCAAATTAATATTGAAGAATGTTAAGCAAAAGTTCTCTCAAATTTACCCAACTAAAATTGCCTTCATAATTCCATAATATATATATATATATATATATATATATATATATATATATATATTTCCTTCATAATCATAAGGGTAATAATGTTTGATTTTGGTTTTTCAATTTTTAAACATTCAATTCCAGTCCTTCAAAATTTTAAAATATGTCCATCCATCTATTTTTCTATTTGCGTGACTACGGAATGTTAGAGCACTCATATTAAAGGACCCCATATTTAAAGGAACTAAAATTAAACAAAAATGCAAACAAAAATGGTTGGAAAGCAATAAATAAATGAAAAAAATTATAAAGGGATCGGTCAAGCTAAATTGTTACATTTTAAAATTTGGAAGAACAAATCAAACATTTTAAAATAAGGAACCAAAATCAAACAAACTCCATACTTGAAGGACCAAAAATTCAGTTTACCCTAAGTTTAATTAAAATTCTTATATGTCATATACTCCCTGTTACAATATTATAGCTATCCATCAGAATTCATGAGATGGCACTAATTCTTGGTTCATACGATTCTTTAATATATGACAAACCAGTTATTAAATGATTAGATTTTTTTTTTGAGAAAAATTAATAGATTCTTTGATTGCTGCATTGTATAGGAGGTCATACAATTGGACTATCTAGGTGTCTTCTCTTCAGCAATAGGTTGTACAACTTCACCGGAACAGGCACTCCAGACAGTACTTTGGATACAAATATGTTGTCCGATTTGCAGAAGATATGCCCAGTGAATGGTGATGCAAACAAGACAACATTCCTGGATCGAAACTCAAATGATTTATTTGACAACCACTACTTTCAGAACTTGCTCAATGGAAAGGGCCTTCTTAGTTCTGACCAAATTTTATTCTCTAGTGATGAGGCCAAAACGACAACCCAAAGTTTGGTCCAAAGTTACAGCACTAATTCTGATCTTTTCTTTGCGGACTTTGCTAATTCCATGATCAAGATGGGGAATATTAGTCCACTTACTGGGTCCAGTGGACAGATCAGAAAGAACTGTAGGGTTGTGAACTCATAAGTAGTGCTGAACTTAACAAGGATTTGATTTGGGAAAAAAAAGAATATGTACTAAAGTCTGCTACTCGTTGTATGGTCAGTGTAGTCATGTATCATAGTGACAATATTTTAAATCTCTATAGTGTGGTTTTATTGCTGGCTTTTTTCTAACTGGTTCTCTTGAATCCTGTAGCCAATGATTTTCCATTTGATAACAGTATAGAGAAATTGTGAAAGCTCACATTTTCGATCAGTTTTTTTATAGCAGTTTTTTTTATACTCTACTCTTCTTCCAAATCTCTTCAATTTGAAGGAATTAAAAATAAGTGTTTAGAAGTAGTTAGAACCCATTCCAAATCCCTTCCCATTTTCCCATAAAAAACATTGAAACAAGATAATTTAACTTATTCTCTCTCTTTGCTCTACTCCCCTTCCATCAAAACAAGTTATTAATTAACGAAACTAATATTCCAAGAATCAGCTGAGGAATTCACATCTGGATTAATGCTTGTCAAAGTAAGGAGAGATTAATTTTTCATTTACAAAAAGGGATTTTCTACGAAGATCCTCAAAGTATTCCTTGGTACATTTGTTTATTTTTTAAAGGTACTTCTTTTAAATATGTGAGAAGTGGGAGTGCTTATGAAGCCCTCTCAAAGTCTCTTAACTTAATTACTTTTGCGTTTCAACTCTTATGAGGCAAAGTCATGGCCTCATTGTATCATTAACAAAATAATAATATTTTCTTTGCCCTTTATAGGGTTGTGATGGATCAATACTGTTGGATGTAAGTGATGGTGAGAAGTTTTCCTTTTCCAATTTAAACTCAGTTAGAGGATTTGAAGTTCTAGATGATATCAAAAGAGCCGTGGAATACGAATGTAGTGGTGTTGTATCTTGCGCTGATATGCTAGTCATAGCTGCTCGAGATTCTGTGATCATAGTAAGTTTTTTTTTGTTAATGTTTTTTTACATATATTTGATCACTAGTAGAATAATATATATAGGATGAATTAGTCATTTATAAGGTTATTGTTATTAAGAATTATATTGTTGCAGTTACATGCAAAACAGCCATTCGAATCCCAGTTCTCTCTGTATAGGGGCTAAGAGCTTCTCAGCTTACATAGTAGCACTTTTGGCCTTTTCATTGCCTATGGGGAGGGCACAGTTTCAATTCTTTGGGCTACATCCCTCTATTTAATGTAGTAAATAAAGATTATCCATATGGGATGAGAGTTAGGTCTAAACCCTATGCGACTTAACTACCAAATTAACTAAATTATTCAATTATTAACTGGGTAGTTAATTAATCAATATTCAAAGCACAGTGGTCAATATTGATAAACACATTCAGCAATATAAACAATGTACTCCACAAATGCGCACACACAAATATAGTATATGTTCACGAAGTGAAAACTCAAATCAAATGTTTTAGGACTAGTACCAACTCAACTAGTTCACCCAAAACTCCCCCTATTTTATAGCTTTTTTCCCCATATTTTAGTTGTTATATAACTCTCTCTCTCTCTCTCTCTCTCTCTCTGTATTATATATATATATATATATATATATATATATATATATCAAACTTCATCAAAAGAATAAGAAGAATGTGAAAGAAAAAAAAAAGTTTTAATTGAAAAAAAAAGAAGAAGCTATCCTTTCAAAACTTTTAACAACTCAAATTCTTTATGTATTAATTTTTTTTTCATAAAAATATGTAAAATATACAATTTGGAAACAGTTATATAATAAACTCTATAATTTTATATCATTTTTAAATTAGACTTTGTGTACGTTTGACATGGTTTAAATAGCCAGTTTTTTTTATTATTCAGCTTATTTTTGCTACTATTTATGGTTCTCACTGTACTTTTTGATATTATTCATAGGTTCCACTATATTATTTCAGCTACTTTTTAGTTTATTTACAATATTTTCAGTAAAAAAAATCAGTTTCAGTTAAATAAATTGTTTCCAAATAGACGTTTTAAAGTATATGCACAAATGATTATTATATGGTTTTAAATTGTAACAATTTAATTATTTTATGAGTTTAACAAAACCCCATATAAGTTGTACTTGAAATTGCTCTAGTTACAAAAAATTAGTACTTGAGAATTATATATAAGTGGAATTTTGATTATAGAAAAATTAAAACATGGCTTATTAATATATATACCTAACAAATAATACAATATAATGAATATGCTACCTTTTCATGAATTTTCTAACATTAAAATGCGGCTTAGTATTTATGTAGACAGTGTATTATTGTTAAAATTGGTCTTTAGTATTATAATTTTGTCTATTTATGCTTCCATATGTATGAGAACAACTTATTTAGCTGTAATGAAAAAAAATTTGCTGAAAAAACGATAGATAGAGCTAAAAAGTAGTTGAAATAGTATAATAAGACCCATAAAAAGTAGCAAAAATAAGTTAAATAGTAAAAAAATCTGGTTTTTTTAAGCTAATGCCAAACGCAACCTAATTATAAATATTGCCTGCCCTAAAGTTAAATTCACCTCCGCGGCTGTTGTCTTAGATCTTCTATAAGTTAATTGCTGCAGCAAATTGATATGCCCACGGCAAACTGAACCACAAAACTTCTACTGTCAGTAATAGGCCCGAATAAAAGTAATATTGTTCTAATTATAACAAACCATTTAAATAATAATAAAAATATTGCGTCCCTAGTATTACTCATAGAATATTTTATATTGACTGAACTTTAAGTACAAGCTAATTTAGCATGTATGTTCTGTGATGGTCTGCAGACTGGAGGACCAACATGGAATGTTCTGTTGGGCAGAAGAGACGGATTTGTGTCAAGCAAAGCTGCAGCAAATATTTCAATTCCTTCAGCATTTGACTCACTGTATAATATCATTTCCAAGTTCAAAAAAGTAGGACTCGATGTAACCGATGTGGTATCCTTATCAGGTACTTAAGTTTCGCATAAAGTATTCTAAAAATTTGCTAACATAATATATGATGTATTAACATGTTCTCACAACTAAAATCACCTTGATGACCTTAAATTAATAGTCTCTGATATTTTAGGTTATTTCTCTTGTTGTAATTTGTAATCACACATCCACTCTAGTATTCATGAGCCACATTATATGATTAAATTTATTTTTTCAATTGATGCTTTGAGCGTTTTGGTTTTTGTATAGGTTCTCATACAATTGGACTAGCTAGGTGTGCTGCCTTCAACAATTGGTTGTTCAACTTTGAATAAACGGGTCGTCCAGACAGTTCTATAGATGCACATATGCTGTTCCAGTTGCAACTTTTGTGCCCAAAGTTTAGTAGCTATAGTGCTGACTTAGACTCAGAGATTGGAAACTTGACTATTAACGTGTATAGTGTTGTGGGCTTTAGGCACGTTTTGGATTACTTGTATAACACACATACTTACACTACACTCTTACTTGTACTACACATATCTGCCTCCTATATAAAGGCACTCACATATATTCTTTTACTATGAAATACAATACTATTGAATTCAGTATTTCTAACATGGTATCAAAGCCACTGCTCTAACTTTTTCTTAGCAGTCTTGTCTTTATTGGTATTACTTTATTCTCAACATCGCTTCCACCGTCACAGCAGCCGCCGTAGCCTCTTACCGTTGAACCTCCAACATCTTCCAGCAGTCGTCATTGGGTTCCGGACCTATAGCCACTATTGTTGAGGAGTCCCACACCGCAAAGACCACTGCTCTTTTCATCACCGCCACAAATATTGCTCCAATTAATTTTCTGTAGGTACCACTAAGATTGGTTTACACCGATCTACACACTCGTGGAAGCCTTGCAGCCATCGGAGACTGCATGTGCCTTCACGCGCTGCTCAAAGGTTCCGCGCCGTAGCTCACACACCCCACACGCCGTTAACAACTCTAGGCTAACGTCACCCGTGACGTCAGCAGTGCCACGTTAGTCCTAGCTTACATCAGCATCCAATCATCTGCTAACATTAATGCCATGTCATCTTGCTGACGTCATCTCCACTGACCATTGATTGTGTTGACTTTGATCGTTGACCGAACAGTTGACTTGACCGTTGTCTTTAATCGCACCATTGAATTTGACCGTTGCCTTTTCTTGAGAGTTGACTTTTGCAATCAAGATTCTTCTTACCTAGTTTTTCACATAGATTTCGTTTTTGCATATTGTGTCTCTAAATGGATAAAATGATATTTTCTTTCTCGCCCTATCAATACTATATTGGAGGGGAATAAGAATTACTTATTTTAGTCTCAAGCTATATGTAGTTTTCTTAAGGGTTGCGTGCTTTGGCAATATTGTACTAGTACAATCACTATTCCTGTCACGGGGGCAAGTGAAGAAGACGCTGCCTTCATCAGTCGCATGATGGAATGGGATAATCATAACCACCTGATCCGCACTTGGATTCGGAACACTTCCATTTCCTCCATCTCCAATTTGTTGGGCAGCTTTGATGATTCAAAATTGGCATGGGATATGTTGGCCAAAAGATACTCCACTACTCACGGATCCATAAAATATCAGTTAGTGGTTGAATTGCATCAACTCAGGCAAGAACCAGGGCAATCTATCGATGACTACTATGATCAGCTTCGCTTCATTTGGGACCAAATTGACCTTTTTTATCCAACTTGGGCATGCTCAAAGGATGCTCAGCAATATGTTATTGTTAGAGATGAATTTCGTCTCTATAAATTCTTGATGTCACTTCACAAGGACTATGAGCCCATCTGAGGTCAAGTTCTTAATCGTAGTCCTTCTCCCTCTCTTGATACTGCTGTGACTGAGTTGGTTGGAGAATAAGCTTAATGTTCTGGCTATTGCTCCTTCTGTTCCACCCATAGAGCAGCCTATGCAATCAGGGTTTGATTCCTCTGGCTCTAGTAATCATTGCAAGCAGACCAATAAAAAGTTGTGCAACTATTGTAAGCGTCTTGGCCACACTATTGAGACTTGTTACCATCCCAACAAATCTACTGCTGCTGTTGCTAATATTGAGTCTACTCCGTCGATGCCTTCCGTTTCAGCTGAGTCTTAGTCTTCTGGATCCATTATCAACCTCTCCTCTAATAAACTATAGGACATCATAGCTTAGGCTATTTGTATGGCTGGTAATGCATCTTTATCCACTACTCTCTCAATTTTACTCGGTAAGTCTCATCCTTGGCTTTTTTATTCTGCTTGTTCCAATCATATAACACCTCACTCGTCTTTATTCCTCAAACTTGACCTTGTACCACATCCTCTTAATATTTATATAGTCAATGGTTCCACCATGCATGGAAATAGTGTAGATTTTGTTTTGACCTCCAACCTCTCAGTTCCTGGGGTCTTCCATGTACCTAACCTATCCTATAATTTATGCTCTGTGGGATAATTAGTTGAACTAGGATATCGTCTTATTTTTTACTATTTTGGGTGTACTGTGTAGAATCCAAGGACGGGGCAGGAGCTTGGGGCCAATCCTAGAGTTGGGTATTTCTCGTGGACAATCTTCATCTTCCACCAGTTGCTCATGTTTCTATTACTGTTGTAGTTGCTAGCTGCGGTTCCTTCCTTACATTCTCTCACACTTTGGTATTCTTGTCTTGGTCATGCACCCTCTTCTCAAGTACAACAGTTAGCTTCTAAGGGTTTGTTAGGTTTTGTATCCAAAGACAATTTTGATTGTACCTCATGCCAGTTAGGGAAACAGCCAGTTTTGCCTTTCAATAATAGTGAATCTATCTCTAATAGTATTTTTGAGTTAATTCATTCTAATGTTTAGGGACCTTCTCCTGTTGCTAATACTGGTGGATCACGATATTCTGTTATTTTTATTGATGATTATTCTCGTTATAGTTGGATTTTTCTTATGAAATCTTATTCTGAAATTTTACCAATCTGTAATAACTTTGCAAAAATGGTTGAAACACAATTCTCCAAATGTATCAAAAAAATTTAATTTGATAATGCTCTTGAATATACTCAATATGCTTTTCAAGCTCGATTGCATTTCTATGGCATTATACATCATCTAACTTGTTCAGGTATCTCTCAGCAAAATGGTTGAGCCGAACGAAAATTTCATCATATTCTTGACACAATTCGTGCTCTTTTTCTGGATTTTGGGGTGAAGCTGCTTATCATACTGTTCATGCTATTAATCGCATTCCAAGCACTATCATCCATAATCAAACTCCATATGAGCGCCTTTTTGGGTCACCCCCTTGCTCCTTTGATTCTGCTTGTTTCATTCTTCTTCAGCCTCATGAGCATAACAAACTTAAGCCTCGATTTAGACTTTGTTATTTCCTTGGCTATGGCAAAACTCAAAAGAGTTATCGGTGTTATAATCCTATCTCTCATCGTCTTCGTGTATCCCGTAATGTTGTCTTCTAGGAACACCGCTCATTTGTTGAACTCTCTCACTTTCGTTCTTCCTTGACTACCTCCTTTATTTTATAAATCTTTCTAGATGAGTTACATGTTCCTTCTACAAATACTCTTGATCCTCCTTTGGACTTTTCTATCCATCCTCCAAATATTTTTGATGCTTCTCCTGAACAGGTTGATGAGGAGCTACCCCACTTTGAGTCGGGGTCCCCTACTCCTGCTTCACCTGAAGATCTTCCACAATACATTCCACCTCGTCACTCAACCAGGGTAAGATCAATTCTTTCACATTTACTTGACTATCATTGTTACATTGCCTTTGCTACACTCCACAAGCCTCACACCTATCATGAGACCTCCACTGACCCTTTTTGGCAGATTGCAATAAAAGAGAAACTTGATGCATTATCCAAAAACCATACTTGGGATTTGGTTACTCTTCCTCCTGGACAGTCTGTGGTTGGTTGTAAGGGATCTACAAGATCAAGACTCGTTCTGATGGGTCCATTGAGCGTTATAAGGCTCGTCTTGTTGCAAAAGGTTTTACACAAGAGTATAAGATTGATTATGAAGAGACCTTTACTCCGGTTGCTTGTATCTCATCTGTTTGTGCCCTCTTAGTTGTTACCACTGCTAGTAAATGAGACCTTTTTCAGATGGATGTTAAAAATGCATTCCTTAATGGGGATTTAAGTGAAAACATTTATATGCAACCTCCTCTTGGTATCTCTGTTGAATCAAATAAGGTTTGTCACTAAAATATGCTAATAGTTTTTTTTCCTTTTAATTTTATAATCCTATAATTATGAGAGGAGAGATTTCAACCATGAACGTTTATGATGAAAGTACGAGCTAGAGTTTTCCCAATAAGTCTTTAGACAAAAGGAATGAGTGTTTTTCTTTAGCGAAGATGCATGAGAGAAATTCACCAAATTAGGAACATCAAAAAGAATTAGTCAAGCTAAGGAATGAGCGCTTAGCCCTAGTGAAGATGCATGAGAGATATTCACCAAATTAGGGACATCAAAAAGAATAAGTCGAGCTACATGGCTCTTTACAAATCTATGTTAATAATTAAAACTAACTAAATTATACTAAAATTATTTTATTTGTATTAATTATATTTAATTATTTTTGTATGTGAACTTATAAAAATTTTATTCACCAACCATGTATTGTTAAAAATTTAATACTTTTTACTACAAAATGAAGTATTTATATGATCAATAAATTACAAATAAATATTTGATATTTTGTGAGCTAATTTACAAATCTACATAATCTATACAATTCTAGGGCTATATAAGTATATTGATATATATTTATAGTATACCTATAAATATATAATAATATTTTTTTTATACAAGAGAGAAATTTTATTTAAACCTAATCTAAGTGTATATGTGTGTGAAGCTCCCTTTTAGAGACTTGAAGTCTGACTCTTGCCTCCCACACTCCACAAGCATTTATATTTGTAGAGTGACCACCACACCAAGGGTGTGTGGTGAATAATATATATTTAAATTGAGCCTTATACTCACAAGTCATGAGTTTGTCATAGCTAAAAGTCAAAGTATAGTATTTAATGTTACTACACTCCTGTTGAGTCACATCACCAGCCACATCACTATTTTTTATTGATTTGTTCCTCTAATTTTTTTTATTGAAGTAATATCAATGAAGAAAAAGAAAAGTGTGGAAAGAGTTATTTCTAAATTAAAATAGATGAATTTGTAAAGGAAAAGTATATATAAAGTTAAAACCTTCACATATATTATTAGGCGAAAAAAAACAAATGTCCAAGATAAATCTGTGAAGTCAATCGGTTAAAATATTTAATATTATCAAAAAACTAAAAGAGCAAATCAGTTAAAAAAACTGTGATGTGGCTGATGATTCAATCCATTTGGTCTAATTTATTATATTTGGTCCATTTTAGTCTAATGCAGTCCATTCGGTCCACTTCAGTCTAATTCAGTCCATTTGGTTCACGTTGATCCATTTTGGTCTAATTAAGTCTATTTTGGTCCAATTCAGTTATTCGGTTAATTTGGTCCACTTTAGTCTAATTAGGTCCATTTGGTATGCTTTGGTCCACTTCAATCCATGTCGGTCTAATTTACACTCTGTTTATTTGGATGTAAAATAATTGCAAAAGTAAAATATTTTACATGTAAAACATTTGCAGGAAAATATTTTCATTTTATCGTGTTTGACTGTGTACATGAAAATGTTGTATAAAATATTTTTCAGTACTTGGCACAACATAAAATGGACAGAAACAAATGATTAAAATATTAAAAAAAATTTTTATTAACTTCCAAAAAATACATAGAGATGGAGGGAGCATCAAAAAGTCTACAAAGACTACAAAAAAGACTATCTTAAATCCATTGTGATTGAGGACAAATCAGTTTTGGTTTACAAGGATTACAAAAAGGACTACCTTGAATCCTAAAAATCAAGTTCAACACTGGAAGAAGAAAAAAAAAAAACAAAACAAATATGCCAAAAATTCTCGAAATCTCTAATCAAAATGAAACAAAAGCACCCCAATCACTTAACAGAAACTCACACCCACACCAACAGAGGGAGAACTTTGAAGAGAAAGGCTTTGAGGCTTCTTTTTGTTGTTTAAATTGCCTTTTTTTCCCTTCCTCTGCAACAATGTAGAATTCCTAAAATTGTAATAAAGAATCTGAGTGTTATTAAAAAATTTTAAAATGCAAGTATATAATCGTGGATGATTGCAAAAGAAAAGAAAGTGCAAAATACTCGACAGAGTTATCACAAAAATCGTTGTTGGCATATTTCTCACATCCAACCACCACCATAACACAGCCACCACAGCAACCCACAAACCATCTTAGCTACCCACCCTTTGCCACCATGAAGCACCACTGTGACCCACAATCTGTCTTTACCATCCACAGCAGTCCACAAAAGTAGCCATGCTAGACCCAAACGAAGCAAAAACCCAGATCGATCGGTAACCCACTCGGCAGCAAAGGGAAAAAAATTAAAACTAAGAACATGTGGATGAGTTGATGACAGTGAAGGTGGCGAAGAAATGGTGGAGCTAACAACAATGGAGGATTACAAGAAATAAAAAGGAAAAAAAAAAAAAAAAACTTAGGTGAAGCTAGTGATGGGTAGCACCGGCGAAGGGAGGAGCCGGTGATGGGTGGTGCCTAAGGTGAAGCTAGTGAGAGGTGGGAGAGACGGACCGTGGTGGACTCAGTTTTGGAGAAAATACTGATAGTGTGAGAGTGAGAGAGATAGGTAGAGTATCGAGCTGAGAGAGAGAACAAAATGTAAAATGTTTTACCAACATTTCAAGTGTAAAATATTTTACACAAATTTGCCTTGGTTATTTTTGTTGACTGAAAATATTTTACTTTTCACTAAATATTTTACTGCAAAACAAACATAGTAAAATGTGAAAATATTTTCTTGAAAATATATTACTTCGAAACAAATGGAGCATTAGTCTATTTCAGTCTATTTTAGTCCAATTCAGCCAATTCGGTCCACTTCTTTAAAGTAAAGAATTCTGAAGATCTAATATTGTAGTATATGTAAGCAATCAAGTCATGTTAATTCTCTTATTCTCTCTTTCCCTCTCTACATAATTTTATTTTAACCCTTAGATTTAGTCTAGGTGATTTTTGAGTGTTAGATTAGGTCATTTATTGGGGTTCAAGTGATAGCTCAACCGTAATAGTATTTTTTTTTTTTTTTTGTTCGAATCCCACTTCTTCCTCTCCCCACCACTATCTATTCATGCAATTCATTATTTATATCTAGTGAACATTCACTTCACTCAGTAGACAGTAGGTATATCCGTACCATGTTATGTAATGATTTCAATCAAACGTTCAAGAGAGTCATGATATATATCATTCTCATTTCGCATGTCATGGCAACTTAGATGATGGCTCATCTAAATGTTAAAACCTAGCTAGTACGTACTGGGTGTGCTTTTGGCAGGTCAAATGCTGTGAGTGTGTTATGTGTGACACATGGATTACCATGTAAACATTTTGTATCTTGGTCAGTTGTTCAATCAAAATGTCAAACCCCATATAAAAATAATCATATCAATAACTTTAATTGGATACTACGGAATATGCTAACTAAGATTAATAAATTCCATCAAATAAGATGAGACAAGTAAAATTAATTAGAGCATTAAAAATGATGGGCCAAAATGAAAATTATTCAATAAATTTGAAGGAAATAGAAAATAGAGTAGAAATTTAAAAGAGAGAGGGAGGACACTAAGATTATGTAGTTCGGCTTAGTGGTCTATGTCCACGGTGTAAAGTCTTAAACAGTTACACAAAGAACCTTAATATATATATATATATATATATATATATATATATATATATATATATATATATATAAGAGCTATAGGGTCTAGGGTTAGCCTAAATAGACTTAATCTCCACTAAGTTGGGCATCTTGAACCAATGCATAATAAACCACTATAATAATATTATCTTTAACAAAAACACAGCCATCCTTCTAAGTTACCAGAATGCTAATACTGACAAAATTTAAATCTTAAACATTCTTAATGCACGCATAACTAAATCGTGCGCCCAAGTGGTAGCAAAAAGCTTTAGCCCTTCCACAAGCACTAATGCTTCTGAGTGTGTTCTGATTCATGAACTTGCATGAGAAGGTCATTTTCTATGCTATCTGATAACAATGAATCCACTACTCTTTCAATAAAATTAATATAGTGTCGGAAATATTAAAACTACTAATATGTGAGGTTTATTTAGTATCAAATTCAGAGCAGTATTGAATTCTGGCAGACACTATCTGCAGCAGCTATACATCATCAGCACTTACAAAGTAACAACATATCAATTATATAATAACAGATTATGCAGTTGTTAATGCACACATTCTTTCGGCTATAAATCAAGCTTGCCAGATGTTGCATTCATCAAGGCCTTAACACTTGAATTACATTATTTTTTTGAATATCTTTGCATCCCTCGACTACTTGTGTGGAAGCTATTGAAACATACATGAAGAAGTCTGATAGCTTCTATGGTTATTCCTTGTTTCTGGTTTTCTTTATGTTATTCCTTGCAGCAAGGTCTCAACTGATTACAGATTTTTATAAGACATCATGTCCAAATCTTATGGCTATTGTGAGGAAAGAGGTTCAAAATGCTATCAAGATTGAAATGCGTATGGCTGCCTCTTTGCTTCGGCTTCACTTCCATGATTGCTTTGTGAATGTAAGTTTGTGCATCAAATTTTCTTTAATGTCCATCAAAATTATCCTGTAAGTTGTCTATTTCAATACTTTTAATAGGTGTTTTTAGCATACTTGTTTCATGAGAAAGACACCCCTAGGTCATGAATGGGTTTATAGTTTTTAAGTATTGAAACTAATTATTCCAATTATTAAGTGAAGAACTCAATGAAAACCCCTTGATCAATGCTTGTCAAATTAAGGAGTTACTCATTTCCAAAAGGGAATTCAACAAGAGGACACTCGAAGTATTCGTTGGTATACTTGTTCAAAAAGTACTTTTTCTTTAAAATAAATCAGAAGTGGATATGCCTATGAAGCCACTTACCATATTTTTAACTTCCTTTTCTCTTTAACTTTTTGGGGCAACTTAATGACCTCATTGTGTCATAAATAATTAGTAAAATTTTCTCTGCTCTTAATGCATAGGGTTGTGATGCATCAATACTATTGGATGCAAGTGACGGTGAAAAGTTTGCCCTTCCCAACTTAAATTCAGTTAGAGGATTCGAAGTTGTGGATAATATCAAAACCTCTGTGGAGAATGCATGTCCTGGTGTTGTATCATGTGCTGATATAGTAGCCATAGCTGCCCGAGATTCAGTGCTTTTAGTAAGTTTAAATCTTTTTTTCCTAGTTGACATATATATATGATCATTAGTTCACTGCTCCCCAGTATACATAGACTAATATACAATTTGATTTTTGGAATCAACTTCAAATTCAGAAGAATGAAATGACAGTCATTTATAATTGCTATTATTGTAGTGTTAAGAATACACGGGTCGACCTTGATTAATTTGTTGAAGATGCATTGTCGACCCTAAAAATTTTATGACTGGGGATTTAGTTGCTATTGTTGTAGTATATTATTGCAGCAACATGCTAAACAGCACATAGAATCAGTAGAATAATCTTAGAGAAATATTTAATTTTGATGGACCTTCCAAGTACACACAAAAGTCTTATGAAATCTGAGTTCAAAATTATCTTTCAACATTTATCATCATGTTTTGTAATGGTTTGCAGAGTGGAGGACCTACATGGAAGGTTCTGTTGGGCAGAAGAGATGCGCTAGTGGCAAATCAATCGGGAGCAAATACAGGGCTTCCTTCTCCATTTGACAACCTGGGTGATATCACTCTTAAGTTTGCAAATGTAGGCCTCGATCTCAAAGATGTGGTATCCTTATCAGGTACTTGTTACATAAATTACACTATAAATTTAACTGACATAATATGCATATATTGAAGAATGTTAAGCAAAAGTTCCCTCAAATTTACACGACTAAGTTGTCTTCATAATTCCATAAATAAATAAAAAGTTGCCTTCATAATCATAAGGGTAAAATGCATTTTTGATCCCTCAAACATGTTTGATTTTGATTTTTCAATTTTTAAGTATTCAATTTTAGTCCTTCAAAATTTTAAAATATAGTCCGTCCATCTATATTCCTCTATTTACGTGACTAAGGAATGTTGGAGCACCTCATATTTAAGGAACTAAAATTAAACAAAAATTCAAATAAGAAATGGATGGAAAGCAATAATTAAATGGAAAAAATTATGATGGGATTGATCAAACTAAATTGTTACATTTTAAAATTTGAAAGACCAAAATCAAACAACTGATAATAAGGGACCAAAATCAAACAAACTCCATACTTGAAGGACCAAAAATTCAGTTTACCCTATTAATTAAAATTCTTATATGTTACTCCCTATTACAATATTATAGCTAGCCATCAGAATTTATGAGATGGCACTAATTCTTGGTTCATACAATTCTTTTATATATGACAAACCACTTATTAAATGATTAGATTCTTTGATTGATGCATTGTATAGGAGGTCATACAATTGGACTATCTAGGTGTCTTCTCTT
Organism: Castanea sativa; assembly: GCF_040712315.1. Taxonomy (NCBI): domain Eukaryota; kingdom Viridiplantae; phylum Streptophyta; class Magnoliopsida; order Fagales; family Fagaceae; genus Castanea; species Castanea sativa. Next base: position 47,632,570 of record NC_134020.1, on the reverse strand, counting down.
CAGCAATAGGTTGTTCAACTTCGCCGGAACAGGCAATCCAGACAGTACTTTGGATACGAATATGTTGTCCGATTTGCAAAATACATGCCCAGTGAATGGTGATGCAAACAAGGCAACATTCCTGGATCGAAACTCAAATGATTTGTTTGACAATCACTACTTTCAGAACTTGATCAATGGGAAGGGTCTTCTTAGTTCTGACCAAATTTTATTCTCTAGTGATGAGGCCAAAACGACAACCCAGAGTTTGGTCCAAAGTTACAGCACTAATGCTGGTCTTTTCTTTGCGGACTTTGCTAATTCCATGATCAAGATGGGGAATATACGTCCACTTACTGGGTCCAGCGGACAGGTCAGAAAGAACTGTAGGGTTGTGAACTCATAAATTGTGCTGAACATAACAAGGATCTGATGGGGAAAAAAAAAAAAAAAAAGATTGTTACTAAAGTATGCTACTCGCTGTAAGGTCAGTGTAGTCATGTATCATAGTGACATATTTTAAGTCTCTATAGTGTGGTTTTATTGCTGGCCTTTTCTGTTCTCTTGAATCCTGTGGCCAATGATTTTCCATTTGATAACCATACAAAGAAATTGTGAAAGCTCACATTTTCACAATTTATGGCAGAAAGATCTCATACAATATATTGAAATTTAAAATTAACCAGAAATCGCATGCATTCAAATTATAAAATCTTTAAAAAAAATTAACATTACAATAAGGTTTGGTTAATTCTATGCTTACATAAATCTCAAAAACACCACATATTCATAGATCCTCACAAACCTCACAAATACAAATTAACTCAAATCCCCAAAATATTCAAAGGTGCTCTTACAGTTATACACGAGAAAGTCCTATCTTCTGACTCTTGCACAAGCACAAAAGTATGGACTACCACCAAGCTTATTTAGTTTCATATCAATGTGGAACTAACACTCTTAATAAGAATTAATTAATATTTTCACAATGATATTGGCGTTGATTGATCAACAGCAGTCATCAAACCATGCCATATATATATTGGGTATTGGGTTAATAGTCAGATTAGGCAACGGACCTCAAAGTGAATAAGATTCTCATGACCGGGTAGTCAAAGGCCAATATCAATTGGCGAGTTGGATCAAATCTAAGTTGTCAGAGCCCCTCAATCAACAGTCGCTAAGCCAGATCTATGATTCTCTCCCTCTACAATATAAATTAGAATTTAAGCTTATGAGTCATGCTTTAAAACTTTGAAAGAGAATGATTAAACATAGATTAAGACATAAAACAAAAATATCAGAGAGAATCAATTTGGTTTTATACCAGCACAATCTATGATGGGGATTATTTCTTACTTTAAAAATGAAAATATATAGAAGCCCGTAGAGATGATCTGATCTAAGCTATAATGTACAAAGACTCAATAAGTTCATGGCTCAGAAACAAGAGCCCACATTTACATGCTGCAAACTAAATTGAGCTAGTTGGAATTCCATAGAGCTGGAAGGTCAATCAATTCAAGCATGAATGGGTAGATCTTCGCTTTGCTTATTATGTTTTTTTTTTCTGCTGTCTTGCATACACAGATTATACAAATGAGGAATTTTCTTTTTTATAATGGTAAGAGACGATGTGACACCATGCTTTTGGTTAAGGCCATACACTCATGGTAACGGTGTGCTGAATTCTACCCTTTTTATTAGAAGATGGAAACCGTGGTCCTCACTTTATTGCTTGGGGGTTTTCTTGTTGTGAGATATAAGTGTATAGTTTGTGATAAATTACCGATGGTATCAAATTGAAAAATATTTACGAATATAGCAAAAATTACTTGATATTCGATATACATAAAAAGTTATGCATAATGTAAATGTAAGTTATAATTTTTTTTTTGTGTGTTTTGTTTCAATTTTAGTATTAGAGCAAATATAATCATTGTTATGCTTAAACTACTTCAAACAAGTAAAAATAAATAAATAAATATTTAACTATAAATATATATTTCAAACAAGTAAAAATAAATAAATAAAAATAATCAATAAATGGTTATTAATATATGAAGTTAAAATATTAATCTAAATATAAGATATTTCAAAAAACATGTGAATACCTATCAACAAAATGAAAAAAATTAATTAATTAACTTAGAAATATTAACAATACGATCATATACTTAAAAATTTTAAAATGTTCTTTGTTAAAGATGTTGTATGATGTTTTTATTTTGAATTAATTTAAAAGCATCAATATATGCTTCTACAATCTTATATATCATTTCTAAGTATCAAATGATTAGTTGATTGCAAATGACCCATAATATATATATATATATATATATATATATATATATATATATAGCATTGTAAATGATTTTTTTAAAATAAAATAAAATAGAAAATTCAACACACTGATGAGGAGATATTGCTATGATATCAAAGGGTTAGTTGATTGAAAATAATCTTAAAAAGAATATGGCATTTGTAAAAGATTTTTTTTTCTTTTTAAGAGAATAAACATCATACAAAATTTGGAGCCAAGGGGGGAGCATTTTTTTTTTAAAGAACCTAGGGGGACCCTGGGTGGGTAGAGGGAAATTGCAACACCCCCCCCCGGCTCTGCCCATGCTCAACGCTATCAAATGTTCTGGAAAATGGTGTTGCTTTCCTTTGGTCAACACTGTTGCCATCCTTTGGCAATCATTTGTCGTTGTCGACTACTACTACAAGCTTTTGTCTTAACTTGCGTATGTTATCCTTCTGCCATTGTTCCTCCATCAACATTCCTCAAGGTATCTATGTAGTATCTGTAAGTGCACAATTGCACCTGGACCCAAAGACAATTATAGGCTCAGGCCCAATGAGCCTTAAACAACGAAATTTGTAGCGTGTGAGCTTGAAATCTAGATTAGAGATACTGAGAACTTGATAACAGACTAAGGTGTGCAAACACTTGTAAATAATGAATGATAATTACAAATGGACCTTCTCGGACATGAGTCGAGGACTACTTCTGTATTATTTCTCTTTCTTTCTTAAAGATTACAATTCTTAATTTCTTTCTTTTTTACTGACTGCCCCCCCTTTCTTTGGCCTTCACCCCCCCTAAATACTTCTTCTCTTGATGATTTATCCACGTGTTGCTCAAATCCCCTCCCTTCTAGATATTTCTTCTCTTAGTGCCTTTGAATAGTAAACAGAAGTTTCAGTTCTACTATTCAGGGGTCACTTCCCCATTAATGCGGCCAGGGAGGTAGGTGCAGAGCCTTTAATGTGGAGGTGGCAGCCTTTGCTCATGATATTTTTCTAACACCGGTGTATCTAGAAGGTTCAGGGTTTCCCCCTCTTAACCAACAGTCTTTCCGGAATTCTGTCTTGACCTTCGTAATGAATTTTCGAGTTCTCTTGGGTCTGTCCGAGGAGAAACTCACCCTCGGATGTGTCCTCGGACCCTCGGCGTATGGGTCGATTCGCAGTACTAACAAATTCTTAGCTCAAGAACAGATCGGCCCTCCTTGCTAGAGCCCAAAGGCCTAAATGCCTGCTTGGGTCTTTTTACTCCCCACAATAGCCCCTCAAAACTCTATTTTTCAGCATCCGAGGAGAAAAATAGTGTTTTGATCCAACGAGAACTTACCCCACACGTTTTGTAAATAACTACGCGTGTGGAGATCGTTTCGTGTTCCAGAAGATGCCACCTGGCGGTTTCAATTTCAAAAACGCGCGCATTTATGACCGCAAGTTACACCTTGTCCCCCACTTTCAACGGTGAGATGAACATCTAACGGCCCTTATTACCCCCTGAAAATTTGGGCGGGATGAATGCAATTTCGAGGCCGCTTCCCGCACGTCGTGACGCTTTGGAAACATGCGCCTTCATTTATTTCTTCAGAGGCTAATCCCATCAAAATATCAACAGTTGCTTTTTTCTCTGTAGAAATCCGTGGAAACTCGTACAACTTCGAACTTGTAAGTACCTACTTCTTTTTTAACCCATTCTCTTCAAATCCTGTCCTCGGCTCTCATTTTAACCATCCTTCCTCTTAAAACTCAGTCTTTCGTTCCTTTCTGATGGGTAGATTTAAGTGTCTAGTTGACACCGCCGCTGGGATGGAAGGCTTTAGAGCCAAGTATCACATTCTCAGCGATGTAGGTTTAAGATATTGCCCGGCGGAAGCCGTGGCCGATTCTAGGAAAACAGGAGAGGTTGTCATTCCCATGATTGCCTTCATAGAAGGTGGGATGACCCTCCCTATGAGAAGCGTGACCAGGGAATACCTCCGCAACCACCGGTTGTGTCCCGACCAGTGTGCTCCCAATGTCTTTAGAGTCTTAGGAAGCGTCGACGCTCTAAACGAGCAGATGGGTCTGAATCTCACCTGGCATGATGTCGCTTTTATGTACGAATGCCACAAACTCACTAGAGTAGGTTATTATATCAAATCCCGCTCTAGCGTAGTTAGGTTGATCTCCTGTCTGCCCAAGTCCAATAAAGGCATGAAGGACGACTACCTCATCGCCTCAGGCAACTGGCACGACGGCCTACACTGCCCAGTTGAGTGGGGAGATCCAGGTGCGACTCCTTAGGATCTAACTTCCCACCCTATAACTCCATCTAACATCTTAAAATGTGCATTTGCATTTACTTGAGCGTCTAACTTTAGTTTATTACATATTCTACGAATCTGACCATGTTTGTTTATTTTGGTGCCTTTCTTTGCAGATAAACAACACGTGCGCCCTCACTTGAGCCATTGTAACGTCGCGGATTTGAACCGAGTGCTACGCTCAGAGGTGTTCGTCAGTGAAGACTTACAACTTAGGGCGGCTCATTTGATATTAGGGTACGACCCTATCTCCTCGGACTTCCAGGAGATCTAGAACGCCATCGTTGCGGGTGACCGGAGGCGTAAGAGGATTCACATAGCCAGACCGCACTTCTTGGCCGACCACGACATTCCTGACGACCTCCACACCATACTATACACACAACCCATTGCGGCAATCCCTCTCGCCGCGCATTCTCAGGCAACTGTCATCCCAGAGGAGCAAGTGTCTTCGTTGAACACGTTGGACGAGGAGATAAACAAGTTTCAGCTTGAGGACGTCCAAAGGCCTCGCAGAAGCCTATTTGTCGTACTCTCCGACGAGGAAGAGGAAGCCGCCGAGACCTCTGGGATACCCGGTCTAGTGATAGCACGTCCAGACAACAGCTCTGTTGAAGAGGACATGGACGTGCTTAAGGACCTCCTGACCGCGAGAAGGGAGAAAGTTGCCAAAAAAGGGGCGAGGGGATCCCAAGCTCCTCCAGCCTTGCCACCACCCCCTCCTCCTGGCGACCCCAAGCCTCCGGTCGAAGATCCAAAGAAGAAAAGGAAGGTGGAGGCCAAGGGGACTGATGGCGAGAAGCAAAAGAAGTTGAAACAGCAGCCACCGCCGGCTCAGCAGCAGAAGCTGGACAAGGGCAAAGGGCACGCCCGTTTAGTTGAAAGCGGGGAGATCAGAGACATGGCCGAGGTGCGCCGAGCACCAGCTATGTGGTCTCCCGAATTGAGACTGGATGGAGCGCCAATTCCCCTCCAGTCCAACATCAGGTCGTTCCAACAAGGCCATGCCCTCCACCTGGCCGAGGCGTTGGAGCGTCCTCTTCTACTGCCCAAGGACATGGAAGCCTTGGAGAAGATGAGCCAGCCTCAGCTGTTCCTTTCATTGAAAATGGATTTAGCTCTGGTAAGTTCCACCTCACACTTATACTCTAGGTTCATTTGTAAACACTTTACCACATTTAACCCCCTGACATTTTTGCAGGCCATCCAAGAAGTTTTCGCGGCCGAGAAGTTCGTGGAGGATTCTCGAAAGCGAGTTGGAATGGAGCAAGAGCTACGGCAAGAGACAGAAAGGTCCCTAGGCCAGGCCCTAGCAGAAAATGGGAAGATCACATCGCAGCTGGCGGATGTAAAAAGAGAGAAGGATGGTGCCGAGGCCAGCTTAAAGACGATGGAGAACCAAGTGGAGGGGCAACGTAAGCTTCTTCGCTAAAAGGATGACGAGCTCTCCCAAGCCCAACGAACACGCTCTGACTTGGAGAAGGAGCTCACGCGGATGAAGGAGAAGGCTCGCACCCACAAGCGTTCACTGAAGGCCGCTAAGCAGGCCAGCTATCAGGAGGGAGTAACTGCAATGCAGGAATTGTTGACAGAAGCCTTTGCGGCCTTGTGCCGAGAGTACTGTCAACAGGTCTGGGGAGAGGCCTTGAACGCAGCAGGGGTTCCTCAAGCTTCCGAGCTGAGGAAGCCCGAGAACGTTTGGCTTTCCCTAGACATACAGGAGATAGAAGACCCTCCTGTTGTTACCTCTCCTGCCCTTCCTCCCGTGGTGCTAGAACTCATTCCTGATCCTACAGAACCTGAAGGTTCCCATAAAGAGAAGGACGGGTGTGAAGCTGCCGAGTAGGAGCAAAGCCAGAATGTGGAGCCCATCCTTCCTCCAACAGACAAAGGGAAACAACTCTTGTCTACCTTTGAGTTGGAGCTGAAGAGCACAGAGGCTGGCAGCAGCTCCCTCCAAGACCCCCCTCCCAAAGCTTAGGGCCTAGCATAGGGTTTTTTTCTGTACTTTGCAGTTTTCTTCACGTAATGATGTATTCTGCTTATAATTAATGAAGAACAATGTTTATTCAACCTTTATTCAAGTTGTATTTATTTTACTTTATTCTTTTTGTGCTTGTCATGAAAGTTCTCACTAACACATAGCTAAAGGAAGAACAGAATAAATAAGTCTAACTCCAACAGTCAGCCAAGTATAACTTCTAAACAGCCATATACACACTTGCTTTGCAGAGTGAATCATCCAAGAACCCAACAAAAAGAAATAACTTAGTTTGGATATTATACATTGCCTTTGCAATCTGAGGTATCACTTTTAGTAGGATGTAGGTCCGAGGACCAGTCCTTACAAAAATTTGTTTAACACTTAAAGATATAGCACTTAAGATCCAAGTCAATGAATGGTAAGATATTGATTTCCACAAAGTGTGTGATAAGAATAAGAACAGTGACTAAAGTGTTGTTTAACAAATGACAAGATATCAATTTCCACAATGTTTGTGGTCTGAGGACCATACTTAACCAAGTTTCTGTTTGACACTCAAGAATAGTAACTTCAAATGTTAATTTTCCCAAAGTAGGAGGTCCGAGGACCCGGCATAACTAAGGTTCTATTTAACAAATGACAAGATATCAATTTCCACAAGGTTTGTGGTCCGAGGACCATACTTAACCAAGTTTCTGTTTGACACTTAAGAATAGTAACTTCAAATGTTAATTTTCCCAAAGTAGGAGGTCCAAGGACCCGACATAACTAAGGTTCTGTTTAACAAATGACAAGATATCAATTTCCACAAGGTTTGTGGTCCGAGGACCATACTTAACCAAGTTTCTGTTTGACACTTAAGAATAGTAACTTCAAATGTTAATTTTCCCAAAGTAGGAGGTCCGAGGACCCGACATAACTAAGGTTCTGTTTAACAAATGACAAGATATCAATTTCCACAAGGTTTGTGGTCCGAGGACCATACTTAACCAAGTTGACACTTAAGAATAGTAACTGTAAGCCCCCGAGGTATTTATAACTTTGAATTGTTAACTAACAAAAGCACATTTTATTAATAATAATACCTTCAAAGGTTATTTACATTCCACGGGCGTTGTACAATTCTTTCATCTAGGTCAGCTAGTCGATAAGACCCTATGCCTGCTACTGAAACAATGCGATAGGGACCTTCCCAGTTTGGTCCTAGCTTACCCCAAGCCGGGTTCTTAGCAGTGCCCACGACTTTTCTTAGTATAAGATCCCCAGGTGCAAGTGGCCTTAGCTTCACGTGGGCATCATATCCTCGCTTAAGCTTCTGTTGATAATAAGCCATTTAGACCATAGCTGCTTCGCGTTGTTCCACAACTAAATCCAGGCCTTTCTCTAGGAGGCCATCGTTATTCTCTGGGCTAAAAGAACTTGTCTTTAGGGTGGGAAAACTGGATTCTAGAGGTATCACCGCCTCGGCTCCATAAGTCATAGAGAATGGCGTTTTTCCAGTGGACCTGCGCGGTGTAGTCCGATACGTCCACAGGACATGTGGTAGTTCTTCTACCCATCTGCCTTTCGCATCGTCTAACCTTTTCTTAAGCCCACTGACTATGACCTTGTTGACGGCCTCGGCTTGCCCATTTCCCTGAGGGTAAGCTGGGGTGGAGTATCTATTTATGATGCCCATATCACCACAATATTTCCTAAAAGCCTTGCTGTCGAATTGAACGTCATTGTCTAAAATAAGCGCGTGTGGTATTTCGAATCTAGTGACGATGTTTTTCCAAACAAACTTCTTAGAATCCACGTCTCTGATATTTGCTAAGGGCTCGGCCTCGACCCATTTAGTGAAGTAGTCCGTCCCTACGAGCAACCATCTTTTGTTTCCTGCAGCCCTCGAAAATGGCCCCACAATGTCCAATCCCCATTGTACGAAAGGCCAAGGACTAGAGAGAGGGTTGAGAACCCCTCCAGGTTGATGAATATTAGGGGCGAACCTCTGACACTGATCACATTTTCTGGCATAGTCCTGAGCCTCCCTCTGCATATTAGGCCATCAATAACCCTGAGTCAGAGCTCTATGGGCTAAGGACCTTCCCCCAGTGTGGCTCCCACAAATCCCTTCATGCAGTTCTTCCAGAAGCGCTTCCGTTAATTCAGGGTGCACACATAACAAATATGGTCCTGAGAAGGATCGTTTATACAGTTTCTGATCCTCGCACAACCAGAAACGTGGCGCCTTTCGACGTATCTTATCTGCTTCAGACTTGTCCTTAGGAAGGATGTCGTTCTTAAGAAAAGATATGACCGGGTCAATCCAACTAGGTCCAGGCCTTATTAGATGGATGCGAGCTGCGTTGACAGCGGTAAGAGTTGGCTCTAGCAAATCCTCTACGAGGATAATCCTGGGCAAACCTTGAGCCGAAGACGTTGCCAACGTGGCCAAGGAGTCTGCATGGGTGTTTCCACTCCTAGAAATGTGAGCTAAGACGAAGGAGTCAAATTCAGCTTGCTGACGCTTGACCTAGGCCAAATATTCTTGCATTCTTGGGTCCCTAGCCTCCATGGTCCCTGTGACCTGGCCGACCACTAATTGAGAGTCCGAGAACGCATGGACTTCCTTTCCACCCATCCTATGTACCATGTTCATGCCCACCAAGACTGCTTCGTACTCGACCTCATTATTAGTAGCCGAGAACGACAGCCTCAAAGATTTTTCGAAGACAATTCCCTCAGGGGATATCAGGACAAGTTCGACACCAGACCCTCTCTGATTAGCTGCCCTATCCACATACACTTTCCAAGTCGGAGGTGCTGCAGCTGTGATCACACCAACTGATTTTTCATCCATGTGTGCTTCTTTCAGAGTTTCTTCTAGCAATGGTTCGGTAAACTCTGCCACCAAGTCAGCAAGGACCTGGCCCTTCACCAAGGTGCGAGGCATGTATTTAACGTCAAAGGCTCCCAAAATGGTTCCCCACTTTGCCACCCTACCAGAGTAATCAGCGCTGCGTAACACCGCCTTGAGAGGAAATTGGGTCAGAACTACCACAGTGTGGGACTGGAAATAATGAGGAAGCTTCCGCGTGGCATGAACTATGGCCAGAAGTGCTTTCTCCAAGAGTAGATATCGCACCTCGGCCTCATTCAAAGACTTACTAACGTAGTAGACCGGTCTTTGCACCCCGCTTTCGTCCCTTATGAGGACCAAGCTGACCGCGTGGACGGCCATTGCCAGATAAGCAAACAAGACCTCGTCCGCCTCGGGGCGAGACAAAATGGGCGGCCGAGAAAGATATTGCTTAAGCTGTTGGAAGGCTAACACGCAGTCCTCGGTCCATTGAAACCCTTTCCATTTATTCAACAATTAGAAGAAAGGGCGGCATCGGTTAGCTGACCGAGAGATAGACCGAGAGATAAACCTGCTCAGTGCGGTAATCATTCCAGTCAATTTTTGGATCTCCTTTGGGTTCCGAGGCGGCTGCAAGTCCTGAATAGCTTTGACCTGCGCTGGGTTTACCTCTATGCCTCTATGAGTAATCATATAACCCAAGAACTTTCCAGAAGCCACGCTAAAAGAGCACTTTGAGGCGTTAAGGCGCAACTTGTACTTTCTTAGCACATGGAAGGTGTCGGCCAAATCTTTAAGGTGCGAAGGTATCGTTTTACTCTTCACCACCATATCATCCACGTATACCTCAATGGTCTTCCCTAGTTGCTGTTCGAATATTCTGGTCATCATTCTTTGGTAGGTAGCCCCAGCATTCTTCAAACCAAACGGCATGACCTTATAGTGGTAGTTCCCTGTTGGAGTAATGAAGGCAGTCTTCTCTTGATCCTCCAATGCCAAGGGAATCTGATGGTAACCCTGGAAGGCATCCAAAAAACTCATACGAGGATGTCCGACAGTGGCGTCCACAAGCTGATCAATACGCGGCATTGGGAACGAATCCTTGGGGCAGGCTTTGTTCAAATCCGTGAAGTCCACACATACCCTCCACGTCCCATTCTTCTTTTTTACCACAACCGTATGCGCCAACCATTCGGGGTAGAAAACTTCTTTAATAGCCCCAGCCCTCTTGAGTTTGAGCACTTCCTCCTTGACAGCCTCGGAATGTTCCTTAGAAGAACGCCGAGGTGGCTGCCTCCTCAGAACAATGGCGGGGTTGACATTCAAATGATGACAAATGAAGTTTGGGTCCACGCCCGGAGCCTCATAGGGGTCCCACGCAAAAACATCAACGTTGTCCTTCAGAAACTCCAACAAATCCATCTTCTCCTGGTATGGCAAGCGTATACCAACTTGGAAGAACCTCTCAGGGTCATCGGCTATCAAAAACTTCTCTAAATCCTCACAAAAAGCCTACTCTCCTGTCACCGCATCGGGCACGTCCGGAGCTGTTAATTGCTATGAGTCTTTGATGATCGAAGCCGAGGACTCGGCTTCTGTCTGATGCAGCACTGCAGCCGATATGCATTGCCTGACCACCGATTGACTGCCGAAGATCTCTTCAACATATTCCCCCGAAGGGAACTTAACCTTAACATGCAAGGTAGATGAGACAGCTCCCAGAGCGTGCAGCCATGGCCTGGCGAGAATGGCTGTATATGGGGAGTATGCGTCAACCACAATGAAATCCACCTCCAACGTTTCTGAGCCAGATTGAACGAGCAACGAATCTGTCCCTTCGGTACAACGGCCTTTCCTTCAAAGCTTATGAGTGGCGAGTCATAAGGAGTAAGATCTTCCAGCTTCAACCTTAGCCCCTTAAATAAATCAGGGTACATGATATCTGCACCGCTGCCCTGATCAATCATCACCCTTTTCACGTCGTAATTTCCTATCCTGAGAGTGACCACAAGAGCATCGTCATGGGGTTGGATGGTACCAACCTTATCCTCCTCTGAAAATCCCAAGACGGGTAAATTCACCTTCAACCTCTTCGGCCTGCAGCCTGCCTCCTCGACCTGAGAATGGGAAACTGCCATCACCCTAATGGGTCCTGAGCCGGTCCAGCCAGGTGCAGCAAAGATGACGTTAATTGTTCCCAATGCCGGCCGAGAAAGATTATTCTTCTGATTGCTTGAGCCGGATTGACTGCCCTGCCCATTAGGTTGACACAGGTGCTGCTTCAGTTTCCCTTCACTGACAAGCTGCTCCAAGTGGTTCCAAAGGGTCCGACAGTTCTCAGTAGTGTGGTCCACGTCCTGATGGTACTGACAAAAGAGGTGCTGATTCCTCTTCGCGGGGTCCCCCGCCATCTTACTAGGCCACCTGAAGAAGGGCTCCTTACGAACCTTCTCTAGTAATTGGTGTACTGGTTCTCGGAACACAGTATTCACGGCTTGAGGGGCTGTCGAGCCGGACTGCCCGATGTAATCTCTTCTCGGCTATCTGTTGTGGTATTTGTCCGACCTGAAATCCCTTCTCTCCTGCAGGATAACCTTCTCCTTACACTTTCCTTGCTGCTGGTCTTCTTCTACCCTTTTGTATTCATCAATGCAATCCATGAGGCGGCGTACGCTATGGACGGGCTTTTTTGTCAAAGACTTCCTCAAGTCATGATCAGTAGGAAGGCCGACCTTAAAGGTATTGAGCGCCACCTCATCAAAATCACCATCTATCTCGTTAAACATCTCCCAGTACCGGTTGGAGTATGCTTTCAACGTCTCCCCTTCCTTCATGGCCATGGATAACAGTGAGTCCAACGGTCGAGGCACTCTGCTACATGTGATAAACCGCGATGCAAATGCTCTAGTAAGCTCCCCAAACGAACCTACAGACCCCGATTTAAGGCCGTTGAACCACCTCATAGCAACAGGTCCCAGGCTAGAGGGGAAAACTTTACACATCAGGGTCTCATTATGAGAGTGCACTGCCATCCTCTGGTTAAAGTGACTCACGTGCTCCACTGAATCAGTCCGGCCATTGTAGATGGTAAAGGTGGGCTGGGTGAACCTCTTTGGGAGCCTCCCCTTCTCAATCCTTCGTGAGAAAGGCGATTTAGAGAGTTGGTGCAACGCCCGACTCATAGCATCGTTCCCCAAGCCCCTGGAAGGGAGCTTCTTGTGCCTGCGAGCTGGCAAGTCGTCTTCCTCACAAGAGGACGTTGCGCTGGGGGGCGACCATGACCTCGAGCTGTAACTACTTCCTCGGACCTCCACTGAAGAAGGATTGGATGAGGACGGTGAATGTTTGTGTCTGACGCGGCGCAGTTTCCTTTTCAAATGATTAATCTCCTTCTGCATGGCCTTAGCACCATCCTCGTGGGTGGTGCTGCCCCCGCCATGAGTATGGCTCGCTCTAGGGTATTCTGTATGAACACTTCCCTCACGATCCCTTCGACGCTCAAGACGCTCGAAAAGATCCTCAGGTTGTGATCCTTCAAACTCTGCATGGTGTGAGCCTAGGCCTGCGATAGTATCTCAACTCCTTTCAGACTAGATTTCCCATAGACGGCGCCAATTGTAAGTGCACAATTGCACCTAGACCCAAAGATAATTATGGGCTCAAGCCCAATGAGCCTTAAACAATGAAATTTGTAGAGTGTGGGCTTGAAATCTAGATTAGAGTTACTGAGAACTTGATAACAGGCTAAGGTGTGCAAACACTTGTAAATAATGAATGATAATTGCAAATGGACCTCCTCGGACATGAGCCGAGGACTACTTCTGTATTATTTTTCTTTCTTTCTTAAAGATTACAATTCTTAATTTCTTTCTTTTTTACTGACTGCCCCCCCTTTCTTTGGCCTTCACCCCCCCTAAATACTTCTTCTCCTGATACTTTATCCACGTGTTGCTCAAATCCCCTCCCTTCTAGATATTTCTTCTCTTAGTGCCTTTGAATAGTAAACAGAATTTTCAGTTCTACTGTTCAGGGGTCACTTCCCCATTAATGCGGCCAGGGAGGTAGGTGCAGAGCCTTTAATGTGGAGGTGGTAGCCTTTGCTCATGATATTTTTCTAACACCGATGTATCTAGAAGGTTCAGGGTTTCCCCCTCTTAACTAACAGTCTTTCCGGAATTCTGTCTTGACCTTCGTAGTGAATCTCCGAGTTCTCTTGGGTTTGTCCGAGGAGAAACTCACCCTCGGATGTGTCCTCGGACCCTCGGCGTATGAGTCGATTCGCAGTACTAACAAATTCTTAGCTCAAGAACAGATCGGCCCTCCTTGCTAGAGTTCAAAGGCCCAAATGCTTGTTTGGGTCCTTTTACTCCCCACAGTATCTTCTAGCCATAATAATCTCTTTTTGGCCATAGGTGAAATTGTTCCCCAATCCTATATAGATGTCTTTCGACCTTCATCCATCACCGAACATCGTCATTTTTGCTACGTTATTCTATGATTTTTGGGCATTTAATTTTATGTCGTGGTTAGTCCATTCTACATTCGATAGTCTTTCATGTCATGGTTTCCTTCTCAAGCTTACATTCTAAACTCTAGACATCTTCAAACTTCTACCTTGAGTTTGATGGAAGGAGTTAATAAATATTATGACCCAATATGTTTAAGCTTATTATAGGCCCTTGTACATATAAAGCAAGCATCAAAGTAATCTTAGCCTGGCCCAGTTGTAAGTACTACAACCTTAGGTCTGGGCAGAGAGAAGAGGGCCATCCCTCATCTCCCAGTGAAGTTTTGAAAACCCTCCCCCACTCCCAATTTTTTTTATTTTAAAAAAATTGTATATGAATTTTAGCTAATGTCCCCCTTATAAAATTTTAAAAAATTGCAGTACATTTTTTTTGTAAAGAGAAATGATATGTTCACAACATTTTTACAACATTTTTACAACAAATCCTAAGTGGCAGGATGTTATTGGTTGTTATTATTGTGGCAAAAAAGTAATCTTAGTGTTAGGTTCAAATTTGAACCAATAACAACTAACCACCTATGATTTGTTGTAAAAATGTTGTGGACGTAGCACCTCTCTTTTTGTAAATATGACTATTAAATCTTTTTTTTTCCCAGTTATGTGTGACACATTGACTACCATGTAAACATTTTGTATCATGGTCTTCTTCTTCTTTTTTTTCTTTTTGGATCAAGGTCATTTGTTCAATCAAAATGTCAAACCCCGGATAACAATAATCAAATCATGGTCAGCAACTCCACTCAGGTACCAAGGAATATCCTAAGTTCAATAAATTGCATTAAATAAGATGAGACAAGATATGGTTAAAGCATTAAAAATCAAAGGGAAAAAAAAATGAAAACATAGCCATCAATCTAAGTTAGAAAAATGCTAATACCAACAAAATTTAAATCTTAAACATTCTTAATGCACGCATGCACATCTAAATCGTGCGCCAAAGTGGTGGCAAAAAGCTTGAGCTCTTCCACAAGCACTAATGCTTCTGGGTGTGTTTTGATTCATGAACTTGCATTAGAAGGTCATTTTCTATGCAATCTGATAACTATGAACCCACTACTCTTTCAATTAACTATCATGTCGGTAATATTAAAACTACTAATCTCTTAGGTTTATTTAAGTATCAATTACAGCGCGGTCTTGAATTCAGGCAGACATTATCTGCAGCAGCCATACATCATCAGCACTTGTAAAGTAAAAACATATCAATTATATTATAATAGATTATAAAATTGCTAATTCTCTCATTCTCTCCGCTATAAATTAAGCCTGAAAGATATTGCATGCCTCAAAACCTTAACACTTACATTACATTATCTTTCTGAGTTCTTTGCATCCCTTGACTACTTGTGTGGAAGCTATTAAAATAACCATGAAGAAGTCTAATAGCTTCTATGGTTATTCTTTGATTCTGGCTTTCTTTATGTTGTCCCTTGCTGCAAGGTCTCAACTGAGTACAGATTTTTATAACACATCATGTCCAAAACTTCTCACTATTGTGAGGACACAGGTGCAAAATGCTATCAAGGTTGAAACGCGTATGGCTGCCTCTTTGCTTCGGCTTCACTTCCATGATTGCTTTGTGAA
This sequence comes from Castanea sativa, assembly GCF_040712315.1. Classification (NCBI taxonomy): domain Eukaryota; kingdom Viridiplantae; phylum Streptophyta; class Magnoliopsida; order Fagales; family Fagaceae; genus Castanea; species Castanea sativa. The sequence goes on along the minus strand of NC_134020.1, from coordinate 47,617,046 downwards.
TGTAAGCTCAAGCATAATTTTTTTTTTTTTTTTTATCCACACGTAATGGCCATCAACTTTGTTCTGTCAATATCTATATTTCTTGACTTTTAAAGGTGTTTTTACCATATTTTGCTTGTTTCATGAGAAAGATAGCCCTAGGTCATGAAAGGGTTCCCTAGGTCATGAAAGGGTTTATAATTTTTAGGTAATGAGACTAATTATTCTATGAGAAGCTGAAGAATTCAGTGAAACCCCTTGATTAATGCCTGTCAAATTAAGGAGTTTCTCATTTCCAAAAGGGACATCAACAAGGACACTCAAAGTATTCCTTGCTAATCTTGTTTATCCCTAAAGTACTTTCTTTTAAATATATTAGAAGTGAATATGCCTATGAAGCCACTCTTCATATTCTTAACTTCCTTTTTGTGTTTAAATTGAGGGCCTCATTGTTGTATCACAAATAATTAGTAAAACTTTCTTTACTCTTAATGCATAGGGCTGCGATGGATCAGTACTATTGGATGGAAGCGACGGTGAGAAGTTTGCCCTTCCCAACTTAAACTCAATTAGAGGATTTGAAGTTGTGGATAATATCAAAAGCTCTGTAGAGAGCGCATGCCCTGGTGTTGTATCATGTGCTGATCTACTAGCTATAGCTGCCCGAGATTCTGTGCTCTTAGTAAGTTTACAACTTTTTTTTTTCTAGTTGACATATATATATATATATATATATATATATATATATATATATATATATATATATATCATCACTATTCACTAGTAGAATAATATATGCAATTTAATATTTGGTCGCAACTTTAGGTTACAGATAATGAAATCGAGGTCATTTATAAGTTTCACTCTTTTTTCTTTTCTTTTTTTGGATTATACATGGCCAACTCTAATTATTTTGTTAAGGTATTCCTTGTCGTCTCCAAAATTTTATGACTAAGACTTAGTTGTCATTGTCGTTGTAGATAGCTGCGTTTACATGCTAATGTTGAGGGAACTTCAAGTACACACTAAATTATCACACAAAACAAGTCTTGTGAAATCTGAGTTCAAAATTATCTTTCAACATTTATCATGTTTTGTAATGGCTTGCAGAACGGAGGACCTATATGGAAGGTTATGTTGGGCAGAAGAGATGGACTAGTGGCAAATCAAACGGGAGCAAATAATGGGCTTCCTTCTCCTTTTGACAACCTGGGTAATATCACTCTTAAGTTTGCAAATGTAGGTCTTAATGTCACAGATGTGGTGTCCTTATCAGGTACTTAAATTTTGCATAAAGTACACTAAATTTAACTAATATAACATGACATTGAAGCATGTTCAGTAAAGTTCTCTCAAATTCACCAAACTGATTTTGCCTTCATAAATATAAGGATAAAATGCATTTTTGATTTATCCCTCAAATATAGGGTATGCATTGCTTGATTTTGGTTTCTCAATTTTAAAACATTCAATTTTGACCCTTCAAAATTTTAAAACATAACAATTAAGTCATTGCATCTATTTTTCTATTTAGGTGACTAATGAAATGTTGGAGCACCCCATAATTAAGGGATCTCTATATTTAAGGAACTAAAACCAAACCAACCTCATATTTAAAGGAATAAAATCGAACGAAAATGCAAATAAAAAATGAATGGAAAGCAATAAATAAATGAAAGATAGACAAAGGGGTCAAAACTAAACAAATAAGAAGTCCAGAATCAAATATTTTAATATGATGGACCAAAACTAAACAAAGTCCATATTAAGGGAGCAAAAGTGCAGTTTACCCTAACTTTAACTATTATTTTTTTCAAAAATTCTTATATGTTACTCTCTTTTACAAGTTACAATGTTAAAATTTTATTAAAATTGTTTATTTATAAATACTTTAAAACATCTATTAACCGGACCCTTCTTTTATACAACTAACAACCTATAATTTGTAACCACAGGTACACGTATTCCCTTAACATTCATTAACCGGTTTTAGATGATTATATTTTTCATTTGATGCATTGTATAGGAGGTCATACGATTGGACTAGCTAGGTGTGCCGTCTTCAGCAATAGGTTGTATAACTTCTCGGGACCAGGCATTCCAGACAGTACTTTGGATACGAATATGTTGTCTGATTTGCAAAATTTATGCCCAGTGAATGGTGATGGAAACAAGACAACATTCCTGGATCGAAACTCAACTGATTTGTTTGACAACCACTACTTTCAGAACTTGCTTAATCAAAAGGGCCTTCTTGGTTCTGACCAAATTTTATTCTCTAGTGATGAGGCCAAAACCACAACCCAAAGTTTGGTACAAAGTTACAGCGCTAATAGTAGTCGTTTCTTTGCTGACTTTGTTAATTCCATGATCAAGATGGGAAATATAAGTCCACTTACCGGGTCCAATGGAGAGATCAGAAAGAACTGTAGGGTTGTGAACTCATAAACTGTGCTGATCACAAGAAGGATTTAATGGAGGAAAAAACAATATATATATATATATATATATATATATATATATATGTGTGTGTGTGTGTGTGTGTGTATGTGTGTGTACACTAAAGTCTGCTACTCGGTATATGATCAGTGTAGTCATGTATCACTGTGCCTTGTTTGAAGTCTCTATAGTGTGGTTTTATTGCTGTTTTTTTCATTACTAGATGTCTAGATATATGAAATCACATATGTTTATTTGGAAATGTATCTTAAATAATTTGGGATATGTAATGCAAAAATAGAATGAAGGCTTGAAAATCAATTTATAACCAGGGTCTATTATCCAGTAGCCAATGATTTTCCGTTTAATAACTATACAGAGAAATTGAAAAAGCTCACATCTTCAGTTTTTATGGCAGCAAAAGTTCCCATTCCAAATCATTGAAATTTAAAATTAGGATAAATCACATTCACACCAACAATAAAATCCTTTTTTTTTTTTAAATCGATGCTTGAATGTACGTAGTTTGGCAAATTATATGCTTACATTTACCGGACAACCTCATTCATAAACCTCACAAATACAAATTAATTCAATTAATCCCTAAGATAAAGTCTACAATAGTCAAAGGCCAAAATAGTCAAAGGCCATCTATTGGCAAGTTTAGTCAAATCTATGTCTAAGATGGCAAAGCCCATGACTCTCTCTCTCTCTCTCTCTCTCTCTCTCTCTCTCTCTTAAAATGTCAATGTCATGATCGGGATTTGGAGGATGCCTTAGGAGGTGGTGGATTCACCATGAATAGTGATTTGAACACCAATATAATATATATACACACATATGGAGATATTAGATTATACAAATTACAGCAGAATTAAGCTCATTAATCATACTATAAAACCTTTGAGAGTGAGTGATTAAACATAGATTAAGACACAAAACAACAATAACAGAGAATCAATCCAGATTTATGCCCCTATATGTGATCTACGATAAAAATTATTTTCTTACTTAGATGTTTAATAGAAATATATATAGAAGCCCATATAAATCTCCATCTAGTTTTTATTAATTAACCTAGAGAAAGTATATGATATGGGAAACTTAGAGAAATTATATGTGAGTTTTAAAAAAGAAAGGGATTTATCTATAATATATTAAGTAACAAATTTGTGGAGGCATCATAAGTGAGTTTCCTATAACTATAGAATAACATCAATAACCAACATTACATTCATATCCCTTTGTATTTGTGATGAATGAACTCACTAAGTTGATTCAAGATAAAGTCCCTTGGTATATGTTTTTTGCAGATGCTATAAGTTTAGTAGATGAAACTAGACATAGACTTAAAGTCAAGTTAGAAAATTGGATAATTTTTCTTTAGCGTCTAACGGTTTTAGGACTAAAATAGAGTAAATAGAACATAAGTTTAGTCAAAGTAAAAAACAAAAATGAATGAGTTACAAGACTTAATGGTCAAAGGATACCAAAGAAAAAAAGTTTCTGAGGTATATAATATATATGAGGTATAATATATATGAGGTATTTAGGTACCATATAAGTAATCAATTCATTGTCCAAATGTTTATATAATATATATGAGGTATTTTGAAAATTAGAAGTATTGAAATTATGTATATGAACAGGAATTTGAACAATCACTAGTCTTGAAAAAATAAAGAAATTTGAACAATCTATAAAAATCAAAGCAAACACTAATAAATTTGTTTCTAGAAAAAATCAAAGTAGAACTGCAGAATTGTCATAGAAAAGGACTTCAATTAATATAGCCAACAGGAGTCGGTACAAAGCATTAATGATTCCCCATAATCTTCTGTAAATTGGAACACGTACAATCACATGTTCTTTAGACCTATTAGCTTGCAACATTTGAACTTACATCTGCAATTGAACATTCATAGTGTGTAATCATTTTTGATTCCCTACAGCTTGAGGCTTGTTGAAACTTCAAATAAAAAGTTCATCAGCCGTCATTCACTCAATTATATACCAAGAACCTTTTTTCTTCTTCTTTTTCAAAAACAAAATTATTGATGCTTTTGTCTATTAAAAAAAAACATGAATTGATGCTTTTGTTTCAACCTCTCAAAAATAATATGTGTGGTTCAAAATTCCAAATGTAATTATATATATCAGGTCGATACAAGGGAGACTTATAATTTAATAATTCTGCTGCTTTGACCAGGTGAAAGTTCAACGCCTGCCCTTGAAATTTTGGAAATAGTAATCATAAATCCATAAAATACATAGGAAAATTTAACAAATTATATGATTTTTTTTAATAAATTAATATGAAACTTAATAATTATAAATTTATAGTAGTTATTAATAGGATTAATTTTCTTTATTATTTATTATGATTGTGTTTGTACTTTGTACATGGAACTTTACATATACATACATACATACACACACACACACACATATATATATATATATATATATATATAGGATTCAGATTCTCTAGATTTATATGTATATTAAATGACAAAATTTTAATGAAGTGTGTAAATATATGGTGTTTTATAAAGAATATTACAGAATTTAAGGTCAACTTAAAAATATATATATATTAGAAGAATGATTCGAAAAAAAAAATGTGGGTTTTCATAATGTTATATGATAGTATTAGAAGTAGTTACAAAAATTCAAAGGATTTCATTTTATATACTATTATAAATATTATTATTGATTATAGATTTTTAATTTTAAGTTTTTCATTTTTTTCTACTAACATAGGATTATGGTAGAGAGTTTCGCTTCTAACCTTTAAGAATAATAGTTCAAGTCCGCTAGCTTGGACCCAATATCTTGTTGCATTAACACTTGTATTGTATACTAGTTAGGGTAGCACATGCAAGGCACGTGCTTACCGTGGAAAATAAAGTAGTGATTAAAATCAATTCTAGATTTTATTTGTATCACAAAATAAAGATATAAATTATTGAATTTTTAAAGTATATAGTACATTAATCAAAAGAGACATTAATTTTAAAAATTTTGATAATTATGTCATAAAAAGTTAATCTTATTCGTATAAGAATTTTGATTAACCACAAAGTTAGGGTAGCTATTTAACATATAAATATTTATTTTACTATAATAGTTTTTTAGTACTTACTTGCTAAAGACAATATATCTACTCTATGGAAACTTCTAAAAATAATAATGAATATCATCATCTTCCAACAATAAACAACTGAGTTTTGCTAAGAATTTATAAAATAAAAAAAATAAAAAAAGAAGAAGAAGATGATAACAAAGGCATGTGTCATCGAATTTTTCATTAGATAAATTATAATTTTTGAAAATTTAAACCAACAAAATCAACGTTCTTTAGATAACAAATAAAATATCTTATATCATCATTCCAAACTAAGAATTTCTATCATTTAAACCTCAAAATACATTAAGAAAATTTTTGGGATGTTAAAATTTAGTGGGAGTAATTTACACATTACACACTAAAATATTTTAAGAATCATAAGCTTTCATTAGGGTTTAACTGAGAGAATATTTAATAATATGACATATTTGCTCTTTTCCAAAATATTAAAGGAAAAATTGCTTGATTTTAAAGTTTAAAAAATAATTGTAAACTATCCCAAACATAAAGGATAAAAAGTTTTTTTCCCTAAGTTTTTGTTTTTGTATTTGTGTGTAAAACTATGTGTTTTTACTTAAAATGGTGTGTAAAAAAAAAAAAAAACAAAAAGTCAACCTAAGAAAATTGCTCGTAGAATAGTGAATGTTGGCCCAACAAAGTTGATTAAACCAACAAAAATTTTCTAAAAACACAACAAAATACCTTTATAATTTTGGTATATTTTATTTTAACTTGTAAAGAATTAACAACTCAGCAATTTTAAAAATATTGTGATGACATTAAAATGTCTTAATATTTTTTACACAAAAAAATGCTATGTCCATGAAATTTTCACAACAAATCATAAGTAGTAGGTTACTACAAGTTGTTATTGGTGGACAAAAAAATAGTTTCATTGGTAAGTTTAAATTAGAACCATTAACAATTTACCACATTTAATTTGTTATGAAAGTGTTGTGAAAATTATTGTGGATGTAGTACTTCTTTTTCACAATACTTTTATTTTTAGTTGTGGTTAGCTCTAGTATGATATTTATTATTTTATTTTGACCTATAATGAATTAACACATCAACAATTATGAAAATATTGTGCCAATTTGTGGTGTTAATATTTTATTATAATGTGAAAAAACACGAATTAGACAAACCAAAAATAATATAGCAAATCCACTACAGCTTTATGCATTCACCAAAAAAAAAAAAAATATAGTGGCTAGCAAAACAATGAAAATTAAACAAATTAAACCAAAACTATTGTAGTAAAATTACTGTAACTTTTCCCATTCACTCTTTTTATATATAGAAATATACATTGCACTTACAATGTAAATTTATATTGTAAACATAAAAATTGGCAAATGTTGTACACATTTGCAAAATTTGTACAATAATTTTTTTTTTCTTTTTTGCAAATGTATATAATATTTGCCACTTTTTGTGTATATACAATGTAAGCTTACATTACAAGTACAAAGTAAACATATAAAGATCCTTTTAAAAAAAAGTTATGCCAATTTGTAGTGTTAATATTTTATTATAATGTGAAACAGCGCGAATTGGACAAACCAAAAATAATATAACAAATCTGCTACAGCTTTATGCATTCACCAAAAGGAAAAAAAAAATAAAAAAAATAGAGGCTAGCAAAACAGTGAAAATTGAACAAACCAAAACTACTGTAGCAAAATTACTATAACTTTTCTCATTTACTCTTTTATATATAGAAATATATATTACACTTACAATGTAAATTTATATTGTAAACACAAAAATTGGCAAATGTTGTACATATTTGCAAAATTTGTACAATTTTTTTTTTTTTGGCAAATGTATATAATATTTGCCACTTTTTGTATATATACAATGTAAGCTTACATTATAAGTATAAAGTAAACATATAAAGATCCTTTAAAAAAATTTAAAAAAAAAAACTCAAACCAAATTGGTGAACTTGAAGAGGAAAAAAAAAAAAAAGTAAAAAAGCAACTTACTAAACCAAAAATACTATTCATAACATTGTTTATGAGCCTGTTGGCTCTTTTTATATATAGATATTGTACTTGTACTTCTTTAGGTGTATATAGATATTGTACTTGTACTTCTTTATCACCTAATAACTATATGAAGGTCTGGAGTCTTTAAAAAAAAATAACTATATGAAGGGCCTATATATACAACTATTTACATATACTACAATATTGTACAATACACTTTCTCTCAATTTTCGAACATTATAATCAATAATTTCTTGTAACAAGCTCAAGACTATCTTGATTACATTGCATGTTGGAAAATAGTTTGGATCTAAAATAGTTTGGAATTTTTTTGTTTTAACTCATGATGTGACGGTTGAAATAACCATTTATATGTAATTTTAGTCATGTGATTTTTTTAAAATAATACATATAAATGACCTTATAAATGTGGATTCCAGTTAACTTAGCTGGTAAAGTTTCTAATGGTTGTATAAGAGATCTGGAGTTCAATCTCCACTTACACCAAAAACTGATTGGTATCTTGGTCTAATAATAAAGAGCTATTATTAGGAGCGGACGTCATAAATTGAAACTCTCTCTAAAAAAAATGACCTTATAAATTGTCAGTTAATAAATTGGAAAAATAGCTACAAACCAGTTTTGAAGTCAAACTTTGTCCTTGATACCTATTATGTCTAATACCTCAAATGTTTTTTCTCCCTCTAAGCCTCATGGTCATCTTTGCCAAACAAATGAATCATTAACATATAAGGGATATGCATTACAATTTACAAGTGCTAGCTGCATATACATTTGAAGTACTTTTGTAATGAAATCTCAGCTATTGATAACTTATTGGTTAGAATACATTTTACACCTTTAAATGTTTGGCATCACTTTAAAATCAGTCATTCAACTTTAAAATCAATCATTCAACTATTTATAAAACCACCACATACTCTTAGTGTAATGGTCACTTCACAAATATAAATACTTATAAAATGTGGGAGGTAAGGACCGAGATTCAAGTCTCTAGTTAGGAAGGGAATTTCAAACACATACATTTAGATTTAGAATAGAATTTCTATCCTATATAAAAATAATAAAAATAAAAATTATTTATGAATACAATTTACACCTTCAACTTTTATAATAGCAAGACCTAAGTAAATTAGGTAAATTGAAAATTTTGAAAGTCGATGGTGTCAATTGCAAGTTTTAAAAATCAAGAAATCAGAATGACTCTAAACTTTAAGAATGAAGAACCCATTTTAACCTAACCGACGTATTATTTTTCAAGCTTGGCGGGTAGTATTGAAACAATATTGTACAGTCTTCACTCCATGGTGGTGTGCTGGTTATTGTATATGGGTGTCATTAATAACGTTGAATTTTCTTATTGTTTTAGACAAGCTTACCAAAATAATTATCTGTAAACGCGGTTCTTTTTAATTTGATGGGAACACTTAACAACTTTTCTTACGCGGGCTAATTAATTCACAAACCAAGACCTTTTGTACACGAAAATTTGACCAAATCTAGTAGTTCTAGAATTGGATACGCGGGCAGAAGTTTCAAGCTTGAATAGTCCAATAAAATTAGAATAGTAATCCAATTTGCCATCAAATATAGTATTTCTTACACTTCAGAAATTTTAATCCTAAAATGAAAATAATATCAATAAGTCCAGCTTTGAAGTATTTGTAGTAAAAGAATGTTTGATTATATATATTTTTTAGTATAAGATCTGGCTGTTCCAGCGAGCGTCCTGCTAGCTAGTTTGACCATATCATTACATTTCTGGATAATACCATTTTTCTATACGTAAGAAGGATTGTCCTTGAAGCAATACATATAAGTTCCTATGAAGAATTTTAGTGTTGATGAAATTTTCTTGTAAGGCATGCTAGCTAGCTGGTTAGATTAATTAAGACTATGTCTTCATTTTCCTATAGTCAATTTTATAGAGTATCTCATCACATGGAACCACTACATTGCTTTGCATTATGAGCCATTGTCTCCATTTTAGGTGAAACTAATAAGAACTACAAGTCAGCATAATTAAAATTGGACAAATTGTACAGCTAACACCGTGTTCATGGAGGGGAAAATTGAGTGAGCATTGGAAAAAGTCAAGGGAAATAAGGGAGAGAAAATCACTTGTGTGAATTCTTTGAAGAGCAATAATACATCCAGAATTTGTGTGAATTAAGCGAAGGTTCCTTTCATTGGTCACAAATATTGAAAGAGAAGAGTAAGTATTGGATTATCATTTGTGTCAAACAATTGTACATACAACACTCAGAATTTACAACAAAATTAATTTATTATGCCAACCCTTGATTAATCTAGGGTTACAGTTGATGTAATAAGGACTAGTAATATGGCCAAGACTAGGGCACTGGCTTTTACTTAGGATAGAGAGAATTTTGGTCACATAGGAAGTTCCACTATTTTACATGGCTTTACTCATGTAGTCTGCTGTTATGCCCTATGTCCTAGCTAATATTGCAAGCCAGAGATATGTTAAGTAATGAACTACTTTTCCTTTTTTGAAAGGACTACTTTTCCTTTCTAAAAAAAGGACTACTTTTCCTAGATATTTAGAACAGTTAACCGACGATTGAATTTTTCTATGAAATAAAAGATTCTTAAATCCTACATCATACATATGAAAATTCCACTTCTTTTTTTTTTTTTCACTCTCATCAAACGTAAGAGATTGACTTTTCTACTCATTTGCTTAACATACAATTAAACTCTTGGCTCCACTTTCACCTACTCACCCCCCACTAACTCTCCCTATATAAAGGGTGCAATATGGTGTCTCACAATGCAAGTCCATCTCTCAAATTTCAATTCCATTTCAACATCCCCAAGACAAAGGAAAAAAATAAAACTATGTTTACATTTTCAGTTCAAGTAACGATTCTCTTTACAAGTTTATTGTTTTCAAGTTCTATTGCTCAACTGAACCCTACGTTTTACGATACCACGTGTGCAAATGTGTCGAGCATTGTACGTGGTGTAGTGCAGCAGGCTGCACAGAATGATGAACGAATTGGTGCCAAGCTCATCCGCCTTCACTTCCATGATTGCTTTGTTGATGTAAATTTCTCTCTTGATCATTCAGTAATTTCTGCAAATGTGTGTACGTATGTGTATGTTTTTGCGTATATAAGAAGAATAGCATATATATGCATGCACAATGAAGTCAAGAAGAGTTGTGCTTTAAATTAATGGCCCTTTTTAACCCATTGTTTGTAGTTTGCACCCTTGTACGCACGTATATGAGCTTTAGAACACAGCAAATAGTGTGTCACATGGACCCAGGAGATTTTGCATTGAAATTTTCTTTTGTATATACTTTATATTTTCGAATGCTACCACATATATTTCACTATGTGCATCTGGTCATGTAGGGGTGTGATGGCTCAATTTTGCTAGATGACGCAGATGGCATAGCGAGTGAGAAAAATGCAGCTCCTAATGCCGACTCAGCAGCTGGGTTTGATGTGGTCGATGATATTAAAACTGCATTAGAGAATGTTTGCCCAGGAGTAGTTTCATGTGCTGATATTTTAGCCATTTCCTCTCAGATATTGGTTTCTATGGTAATATTCACTAATTCTATCATCATATCGTCCTATATATAAAACATTTTAGTTTTTCATTATTATTAGCATATTATAGCTAATATATATACTATATAGTAATTTCCATCTTGTTATTTTGCACTCAATTAATTACTTTTTTAATAATAATAATAATAATAATAATAATAATAATAATAAAACGTTCAAATTACAATTAATAAACAAAATCTTTTAGTAGCAAAATTACTTAAAAACTTAAACAGGCCAGCCAAGAGGACATGGGGAAAAAAAAAAAACACCGACAAATTAAACCTAGACACATGACAACTTAGTCTGTTCTTGATGATATCATGTTTGGACAAAACTTAATATATATACATATATATATATATATATATATATATATATATTCTCTATATATATCTTAAAAAATATTCTTATAATATCATATTATAGCTATTTCTTCATTCATTTGAACATGTATGAATGTACTATAAATTCTTCAAGGACTACGTATGTAAAATTTCTTATAATTTGTTTAATTGTTACGCTAATTCTAAGTTGATGTTACAAGTTATCTAATGGTCAAACCAACTACTCTATAAACACTATCGACCTTCTTCTAATTAATAATTATGGTGAAAGACAGATTACTGGATTTCATAGATAAAAAAAATCTACAAGACTTCCCGTACAAAAATCAGGCTAAGTACATATTTTCTAAAGCTCCACATAATGATTTAATACTATTATTATTGAAGAAATCATGATCTGAAACAATTTTAAAAAATGTTGTTAATTTCTTTTCTAACGTTGTCTTTTTTAATTTGTAGTAAACAATGAGCATAGACTATGATATAAAAATGGGTATGAGTGTTGTGACCGTATGAGGCGATCAAGATATAAATAGAATTATAAAACAACGTACAAAGAACTTCTATTTGTAAAATATGAACCATATGGTTATTTATGGAACTCATATTTGAGCTTCGAAAAAAAAAGATTAACATTTTTGCAACACAAATTATGATTTGAGGGTTTGAATAATTGACTCGTATATGTAGGCACTATTATCAAATATAACTTAATTACATATTGCTAACTCTATTTAAATCCTCAATTTTTTATTTTTTATTTTTTTGGAGAAGGAAATCCTCAACTTAAATAGTATTCGAGTGAATAAAAATGCATGGTAATATATAGTAGATAGGGATTTCATTGCCCCAACCCAATGAACAATAAACTGACTGTTGCAGGCTGGAGGCCCAACATGGGAAGTTCAATTGGGAAGAAGAGATAGCAAGTCAGCCAACCAAGCAGGTGCTAATACTTCCATTCCAAGTCCTTTTGAAAGCCTTAGCAACATCACAGCCAAGTTTACTGCTGTGGGACTTGATTCCACTGATCTAGTTGCTTTATCTGGTAAGTAAAAACAATCACAAAAACAACCAAAGTCTGATATTATTGAAGCTTAATATTTTTTTTTCCCATAAACAAATTTCACACTCATTCAGCATTGCCTATAGGTCATGTCACATCTATGTCCAAAATTTCTTTATAGAGGCATCCCATGTCATACTTATACTAAGTGGGCGTTTGGATTCCACTGAAAAATGCTGCGTTTGCGTTTGCAGTTTTTTTTTTTTTTCAGTCGCAGTTATTGACCCAGTCTTCTGTGAACAGTGCATTCGTGCACTGTTCACGGACCCACAAATTTCACTTTTCAGCAACTTTTTCATTAAAAATGGGTCCCGCGGTACTATTCACACATTTTAAAATTATTTTGCTACAGTGTTTTCAGTTTTCAGCAATAAGTTTTATCCAAACAGATCTTAAGTCTGTGAATTTTATAATGTGATTATCAGGAGTTCTAATTGTTACTTAGATGTCACATGCGGTTAACATGATCTCGGACCCTTTCACTATATGTATAAGACTAACGTTTTGAAATTTGATGGATATGGTTGTTTTTCAGGTGCACATACATTTGGGCGGGCACAATGTAGGGTTTTTAGTCACCGGCTTTACAACTTCAGCAGCACCGGAAATCCAGACCCCAGCCTAGACACAACATACTTGGGAACGCTTCGCCAAACATGTCCGGACGGTGGGAATGGCAATGCCATAACCAATCTTGATCCCTCTACTCCTAATGGCTTTGATAATAACTACTTCACAAACCTTCAAAACAACCAAGGCCTTCTCCAAACTGATCAGGAGTTGTTCTCAACTACTGGGGCTGACACAGTTGACATTGTAAACCGTTTTGCTAATAGTCAGAGTGAATTCTTTGACAATTTTGCTAAGTCAATGATTAAAATGGGAAATATAAGCCCCTTGACAGGAAATAATGGAGAGATAAGGCTTGATTGTAAGAGGGTCAACTGAAATATATGACACTAGGAAAAAATAATGAACCAACGTACCAATTTCAAATCATTTCCTGAACATTTCTTGTTCTTTTCTTCTTATTGTTTTTGTTTTCTGGTTATACATCTTAGAAATGTTTCTTTATATTCAATTGTGTTTAATAAAGTGAAAAGAAAAGGTTTTAGAGCACAGTTATCCTTATTATACCTAATTCCTCACACTTCAATAACATTGTGAGTAGGTTTTAATTATGCGTGCCAAGTAAATTTGAAATACCAAAACATTGAAATCAACAAGGAAAGATGCCCTCCTAGATTGATACATAAATGAAAGTGACCTCAATCAATAAGAAATACAACATCTATCTATTTACAGGGTGAAAAAAAAAATTGGCACCTTTCAATTTTCCCAAAACAGCATTTCCAAAGAAGTTTCTATAATATCTTATTACTCCTTCCATATACGACCAGATATTTTCAGCTTCAACTCCTGCTTATCACCACCCGAAAATAAGAGTGCCAAGTTTCTCTGAATGATTAATCCATCTTGACTATCCCGTACTTTCTTATGGCTATCACGGATACTCCTTGGTATACCTTGCCATGTAAGTTTCCTTCCATTTCTGCCAACTTCCAGACTGTAGCTAAATTGCTTTGCCTCATCTTCATCACCCATGAACCGCAGGAAGGCCATGTAAACGGGTGCCATTCCTAGAAGGAAAGCCTCAAAATGCAAGCAGAACTGACGGCCAAAACAGTTGAAGACCTGCACCAGATGAAAGAATTACAAGATAGTTTTTTAGATGGTTGGTGCAAATCAAATAGAATTGGATGCAAGAGAACAAAGTTGCATTACATCACCATTAGGATATTGGTGATAATGGGATAAGGTACAAGATAATGCACAAATATAGCTTCCTTTTTCAGCCTTCCATAAGCTTAAGCCCAGTTCCACCCATTCATTTCACAAGCCAAATAAAAGGCAGAAAGAACTTTTCTTTTTTTTTTTGACAGATTGAATCAGAAAAGTAAATGCATAATTCCACAGGAAATCCAGCTGGCATTCATCATATCCCATCAAGGACAATTGTGAGGTTCATATTTATTTTCTTGTATTCCATGTTGAAGCAACCAAATTGACTTTTCTTCATGAGGTGGGAAAGAATTTTCCCCTGCCTTTACCTCATATAACACACTCGTGCAATTTTCCTTGATGTGTGTGTATGTTGTTGGGGGGGGGGGGGGGGGGGGGGCGCTGAGAGAGAGAAGAGCTCTTACAGTTAACATCCACGTAGCATTCCCAACTTCTTGGGGATTGGATTTCACATATCTGTGGCTGAAACTACACCCATCATGCATGTCAACCTTGTGATCATTCTTGAGATGCATGACAAGGAATGGGATATCACCAGTCACAGAACAATCAGCTCCAGCATAAGGGCAGTTGTATGGACGATATTTACAGTTTTTCTCATGTTTGAGCTTGCTGTAGTATGGAAAAATATCATGACAACCCAATATTTGGTACCTGCAAGGGAGCTCTAAGGACTCTGCTACTTTCTCTAAAGCCAAGCACCTTATATTTCCAAGCTCATGTCGGCACGCAGGGCAACAGTTGTGCACTCTAACCTTGCAGTTTGAACATAGAGTGTGGCCACTTGGACACTATGACACCAAATAAAATAAGTTATTATGATTCAATGTTCCATGTCTTTACAAAAATTTTACTAAATTTCTGAAAGGAATGCAATGCTAAATAGAATATTTTAAATGCTTAAAACTATCAAACAGTTTTATGACTGTTGAATTGCAAAATAAAATAGAAAATAGAAAAGAAGGATCCATGATGGATGAAGCGTTTGAAATTATCATAGCAAGGACATTTTATATACAATTTAAAAGAATGATCAAAATAAATTTAGAAAGATTTCTGAAAAGAGCCAACATTCCAGATAACAGCTTTGGCAAATATAAGATTAGTCAACTCAATTAACATGTCACCCTTACTCACAAGGACTTCACTTCTTGACTGAAAACTTAATATCATTCTTGAATTTTTCTAAACTGATTTAAGATAACTTCAATGTCATTTCGTATCACAATTTCTAGTTGTTCTTAACAATGAATGCTTCATAAACTACAGTAAAGTTGTTTTGTGTGAAACCATGTAACTTTGTAACTCTGCTTATAAGCAATAATGCCCAAGTATATTCTCATTAGAAAAAGGAATATTTTGTAAAGAAATGAAATACCCCCCCCCCCCCCCCCCCCCCCAAAAAAAGAAAAAAATTATCATGTAAGTTCAGAATCTATGAGAACATACCTGGTATATTGGAGGGTACATCAGATCCATGCAAACAGGACACTCAAGTAGGTCTTGCACATCATTATTTGAGGGCCTTCCAGGATTTCCACCTAACCCAGGGTCAGCTTTTCTATAAGTTGAACTTCCTAACTCAGCACTAGAAGTTGCCAGATCCGGATCCATAGATGTAGTGCAAGACTCAGTCACTTCCTTGCAGAACATGTTTTCCTGTCAATTGTGAATGCTGATATGTTCTCCTCAAAATCGGATCAATATCAAAATCTACTCTCTCGTGTCACTTTTTGTAATGTCTGGATGGATTTACCTTGTCATACCTACCACATTAGAAGCTCAGTTACTGCTGTAGGCTATATGTTACAGAAAATTGTTTTAGGTAGTTACATGAAAGCTTGATTTCTATTAACAAAGGCAGAAATATTAGAAACCAGTCTAAAGTTTTAAAAAAGGAATTTTAAATTGAAACGCATAAAAACTTTCTTAGGAAAGTGTACTAAAATTTTGCATAGATTTTCTAAAGGAACTAAATACTAAATAGAGACTAACAACAACTAGTAAAGAAAAGAAGGTACTTTTCACACAGACAATTCATAATGAAAGCATCAATCGTATACAGAAGTGATAAAGATATGCTGTGGTATAAAACATTTACTCTTCTTTTCTTTACAAATTTGTTTCTTCTCTATGAAGATGGCCATATACTTGTTACAACTTACAAGTAACTAAATTATGTACTTACCCAAAAAAAATATGATTATGACATTGTCAATAACTATGTTTGATTGGCCATGTCTAATCAGCGGTAGGATGCAATATGAAAAACAAGAAATGTGCCAGATTCTTCTGCTCCCAAGTCCCAACATCAGTAAAAAGAATATTAGAAACCAGCTCACAGATTTAATTTTTTGTATACCCGATTTGTTTTTTTGATCGAAGGTTATATACCCAATTGAAACCTTACTTTTTCTCAAATCTGTATATACCAGAACCTAATGAAGGTCCATGCAACTGCAAGGGGGAAAGCACAACTTGCAATACCCAAGAAGAAAATATAGAAGAGTTTCATATGGTTGAACACCTTAAGAATTTTTTTTTTTATTGATAATCTTCAATCTTTATTGAATTAAACTGGATAGCAGTCAGCTTTACAAACAGACACTAAGGCAGCTGGCTGACTGTGATTATTGAAAAAAAAACATTCTAGGGAAGCAAGAGACAATCCAGCTGTCTTATGGGCTGCTCCATTACATTCTCTTTTAACCCAAGCAAAGGAAAAACTACTAAAAGACTCAGAAAGACATAAAATGTTGACTACATATCTTAGTTCTTAGGTTCTCTAAGGAAAGCCTGGGAGGACAAAACATAAATAGTCAGGGAAATGCTCTGTATTTTTCCTAGGAGGAAGCTATAAGCAAGCATCTTATTAGAGGTTGCTTCAACAATGGAATTTCCTGTTCACACGTAATCCTAACAAAATTATTATAGCAGGAAGAGTTAATTGTCAAAAGATAATTTGAGCTTGTAATTAAAGAAAGGGGTAGGATTCAAAAGTGGTGCAGACAGCACCTACTTCAGTTGAAATAACCAATAAATAGGCTCAAAAGTAGAATTATGATCCCCTTTTATACCCTTAGGAGCTGGAGAAATTTTGTGGAAAAAAGTCCTAAGATTTCACAGCCAAAATGCTGCTGATGGTTCACAGAATACGGAAGAAGATAAATGAAACTACAATCAAAGGCAAAATTTTAACAATCTAGATTGTTTACCTCAAGGTGTTACATTACTTGATAAAAGAGTAACAGAATACTTGCACCACGCAACATATAACAAACGTAGCCTTCCCCTTACTTCTAAAATCATCAAGTCTTCAAAAACTATCACAACTTCACATGGGAAATAGCCTTCTTTTAAGAACCACGGATTAAGAATATGCAGAGTAATAGAGATAATTAATCTGTCAGGAAAAGGGTTAGTTAGAAATGGGAAGGGAAAGAAGGGGATGGTTAATTAAATACAACCAGAAGGGCAAAATCAAATTTAAATCTACCATGTGAACATAAGAATCCCCACATCTAATCTGTTACTTTTGTCATTTTCCACATGCATGAACCCCAAAAAAAAAATGTTAATTTAGTTCATAAGCAAACAGAACCGACACTTTCAAATCCCCCCCTAATAATGCAAAATTTACATGAACTAGTGCGAGTCTCCACCATATACGATACTTTCAATAAACTAATCAAAATAGAAAGAATATATAGCAATAGACCAACCAAAAAACATCAACATCTAGATGAAAAATTAAGTCCATGTCTTTTTAATAATCAAAATCACAGACAGAAAATAAGGAACAGACAGAACAAAAACTAACCAAGAATTGCAACACCCAGATGAGCCCAGATGAGAATTATAGCCCAAGCACCTGATCAACCAGCATGAAATGCACAAAGAATTAAACAAACAGTACAAAATAGCTCAGAACTGCAATACCCATATGAGATTTTTAGCCCAAAATGCAGGAATGAATATTCATTGTTCAATCCACTTGAGCATCCAATAATTGTATCATATTTGGACCCTCACCAAATATATTACAACTTGTGACTTGTGACTAGTGAGTTGGAGCAGTGTCCTTGAAATCTGGCTCCGGAGATTGCGTGTCTTAGCCCGATTTGTGGCCTAAAACACTGAAGCCAGAGTCAAAGAAAAAGATTTGGATTTGTCTCCCTTAATGCACACTGGTCACCTATTGATTTGTACAGCAAATATAAATATAAGAGTGATGAGCCTGCGTGAGATATAATCTATGTGCCTATACTCACACCATGCAATTCTGGCAATATTTTAGTGTAGTAATAATTGTCTTTGTTGGTTTTGTTGTGTACATTAATGGTGCTGTGTTGTCTTCTGTAACAGTGACTCTTATTTATCAGTGGTAGCTTTTTTAGAGGTTTCTTGCTTTCTTTGACATTGGCAAACAAGGTGACATTTCCCGCACGCAACGTTTGAATATTTTTTTCACTTTTCTACTTTTGTGTTGGGACAATCAAGCCGTTAAAAGTTAGCACTTTGGGAAAACAAAAATAAGTTCAAACTTGGCGACGAATCGGATCCAGCTAAAAATTAGCATGAAATGTAGCACATTTTTATAATATTTTTACAACAAATTTTAAATAGTGCATCAAAAAAATAATGTAAGTAATAAGCACAAATTATTTCACTTAAGATTTTATATAAAATATTAAAAAACATAACATTATTCTTTCAGTACTAGAAAGGTTTGGTATATAATTTTTTTCGCAATTTATTTCATAACTTGTTGAGATAATAAGTTCTAATTTGTGCAATGTTACTTTCATATTTGCTCATTTTTAATGTATACTAATCACAACATATTATCCAAGTAATTATGAAAAAAATTGTAATTGGTTAATTTAGTTAGACTTATTTTATTATAATTAACCCTCAAACCAAACAGTTGTAGATGTGGAAGCTTTGTGTGATTGAATTAAGAAACGATCACGTTCTGACACATAAACAGAAACACGAACAGAATCCAAGGTAACCAAGGACGAATGACAAAGACTGCTGCGAAGGGGTAATTTTGCATTAGTGTGGGAAATATATAAATAAATAAGTACTTTTGAAAAAGGCACACGCTCTTTTTTGTAAAAGTGAGATCGTAAATTCAACCTCATTAAAAAAAAAATCAAGATCCACCAAGTACACACGTATAATTATTAATAAAAAACATGATTAATATAATCAGATATTATTTAAGTATTTCAAAGGTTGTGATTATTTTTCTTAATTTAAAAAAAATAATAAATTATAAATCACATCCTAAAGTTTAAGAATAATTAGATTTTACACCATAAAGTTTTAGAATTTTAATTTTACCGCTTGAAATTTTGGTTATTTTGATTTTACATTCTGATATTTTCGAATTTAAATTTTATGCTCTAAAATTTGAAAGTATTTGAATCTGGAAATATTTGAATTTTACACCTAAAGTTTCAAAATTTAAAGGTATAAAATCCAAACACTTTCAAATATTAGGAGGCAAAATCCAAAATTTGAAACGTCATGTGTAAAATCTAAACAACCTAAACTTTAAGAGGTAAAATCCAAATTCTGAAATTTCAGGGTATAAAATTCAAACACCCCTAAACTTTAGGATTGTAATTTGCAATTTACCATTAAACTATTAAGTTGATAACATGGCTAACATCTAATGTTAGAATCCCTCTAAAGGTACTTTATTAAAAATAATTAGTAATTTTATAATCCAATGGTATCATTAAGATCGAAACTATGCATATATGATATAATGAGTTTCATATTTTACTAATAAGGTAATTTTTTTTTAAATAAAAATAAAAAATTGAGAGAAAGCCATTGAAATCTTCTCAAAATGAGAAAAAGCTTGACCATTCATGTCACAATAAGCATTTGAAATTAAAATTGATTCTTGAGAAAGAAAAGAAAAATTGACACACAATGGGAGAAAAAAAACTCAATTTTAGTCTCACATAATTTGTTTAAGAAAGTGTGAGAGTACTAACAAAAAGGAAAAAAAGAAAAATGATCATATTCCAATCCTTCAAAGAGTTACATGGAAATCTTATAAGTCCACTTGTTTTGAAGTTTTCAACATTAAACAAAATCTATAATCTTTCTCGCATTTACCATTATGAGGGCATTCTGGTAGTGGCCTTATTGGTTTCGGGTTAGGAAGTTTTAGATTTAATCTACCACACTATTAATACATGAAATTTTTGAAGTGTCTTCATGAGCATGAAGTGAGATAGTTTGATTCAAGATTGGAACACATTTTTTTTTAATTCCCAAAATAAAAAAAATCTTTCTCAAATTTGCAACAAATGACTTTTAGAGAGAGTAACTTTCTTACTTTGATTGGTTCACAATAAAAAAACTATTGCAATATACAAGATATTAGTATTTGAGGGGGAAAAAAACTGAATTTCAATTTTAAGTTTAAAATGGCTTAAATAAAACATGAAAAGTACAAAAAAAAAATATTCTATTAATCTATTGCATGAAAAGTACTAAATACGGGGCACGTTTAATAGACTGTAAATGTAATTACATAGGAATAGGAATAGGTATTATAAGAAATACAAGATGTTGTAATGTAATACTTATTATTATTCATTTGTTTGGTAACAACACAATAATAGAACCTTGAAAACAATGGAATAAAAGTAATTTTGATCAAATTTAAGATATATTTTAGGAAATATCTTACTCATATAATTATATTTTCTAAAAAATAATATTTTTTTAAAATTTGAAAGAGAGATTAGTTATTTTTTTATGGTTTTTTTTTTTCATAATTGTTATGTACATGTGGAAAGTTTGTTTATTTAGAAATATATTAATTCTAAAAATTAATACACCTACTAAAGAATAGTTATTACATCTCTTTTAGAAATCAATAGTTATTCCTCATTTTAAAAAATAATCTATATATATAATAATAGTTGAAGTGAAGAAAAACTCAAATTAGAATTTTAAATTAGAGTTCCAATTTTGCACCATGTGTCCTAAATTTTTTTATTCTTAAAGAATTTTATTTCTTAATTTTAAAATAAAATATGGGATCATATCATAAATATTCATTCAAATAAGTTATTAAGTACAAAAACCAAAAAATCTATAATAAATGAATCACAAAAAAAAAAGTGCTTCACAATATTTATAAAAAAAATGGACAATTTACATTTTATATATAATAATATCCTTACAAATTTTTTTAAAGGATTAACAAAATATAACAATGACTATCAATAGTATTTAAATTATATATATATATATATAGGAATTAAATTATGCATCTTATTGTATATCTTTAAGTGTATCTATGCATATGCATGGAATTACATGTTAGTTATTCATAAGAAATGACTATTTCTTGTAATAAAAATATAATCAAATTACTGAATAGCTATATTATAAGAATAACTATTACATTATAGTGCTTATTACAGTCTATCAAGTGTGCCTTAAATGTTGTTATTAATTTTAGGTTATTAATATGTAGTGTTCGTTTGGCAAAAAATATTTTTGCCAGCTTATCTTACTATTCAGCTTATTTTTACTACTATTCATAGGTCTCACACTAATTTTTGGTATTATTTATGGGTCCACTATACTATTTCAGCTAACTTATACCTTTATTTGTAATATTTTCAGTAAAATGTTTTCAGTTTTAGCAAAATAAACGGATCCAAATGGACATACAGATTTGAATCAAACTCAAGGGAGCTCAAACCTATTTGTATCAAAGCATTTAAATAATGATATTTCTCAACCTCTCGTCAAATTTCAAATTTACTTCAACTTATCTCCTCATAAAATTACATTAAATAATTATTATCCAAGCATCAGAGGCAAAAGGGGATGTAGCTCAGATGGTAGAGCGCTCGCTTAGCATGCGAGAGGTACGGGGATCGATACCCCGCATCTCCACCAACCCACCGCTTTTCCCTCAACTTTTTTATGCCATGATTTCAACGCCACGTGTCACACTTCGGTTCGGCTCAACCATTCCCAACGCAGCCAAAGTTTGCCAAACACAGCAACAGCCACCGCATCCTCGCCCACTCCACATGGGACCCACAAAAGATGTCACAAGATTCACCAACACTAATCATCTTCCACATGCCCACAGTCATAGATAGATAGATAGATAGATAGTCACAGGATATAATTTAAGTACACACAAATCAACGTGCGTTGTATCGAGTTGTCTCGTTCATAGTTTCATAGTAAAAAACAGAGACTTTTGGCTTAGAGTGAGTGAGGGAGATTCATTCATCTTAAAAACTCGTATTAAAAAATAAAAATAAAAATCCCAACAAAATAATTGAAACCCAGAAATTGAATTCATTAAAAAATGAGTTCATCAAAGACAGTAAGGAAATTGCAGGTGGTGTCTCCAGTCCCAGCTGACATAGACATAGCCAACTCGGTTCAACCTCTCCACATCTCTGAGATTGCCAACGAACTCAATCTCAGTCCCAACCACTATGATCTTTACGGCAAATACAAGGCCAAGGTCTGGTTTTTCTTTTTCTTTTTTTTATAATCAAAACCCACTTTTTATTAACTTTTTTTTGGATGGTTAGGCATAGAAATAGATGAGCATGCATTGAATTGAAGTGGGGATTTGCCTTTTGTTTTCTTTCAGTAAGTACAAGATTGAAAATTTAATGATAGATCAGTTTTTGATATCTGTTGGGTATTTTTGCATTGGAATGTGCAGGTTTTGTTATCTGTGCTTGATGAGGTTGAAGGATCTAAAGATGGGTATTATGTGGTGGTTGGAGGGATTACTCCTACTCCTCTTGGAGAAGGCAAGTCAACTACTACTGTTGGGCTCTGTCAAGCATTGGGAGCTTTTCTTGACAAAAAGGTAATTTAGAATTGATTATATATCTATGAAATTCATCATTCATTTTGACTTCTATCAGTGCATTTCTTGAATTGACACTGTCAACAAAATCCAAATTGAGCTTGTGCCGACCTAGTGCTTGTGGAAATGCTCTCAATGACTACTGAAGATTACAAGAATGTACAGATCAGTTCCATGAATTACTATATTTTGGGCTATATATTTCTCATTAATGTAATCCGACATTTAGTTTTGTCAAATCTAATTCCTACACATGTAAGGACAAAATTAACAATCACAAATTATCTGTAGATTACTTCGTTTTTATGCTATAAATCAATTGACGAGCATGGTGTTGCTCTCTGTTGTCTATACTTTCTCACTTTTGATTGATGGAAACACTGAGCCTGAGATCTTCAAGGATAAATGAGTCAATTTAACAATACTAGAGTGGTAGTGAGATTTGTAAGCACGCACCGCTGTAAAATCAAAGAGGATCTGTTCACATGAAATGCCTGGTGAGTTGTGAACTATAGGACGGATTTACAGAGGAAATTTGGATTTGGTAGACTTAGAAGATTTGCTGCTGTTAACATCTGTGCTGTTAATGCAAGTGTTTAATGAATTTTTTCCTGTATTTAGCCTCTCGTCCTGGTAGCAGTTGAGGTTTCTTGGTCTACAACTATGGTTGTTTTGTATATTATTAATGAGTGACAGTCTCTTCCTAAGTCCCAGCTCAGTCTCTATCTGCTAATCTGATTTTGTTATGAAGCTTTCACTTTGTCTGAGAAGAGTGAGTTATGAAAGCATCAATTATGGTTCCTGTTATCAGATGTAAAATATTCTTACATGCCATCTCAAAATGGTCACTCTCTATTTGGAAACAGGTTAGGCTATATTCTGACTTGCAATCCTTTGTGCTTCTGACGTTAGGTCGTTACCTGCCTTCGTCAACCATCACAAGGACCTACTTTTGGAATCAAAGGGGGTGCAGCAGGGGGTGGTTACAGTCAAGTGATCCCAATGGATGAGTTCAATCTTCACCTAACAGGAGACATTCATGCAATAACAGCTGCAAACAATCTTCTAGCTGCTGCCATTGATACCCGGATTTTCCATGAGTCAACCCAATCAGACAAGGCTCTCTTAAACCGTTTATGTCCACCAAACAAAGAAGGAAAACGAAGCTTTAGCAACATAATGTTTAGACGTCTGAAGAAGCTTGGTATCTCAAAGACCAGGCCTGAGGAGCTTACACCACAAGAAGTCAAAAAATTTGCTAGGCTTGATATTGACCCTGATTCACTCACATGGAGGAGAGTAATGGACGTAAATGACCGGTTCTTGAGGAAGATTACTATTGGCCAGGGTCCTGAAGAGAAGGGGATGGTGAGAGAAACAGGATTTGATATTTCAGTTGCAAGTGAAATCATGGC
This sequence comes from Castanea sativa, assembly GCF_040712315.1. Taxonomy (NCBI): domain Eukaryota; kingdom Viridiplantae; phylum Streptophyta; class Magnoliopsida; order Fagales; family Fagaceae; genus Castanea; species Castanea sativa. Next base: position 47,592,381 of record NC_134020.1, on the reverse strand, counting down.
AGTTTTGGCCCTGACAACATCCCTAGCTGATATGAGAGAAAGGCTTGGGAATATGGTGATTGGAAATAGCAAGGCTGGTGACCCTGTAACTGCTGATGATCTTGGAGTTGGAGGTGCTTTGACTGTGCTAATGAAAGATGCTATTAACCCCACTTTAATGCAGACTCTTGAGGGAACCCCCGTTCTTGTTCATGCTGGTCCTTTTGCTAATATTGCGCATGGGAATTCTTCTATTGTGGCCGATAAGATTGCACTAAAACTGGTGGGACCTGGAGGGTTTGTGGTCACAGAAGCAGGTTTCGGGGCTGATATTGGAACTGAGAAGTTCATGAACATAAAATGCCGATATAGTGGTTTAACACCTCAGTGTGCTGTTATTGTGGCAACGATAAGGGCTTTGAAAATGCATGGTGGTGGGCCAGAAGTTATTGCTGGGAAGCCTCTTGATCATGCCTATTTAAATGAGAATGTTGCTCTTGTTGAAGCAGGTTGCGTGAATCTAGCCAGGCATATCTCAAACACAAAGGCTTACGGTGTGAATGTCGTTGTTGCTGTGAACATGTTCTCTACCGATTCTGAGGCAGAACTCAGTGCAGTCAGGAATGCAGCGCTGGCTGCTGGGGCATATGATGCCGTGATTTGTACTCATCATGCCCATGGTGGAAAAGGAGCGGTTAGTCTCTTCATTCCCTTCCCTAATTAGTTTATTTAATCCAAAAGGCCATCACTCTCTACACTTTAAAACATTATGACTAAATAAGCTTTATTTCATGGTAAATTTTTCATCCATCTGGGTCTTGAACGCATGACCTCACCATCCACCTTGCTCTTACAAGGGGAGGATGTGCTTTTTGAGCTGAAGTTCATTGGCAGAAAGGCATAAGGTTATATAAGAGAAAAATTAATTGATCTATTACTGTGACCACTCTATGGACTATCCCAAGTGAGAAGTTTGGTTTGCTTACAAATTCCAGCATAAACTATCTTTCTTCGAATTGCAACCCCAACTTAACCTTGTGATAATCTCTAAACTCACATCAGATCCGGCCTTATTTTTATGTACCCTCTGTATCATGCACTTATATTCTTTAACCTAACCTAGAAAAGGCCTTTAATAATAAGTTGTGACGTTGAATCATAAATTATTCCTGCTCCTGCATTTTCATGCCTTCTCCAATGTTATGTTAGATTTCTTGACAAAAAGAACACCACCTAATGAAATAGATATCTTGGACCACTAGAGATACGCACTATCCAGCAGAGGACTATGTGTGGTCTCATTTTTTGTTGTCTATTGAATCTGCGGACGCCAGAAGATGGAATGCTGGTAGCAGTGAAACTCTGAATTCTGCTCCTCCCTTCACATGTGGAGATAACATTTTATGTTTCTAAAACTGCAAGGGATGGATTTTTTCACTAATTGATAAAATTATCATGATCTTCAGGTTGACCTTGGCATTGCAGTTCAGAAAGCCTGTGAGAATGTCACACAACCATTAAGGTTTTTATATCCGTTGGATACTGGTATCAAAGAGAAAATAGAGGCAATAGCAGGGTCATATGGTGCCAGTGGTGTTGAATACTCAGAGCAGGTAACCTCCTAACCTCTAAAATATTGTTTTAGCAGTTCACTTTCTAATTGCATGATCAATGATTTTAAATCCTGTCTTTTAAGGGTTTTAATTTTAAGTTTGACATCAATTTTTATTGAATTATACTCAAAGCTGACATTTATTTAGTGCACGATTAGTCTGTTGAGGATTCATAGCGGACCCCAAAGTTTGGGACTTTGTTGTTTGTTGGTTTAAAAAAAAATTTTGAGTGCATCTGAAAGTGTCTTAAAAATAACGTTGCTCAGACCAGGTGAAAGTGAAGAAATATGACAAGAATTTTTTATGAAGTACTGTTAATTAGGAAACCAATATGCCTGGAGAAAGTGTTGTGTAGCTCTTTTCCAGCTCATGGCCAAATCACCCAGGAAACTGTTTGCTATTAGTTTTACAGGATACAGATTTGTCCTTTTTTTTTTTTTTTTTGGTAATAAGAATTTTATTGAAAAAACTGAACATTGTGTTCACGATAGTGAACTTTTTGAACAAGAACAAGATACAGATTCTTATTGACATTGAACTAATAATCTTGTACTGCAATCACAATAGTTGGTTTCCCAATGAGCATGTTTTTGAGCACAAATAGAAGTCACAAATGTCAATATTTTGAATTATCCAACCGTTTGAACCTCGCTTATTGACCCATCTCCTCTTTGTCTAAATAGGCTGATAAGCAGATTGAGATGTACAGCAAGCAAGGTTTTTCTGGTCTGCCAATCTGCATGGCAAAAACCCAGTATTCCTTTTCGCATGAAGCCTCTAAGAAAGGAGCCCCAACTGGATTTACCTTACCAATAAGGGATGTGAGAGCTAGCATTGGAGCTGGATTCATTTATCCCTTAGTTGGGACAATGAGTACAATGCCAGGACTCCCAACAAGGCCTTGCTTCTATGACATTGATCTTGACACAGCCACTGGAAAGGTTATTGGTCTCTCTTGAGGCTCAACAAACATGTCTCATAAGGCAGCCTTTTTCAAAGTTTGTTTAAAAATGTCAAGGTGACATTACATTCTCTTACCCTTTTTTTTGGTCAACGTTCTGTACAACTAAATAATGTAACTTCAACTTCAGGAGTGTGAAATAAAAATTCTTGTTTTTTGCGCTTTTTCGTTCTTTGCCTGCAATTTAGGACTAGGGAGGCTAATTTGTTTTGGTTGGCGGACCAAAATTTGTATAGCATAAGTGTTCCGGTGCCAGGGCAGCAGGAAAGTTTTAACATGGAAAATATAAAAACTTTCTACAGTATTGATTGTTTTATCATTTTTTTAATAAAATATTTTTAAAAATGGTTACTAAATTAATGCTCTTGGAACCTTAGTTAAAATTTTCCTTTTTAAAAAGAGTGACCATAGATAGGCATAAACAATTTGTCTATTTTGGAGATGCAGCCGGCCTTGATTTTTAAGGCTTAACTTTCTACTCTATCTATGATTTGGGTTTTAGCTCTTCTATTAGAAATGCTCTAAAAAAGCATATAAGCTACTTGAGTAGTTGAGTTGGATCCCACAACCACAATTCTTTCATGCAACTTATTCTAAGGAAAAAAATGTTAAAAGTTAATATTAATTTTGCTATGAAATTTACAGATTTGAGGTGATAAACCAATGTAATCAGTGTCATATTAACATGATAAATAAATTCTTAAATTAAGTTTTGGTTTTGTTTTTGTTTTTGAGAGTTGTTACAACAATTTGTAAGGTTTATATAGTAAAATTTGCAACAAAAATAACATCACTGTGTCTCTGTCGTAATTAAGGTCTATCGTTGACTGCCTAAAGCCTTGAACCTGCTGCTTATGTAATCTCTTTTTGTCATTATCCCTAAAGCCTTCGATTATAAAATAATTACCTGTGCATGTTAATTTGGCTGTACATGCAATCACATTTTAGGAGGCATACTATATTCACAAATCAAGGCAAAAAACAGATTCAATTTTTATTTTTCCTTCCTAAACTTTAAAAAATTCTTTTTTCATGCTTATAATTTGTAAAGAGGTTTTTTTAACAGTTTAGAGACAAAAAATAGAGATGAAAAAAAAAAAAACTTCTTTCAATAGTTCAAAAACAAAAAACAAATTTTTGGTAAAATTTAAGGATATAGAGTAAGTTTAGGTATGAAAAACAAATTCAGGATTAAATTTTCCAAGAAGTTTTGTAATTCAACTGACACTTCTGGTATTTTCAACAGAAACATACAGGATTTAAAAATCTTCTCCCCTCACTGTTGAATTATCTTTATATATAAAATTAAAAAAAAAGGTTCAAGTTTAGATTTAAAGCCAGATTAATATCAAGAGTTTTGTAACTTAATTGATACCTTCCAATATTTTCAACAAAAACATTCATGGGTTAAATCTCTCATCTTCTTGTTGTGACAATTTGAGAGAGAGAGAGAGAACATCCAATATATACATTTGTGAAGTCCCACGTAGCAGAAAGGTCTTCATCCAAATTTATCAATAAACTACCAAATCCAGATCCAATTTTTCTTCCAAGAGAATTAGACCATAAGAATAAATTACAGAATCACATATTTTTTAATCTAGAGTGACTAGGTTGTTGACCTCACATGTTAGGTCTTCTTGTAATGTTATTGTTTAATGAGAGGACTCATCTTTTTGTTCATTTTCCTTGAAAATACCAGGAACTATTTGTTAAATTGTAAGATTCTTGACTATTTTGATTAAGTTTAGAGATAAAGTTTTTAACAACTTTAAAAATAAATAAATAAAAATTAAAGTCGTAACTATTAAGAATCAAGCACAGGGCAAGCATTCGGCTTTGGTGGTCCATCAAATTAAATAACCAAATAAATAATTAAAAAATCAAAATACTTTAATATTCAACAGACAAACATTCTTTCTTAGGCATCATAAACGCTGACAATAATAGTCAATATTATAATATATACTCTTACCGTTTAAATTTGTTTGTATTGTTTGAAAAGTCAAACTTTTTAAGAGAATATTATTTATTATTTTGTATGTCTTATAAAAATGTATAAGTTTACAAAATTATCCTTAAATAAATTTATCAGTTTTTTTTTTAATTTAAAAAAAAGTTATTCTTAATGAAGAAACTAAAAAGGTACTCCAATTAGATTGATTTTTTAATTATTTGTTAGTTTTCTTTTCAAATAGTTTTGAAAATAAAGTAGGGATATACTAGGAACATTAATAAATTAATAACTTTTATTTTTAGAAATAAGATAATGTTTTGGGACATCTCAAAATGGAATAAATGACAAACAAACTGGGACGGTGGAGTAATTAACTAAAAGAGCACCTTCTAATTATAGGAAAAAATATTTTATTGGACAATTTTACGAGACCTACCTCGCACAATAAGTGTAAATCTTACACATATGAGTCTTATATGTTACGAGGTGTCCTAATTATACTCCTATTGTTATATGGTAGGAGATGTTGCATTCCAACTATCCAATTCTGAAAAGTTTCTATAATATATATATATATATAAAAGTAAAGACTTCATGCAGAAAAGTACGAGGTCCTGCCAATTTTTTTTGAGGAACAAGGTCCTGCCAAATGGTACTCTAATTTTGCATTTTGTATCCTTTTTACCTATTTCATTAAGTTTTTTGTTTTTTTGTTTTTACAGTTATCCAAAAGTTCACATTAACTTATTTTACTGTTATCTCATTAATATCTTATTAATTGCCTAAATTTACACCACATATTTTTCTATTCTTCATGCCTTTTAGCATATCTACCATTTTAGTATTTTAAAAAAAGCAAAAAAAATCAGTAGTTATTAAGGACTAATAGTAATAACTAACCACATAAGGCCCTGCAGATAGAGAGATACAAAAGTTTTGTGGATTGTTAAATAAAATACATTGACTAAACATTTGAAAGAGAGAGAAAGGGGAATCTGAAGGGTCACCATCTCTGTTATATTGGCCTTCCATTACCATCAAGACGCCGAAAATTTCTACAGGTAAATTAAAAAAAAATTAGGAGTTTAAATATGATTTAGGTTTAGGTAATTTGATTGGATAGTTTTTATTTTAGGTATATAAGTAAAGAGAATATTTGGTGCGCAATGTAAAACTATATTCTACCATGATTTAATTTTAAATCCTCTATAAGACATATGAATATTTACTTGCCCACATCATGTCTTAATGTCACACTATCGATGAATAGAAGACAGTAAGAGAGTTGAACATACTTTCATTTCATTGTATGAAACATGGAATATAACACAAATCAGTTTATTTTCATGGCTCCGTTACTCTTTTGCATTTATCTTTAGTTTTATGATTTTTTAAAAATTAATCTTACATTGAGAATGCTACAAATATGCAATGAAACTACTAAACTAATTTTTAATATCTCAAAATGTATATGTTTCTTTACTCTAATTTAAATTATTTTTTCTTTATAATATATGTAAAACATCATTCAAAACTGTCTTGTATAAAATATATCACAAAATTATTCATGCATCACACGGGTAACTTACTAGTATCAATAAATTTAGATAATGTATTTGTTTAGATACCAAACTCAAACATATTGTGTATTTGACACGTGTCATTCATTAGAAGAAAAAAGAAAAGAAAAAGATAGAGGCTTTTTAAGGGGAGGGGAGCTGAACCCATTTGGTAAATATTATAAAGGATATAATTTTGTTAAAAATGTGACAAAAAGTTAAAAGTTAACTTGTTTTCAAATAAGCTAGTTTTTTTAGATTAAAAAAAAATCAAAAAGTAAAAAGCTAAAATCTAAAAGTTTTATCAAGCAGGACTAAAATGGTTCACAACTTTATTAATAATTTTTATTTAGTTTTATTGTGATTTTTTAAGGGTTACAATGGCTTTTTAGTTGTTTTTCTTTTTTACAAATAGGTTAATAGTGATTAGTATAGATACTATAGGAAAAAGGTTTTTATGCAACATGGTTGTAAGAATTTTCATGCTACCACCACGTCACGGTTAAAAAATCATTCACATGTATTATTTAAACTATCCTCTAAGCATGCGCGTTGCGCGTGCTCAGAGGATAAACCTTTACAAAAAAAAAAGAAAAGAAAAGAAAGATAAGTTTTAGAGATAAGCAGTATTAGTAATTTCATTTTTGAAAGTAGTGTAGTGATAATGCTATAGGGAAAAGTTTGGGTTGAAAAAATAAAATGAACATGAGCGCAAAGAATGCTAAATTTTAGGAGTTCTCTTAATTTTTTATTTTTTAAATTGGGATGTTTTACTTTTATTCGATTGAAAAGTGAATAAAAAAAATGCTAAATTTTAGGGGATAAAAAGATGAACATGAAGGGAAAAAAAATCTTAAATTTTAGGAGTTCTCTTTTTGAATTCAAAATAAAATTTGTTATTTAACATTTATGATCCTATTTCTAAGTGAAGTTAATTTTCATTAATGAAGATATTTTTAAATCACATAAAAGTCTATTTTAAGGAGGGGAGTCCTCTCTTAGATAGTATAGATAGATAATATGACATGAATGTGAGTTTGAAAACTAATGTGAGTGTGGTCCTATTTTGTAGATAGTGTTTTATATGGCGTGGGAGTCAAAAAAGTATTTTTACCAAGTTTTATTTCTACTTTAACCTAGGGTGTAGAGGTGTTTTGGACCAAACAAAATGTTTATTCCAAATAGGGAAAGTTTCTTAAATGGTAGTATAAATAAATCATATAACTCATTAAAAATATCATGTGACTATAAATATATATGAATATTTTGTTTAACCACCACGTAGTGGGTTATATAAAGACTTTTTCCTTAAAAAAAAAAAATTCCTCTAAGAAATAAAAATTAAAAAAATTGGGAAAAATTGCCAAGACGTTTTTTTTTTTTGGTTGGTAATCTTCAATTTTATTCAAACTACAAAGCAAGAATTATAGCCTCACAAACAGTTCTTAAAACTTCTGGAAGACTTGAGCTTATTAAAATTGAAAGACTCAACTGAACTAGAGGAGAATTTAACGGCCATATAGCCATATAGGCAATCGAATTACATTCTCTAATGACCGAACAGAAAGCAGCTAAGAATAGATTCTTATAGACATAAAATGTTACCAATTAAGGGGGGAACATTCAAAGGAAGCAAGCAGCTCAAAAGCTAGCTTTTCGTATTACCCTCAAACTGGGTTTCATTTTTTCGCCTTAACTAATTAGTAATTACATTCTCTTTTGACCTCAAGTTACCAAGAATTTGTATCTTAATAAGCTGACACCTTTTAGAACTTCCAAAACGAGATTCAAAATCTCTATTCTAAATATCAAGGAAAAAAAATGCACATTTTGTTCACCATTTCTATTCTAATAATTATTCAAGAATGGCACTACTGATGTTAGCATGTACTCCTAAATGTACTTGTCTCCCTTTGTGTTTCAGTTCTTTACTCCAAAAAGCATCTCACCAATCTGTCTGTGTGTTGGGGTTTCTAAGTCACACTCCAATGGCAGATTCAACATCATCGTCGCCAGCAAACACAATAATATCAATACCACATTCAACCCCAAAACCAGACATTAATAAGTCTTCGTTCTTTCCCATTTTCATCTCAAGAAAAGCCATGGGTTTTGCCTATGGCTTCACATTTATCTTTGTAGCCTTCACTGTCTTCTTTATCATAAACCTTTCTGGCTACGCTTCCCCTTGGTTCAAGAACATCTTCCACACCTCCTCCATTTTGTCTCACCTTTTCCCTAACTCTTCTCTGCAAAACTCATACTCTCAAACCCACCTTCCTTTTTCTCCTCCCTCAAACACCGAGTCCACTTTTTCCAGTGAAAGTTTGAAGCCAACGAATTTGTCTGGAGGTTTGCAATCTTCTTCCAAAGAATTTGGAAAAGATGATTTTGGAGAGAAGCAAATGGACTCAAAAGGAGGAGATAAGAATGGTACGAAAGATGGGGTCTTTAGCGAGGCATTGTCTGAGGAGCAAAGAAAACGGAGTTGGTTGGAGATGATGAATGGTTGTGATGTTTTTGAAGGGAAATGGGTGAGAGATGATACATACCCTATTTATGTGCCGGGTTCTTGTCCTCATATAGATGAGCCTTTCAATTGTTTCCTCAATGGCAGGCCAGATAATAGGTATGAGAATTATAGGTGGCAACCCAAGGATTGCAGTATTCCAAGGTAATTGTCAAAGCTAGTTATAGCTCATAGTTGTTATCTTTGTCTTGCATTGTTTAAAATGTTTTCTATGCATTAATCATGCTAAACAACAAAGCCCACGTCTTCTTTTAGCTGTTTATATGTGTATTTGAATGCTAATATATAAATGACACACAAAATGCTTTGGCTGGATTGTTTTTTATTTTGAAACTAGCTTGTGCCCTTTCTGGTCAGGGAGATTGATTTCAGATGAATCTGTTATGCAGGTTGAATGGTAGGGACATGTTGGCATTGTTGAGGGGAAAGCGTCTAGTTTTTGTTGGGGATTCTCTAAATAGGAATATGTGGGAGTCTCTTGTTTGCATTCTTAGAAATTCGGTGGAAGATAAAACTAGAGTTTTTGAAGCCTCTGGTAGATATGAATTCCGGTCAGAGGGTTCTTATTCTTTTATATTCAAGGTACGCTGATCATCATGCATTTTGTTTTATACTGTGAAGTTTGGAAATTGAAATGTTCAATAGTTAGGACCTGAGAATACACAAGAATACAACCAAATATAATGAAAGTACATGGACAGTGAAAGAAATCTCTTTTGTCATTGTGTTTTATTTATTGCTTGTGGTTGTATACTTGTATGAATATAGGATTATAATTGTTCGGTGGAGTTTTTCCGATCACCATTTCTTGTTCAAGAATGGGAAATGCCAGACATGAATGGTTCGAAGAAGGAAACACTTCGCCTTGATGTGGTTGAAACATCCTCTGATAGGTACAAAGGTGCAGATGTTCTCATCTTCAATACAGGGCACTGGTGGACTCATGAGAAAACTTCCAGAGGGTAATGCCAATGACCTTTTCTCTTTATATCCCCGATGTTAGGACACTGAGACTGGAAACTACAATAATGTAATAATCTTGCAGGAAGGATTATTATCAAGAAGGAAACCATACCTATGATGAAATGAGTGTTGAAGAGGCATTTAGGAAAGCTTTATCAACATGGGCAAGATGGGTGGACACCAACATTGATCCACAGAAAACTGTTGTATTTTTCAGGGCCTATTCTCCCTCTCACTTTAGGTAAATAGAACATGAAAAAAGTGTACTTAGTTTTAAAATTCCATAATCAATGAGGAAGTGGCCTCTTCATTCTCTTTTTGTCCATTTACAGAGGTGGAAGATGGAATTCTGGTGGGGAGTGTGATAACGAGACTGTGCCAATTAAGAATGAGGCATATTTGTCAGAATATCCAAGTATGCTGGGGATTTTTGAGTCAGTAATGAGGGGGATGAAGTTTCCAGTCTTCTATCTAAACATTACAAGAATGAGTGATTTCAGGATTGATGCCCATCCATCAATTTACAGGAAGCAGAATTTGACAGAGGAGGAGAGAATATCGCCTTTGAGATACCAGGATTGCAGCCATTGGTGCCTCCCTGGTGTTCCTGATACATGGAACGAGATCATATATGCTCAACTCCTCAAACATAACCAACAGCAGCATCAAGAACTGCAGAAGAAACCTGCAGTATAAATAAAAGCAAACGTAGCTTCTCTGCCATGGGTATAAGCATGATAAATTAATACTTATCCAAAAACTTCACCCTATTGGAAAGTAGTAACCCAAGTTATTGCCTAAAGTAGCAGTTGCATTGAACAAGACTAGATAGAATGTTGAAGAGGGGTGCTATCCAAAAGTTGCATTGAGCAAAGGAGTTTAAATCAATTTCCAAAGGGCAGATAGATATTGTGAATTTTTGGCTGGTTCCCATAGCTAATGACAGAACCTCCAACTATTTATGGTTGCCGATGGTTGAAATTACAGAAATAGGTAACCATAAAATGTTGAAGCTTTTTCAATACTCCCAATATCAGCCAATGATACTGTACCAGTTCAGTATAAGGACAGATAGATATCAAGAAGTGTTTTCTTGCTTCCAGAGCTAATGACAAAATCTTCAACCATTATGCTTTGAAGCTGGTTCAAATTGCAGCAGAGGCTGCTAAAATATTGAAGCTTCTTTGTCCAGTTGTCCTCCCAATACAATGGATGATACTGAACCAGTTCGTACATGTTGAGTATCCTGTATTCACCCTCAAAAACTGTTATTAAAACACCTTTGCTTTATGCAGCTCGTAATTCAGAAAGCATCCATTCCTTTGTGAACCTTCTTCTTTAGCAGAAAGCAACTGCCTTTAGGCAATAAACGTGGTTTTGAGTTATACTGCTAGTTTTAGGGATCAATGGCACTTTATTATTTATAGTGAAACGTTAGGAGCGTTTCAAGAAGTATAGAAGACAAAGTGGGATTCTTGGGTTGGGGTTGGTATGACAAGCTGTAACAAATATTTATTTTTTTGTATTTGTAGGAAAGGGGTTGGTGGTATGAAAATGTATAGCACCATGAACTTGTATATAAATCTGTTATGATTTGCTATTCAATTCAACTGATGAATGAATTGAAAATAGAATTACAATTTGGTTTATAAACAATTTGTCTACCAATTGGTTGATTACATCTCTAGATTACCTCTGATTAGCTGTTTCTTTGAAAAGTGGATGAAGTATTTCTTTGTAAAATTATGTTTTTCATGCTTCTGGATCATGCCAAAATATGTTGTTTAAATTATATATTTTGTTCATTGAGTACTCTCCAGAAGGTACTCTCAAACCCTGTAACCCTGTATCAATTATAGCATATAATGCTATAACCACAACAAATTTTCACAACTTTTTTCTTAAATTCCAAGATGGCAAGTTGAAAACCAGTAAAGTTGTGGAATACAAACCATTCCCTATCTACTTTCCAAATCCTTGCACTAAATTATTTTCTCTTTAGCTACCCTCTTCACAATCCACCATGTATTTTCCAATTGGATTCTGTGGAAGTGAATCCAAGGGAGAGGAAGAGAAATTAATGGATGATGTTTTTAGGAAAAGAAAACCCTGTTGAGCAAGCCAATATTCATATGTTTAAGGTGGAAACATATCATGAATATACTTTAGATTTGTATTATTTAATGTGAACCATGAAATGGAGATGAGAGAATTTTTCTTCAAGGAAATGCATTAGTGTCGTATACTGGATATAATATCCAACAGGAGAGTATAGAACGAGAATGTTTGAAATTTTGCTGCTTATCTTCTAACAGTACTTTCACTGGAAGTCATGCAATCTGAAATATATAGTTATATACTACAGGGAAAAAAACATCAAATAGAAGTTTTTTTGCAATCAGCAATCAGGATATATAGTAATATACTATAGGGAAAAAAACATCATATAACATGTTCTTATCCTACCAACCATTATAAGTTTTTTGCTCATGAAATATTCATTCAAAGAACACCAAGGAACAAAGGCAACACTAAAAAACATCCATCTAGTTACACAATTAACACAACTCAGATACAAAATAGCCTCATTTAAATTGAGCTATATAGAAGAGCATCTGATCCATCAGGGTTATCATTAGCTTTTCCACAATTCCATCTAATCTCTCCATCCGTTCCCCGTTAACGGGCTAATGTTCCCCATTTTAATCATTGATACCACAAAGCTTGCAAAGAAGGCTCTCTGATCAGCAGTAAAGCTGTAAACAATGTCAATGGTATTGGCCCCGGTAACTGAAAATAGTTCTTGATCGCTCTGGAGTAGACCCGCTTGAACTTGAAGATTAGAGAAGTAATTATTGTCAAAAGCATGATCAGGTGTGTGCAGTCGAGATTCGCCACAACAGTAGCATCTCCATTCTGGAGGCATTTTCCCTGCAGAGTTTGTGAGTAGGTTTTGTTTACGGTTGGATCAGGATTACCAGTGCTATTAAAATTGTATAACCGGTTGATGAAGAGGGCACATTGAGCGCGTCCAAACGTGTGAGCACCTGAAAATCAATCATGAATGCCAACTTTATATCAAAACTAAAGCAATTCTTTCATCACAATATGTCATCAACTCATTATTTATACTTCTATTTAAGAAATTTCTCTTGTATAGGATGGACGTTTCGTTGGTTCAAAAATACTCTTACATTCTTAAGATTAAGTACATACAAAATTAAAGAATAACCTGATAAAAATACATCTCTAACTCTCATATATAATATTGCCTACAAAATATGACCACTTTTCCGTTGATTATATATATATATACACACAAACACATATATATTACAATTTGTTTAATATAGGATTCCTTTACTAATAGCACAATAACCACAAGCGACTTCTACTAAGGATGGGTTTGGATTGGGCTGAAACGCAGTGCGTCTGTGTTTCAGCCATTTTTTTTTTTTTTTGCTGGATGCGCACCTATCACTGTTTATTGGCCAATGAACAGTGATTTTAGGCCAATAAACAGTATTTTTTACCCATTAAAAAATTTATTTTGCTACAGTGTTTTTCAGTTTTCAGTTTCAGTTTCAGTTTTCAGTTTTCAATTTTCAGCTGTATCCAAACGGACCCTAATCTCAAGTTGTCAATTAAGGGTTTTTTTATTTATTTTTATTTTAAATTTTAAATTTTAAATTTTTTTAAACGCACCTACTGCCTTCCACCAAATTTTTATTACTTTTCCATTTTTTTAGGAGTCTGATTTAGATATTCTCACACAATTTCTATAATTTTAAAAAAGATATATCTCACACACATTTGATATATATATTTTCTACTTTTTGCCTTCCATCAAATTTTTACTACTTATCCATTTTTTAGGAGTCTAATTTAGATATTCTCACACAATTTCTATAATAATAATAATAAAAGATATATCTCACACATGTTTGATATATATATACACTAAAAATTAGCATACACTATTTTTATTTAAAAATATCTCATACCTCTCTTTTTCTGTTTCTTTGCACCGACTTTTATATTGTCTCTCCATTCCTTCCCACCCTCATTTCTCTGTGTTGCCAAAAACAAAACCACTTTTAGCAAACTTCTCTAACTGAATTGATATGAAATTGTGGAACCAAACCAAAAATTATGGTTTATTAAATTATTAGTAGTTTAGTACTGATCGAAAGATGGGAAGAAGAAACAGTTTATTTTGTTATCTTCTTTTTATTTTATTTTTTATTTTGTCTTTTTAAATTTTTTTTAAAAAATATTTCATTTTATTACTTGATTTGGTTTGAAAATGTATATTTCTCTTTTAAATTGACAGTTCTAATGTCAAAATGTAGAAGAAGAATCATTATCACCAATGTGATTGTGCTTATATTTAGGTACATGTTGATTTGGTTTGATGTATTTTTTTTTTTTTACAGGAACTTGGTCTATACCTTTACAATTTTGATAGAACTGTGGAAGGGTATTATCCATTGATTAACCATATTAATCAATGGTTAATATGGATTTTGCATTGAACTAAAAGAAATGAATGAATGGAAAATTATGACATAATTTTACTTTTAGTTGGTATGTGATGCAAACAATATAATATTATTTGAAATATCAGCAATAGTTGAAAGGTAGTTCTAGCTTTTCACCTTAGTTTTACTTTTAGTTGGCAAGTGATGCAAACAATATAATATTATTTGAAATCTCAGCAATAGTTGAAAGGTAGTTCTAGCTTTTCACTTTGGTTTAGGACATAGTTTTCTTTTAGTCCCACGACCTACTTAGGTAACTAAATTAAAATGTGTACAATCTTATGAATCTTGTCACATAATAAGTCAAAAAATATTCTTTCCAAACTAACTTGTTTGACAAAAACTTTATCCTTCTAGTTTAGCTATCATATTATAAGATGACATCATTTTAGTATTGCATGTAAATCAAGGTAACGAACATTTAGGGTTCATTTCAGAACCGCTTATTTTGCTGAAATTGAAAACTTTTTATTAAAAGTATGTAGAAAAATAAACTAACTTTTTCTCAAATCTCAAATGCAACCTTAGTTTAGATACTTCAAAGTAGGTGTTTAAGTTATTTTACGTAGGCATTATTTTACCTTCAATTGAGGTGATAAGTTGTAATGGGTCTAACATCACTTTTAAACATATTCACCATTGACACATTTTTTACACCCTAATCACAATCTACCATCTCAGTCTTTGCAAGTGTAAAATTTTGTGTGGATAAGTGTGTTCCAAGATTTAGATCTCTCAAACTCCATCAAAAAATGGCCTAATTACTGTTATTAGTCCTTGTTTTCAATAAAACTTCCTGTTATTAGTCCGTGTTTTCAATAAAATGTCCATTGTTTATTACACTTCAGCATTCGAGTTTTAGTTTCCTTCTTTCTTTTTTTTTTTTTTTTTCACTAGAGTAAATGAGTTAATAAAAGAAAAGATTAAAGAGAAGAGTTTGTTGTTATTATACCAACTAGTCGTGAACTCGTGCGATATGCTGGAAAATTTGATATGAATACGTTTTATTGGATAATTATTGAATTAATATATTAGAGTATATATTTTAAAGTCAATATGTGTTATTTGAAATTATGTTTTATATTCGAAATTGTTGTGGTGCAACAACTAACAAATTAAATATATTTAATAGTTGGGTATTACTTATAGTGAGATGTATATGAAAATACAATGCAATAAATTTTATATAAAAAAAATTTCCATGTGAGAACTATTAGACCAAGTTCTAACCATGTATACCTTGTTTATTACTATACAGATATATGCGATTCAACACTTATAGGTATATCTTTCTCCAAAACATAAATCTACATCTCTTTCTTCCACACAATTGAAACTAAGTGAAAAAGTATATAAAGATAACTATGCAATAGATCATAATCAATATATCATAAAGTGGAAATATAAAATAAAAAAAATGCAAAGAGCAAACTTTATTTCATCATATGAACAAATCCCGCAAAATATAACTCTTCAAATTCGTAAACCACATGATTACTTAGATTTTATAGTAAAATAACATCAATCCATCCATCCATCATGACATTGTAGTATAGTCTAGATATAATTATCTAAACATCACATTTTGTTGATCATGTTTCATAAACCAAAAGTACTATCTATACATCTAATAAAATCTTTAAAGAGTAACTGATAATGCCTTAAAGTGTATACTTGTTATATATTTATATGGGCGTTATCTCCTTATTACTATGCTTAATTTGTATAATTAGGCAATGATTTGCATTAGTCTCTATTATTTATCTTTACATAATTTCTTGAATAAGATGTCATCCACTGTGTGTAGTTTTTTACTTTCAGAAAATCATGTGAGAAATATGAGTTTACATGAATTTGTACGAGAATGGAGGCCAAGCTAGAATTAAAGTGTAGCTAAAGGACCATGCTTAAATGTCTAAGAAGGTGCAGTTGGAGTGCTTGGATCATCTACTATGATTGGAAGTTTCAAATAAGGAAAGAAATCAAAGAGGCATAATCTAAAAATGAAAAATCTAATTTTGAGCACTGATCAGTATTTTGGGCATATCTCTCTCCTCAAGAATCCAATTGACACAAGGCCGAATGGGTTGGAACCGTGAATTAAATATCTACAACTTTCTAGTTTTGAGTTTTTTTTTTTTTTTTTGAAGGCCAAAATTAACTCACAAATTACTGCTGTAAACCTGGACGGAAATTAAAACAGTAAAAGTTTTATTTCTTTGGACACTTAGACGTGAGGGTTTTGAAGGGAGGCTGTGTAGAACGAATTTTGGCAGAAAAAAACTTGTATTTTCCTTTCTCTAATGGCAGCCTAAACTCTTTGTTAGGGCTAGGGGTTATGTTTCTTCTATACGGTATGAATATTCAATGTGATTTTTTTTAGGATTTTATCAATAACATATTTGACTGTTCAATTAGATTTCTTTTGATGTATTAGTTCTTTCATGCTTTCAATAAGTTCAATCACGTTTTTCTTACTGTTTAGATGAATTTCTAATAGTTTCAAATAGAAATTAGGTTTTAAAGTAGATGAGTTTTTCTGAAAACTTTTCTAATTGCATTATTAATCGAGGTTATCTGTGTTCTTGAATTGTCTCAGTTCAACCGAATCATAAGTTTTTAATTGTATAAGAATAATCAATTATGAAATATATATTTTCTTAGATCACGAAGAATCTCATATCGATATAGGGAAACACCCTGATGTCCTGGTATCTACATTATTGATTTAAATCGGCTTTTATTATTATTATTCTTGTTAACAATCACCAAGCAAAAATATTTTTCTTCTTCACCCAAATTGTTATTTAATTATATTGTCTTTAAATTTACCCTGCTCCTTGTGGTTCGACCTCGGTATTCCGAGAATTATATTGCTACGATCTCTAGCACTTAGGAATGAGCAAGCAGTAACACATGAGAATTCTTAATTTGAACAGCCGATAATATATATATATATATATATATATATAGAGAGAGAGAGAGAGAGAGAGAGAGAGAGAGAGAGAGAGAGAGAGAGAGAGAGGATGGTGGGTTTTGAACCACAAATAGGGGACACCATAAAGAATGTTGCTAGGCTCCCAAAAATTAATTTAAGAGGCTAGACGTAAGGATAATAGGTGTTGGGCTTTGTGGAGGGAAAATTTTTTGGCCCATTTTGTAGCCTATTGTGAATCCTGTGCACTGGATGTAGAAAACGCTGTTTCGTGATTAGGGGTTTATGGTTGTCATTTTTGTGTGTGAGAAAGACTGTAGCTGCACTTTGTATTTTTCCCTGATAATAGTAAATCCCTACAACTCTATGGACGTAGGCAAATTGCTGAACCACGTAAATACTGTCTTGTGCGTGTGATTATTTTTCTTTGACGTGTGTTTTTCTCTATTTTTGTTTCTCACAGGTTTAGGAATTCATGGAAATTCCCTACAATAGGAATTCCAATAAAGAATTAATCAAATTCCTTAAGTATTTATACATAAAAACATTAATAGCATAATGATGCTCTAGAGTAAAAATATTTTGTCTTATTATTATTATTTTTTTTGAAACATATTTTGTCTTATTCTCTTTTTGGCTTTTTCCTTAAATATGATCAACACACAAAGTAAAAACTTACCAAGAAAACTCAAATTAGCTAAAAATTTAATGGTGTGGAGATGCCTATTATTTGTAATAGAATGAACAAAATAAAAATCAAAAACAGATTTGAGAAAAGACGCATAAGATTTCTAAAAGAAATTTTACCAAACACATGGGATGCAAAAATAACAAAATTACTACACTGAAAACTTTTTGACACTACAAATAAGTATAAAAAATGTTCATTATCAATATGTTTCATATCAACATTAGGAATTTCCACAACAATGATATGCCAATAAAACTACATTAACAATTCTAAGTCTCAATTAAAAATAAAAAAATTCAATATCATTGAAAATTTTGGAAAGGAAAACAACAAAATCACTTCAAAAAATGCAAATGATAGGCCAAGAATGTATTGACCCATTGGATAAATTAACCAATTAATTTTCCAAGCAAATTAATTAAGTTACTTTAACATTCGATATGCGTGGTAGCACAAACAAATCACCAAATAATTAAATCCAGCGAAAATTAAATTTGACATGAGTGATTTGTTTACGAATGGGGAAAATCACCAAGGCAAAACCCCACCAAGTGAATTTAAGGTTACCATTTCCAAGAATCCACTACTATCAAAATAAGCGGTTACAAGTAAATGAATCCTAGTACCTTATATCAATCTACAGTTGAACCCTTACCTCAATACACAATTAGACTTGCAATGTAGTGATAATCTCTCCTTTCAATGCAAGATTCTCAGTACGTGACTAACCAATCCATGCGCGGATTCCAGTACGCAGCTTACTCCTTTACATGAACCCAAGTACGTGACTGACACACCAACTTGAGAAAGATGTTGGCTGCAAAGTTCTTCAGTTCACCCACACGATGAAGATCAAGAAGCTCATTGATTACAAAACCCTTCAGCGTACAAATGCAACAGCTTCTTCAAGGAAAAGATGAACTAGGGCAAATTGTCTCCGGTTATAATTTGAGTGAATAATCACTTTGCATCACCTTTGACAACACTTAAAATAATCCTTATATATGTCTAGAGTTGTAATAAAAGAAACCTTACACAAATAGCTTGGATATGCGTGAAAAACAGACCTGGAAATCTGATTTTCGTAAATCTCAATAGATAGGTTATCTGTCGAGCTTTAAAATATAGCACTTTTTCACTTGATTCTTGAATAGACTTGCATGTCTTTAACTCTTGACTTGAACCCAATGTTGCTTGAAAACTTAAACCATCCTACATCTACCCAATTACAAGTAAAGTGCGTTTTGTCAAAGGATTAGTCAATTCTAAATGAAATATGTTCATAACAGGTTCCACATATGTCCTGACAGCAAGAATACTAAAAAGAAAGGAAAAAGAAAAAAGAGATCATTTTTTATTGTGCGTTTTATTTACCTCAATGGTCTTCCTATTGTTGCCTCAACTTTGAAAGTTTATGACAAAAATAATTGATGTCTTCTAAAAATGGTGAAAACTAAAAAATGATTAAAAAAATATGGATAACAATAGTATTGTGCTAATTTTTTTTTGTTGTTGTTGTAGATGACGGGTGATTGTATCTAAAATGTGCATTGGTATATATAACATTGTAAAACTTAAATAAATAATCAATGTATGAGTGAGGGAGAGATAAGATTGTGAGAAACCGAATTTTTGGAAGAGAAAACACTATAACAGTATATAAACAAATTAAAGAGACTCTTAATGTTTGATGTATTCTCAAAATGGTGAAAATTAAAGCTTGGTTGAAAAATATGGAAAACAATTAGTATTGTGCTTCTTTTTTTTTTTTTTTGGTAGATGATGGGTGATTGTATGTAAAACGTGCATTTTTATATATAACATTGTCAAACTTAAATAAATATTCAATGTTTGAGTGAGAGAGAGATAAAGTTGTGAAAAATTAAAATTTTGGAAGAGGAAACACTATCACTATAGATAAACGAAGACACACACTTAAAATGTTAATTTAATCCACTAAAAAGATAATGAATTATTCAACTTTAACAATTACTTGAAATTAGAAAGTAGAAAACGAAAAGTTGAAATCAATTAGGGTATTTTAATAGTCAAGTATTTGTATCTAATGAATAATAATGTTTGTCCATGATTTGTATTTAATTATTTTACATAAAAAAATTTAAAAATCATAAAGAGAAAAATGATTTAAAAAAGAAAAAGAAAAATAGTATGATATGGTTGATGAGGTGGCTCAACAGGAGCATAACAACATTATATGCCATGTCTCTACTTTTAGATATATCTATATATATATATATATATATATATATATATATATATATATATATATATTGATGGTTTGTCTAAACAAGAAATTATTAACAAAATGGCTCACATGTCTATGGTTGGTATTGCATACATGAATAACCATGACAATCTTGATGACCCTGATATTGTTGATTTGCTTGCATTCGGCTTTACTGGTTCTCTTCGAGGTTGGTGGGATTCACATCTCACAGAAGAATCCAGAGAATCTGTTAAACATGCTTTTAAAAGAGAAACTGATGGTATGTCCATTTTTTATGAAAATATTAACCGTGGTGTTCCTGATGGTGTTAATACTTTGGTTTACACCATTTTTAAACATTTTGTTGGTACTCCATCTAATATTTCGTCTCGAATTTCTGATTATTTGAATAATTTGAGATGTCCTACCATGTCTGATTATAGATGGTACCAAGATGTGTTTACTTCTAGAGTCATGCTCAGAAAAGACTCTACGTAGCCTTATTGGAAAGAGAGGTTTATTGATGGTCTACCTCCTATCTTTGCTCATAAGGTAAAAAATGAATTAATTGGTAAAAATGATTCTACTGATTTTGATAATTTAACTTATGGTGATATTTTCAGCACTATTAAAAAACTTGGAATTAATATGTGTAATGATGAAAAATGGTTAAAACAACAATTAAAAGATAAAAAGAAAGCTAAATATGAAATGGGTAATTTCTGTGAACAATATGGTTTACCTCCTATTACCCCTTCCAGGCAAAAAGAAAAAAGTAAACATGATAAGGTTTCCAAAAGTTATTCCCATAAAAAGCATAAAAGATACAGAACCCAATTTGTTAAACCCAATGATTTTTATGCTAAAAACAAATTTGCTTTTCGACAACATGAAAAACAAAGATCAGGTAAAGGTAACTGCTTTAACTATGACAAATTTGGCCATTTCAGTAAAGACTGTAACCAAAAGCCCGGTAAATTGAAAAACAAGTTGAACATGTTAAACATTAATAATAATGATCAAAATGAACTATTTCAGATTCTTGAATTTGCTGCTTCAACTGATTCTTTTGAAGAGGATTTCTCCTTCTCATTCGATTCTAATTATCACTCTTATAGTGATGCTTCTAAATCTCCTAATATTAAACTTGGTTGTAGAGATTCCTGTTGTAACGTGATTAAATCTGTTAGAATGTTAACCAAAAGTAAAGATAGTGATGATTTATTATTAACAATGATAAGCAAAGTTGAAGAACCTAATTTACAGAAAGATTATCTTGACAAGTTTATGAAAAACTTAACAAAAGATGAAAATGTTAAAAAATCTAATTCTACGATAAGTTTTGAAGAAACTCTGAAAAGATTTAATAAAAATAAATCAAAAGAGATAACTGTTAATGATCTTCAATATGAAATAAAAACTGTTAAACAAGAAATAATTCAGTTAAAAAATTATGTTAAAACTATTAAACATGATAATGATCATCTTAAACAAGAATTGTTAATTCTAAAGATTGATAAAAATATGGATAAACACCAATCTGATGATGATGAGCAAAAAAACGGAGATGAATCCAATCAACAAGCTTCTCCTTCTTGTAATGTTTCTGATCGTGTCTTGATTAATTTGATTGATAATAAATTGTCTCTTGTTAAACATATGTTGCCCAAATGGTACACTAAGGTCAAAATTGTTGTTGCTCACGATTATGTTTTTGATGTTGTTGCTATGATTGATTCTGGTGTTGATGTTAATTGTATTCAAGAAGGACTTATTCCTTTTAAATATTTTAAAAAATCTACTGAAAGATTAGTTTATGCTAATGGAACAAAAATGAAAATCAAATATGAATTAAATAATGCTCATGTTTGCCATGATAATGTTTACTTTAAAATTCCTTCTGTGCTTGTTGAAAACATGACTGATAAATTGATTCTTGGTTTACCTTTTATTAACTCTTTATATCCTTTTCTTACTGAAGATAATGGAATTACTACTGATCCTTTTGGACAAAAAGTAAAATTCAAATTTTCTTCAAAGTATGAAACTCGTACTGATAATGCTTTTAATCTTGTTAATAAACATCTTAACTTCATTAAACAAGAAAATAGCTCTAAGAAGATAGGTGGACAACTCTCTAATAATTTGTTGCCAATAATAATTGCTAATTGTCACAAAGTCTTGATGAATGATAGTTACCCCGATGATATTGATGTCTTTCTTGTTGACTTGCATAATGACAAAAACTTTAGTGAAAAGAATATCTTCACCAAAGAATATCCTACGAATACTATAATTCAAAAAAGGATCCTTTGCACTAGGCTTTTGACCAAGTCCTTAGAATGAATCAAGTATGTCTGGAACAAATCTTCTTCCTACCCCAATATTTCCAAAAATGATCATTGTCATCCTAAAGCTTATTGTCCTGCACAACTAAGATATATTACTACTATACTCTGGCTTTTGAAACATATTTTTCAAAAGAATTTTATTGATAATATTTACTCTCATTTTCCCAAAAAACATTCTATCATTGAACTATTGACTATGGCCAACTGGCTTAACATCTTCTCCTTTACTTGGCAGGAGAAAGTAAGATTTAATACTACCATTAGTAAGTGGAATATTATGATTTCTTTGGCAGAGAAGAGGAACAAGGAGAAAGCACCTGCACAGGACTTTCCTCAAGACGAAAGGTTCCCAGCGGGACATCCTTTTGTAATGCATGAAGGCGCATCTTCTGGAGTAAAATCCAGTAATGCAACATCTCTTCAGGAATTTGTCCCGGTAGATGTGACATATTCCAGTGGTGATATCATATTAACCTTACAAGAAGTATTGAACAAAGAATTGCAATTTACTAGATTCCATTAAAATCATTCTTGATAACCTTTAAGCTTCCCACTCTTCAAACCACCATAAAATATTCAATAGAACCATGAGAGCGCTTGAAATTCACCTTGTTAACCTTACTACCCAAATTGTTGACCCTACTACTGAAAATGGAGCCTTTGCCGACCAACTTTTTAATTGCCTTGTTAACTTTCAAAACCATCATGATAAATCAAATCTGACTAGTCAACTCTTTGGCAAAGAGGAAATCCATTCAATGGATAGACAGACTATAATGGGTACTGATTTCGCTAGATTGAGTCTAAAAAACCAATCTTTGCTAAAAAGTGATGTTGCCAACTTGCCTCCAGAAGTACAATCTTGTATTTTTGAAAGCAAGGCTATGACCAAAGATCTTGATCTTTGGCTTAAACATTTCAAAACCCTTGTTTCAATTGCTCCTACCAATGTTGAACCGGATGGCCCCAATGAAGGTTACATGAAAAAGAAATGGGGGAAATACTTTGGGAGTAGTCTTAGAGTATATGAAAAAACCCATCCTTTCCCTGACCTTTTGATTAATTATGAAGATGGTTCTGATATTGATCCCTTCTGGCTTTCTCAAATGTTCGAATTTGGTTTTATCAGACTCATCAAATTAATGAGTCATGATCAGATTAACCAATTTCCTGATATTATTCAAAAAACTGTCACACATGTTGAAAGCCCTTATGTTTCCGTCCGATGTTGGAGTACTTTGCCCAAATGGGAAAAGAATAATTAGATGAATGTTCAACCTTCCAAGCATCTTGTTCTCATTAATGGATATACTCACCAAGGTCAATGGTATGAAGGAAATGCTTATGTTTCACATAAGCATCCCTATGCTCTTGCCGAATGTTGGAGAAGTTATTTCAATAATCGAATTCTAGATGTCTCTGAAGAATTATGGAAAGACTACCATTTCTTTGGTTGTACAGATAGAATCTCTATTTTCCTTAATAGACCTTATGCTTCTGCGGTCCGACATTTACAATGGGCAGAACATGATGACCCAAGAATATTTCTCACAAGAGATCATGTTTACAAACCATTAATGTATTGTGGTTTCTGTAACCAATATTCAACTTATCATGAACATGAATGCAATGATGATCCTCCATAGGATCCCTCTCTATGGGACCCTTATGCTGGTTACCCGTCTGATGCAGCTTCTACCTAGAAGCATAATGATCCCAAAACAAGACTTTCTTATTTGTCTAGCTAGATGATGCTACAATATTCACTAGTTACTATTTACCGAAGATGCTTTCCTGATAACAATGATTCCTTGTTGACTACTTTCTTATTGAGTCCATATGCCAAACCATTTTGGCACCACCACTACGTTCCAACATTGCTGCAGCTTTCTTCTTTTGTTGACTTTCCAAGATAAGGGTTTTTCCCCAAGGTTAAAGCTATTTACCTGCTATCTTCATAATTGCCGATATTTCCACTGATATTTTGGGCACAACATGCCAAACTACTTTCGGCTCCAAAGCCAATCTGATTCCTTCCGGATTTAGCGCTACTGTTGCTCCTGATGCCACTCACAAGTCCTAATATAAATAGTAAAAGTGTCACTATTCACTTTGTACTGTTCACTGCTTTATTTACTTATTTAAGGGGGGTTGTCCCTTATGGTTAAACTCAGAATTCTCTTCTAGGATTTCCTTTAGAACTCTCTCTAGGACTTCCCTTAGTTCAGAATATCTCACTGATTACACAAAGCTTGTAACTAGAACCAGGACTAGCTTTCAAGCCTTGTACTACTATCCTTGTTGATCATTGTAATCTTGTGACTACTACTACTGTAAGTGTTTTGAAGTACATTCAATAAACACTTCTGTTTTCATTACTTTGAATTATTTTGATATACAACTGCTTGGCTGGTTCTACCGCCTTATTTTTAATTATCATTTACTTTGAATTACTTTGAATTATTCTATATATCTGTTATCTGTTGTGCTTCCGCCTTCTACGCTGTCGTCCTTCCCCCTTTATGGTATATGTATATAACTGATTCTTCAGCTGTAATGGCGAGAATATCAGCACATGATACGGTGGCAGGACAAGTAGTTTCCAACGCAGTCTTTATGTTATCAACAACATCATAACCTCTCACTAAGTTATTAACTTATTACTAGTAAGTTGCTCGTGTAATGCACATATAATTTTGTGATATTTTATGTAAGACGGTTTTGGATAATGTTGTAGATATATTATAAAGAAAAAGTAAACTAAATTAGAGTAAAGAAACATATACATTTTGAGATATTAAAAATTAGTTTAATAGCTTCATTGCATATTTATAGCCTTCTTAAGGTAAGATTAATTTTTATTTAAATCATGAAACCAAAAATAAATGCAAAAGAGTAATGAGACCATGAAAATCAACTAATTTGTGTTGTGTTCACATATTTCATACCATAAAATGAAAATATACCCAACTCTCTAACTGTCTTCCACTCATCAATAATGTGACATTAAGACATGTAAGTGAAGCCTCTGTTTTCATTTTATTCTTCTTAGTCTTCTTACTATAAAACGGTTTCGTTTTAGCGTGTTATGTGAGCATTTATTTCTCAACAGCCTTAACACTCCCCCTATAGTCCTGAACATCTTCAAGTTCTGAGACTTGAACTAGAGAACAAGATTTAGAAAATTTAGGAGCAATGATATCAATCAACCCCAACTTAGTCACTAGTCTATAGTAAAAGCTGAAATTCCCAAAGCCTTAGTAAAAACATTTGCCACTTGGGAATTATTAGCTAAATGAAAAGTCTTAACAACTCCCTCTTGAATTTTATCCCTCACTAAGTGACAATACACCTCTATGTGCTTTATCCTTTTGTGAAAGATAGGATTGACTTCAATATACAAAGCATCTTAGTTATCACAAAATAACACGACAGGTCTTGGATGATTGATTTTCAAGTCTCTAAGCAGTTGATGTAACACCCCATAATTTTGATACCAATTTAATTATTATACGTAAATTATAAAGGAGGCCTAAAATTAAATGGATTAAATTGACTTGGGCCTAAGACATTAAAAATAAGATAAATGCTATGGGATATGAAGCCCAAGTGAGGTGTGGCATAAGTAAAAATATGGGCCTTGATAACCCTAGCCTTTTACCTTTTAAGTTACACGTGTATGCACATAACAAAGTTCTTTTTTGTTTTCAGTCGCAATACACGATTGAGCTTTTTTTTCTTTTCTCCTCTACGGCTGTGCATCAGAATTTCAGGTATGGTTTGTCGTGCTGAAATTTTAGAAAGTTGAAAGATTTAGAGAGTTGGAATTATTCTACGGCTAATATTTGTCCCCACGCTTATAGGAAGGCATGGGTCTATGCATTTGTTCTTTTGGTACCGAGTAAAACAATTGGCATTTGGTTCATAAAATCCAAACCTATCACTATATTGAATGGAAAGCCGACCATGATGATGAAAATATTATAATAGAAATTGTTTGTATATAGCTGACCATGATGATGACAATCATATAATAGGATTTGTTTATATATAGCCATATGGTCCTCCATAGGCTTTGAAAATTTTAAAAGTAGTATGTATAGCCATAAGTGGCTTCTACTTTTGATTTGACAGAACTATAATGAGTGACTCTACTTTTGATTAATAGATATAAATATTAGGTTGATAGATAGGTTTATATATCATGTGGCTTCTAAGGAATAATAAAATATATGATGGCTAGACCTATAGTGAAATGCTAGAGTTTTATAGAGTTGCAGTACAATTGTGCCTATTAATGGATAGTAAAAATACGTGGAATAGAACAATTAGATTAAAGCTGAAAGTGAACTGGAGAGTTACGTAAATAAATGTAAAATTTCAGAAACATCAATGCTGTCTAAGATTATATTGTCTAAGTATGAAAAAAAAAATTAGTGGGAAATTTGTGTATTGATGGACCTATTTTTAGTGTTGCTAGACTCTAATTCTACTGATTCTTTGTGACTCAAGGGTGATTGATTCCTTTTATTTTTGCAACTAAGAGGTAAGTTGTGTTTACTAATTTTGGGGATTTTCCCAAAATAGTGTTGATTATTAAACTATTCTATATCAAATAAATATGTTGATATTCTATATATAAATTGATATTTTATAAATGTTTGATATGCACATTGACTATTCTTTTTATGAAAATCTTGTGGGACAACCTAAATTTATTTAAACTTGTATGTGTGAATATATCTTTATATTTTGAGAATTATGAATGAATTATTTTTGTGAGCATATTGAAATGTGTTTTGAAAACCTATGGTAAGTTGTGATTAAAAGCTCAGTATTGTATTTAGTCTTTAGTAAGGAACAATCATACTGCAGCTAGTCCTTAGCAATGGAAGGTCTCAAAAAAGGGGACAGTGCACATGTGATAGCTCCTTAGCAAGGGAGTATACCATTGAGGATCCAAAAGAAGCTCCTTAGCAAGTGAGTGCACCTTTAGGTTCCAAAGGAGCCATCATTAAGAAAAGGGATATAAATAAGGTTCTAGTCCTAAAAGGGGACAACACAACCCTGTCAACAGGGCATAAACCTTGACAACGAGAAAAGCCTAGGAAATTGTTTATATGATGGTATTGATATATATTATGATGACTTACCATATAAAGATATTTTTTTAAATGAAATATTTGATGATAAAATATTGATGAGTTACAAGTTATGAATTTGTCGTAAGAATTATTTATTTGAAAGGTTTGTTCCCACACCCCAATGTTTGTGAATTCCACTTATTGAGTTATCTTACCCACCTTTATTTTGCCTTACAGATACATTAGAGGAATTATTAGAATAGAGATTCTTGGAAGGCAGCAATTATAAATTGTTTTGTGGAACTGAGGATATTATTATTATTTTATGCCGTTAAACATTGTACTGAAGAATTATTTTGAGGATGTTTTGTCTTTGGTGGATTAGAGCTCTGACATTTGTGATGAGATTTTAGGTTGTTGGGTTACTTTTATTTAATATATATTTTTTTATGGATTATTCAGATTAAATAGACTTTTATTCCTTATGATTTTGGGACGTTACAATTGTGGTATCAGAGCTTAGGATATGATTATGTAGACCCTTGAAAACTAGGTTATGATTCTGTAGACTTGAAAATTAGTATATGATTTTGTAGACACTTGAAAACTAGGTTATGATCTTGATTTTTTCTGTCAGAGCATTTGGTATCTAGGTTATGTTTTATGAGATTTTTTAAATAATCTTGGCAATGTTACTTCTTATGTTTAGTAGTAATAATTGTTGCGCCATCTATATTTCTTGATTTCCTTGTTAACTAGGTATCATGCCACCCAAAAAGAAGAGAGTAGCTAATTCTAATAGCGAGGAACCTATTGTTAATTTGCAAAGGTCAACCAAAGCAAGGGTTGATACTGAGGTTGAAGTCACTCAAAATGTGAGAGATAATGAACGTCCTAGGGTGACACGCATTGATCCTTTGGATGAAGCTGCTGCCCGACTGTTGGACAGGTTGACCCATGCTGCTAGTAGAGGTGCAGGTAGAGTAGAGGCAAGGGCTGATTGCTCTTTTGAGACTTTTATAAAGCAAAATTCCCTTTCTTTTGATGGGAAGCCAAATCCCATGGAAGCTGAGAACTGGTTCTTGCAGATGGAGAAGTTGTTAGAAGCTTTAGATTGCACTGATTCTTAAAAGGTGCGGTTTGCAACTTTCAAGTTGATTGGAGAAACTGAGTGTTGGTGGAGATCCACTAAAGCCATTTTGGAGGGAATGGACACTGAGAGAAACCCCATCACTTGGGAGAAATATAAAGGGTTTTCTATGATAACTACTTCCTCGAGGTGGTTCAGGAATGAAAAGAGAGGGAATTTGCTAAAACTCTATTTGATTCTAGATCTACACACTTTTTTATATCCTCTCGATATGCTAAGTTATGTGATGAGAAACCGGGACTTATGGATTATGACTTGTCTGTGGCCACACCTATGGGTGATTCTTTGGTGTGTAATTCTATGCATAAGTCTTGTGTCATCCAAATTGAGGATAGGGAAATGTTAGCAGACTTGATTTTGATGGACATGTATGACTATGATGTAATTTTGGGGATGGACTGGTTGGCGGCTTATCATGCTAGTGTAAATTGTTTTAGAAAAGAAGTGGTGTTTTGGCCTCTAGGAGAACCTGAATTTTGGTTTAAGGGCTCTAAGATGCATGCTTTACCTAGGGTGATATCAGCCCTTAAAAGTTAAACATCTATTACGGAAAGGATGCCAAGGGTACCTAGCTCGTGTGGTGGACACTAGGAAAGAGGTATTGATGTTGGATGGTATCCCTGTTGTGAGGGAGTTTCCTGATGTCTTTCCTGAAGACCTACCAGGGATACCTATAGATAGAGAGATTGAATTCTCCATTGATTTGCTCCCTGGAACTTCTCCTATATCAAAAGCACCATATCGGATAGCACCCACTGAACTTAAGGAACTCAAGGAACAATTACAAGAACTTCTTGATAAGGAGTTCATCAGACCAAGTGCATCTCCTTGGGGTGCACCAGTTTTATTTGTGAAAAAGAAGGATGAGATTATGAGGTTATGTATTGACTACCGTGAGTTAAACCGGGTTACTGTGAGAAACAAATACCCTCTCCTTCGTATTGATGACCTATTTGATCAATTTCAAGGGGCACAAGTCTTCTCTAAGATTAACCTTCATTCTGGGTATCACCAGTTGAAAATCAAGAGTGAAGACATACCCAAGACAGCTTTCAAGAGGAGGTATGGGCACTATGAATTCCTTATAATGCCTTTTGGATTGACCAATGCTCCTATTGCATTTATGGACTTGATGATTAAGGTGTTTCATGAGTACTTAGACCGCTTTCTTATTGTTCTTATTGATGATATTCTAATTTTCTCCAAAAGTATGGAAGAACATGAAGAGCACTTGAGAATTGTTTTTCAAATTTTGAGGGAGAAGAAGCTATATGCAAAGTTTAAGAAGTGTAAATTTTGGCTTGACCAAGTGGTGTTCCTAAGGCATGTGATATTTGAGGCAGGGATTTTCGTAGACCCTAGTAAGGTTGAAGCTGTGGTTGATTGGGCAAGACCGACGAATGTGAGTGAGATTAGAAGCTTTTTGGGCCTTGCTGGCTATCATAGGAGGTTTATGGAGGGATTTTCCCGTATTGCAGCCCCATTGACTCAGCTAACTCGTAAGAATACCAAGTTTTTATGGACGGAAGAATGTGAAAAGAGTTTTTAAGAACTTAAGCAAATGTTGGTCACTGCACCAGTACTAACCATCCCTAGCAACTTGGGAGGCTTTGTCATTTAAAGTGATTCTTCAAAAAAAAAGGGCTTGGTTGTGTGTTGATGCAGCATGGTAAAGTATAGCTTATGCTTCCTGCCAATTAAAAAGTTATGAACAAAATTATCCTACTCATAACTTGGAGTTAGTTGCAGTAGTGTTTGCATTAAAGATTTGGAGACATTATTTGTATGGTGAAAGGTGTGAAATTTATACAGATCATAAGAGCTTGAAGTATTTCTTTACTCAGAAAGAATTGAATATGAGACAACGGGGTGGCTTGAGTTGATTAAAGATTATGATTGCTCGATCAATTACCATCCAAGCAAGGCTAATGTTGTAGCTAATGCACTTAGTCGGAAGTCTTCTGGTTTCTCGGCTGCCTTGTTAACTACTCAAAAGGAGATTATTAATGACTTGGAGAGGATGGGAATTAAAATTGTCATGGGTGATTCCCGAGTTTTTATGGCCTGTTTGACAATACAACCCACTTTGATTGAGAAGATTAAGAGTTCACAAGTTGATGATGCATAAATTGTAAAGATCATAGGAGAAGTACAAGAAGGGAAGAGACCAGAATTTAATGTGTCTAATGATGGTGTTTTGAGGTTTGGAAATAGACTTTGTGTGCCAAATGATTTTGCATCAAAGAAGGAGATTATGGAAGAAGCCTATTGTACCCCATACTTAATGCACCCTGGTAGCACTAAAATGTATCGTGACATTCAAGAAACTTATTGGTGGAATAACATGAAGAAAGAGATAGCTCAGTTTGTGGAGCAATGCTTGATTTGTTAACAAATTAAGGCACTACACCAGAAACCTTCAGGATTACTACAACCCCTTCCCATCCCCGAATGGAAGTGGGAGCATATATGTATGGATTTTGTGATTGGTTTGCCAAGATCTCCTAAGGGACATGAGGCCATTTGGGTAATTATGGATAGGATGACAAAAACAATACATTTTATTCTGGTTAAGATGACTTAGCTCACTTGATCAGCTAGCACAAATATATATTGATGAGATTGTGAGTCTTCACGGAGTTCCAACATCAATTGTGTCTGATTGAGACCCAAGATTCACCTCAAAGTTTTGGGAAAGCCTACACAAAGCTTTGGGTACTAATTTTAGCTTTAGTACAACCTTCCACCCGCAAACAAATGGACTATTAGAAAGGACTATTTGTACTTTGGAGGATATGTTAAGGGCTTGTGTATTGAATTTCAAAGGAAGTTGGGAAAAATACTTGTCTTTAGTGGAATTTTTCTATAATAATAGCTATCACTCTAGTATTGAGATGGCTCTCTATGAGGCTTTGTACGGTAAAAAATGCAGGTCCCCATTGTGTTGGGAAGAGGTTGGTGAGAGAAAATTGTTGGGACCAGAAATGATTTGTAAAATATTGTAAACATCACAAAGTCGACAGAAGAATTATTATGACAACTCGAGAAGGGGAGTGGAATTTGAAGTTCGAGATATGGTATTTTTGAAAGTTGCCCCAATGAAGGGTGTGATGAGATTTGGGAAGAAAGGGAAGTTGAGTCCTAGATTTGTTGGTCCATTTGAGATCCTAAAACGCATTGGTAAAGTTGCCTAGGAGTTGGCCTTACCGCCTACACTTGCAGGAGTGCATAATGTGTTTCATGTTTCCATGTTGAGGAAGTACATTCCGGATCCTTCACATGTATTGAACTATGAGCCACTCAAGATCAAAGACAACTTGACTTATGAGGAAGTTTCAATCCAAATTCTTGACCGCAAGGATCAAGTGCTACGCACCAAGACCATATCATTAGTTAAGGTCCTCTAGAAGAATCACACAGTGGAGGAGGCATCTTGGGAGTGAGAAGATGAGATGAAATCAAATTATCTAGAGCTATTCGTTAACGAAGATATGAACAATTTCGAGGACGAATTTTTTTTAAGGGGGGAAGGATGTAACACCCCACAATTTTGATACCAATTTAATTATTATACGTAAATTATAAAGGAGGCCTACAATTAAATGGTTTAAATTGACTTGGGCCTTAGACATTAAAAATAAGATAAATGCTATGGGATATGAAGCCCAAGCGAGGTGGCATAAGTAAAAATATGGGCCTTGATAACCCTAGCCTTTTACCTTTTAAATTACACGTGTATGTACATAAAAAAGTTTTTTATTTTTATTTTCAGCCGCAACACATGATTGAGCTTTTTTTTTTTTTTTTTTTTTTTTTTCTCCTCTACGGCTGTGCATCAGAATTTCAAGTATGGTTTGTCTTGCTGAAATTTCAGAAAGTTGAAAGATTTAGAGAGTTGGAATTATTCTATGGCTAATATTTGTCCCCACGCTTATAGGAATACATGGGTCTGTGCATCTGTTCTTTTGGTACCAAGAAAACAATTGGCATTGGGTTCGTAAAATTCAAACCTATCACTATATTGAATGGAAAGCCGACCATGATGATGACAATATTATAATAGAAATTGTTTATATATAGCCCACCATGATGATGACAATCATATAATAGGATTTGTTTATATATAGCCATATGGTCCTCCATAGGCTTTGAAAATTTTAAAAGTAGTATGTATAGCCATAAGTGGCTTCTACTTTTGATTTGACAGAACTATAATGAGTGACTCTACTTTTGATTAATAGATATAAATATTAGGTTGATAGATAGGTTTATATATCATGTGGCTTCTAAAGAATAATATAATATATGATGGCTAGACCTATAGTGAAATGCTAGAGTTTTATAGAGTTGCAGTACAATCATGTCTATTAATGGATAGTAAAAAAACGTGGAATAGAACAATTAGATTAAAGCTGAAAGTGAACTGGAGAGTTACGTAAATAAATGTAAAATTTCAGAAACATCAATGCTGTCTAAGATTATATTGTCTAAGTATGAAAAAAAAAATTAGTGGGAAATTTGTGTATTGATGGACCTATTTTTAGTGTTGCTAGGCTCTAATTCTACTGATTCTTTGTGACTCAAGGGTGATTGATTCCTTATATTTTTGCAACTAAGAGGTAAGTTGTGTTTACTAATTTTGGGGATTTTCCCAAAATAGTGTTGATTATTAAACTATTCTATATTAAATAAATATGTTGATATTCTATATATAAATTGATATTTTATAAATGTTTGATGTGCACGTTGACTATTAGTTTTATGAAAATCTTGTGGGACAACCTAAATTTATTTAAACTTGTATGTGTGAATATATCTTTATATTTTGAGAATTATGAATGGATTATTTTTGTGAGCATATTGAAATGTGTTTTGAAAACCTATGGCAGGTCGTGATTAAAAGCTCAGTATTGTATTTAGTTCTTAGCAAGGACAATCATACTGCAGCTAGTCCTTAACAAGGGACAGTCCCAAAAAAGAGGACAGTGGACATTTGATAGCTCATCAGTAAGCAAGTATACCATTGAGGATCAAAAAAAGAAACTCCTTAGTAAAGGAGTGCACCTTTAGGTTCCAAAGGAGTCATCCTTAAGAAAAGAAATGTAAAGAAGGTTCTAGTCATAAAAGAGGACAGCACAACCCTGTCAATGGGGCGTAAACGTTGACCGCAAGAAAAACTTAGGAAATTGTTTATACGATGGTATTGATATATATTATGATGACTTACCATATAAAGATATTTTTTTATATGAAATATTTGATGATAAAATATTGATGAGTTACAAGTTATGAATTTGTCGTAAGAATTATTTATTTGAAAGATTTGTTCCCACACTCCAATGTTAGTGATTTCCACTTATTGAATTATCTTACCCCCTTTATTTTCTCTTACAGATACATTAGAGGGATTATTGGAGTAGAGATTCTTGGAAGGCAACAACTATAAATTGTTTTGTGGAACTGAGGATATTATTATTATTTTATGGCGTTAAACATTGTACTGAAGAATTATTTTGAGGATGTTTTTTCTTTGGTGGATTAGAGCTTTAACATTTGTGATGAGATTTTAGGTTATTGGTTACTTTTATTTAATATATTTTTTTATGGATTATTCAGATTGAATAGACTTTTATTGCTTATGATTTTGGGGCGTTACAGTTGAAGTACCCAAGTTATTTCACAATTAACACTTGTCATGGCGTTATATTCGACTTTAGCTGAAGACCTTGAAACCACCCCTTGTTTCTGTGATCTCCATTAGACTAAAGCTTCTCCTAAGGAAACATTATAACCTGTCTAAGACCTTTGCTGTTTGGACAACCAGCCGAATTTGCATCACAAAAAGTTTTAACTTGTAGATCAGATTTACTAGGAAAGAAAATTCATTTTCCAGGTGAACCCTTTATGTATTGAACCACTTTATGAATTGCTAACATATGGAGCCAAAAATTGACTTAATCTGTAAACTGCATAAGCAAGGGCAGAGATAGGAATTTTTTTGTTTGCAGGACCAAATTGTGGGACTAATATATTAGTCAAAAATCAAGATAAATTGTCACATACATGCATAAACATACATACACATATATAAACCTTAATATTTTGATAGTAGAGAAGATCATAATTTATAAATATAATGTATACAAAACTATAAACTTTCACATATGTATATTCACTAAATAATACTTTTAGGAATATTTATTATCTTTTAAACGCTAATGAGTATACAAAAGTTATCTAGTTTGATATTAAACATATACAAAAATGAATTTGAGAAAATAAAAATCACCTTGTCTGTATAACTACTAGGCAAATTGACAAATTTTATTGTTTTTAAGAGCATCATTGGACAAACTTAAATATTTGGAGATGTCAACTTCTATTTTTGTAACTTAATATTTAAAAATTTTAGTAACTATACGTAAAATAAAAGTATTTTTTAAAATTTTGGAGGGACTATGGCCCCCAAGATTAGCTGCAGCTCCACGTACCCCTGCATAAGTAATGTCCAACCTTGTCAAAGTCAAATACAACTCATACAAGAGTCTTTATATCAACCTTCTATACTGATTTGGGTCTGCTCAGACTTTCCCTTCATTTTTTTGAAAGTCTCAAGTTTTGCTCCATTGGAAGTTTTTATGGATTTGAACCCAAAAAATCTGTCTTTAAGAATCTCAATAGCATACTTTCTCTGGTTTGGACTTATACCTTTATCATTCCTGGCCACTTCAAGATCCAGAAAGTATCTTAAAGAACCAAGATCCTTTAATCCAAATTTCTCATCAAGGAGCTTTTTAATTTTTGAACACAATCAACATCATTATTACCTCAAAAACTGGATTGTATTCACCCTCAAAAACTGTTAATAAAACACCTTTATTTTATGCAGCTCGTAATTCAGAAAGCATTCTTCCTTAGTGGACCTTCTTCTTTAGCAGAAAGCAACTGCTATTTTAGGCAATAAGCGTGGCTTTGAGTTATACTGCTAGTTTTAGGGATCAATGGTACTTTATTCTATATGGTGAAACGTTAGGAGCGTTTCAAGAAGTATAGAAGACAAAGTGGGATTCTTGGGTTGGGGTTGGTCGTATGACAAGCTGTAACAAATATTTATTTTTTAATATTTGTGGGAAAGGGGATGAAGTTGGGATTTGGTTTAGTGTGATGTTTTCACCATGAACTTGTAGATAAATCTGTTATGATTTTGCTATTCAATTTAACTGATGAATGAGTTGAAAATACCATTACTATTTGGTTTATAAATAATCTGTCTACCAATTGGTTGATTACATCTCGAGATTACACTTACACCTCTGATTAGCTGTTTCTTTGAGAAGTGAATGAAGTATTTCGTTGTAAAATTATGTTCTATTAATTTCATGCTTCTGGATCATGCCAAAATTTGTTGTTTAAATTATATATTTTGTTTATTGAGTACTCTCCAGAAGCGCTGGTACTCTCAAACCCAGTATCAATTATCTTGAAATAGACAAAATATTTTGATATATTATTATTCATGAGAGGGACAGAGGTTACAACACACAGCATGGATATGTCTTTCTCAGACTCAGACTGTTACAATTCAGCAATCAGGATATATACCACAGAGAAAAAAAAAAAAAAAAAAATCATAACATGTTCTTATCCTACCAACCATCATAACTTTTTTGCTGAGATGAAAGATTCATTCAAAGAACACCAAGAAACAAACACAGCACTAAAAAAACATCCATCAAGTTACACAATTAACACAACTCAATACAAAATAGCCTCACTCATATTGACCATCATTACCATTGTAACTTAGCACACATTTTATTTATACTTAGACTTAGCCATAACACTTATTTACATTGAGCTATATAGAAGACCATCTGATCCAGTAGAGTTATTAACTTTTCCACAATTCAATCTAATCTCTCCAGCCGTCCCAGTTAACGGGCTAATGTTCCCCATTTTAATCATTGATACCACAAAGCTGGCAAAGAAGGCAGTCTGATTAGCAGTAAAGTTGTTAACAATGGCAACGGTTTCATCCCCGGTGGTTGAAAATAGTTCTTGGTCGCTCTGGAGTAGACCCTCTTGAACTTGAAGATTAGAGAAGTACTTATTGTCAAAAACATCAGGTGTGGTGAGGTCGAGATTGGTCACAACAGTAGTATTTCCATTCTGGGGGCATATTCCCTGCAGAGTTGATAAGTAGGTTGTGTTTAAGGTTGGATCAGGATTACCAGAGCCGCTAAAATTGTATAACCGGTCGATGAAAGAGCTACATTGAGCACGTCCAAACGTGTGAGCACCTGAAAATCAATCATGCATGCCAACTTATATCAAAACTCAAAAGCAATACTTTCATCACAATGTTATTAACTCATTATATTATATATATCAATTGTGATTGGAATTTGTAAGCTTATGTGTGCGAATAAATAATAATTACCAGAGAGGGCAACAAGATCGGTGCTGTTGAGGCCCACGGCTAAGAACTTGGCTTTCAGTGAAGGAAGGGCTTCTCTGGGACCAGGAAGGAAAAGACCAGCAGCTGTTCGGTTTGCTGTAGTGCTATCCCTTCTTCCCAGTGAAACATTCCACGAGGGACCTCCTGCCTGTGAGCATGGATTAGTTTTACTTTTAGTTGGCATGTGATGCAAACTAAATATGTTATTTAAAATGAAAGCAATAGTTGAAGGTGGGACTTGCTTTTCACTTTTGTTTTAGTAATATATATTGTGGGTCTAGTAGAAGGACAAAGTTTTCTTTTAATCCGGTGGCTTACTTATTAGTTTTGTAAGTAAAAGTAAAGCGTGTAAGAATCGCCGCAGAATAAATGAAAAGAGATTCCTCCAACCTTGTCCTTCTAGTTAAGCTGTATCATATGGGATGCCATTATTTTAGCATTGCATGCAAAGCAAGGTAATGTACATAAATTTAAAAACAAAGTATGCGGTTAAGTTATGTTATATATGCATCTTTTTACTATTAAGGTGATCATAAGTTGTAATTAAATATTAGATCATAACTTTTACTCATGTCCACTGGTGACATTTTTCACACACCAATTACAATTTACAATTACTCTCAGTAAGTATGAATATTGTCTGAATAAGCTCGGTGTCCCTAGATTTTAGGTCTCTTTCAACCCTATCAAAAAATGGCCTAATTATTATTATTAGTCCTTGTTATTTTCAATAAAACACCTGTTGTAATTTTGTTTACTTACACTCCAACCCTTGAGTTTTAGTTTCCTCTTCTTCTGTTTTTTCATTAGAGTAGAAAGTTAGTGTGTGTTTGGATAGATTATTTTTTGCCCGCTTATTTTACCATTCATCTTATTTTTGCTACAATTTATAAGCCCATTACATTTTTTGGTACTATTTATGGGTTTCACTGTATTATTTTAGCTAACTTTTTTCTTTATTTACAGTACTTTTAACAAAAAAATTTCAATTTCAACAAAATAAACGGATCCTTAACAGACCCTTAATAAAGAGAAAGGTTTGTTGTTATTATACCAATGAAACTGATTCTTCAGCTGCGATGGCAAGAATATCAGCGCAGGAAACAGTGGCAGGACAAGCAGTTTCCAACGCAGTCTTTATGTTATCAACAACACCAAAGCCCCTCGCTGAGTTATTATTTGGAGGAGCCTCTTTCTCACTTTGTATGGTAGCAGAGTTGTTCAACAAAAGTGATCCATCACAACCCTACAACAAAGTTTAACATATGTTTATTAGACAATTTAACAGTCAAAAGCCCATTAAAAGCAACCTGTTTTGGCTGCTAAGAAAGTAGAGGGAAAATAATTAGAATTTGATTTTGTTGTTTCACAAAATTTTCAAGAAGTGTGTTTAGATTAGCTCTTTGATGATTTGCTGAAAATGGGTAAAAGTTTAGTTGTATCTAATAAAATTGAATTTTAAAAGCTATGAATAACTAAATAAATTAAAAAGTTGAAAGCTAATGAAAGTGAATTTTATATTTGTGCATAAACAAAATATATAGTTTAAAATCTTAAAGCTAAAAGCTAATCCAAACATACTGAAATGTCTTCACAATAAAACTTGGATATGTTCTACTTTTGGAGTCAAGGTATAGAAAGGTAAGGTTTCAAATTATCTTTCATTTTCATTTCATCAATTGTCTTCCTTTAGGTTTTTTTTTTTTTTTTTTTTTTTTTTTTTTTTTTTCCTTAGATTGTTGGTAAGATTGACGTAAGTTGATAGATTGTAACATCTTTGGACAATATTCTGAAAGAGTTCCCTAATATAGCACACTAGTGCTCTTTTCTCTTTTAGCTTATACTACTTTTTCAAGATTAAGGCAAAGGTGAGAAGCTAGCTAGCTACAGCATTAGTCCCTTCTAATCAAGAAGGTAAATGCATGCCAGTTTGTTAGCTCAGGCGCTCTGTAGAAATAGAGAGACGGGTGTGTGTGCAATTAAAAAGATCAAGGAAAGATAGGTTTGGGTCACTTTCCACAAGTAGTTAGTAATTTAAAAAAATTAAAAAAAAAATTTATGTGATATGATTCAGAATAAATTTTGAAGAAATCCTACTAAGTTTTCTCTCCTAGGATGAATTAATGGTGTGTGACGTGTGCTGCAATAAAACCTTACTTTTTTCCTTCATTATTTGCTTGAGCTTTTTTTTTTTTTTTTTCTTTTTCAGACTTACTTTATTTATGATCAACTTTTTAAAGAATTTTTTTTTTCTAAGTACATCTTACTTTTTTTAAAAATAAAATGAAATAAGCAAATAAAAATAAACTCACCCAAATACAAAATGGAATAAACTCAAGTCCATGCAAAGAGAACTATGAATTAGCTAGTATATATGCGCCAAGTTTTATGGCCTCACTTCCATCATACTCTTAAGAAAAAGAGGAGTAATATGAGTTTAAACTCATTAAAACAGGCAAGAGTGAAAGAATGTTTTTTTCTCTACTGCTAAACTTTGTGAAGGTAAATTCTTAAGAGGAAACAAAGCAAATGGGTTTAAAATTAATGAAAAGTTAGAGAAAATACATTGACAAAGCAGTCATGGAAGTGAAGCCTAATGAGGCTACCGCCAATTCGAGCATCTGTCTTTAAAGCCGCTGCGATGATTCCACGTACGATGTTGGACGCGTTTGGACACGTTGAATCATAGAATGTTGGACTCAGCTGGCCATGAGACAAAGATCCTCCAAGCAAAACCACACATAAAAGACCTATCAGTAGCGTACAAGAAGAAAAAGAAGAAGAAGAAGAAGAAGACATTCTTTTCTGCAATATTATTTCACTCTAATAAACAAGAATAGCTTCAATGTTTGAGTGTTTAACAAACCAAATTGTGACCCTTATTTTATAAGGTGACAAACAACATTACACTAAGGTGAAAAACAAAGAAAATGATATCCATCACGTTTGGCAGTTGAGGTACAATGCACGCTTTGGAAAAATTCACGGGATTTGAAAAAGTCTAAAGTTGATAAAAAAGATGGTTCCATGTTCTGTCGCATCAAATAAGATGTAGGGATGCATTTCATTGTGGGAAAAAGTAAGCCGGCACCCCAACGATTTTCACAATTTTGCAATAATTTGTACCTAAAGTGACTTTTGAGCGGTGAGGGGTGAAATTATGAACCGAACTCATCAATTTTTTCTACTGTTTATAATTACTTATTATTTTTTTTACTATTTATAATTTACTACGTAAGAGAATTGTGGTCAAAATTGTAGAAATAATTGAGTTAATAAACTTACTTTTGGGAAAAAAATAAAACTGTCGGTGGAAATAAGGCTGTGAGCACTAGAACCATACGTACAGGCACGTGTGTATGAAAAATAAGAAAAGTTTGTCAGGCAGGTAATTGCTTTCCTGGATTCTAGCTAATTAGTACTTATTATTCTTCTACGCTACATGGACTGTGTTATTTAATTCAAAAGGTAATGGTTTAGACTTGGCTTTATGGTCGTGTAAAAATAATAAAATATTGCCATTTGGGTGGGTTTGAAAGATCAAATAAGACTGCCACTCAACAAATTGCTTTTCTTTTGTCCGTTTGTTATTATGGTAAGATGTAGAATTTTTCAAAGGTGGAGCTAGCACTAAGGGTGGAGTTTTTAATTTTTACAATATAATGCTAGCTTTTTTGAAAATATCTCTAGCCTTTTGTATATTTAACAAATTACAATGAATTAATAAAAAAATAACTTCCAGATATGAGTACTTGAAAACCGGCAAATTCTTTCATTTAAGTTTTGAAAACTCCGATTTTATCGTATAAAATAATTTTTGTTTTCTTAATAATTTTATGTTCAAAAATTAGAATAAGGTCTCGTTTGTTTTTGAACGACTCTTAAAATCAATAGTTTATGATTTTGCATTTAACTCAAATTTGCTATCTGTAATAAATTTCGATATTTTGTCACCTAATCGCGTAATTTGTATGAATTAGGGCTTTAGACATTTAGCCATCAAAGGCAGACCAGACTATGATCAATAAACACAGACGTTTTGTCAATTTTTTCTCTGGTGGATTCCAGTTTATCTCTTTATGGATTTAAGAGAACTTCTCGTAGATTCAAGGTTTACTACTAGAAGCTAATAGTTTAGTTTTGGTGCCATCAAAAGAGTATCGTATATGCATTCTTCAGGCTTCCACATCAGAACCAAGATCCTTTAATTCAAATTTCTCATCAAGGAGCTTTTTAATTTTTCAACACAATCAACATCATTACCTCAAAAACTGGATTGTATTCACCTTCAAAAACTGTTCTTAAAACACTTTTATGCAGCTAGTAATTCAGAGAGCATCCTTCCTTAGTGGACCTTCTTCTTTAGCAGAAAGCAAATGCTATTTTTGGCAATAAGCGTGGCTTTGAGTTATACTGCTAGTTTTAGGATCAATGGTACTTTATTCTATATAGTGAAACGTTAGGAGCGTTTCAAGAAGTATAGAAGACAAAGTGGGATTCTTGGGTTCGGGTTGGTCGTATGACAAGCTGTAACAAATATTTATTTTTTAATATTTGTGGGAAAGGGGATGAAGTTGGGATTTGGTTTAGTGTGTTGTTTTGCACCATGAACTTGTAGATAAATCTGTTATGATTTTGCTATTCAATTTAACCAATGAATGAGTTGAAAATACCATTACCATTTGGTTTATACGTAATTTGTCTACCAATTGGCTGATTACATCTCCAGATTACACCTCTGGTTAGCTGTATCTTTGAAAAGTGAAAGAAGTATTTCTTTGTAAAATTAAATTCTATTCATTTCATGCTTTTGGATCATACCAAAATATGTTTTTTAAAATTATATATTTTGTTTATTGAGTACTCTCCAGAAGCTGGTACTTTCAAACATTTTCAACTCAGTATCAATTATCTTGAAATAGACAAAATATTTTGATATATTATTATTCATGAGACGGACAGAGGTTATAACACACAACATGGATATGTCTTTCTCATACTGTTTCATGTTATAATCCTAGTGTCCCACATAGATTAAGTGTAAACTTAATCATGTGTTTATATACTCTTGGGTATCCTCTCTTTGCAAGCCGGTTTTCAAGGGTGAGTTCTACTCATGAGTTTGTAATATTTGGTATTGAAACTAACCACCACCTCCAAGTAATTGGGTGTAGCTCATTGAGTATGTGGTCAAATGAGTTGTGGTTTTGTTGTCGGCTTTGTGATCAAATGACTTGAGCCATCATCAGGACCGGCCCTAGGCTTAGGCCACTTAGGCAATTGCCTAGGGCCCCCTACTAGAGAAAGACCCCTAAATTTTGGGGAAAAAATTGAAACATATTTTTAATTTTTTTGAGATATAAGAAAAAAATTAGTTTTATATTTTTCCTCTACTTTTAAGAAGTTCTAAAGAATTAAGTAATCCTATAGATAATACAACTTTAAATACATAAGGCTTACAAATATGTGTCACTAATCACAATAAATGATTTAAATAGGAAAATGCTATAAATACTATAAATTTTACTTAAAAACCTTCACAAATTGTTGTGACAATTGATATGATTTGTAGACGTCAATAACCTATTAAGTGCGTTTTTAAATTACTTAGTAATACATCTTTTTAAGCATCATGTTGTAAAATTTATAATGTCCTTAACATCATTTATTTAAATACTTATTTATTATTTTCTTGAAGTGTTACTAATCACATTCATTGCTACAACGTTTGTAAGTTTTTTGTAGTAAAATTTGTTATAATTTTAGCATTTCTTAAAAAAAAAACACATTACAAGATAAAAAGAATGCATTTTTGTATTATAAAAATTATGATATTAAAAACTAGTTAAATATTATTTAATTAATAACAAAAAAGTCTCATTTAAATATATCGTCTTAGGCTTCAAAGTTTGTAAGACCGCCCCTGGCCATCATTAACGTCAACGTATGTTATGATTCTAGTGTTCTATAATGAGTTTGTAACATTTCAATTCAACAATCATAATATATACTCTAAAAAAACATTACTTAGCAGAACACCAAGGAACAAAGACAACACTAAAAAAACATCCATCAAGTTACACAGTTAGTACTACTCAATACAAAATACTCATCACCTAGCAGAACCCCAAGGAACAAAGACAATTCTAAAATAACATCCATCAAGTTACACAGATAACACTACTCAATACAAAATAGCCTCACTCATACTGACCATCATTACCCCTGTAACTTAGCACACGTTTTATTTATACTTAGACTTCGCCATAACACTTATTTACATTGAGCTATATAGAAGACCATCTGATTCAGTAGAGTTGTCATTAACTTTTCCACAATTCAATCTAATCTCTCCAGCCGTCCCAGTTAACGGGCTAATATTCCCCATTTTAATCATTGATACCACAAAGCTGGCAAAGAAGGCAGTCTGATCAGCAGTAAAGTTGTCAACAATGGCAACAGTATCATTCTCGTCGGCAGTTGAAAATAGTTCTTGATCGCTCTGGAGTAGA
Organism: Castanea sativa; assembly: GCF_040712315.1. NCBI lineage: Eukaryota > Viridiplantae > Streptophyta > Magnoliopsida > Fagales > Fagaceae > Castanea > Castanea sativa. The sequence continues at coordinate 47,548,870 of NC_134020.1, read as the reverse complement.
CCCTCTAGGACTTGAAGATTAGAGAAGTACTTATTGTCAAAAACATCAGGTGTGGTGATGTCGAGATTGGTCACAACAGTAGGATCTCCATCTTGGGGGCATATTCCCTGCAGAGTTGATAAGTAGGTTGTGTTTAAGGTTGGATCAGGATTACCAGAGCTGTTAAAATCGTATAACCGGTTGATGAAAGTGCTACATTGAGCACGTCCAAACGTGTGAGCACCTGAAAATCAATCATGCATGCCAACTTTATATCAGAACTTAAAAGCAATACTTTCATCACAATGTCATTAACTCATTATATTATTTCTATGTGTGCGTGCGTGTGCGCGAATAAATAATAATTACCAGAGAGGGCAACAAGATCGGTGGTGTCGAGGCCCATGGTTGAGAACATTTCTTTCAGAATATAAAGGGGTTGTGTGGGACCAGGAAGGAAAATATTGGCAGCTGTTCGGTTTGCTGTAGTGCTATCCCTTCTTCCCAGTGAAACATTCCACGAAGGACCTCCTGCCTGTGAGGATGGATTAGTTTTACTTTTAGTTAGTATGTGATGCGCGCAAACAATATAATATTATTTGAAATGTCAGCAGTAGTTGAAAGATATGACTAACTTTTCACTTGTGTTTAACTTTTAGCTACGGTCAGGGTCAGGGTCGGGTTGAGCAGGATTGATGAGATTTTTTAACCCACCCATTATGATAGATTAAAAAAATCTAATACAATCCAACCCAACCATCACAGGGCAGGAGTCTCTAGCTCAACTCAACCCAACCCAATCTATGTAGATTGGTTAGGTTAAGTTGGACTCAAGGGTTGGACTTTTTTATTTTTATTTTTTTTATATTATTTTTATTATTATTAAATTGATCCGTATTAGAATAACACCACTATAAATAATAGCAAATTTATAACTAAATAATCATGAGCATAACATCACACAAACATAAACTATATAAAGAGAACTTAGGATTTGAGTTTTATTTAGGAAAAAAAGCAAAAAAGTAAATAACAAAATTGCATAATATATTTTTTAAAATTTTAAATAAATATTAAATTTAGGTGGGTCTAGTCGGATTTGGCGGATTTGTGAATCTTATAACCCGAACCCAACCCGACCCATTGTAAAAAAAAAAAAAAAAATCATAACCCAACTAACTCACCAAACCTTAAAAACCAACCTAACCCTGCAAGTTGGGTTGAATTGAGTCAATTTTGACAAATTGGTGGATTCACTGCACACTCCTACTTTTAGTAACATCTTTGGGTACAGTAGAAGGACAAAGTCTTTAGTCTAGTTACCAACTGATATGTTTTCAAAGACACAATTTCTACATTTGAAAAAGATTGTATTTTTGCCTTAAAGATGGAAATCTGATATCTAAATTGATATATGAAATTGAAATCATGTTTCTAAGACACAATTTTTATATAACATGAATAAGATTATATTTTTGTCCTTGAAGATAACTGTCTGATATCCAAACTCATATATAAATTGAAATAGTGTTTTTAAGATATGATTTGTATATAAAATGAATACTATTGAATTTTTACATTAGAGGTATCTAAACTTTAAAGGTTTTGATGCATGTCTGTTATCCAAACTGAAATCATGTTTCTAAGACATAATTTCTACATAACATGAATAAGTGTGTCCCTAGATTTTAGGTCTCTTAATTAGACCCTATCAAAAAATGGTCTGATTATTGTTATCAGTCCTTGTTTTCAATAAAATGCCCATTGTTTATTTACACTTCAGTCTTCGAGTTTTAGTTTCCTTCTTTTATTCACTTGGGTATTAAAGAGAAGAGTTTATTGTTATTATACCAATGAAACCGATTCTTCAGCTGCAATGGCAAGAATATCAGCGCAGGAAACAGTGGTAGGACAAGCAGTTTCCAACGCAGTCTTTATGTCATCAACAACACCAAAGCCCCTCACCGAGTTATTATTTGGAAGAGCCTCTTTCTCACTTTCTATGGTAGCGGAGTTGTTCAACAAAATTGATCCATCACAACCCTACAACAAAGTTTAACATATGTTTATTAGACAATTCAGACAATTTAACAGTTAAAAGCCCAGTAAAGCAACATGTTTTGGCTGCTAAGAAATTAGAGGGAAAATAATTAGAATTTGATTTTGTTGTTTCACAAAATTTTCAAGAAGTCTGTTTAGATTAGCTTTTTGATGATTTGCTGAAGATGAGTAAAAGTTTAGTTGTATCTAATAAAATTGAATTGTAAAAGCTATGGATAACTAAATAAATTAAAAAGATGAAAGCTAATAAAAGAGAATTTTATATTTGTACAAAAGCAAAATAGTTTAAAATCTTAAAGCTAAAAGCTAATCCAAACATACGAAAATGTCCTCGCAATAAAACTTGAATATGTTATACTTTTGGAATCAAGGTATAGAAAGGTAAGGTTTCAAATTATCTTTCATTTTCATTTCATCAATTGTCTTCCTTTATGTTTTTTTTTTCTTAGACTGTTTGTAATGGATGTATTTCTTGTAGAACGTGCTAAGATTGACGTAAGTTGGTAGATTGTAACATCTTAATTTGGACAATATTCTAAAAGAGTACTCCCTAAAATAGCAAACGAGTGCTCTTTCCTCTTTTAGCTTATACTACTTTTTCAAGCTTAAGGCAAAGGTGAGAAGCTAGCTATAGCATTAGTCCCTTCTAATTAAGAAGGTAAATGCATGCCACTTTGCTAGCTCAGGCGCTCTTTAGAAATAGAGAGACGGGTGTGTGTGCAATTGAAAAGGTCAAGGAAAGATGGGCTTGGGTCACTTTCCACAAGTAGTTAGTAATTAAAAAAAACTTTATGTGATATGATTCAGAATAAACGTTGAAGAAAGTCTACTAAGTTTTCTCTCCTAGGATGGAATTAGGTTGAGTTTAGTTCAGATTTTTAATATTGTACTCCTTGAAAAAGTGGCGATTTCAAAAATGCGGTATGAAACTGGGTTTTTTTTAAAAGCAAATTATTTGATAAAAGCTATTAAAAAGTGTTTTTCAAAAAGTTGAGTGTTTAGTTGGTACTTACAAAAGTGGCGGTTTAAGTTGTAAATTAGTAAAAATGACAATGTATATATAAGAACGTTTATTTCATACATACTATCAACTTCTTAATAATAATAATAATAATTTCATGTTAATAATAATTTCATGTTAATAATAACTGACCTCTTAATAAAAGATTTTGTAAAAAAGTATTTAGCTTTAGCATTTCTCTTTTCAAGAAGTGTTATGTTCACAATATTTTCACAATAAATCTTATGTAATAAGCTGTTATTAGTTCTAATTTGAACCTATCACTTAAATTACTTTTTTGTTCATCAATAACAACACCACTTAGAATTTATTGTAAAAATATTGTGAAAATGTTGTGGAAATAACATTTTTTTTTCATGAAGAATACAAAATTATTATCTTAAAAGTTGAAACCCAATAATTTTGGTAGAAGTAATCTTTGTTAAATAAAATTTTATATCTTTTAAATCAGTTGTTCCAGGATTACAAACTATTTTACAATTTTTTTACCACATTTTTGATGTGGCAAACTGTGAGGGGTTATTTTTCACTTATACATGTACCCACCCTTTTTTCTCCATCACATACTCTACAACATCACAATTGTAAATAAAATATTAAAAAAAAAAAAGTTGTGAAATTCAGTATTCCTACTTCCTATATATATTTTCTTCCACGTTGCTCTACCCAAATCCAAAAACTCTTTTTTTTTTTTTTTTCCTTTCACTTTTTTCTCATCCACTTGTTCACTTCTTCCTTGTCTTCTTATTTTCCTTTTCTTTTCCTTTCCTCCACATACAGCCACACAGGTTTCATCTTCTTATTTCTTTTACTTTCCCCCACACAACCCCCCCCCCCCCCCACACACACACAGGTCTCTCTCTATCTCGCTCCCTCTCTCTGCTCCATATTTTCCATTTATTGAAAACTCTACTGAATTCAAAAAGTTTTTTTAAGATTAGTTATTTAAGAGGTAAATAAAAAACAATAGAGAAGAGAAGAAGAAGATAAGATGCTGCAGCATAACAGCATAGAAGAGTAGAAAAAACTATGGTCAATTTAGGAAAAATAGAAACCCACCAACTATAATATTTTTGTTTTGAAAAAACGTTGTTTGTTGCGCTTTGCAACTGCAGCTCAAAGCTACTGACACCAAAATGCAGGAGCCTTTGCGCTGGAAAACACACTTTTATATATCGCACTTTTGAAAAATTTTACCAAACACGCGTTTTGAATTTTAGGCTGGAAGACACATGTTGTGGTCCTTAAAGCCGAAACAAGTAAGTACTTTTTATATATATATATATATATATATATAAAATAAAATTTATACTCTAACTTAATTTAAGTGTATATGTGTGTGAAGCTCCTTCATGGAGATTTGAACCCTGACCCCTACCTCTACACCCCAAGTCCTTACTTCTACACCTTACAAGCACTTATACTTGTGAAATGACAATTACATTAAAAGTGTGAGGTGGTCACAACGAGCACTTAATGGTGTGTGACTTGTGCTACAACACAACCTTATTTTTTTTTCCTTCATTATTTGCTTGAGGTTTTTTTTTTTTTTTTTCCTTTTTCAGACTTACTTTATTTATGTTCAACTTTTTAATGACTCTTTTTTTTTTTTTTTTTTCTAAGTACATCTTACTTTTTTAAAAAATAAAATAAGCAAATAAAAATAAACTCACCCAAATACTAAAATGGAATAAAGTCAATAAACTCAAGTCCATGCAAAGAGAACTATGAATTAGCTAGCATGCGCCAAGTCTTAGGACCTCACTTCCATCATACTCTTAAGAAAAAGAGGAGTAATATTTATGAATTTAAACTCATTAAAACAGGCAAGATTGAAAGACTGTTTTTTTTTTTTTTTTTTTTTTCTCTCTCTACTGCTAAGGCTTTGGGAAGAAACTTCTAGGAACGTTGGATAAAAAGTGTGAAAATAAGTGATGTGGTGTTTAAACAATAATTTTCACTGTTTAAATTCCATTACTGGGCCTAAACTTTGTGAAGGTAAATTCTTAAGAGGAAACAAAACAAACGGGTTTAAAATTAATGAAAAGTTAGAGAAATACATTGACAAAGCAGTCGTGGAAGTGAAGCCTAATGAGGCTAGCGCCAATTCGGGCATCTGTCTTCAAAGCCTCTTCGATGATTCCTCGTACGATGTTGGACACGTTTGGACACGTTGTATCATAGAATGTTGGACTCAGCTGGCCATGAGATAAAGATCCTCCAAGCAAAACCACATATAAAAGACCTATCAGTAGGGTACAGCAAGAAGAAGAAGAAGACATACTTTTCTGCAACATTATTTCACTCTAGAATAGCTTCAATGTTTAAGTTCAGGTGTTTAAAAAAACAAATTGTGACCCACAACATTAATATTCAGGTGAAAAAGAAGAAAAATAAAATTCAACGCGTTTGGCAGTTGAGGTACAAGGCACGCTTTTCCCGGGATTTGGAAAAGTGTAAAGCTGATAATAAAGATGGTCCCATGTTCTGTCACATCAAATAATATTAAGCTGTGGGGATGCATTTCATTGCGAGAAAAGTAAAGTAAGGCTGCGTTTGTTTCGACGGTAAACAGTTTTAAGAAATGGTTTTTCGCGTTTTCGGGTGTTTGGCAGGTGCTAAAAATACGGTTAAACGGAAAATAAGAACAGTTGACTGTAAAACTTAGGCCTCTGACCCGTAAATTCTTTTCCATTTGTATTTTACCTTCAAATAGGGATTTTCCAGAAAATTGAGAGACAGAGCACAAAGAGAGAGAGAGAGAGAGAGAGAGCACGAAGAGAGAGTAGAGAGAGCGAGTCGCGCCCCAACCCGCGCCGGCGAGTCGCGCCTTCGCTTCTCTCTTCGTCGAACCCAGTCCCGGCGAGATCGCGCCTTCGCCTCTCTCTTCGTCGAACCCAGTCGCCATCGCCGATCACGATCTCGCCTTCGCCATCGCAGATCACGATCTCGCCTTCGCCTTCGCCTTCGCCGCGCCGCGCCGCGCTGGCACGATCTCCCCTTCGCCATCGCCAGTCGCCTCTCTCTCTCTCTGTCTTCGTTCTTCTCTGACCGATTTGGGTTTTGTTGATTTGTTAGAGAAAAATTGATGATGAGATTTTTTTTATTTTTGGGTATTGTTGAGCTGTATTAAGAAAATTTGATGAGTTTTTTTTTTTTTGGGTTTTGTTGTTCATGATATTTGTTTGGAAGCCGAGAAAATGTGAGCAACAAATACAAAATGCATTTTCTATAATATTTTCAAGATGACAACCAAACACCAGAAAATATTTTTCAAAATATTTTTTAAAATGTTACCAAACACCTAAAAATATTTTCTTTTCCCGAAAATATTTTCTTTTCCTGAAAACATTTTCCAGAATTGCTTTACTGTTGAAACAAACGCACCCTAAGTTGAAAAAGAGAAAAGTAAGTCGGCACCACAAACAATTTTCACAATTTTGCCCGAACTTGTTTACATAGTGATTTATGGGCGGTGAAATTATAAACCGAAAGTGAATTGTGGTTAAAATTGTAGAAATTGTGTAGAAAACTTACTTTTAGGAAAAAAAAAATTGTCCATGGAAACAAGGCTGGTGGGCGCTAGAACCATGCGTATAGGCGAGTGTGTATGAAAAATCAGAAAGCCAGGTGATTGCTTTCCCTGGTTTCTTGCTAATTAGTACTTACTATTCTTCTACGTTACATGGACTGTGTTATTTAGTTCAAGAGGTAATGGTTTAGGCATTGTTTGGTTTGACAGAAGAGGAAGGAAAAGAAAAGAAATGAATGACTATCTTTGTTTGATTAGAAAGGAAAACAAAAAGAAGGAAGAGTGGGAGTAGGGATGAGAATTTTTGTCCGCCCTGTGGTTATCTGGCTCGGCCCGATAAAGAATAGGGTCAGCTTTGGGTTAAAAAAAAAAAAAAAAAACCCCCCGAAGTAGGTTTGGGTCGGGTCTAGGTTTTGTAAAAAATCTACCCCGAACTCGGACTTGACCTGACCGTTTAAACTTCAAGTAAAATTACTAAAATATCTTCATATATATATATATATATATATATATATATATATATATATATATATATATGCCACTTATATCAAATCCTACCCATATACACTCCTCTGTCACTCTCTCTCTCTCTCTCTCTCTCTCTCTCTCTCAAGCTCTCATGCACTACCACCGCCCCCCCCCCCCCCTCACAGCCTTGCTCAACTACTTTCTCACGGTCTCATGGCCTCGCTCAACCTCACGGCCCCATGGCCTCATTCAACATCATGGCTCTGTTTGTTCAGACTCATTTTTGTGATTTTTTTTTCTTTCTTGGTTCATTTCTTCTTTCATTGTTTTTTCTTTGTTTGTGTTTGTAATTTCTATGTTTGTGTTTGTGTTTGTGTTTTTGATTTTGAAAAGGAAAATCATAAATCTGAAATTTTTGTGTTTGTGTTTGTGTTAGGGTTTCTGTGTTTGTGTGTGTGATTTTGAAAGGGAAAATCTGAAATTTGTGTTTATGTTAGGATTTGTGTTTGTGATTGTGATTTTGAAAGGAAAAATTTGAAAATTTTTTGTTTGTGAAATCTGTGTTTATATTTGTGTTAGGATTTGTATTTGTGTTTGTGATTTTGAAAAGGAAAATTTGAAATTTTTGTGTTTATGAAATCTGTGTTTGTATTTGTGTTAGGATTTGTGTTTGTATTTGTGATTTTGAAAGGGAAATCCATAAATTTGAAACTTGTGTTTTTGATATTTGCGTTTGTGTTGTGATTTAGGGCTGGGCATGACGGACGGGGCCAATGGAGACCACGGGGCCTGGTAGGGTGGGTTTGGGGTTGAAAAGAAAACCGTTTATTAATCGGGGCGGGTCTAAGTAATGGGTTCTGGCACGCGGGTCGGGTTCGGGCATAAAGAAACACGACCCGTTGCCATTCCTAAGTGGGAGAGAAAAAAAAAAGAAGCTTTTATGGAATCAATAATATTTTCTCTTAAAATTACTCTTATACCCTTAAAAGGTTTTGTCCATTTTTGTAAAATGATATTTATATCGTTATTAATTTATAATTTAAAATGATAAAAATGTAAAATACCTCGCATCTTTCCTTTCTATTCCTCTTCATATCTAAACACCCTCGAAAAATACCTTCTTTCCCCACTCTTTTTTCTTTTCCTTACCTTTTAGTTTCTCTTCTCTCCCCTCCCCTTCCACTGAACCAAACATAGGTGGGTTTGAAAGGTCAAATAAGAGCATCCACATCAGTGGATGTAAACATTTGCAAAATACAAAAAGCAACCAATTTTACACATTTTACCCAAAAAATCTTTCACATTAGTCCTTCTAAAACTGTGCATATTACACATTTGCTACTGTACGGTAACCGTGCATAAATACACAGTTACTGTAGCTGTGTATCATATTATTTTATTAATTTCCCATTTCGCTCCATTTTTTCTCTCTCTTCTCCGTCTGCAAAACCAACTCATACTTCTTCTCTCCCTCATCATCATCTTCTTCCTCTGATACACACAAACACACCCACACAGACAAACCAACACAGAGACACACAACCCAAAACCCACCATCTCTCACTGTCTCATAGAACCTGCAAGAGCACCACCACCAAAACACAGATCCCACCATCCACCCTACACCATCCAACCACCACCATCATCACCCGTTGAAACAACCACCACCACTAAAACTCGTTAAAACAATGGAAACCCAAAATCCACAAAAAATCAACTCAAAATTAAACCATTAACTGGAAACCCATAACCCAAACCCAAAATCAAAATCAAATACAAACCCAATGGTGGTAGAGACTTAAGGGATCTGAGAATTAAGGAGAGAGATGAGGGATTTCCTTATGTTTCAATCAGCTTCATCTTCATCATCATCTTCTCTCTTCCTTGTAGCTTTCGAACTGTCAAAAAAAAAAAAAAAAAAAGAGATGTAGAGACTTTGAGGGATGAGAGAGAGGTAGAGACTTTGTGGGTTAGGGGAAAGTGAGAGGCGGAGAGTTTGAGGGTTAGGAGAAAGTGAAAGGCAGAGACTTTGTGGGTTATGTGGGAGTAGGTGGGAAGTAATAGAAAAAGTGAGGGAAAATATTATTTTAATAAAAAAGTGTGTATAATAGATAAATTGATGTGGGTGTTTTGTAAAAGTGATGGTGTAAGATAAAAAAAAGTAAGTTTTTTGTGTAAAATAGACGTAATCTTTTAGACATACTGATGTTGTTACTCTATGACTAACAATCAACAAATTTCTTTGGTCTATTTGTTATTATGGTAAGATGTAGAATTTTTTAACGGTGGAGTTTTAAGGGTGGATTTTTAGTTTTTACAATATAATGCTTTTTTGAAAATATCTTTTGGACTTTTGTATAGTTAACAAATTACAGTGAGTGATAAATAGTATAATAATACTTTAAAGTTCTAAATTTATAGAACATGAACTCTAAATTATAGAGTTTTTTCTTAAAAGCACCAAATTATATTTTTTTTAAATGATTAAAATAATTTATGAAGGTTTAAAAGCTCTTCTCATTCTTATTACAAGACACTAATGTTTAGTTCCGTGCATATGCATGAATATAATTAAAAAAATTGCAATTACATGATTCAAATTATACTTATTTTTAGAAGATGTTCAAATTATATATACATGGAATTAACTTACACATTTTTTAAACTATACATTTCTAAAATATATAATGATTTCTCATATATATATATATATATATATATATATATATATGATTTAGAATTTAATTAGATTTAAATTCTCTGAAAATGATAAACTACGTATTTAGTTCTTATCCTTTACATCATATTTCAATTTGGTTCATAACCTTTTAATTGTGTTAATTTGATCCTTAACATTTTAATGTCGTATTAATTTAGTCCATGCCATTATCTTTTTTATAGAAATTGATGGCATGGCCGATGACCAAAATAAAAAATTAGTTTCCGTTGTTTTAGAAATAAACTAATTTTTTATTTTAGTCGTTTTTATGTCAACAATTTTCATCCAAACGATAACGACATGAACTAAATTGACATAGCCACTGAAAGTGAAGGACCAAATTGACACAATTGAAATATTATGAACTAAATTAAAATGGTATAAAGGATAGAGACCAAATACGTAGTTTACCCAATTAAAAAATTAGATGGACACGTGGCGTAAAATTGAACTTCAATTGAAATCTAATTTAAAATCTAATTGAATTTGGACTGTTTAATTTTTATACTCAATAATTCACTTAGCACAAAAATTAAAAATTAGATAGGACACTTGGAGCAAAATTGAAAATCCAATTGAAATCTAATGAATTTTCTTTGAAATTTGGCTTTTAATATATATATATATATATATATATATATATATATATATATATATATATAGATTCTTTTCTGGTTGGGTTACTTTATTTTTTTTAATTTTTAAATTTTTTTTATACAAGATAGAATTTCTACTATAGCCTAAATTAAGTGTAAATGTGTGTAAAACTCCTTCCTGGAAACTTGAACTCCGGCTCTTGCCCCTCACACTCCACAAGTATTTATACTTGTAAAGTGACCACCTCACCAAGGGGGAGCGGTGGTTGGTTGGGTTACTTAATTGAACAAGATAATGGTGTTTAATTAGACTAGGCTTATATATAGTTGTTGAAAATGTGTCATTTACGTGGGTTTGAAAGATCAAATAAGAAGATTAATTGTCGGTAAGCTAATTGCTTGTAATTCAACAAGGTAAGTAATGGCTAACACTTGTAACCTAGACATATTGAAATATTCCTGCTCTAATTCCATTCATGCCTTTGATTTTTTCTAAAAGCAAAGTGATTATATATAGTTGTTGAAAAAGTGTCATTTACGTGGGTTTGAAAGATCAAATAAGAAGATTAATTGTCGGTAAGCTAATTGCTTGTCTAGGATTCTTAATCATTAATAGTCTATCTGCATGTTAAGCGGTTTGTGTTACGTAATTCAACAAGGTAATTAATGGCTAAGACTTGTAACCTAGACCATATTGAAATATTCCTGCTCCAACTCCAAGTCCATTCTTTTTTTTTTTTTTTTTTTTTTTTCTAAAAGCAAAGTGATTCTAACACCAAAAAAGATATCGCAGCGACTTATAGGGGCTACGGCTTCTCTGTCTGTCTAGAAGCACAATAAAGGAAGGGAGGACCATGTCTACAATGCCTTTCATTTCAAGCATCTAGAATTTCTGTCTATTTGTTCATTAATTGGGGCACTATTCATGGTTTTAATACAAGTAAGACTTATTCTCACCCATACATTTCTTATCTTAATTGGGGCACTATCTGTTCATTAATTGGAGCACTATTCCATCTTGTCTTCATTATTCTCTCTTTCTCTTTTTTGGTGAAATACATCTGATGTGAGTCCCACTCTTCAATTTGAGATTTAGTACAAAAGAAGCCCAAAGGTTTTCCACCAAAGCTGCTTCTATCGTATCATATGCTAAATAACAATATTAACAACTAGTCTTTAAGATAAAATTTAAATATATGACATTCATTTTATAATAATTGTTCTTTATCATTAGGTCAAGACACCAATTAATTTTTGGTCAAGCTAATTAGTCGATCAGTAGCCCATACAATATTCTACGGATAAGTTTAATATAATTCTTTCTCTCTTTTTTTGGTATAAATATTAATAATTATAGTAGTTGTTAATAGATATTTATTATGATTATGTTTATAAATGGAACTATATGTATTCTAACATTAGGCATCTAATATGATCATGTTTGTATATGGAAATTATATATTCTACGGCTTCTACTAATTATATATATAAACTCCTAGTTAAGAGGGTTTATTCAAGAATTTCAGGTATTAAGCCACCACAATAGGGTGCTTTTACAGTTCGAGGTAAAGAGAAGTTACTTATGATTAGTGGGCTATTAGTAGAATTCTAAAAGCCTAAAATATAAGATTTTTTTTTTTTTTTGCTTAAAATTGTAAAAATAAAATAAAATAAAATAAAATAGAGTGATTTTACTTAATTGGCCCACTTTTTTTAAAATTTAAAAATTTGAAATCAGTCAATTTTATTTTTACAATTTTGAGCAAATTTTTTTTTTGAATGTGAGAGTATATTGAAATAGCAGAAAAGTCCTACCCAAACAAAAGAAACATAATATTAGTGTGCGTCCCAGAATAAGGCTGCTGGGCCTTGAAGGAATTTGGCCTCACAATCTATTTGTATAGTGGGCTTTTGGATTTCCTACCACAGGTGGTGTTATGCTCGGCAGCCCCGTATACTGGGCCTCCCCTCTTTTCTCACTATCTCTTCCTTCTCTTCCTTGGGGAGAATTGATATCGCTCTCTCTCTCTCTCCTCTTTTCCCTCTGAAATTGCCAACCTCTTTAACTGAGTCTTCCTTGCCTATTTATAGCCAAACTTAGTGGAACGGTCATAATTATTCTCCTGGTGGGTGGAAGGAGGGGTCCAATACTATTACTCATAAGTGGGGGTTTAGTTGAGAGTGGGAGGAAATGAGAGTGGCATTGGAACTGGCTCCGACGCTGGGCTTGATTCTCGGCAGGGGCGTTCCCTAGGCAACGGAAGGGAGGTCCAATGCCATTTTATCTAAGTGGATGTTTGGTGGTGAGAAGGAGATAATGATAGTGACGTTGGGACTAGCCCCTCATGTAAGTCTTATGCTCGGCAGGGGCGCATCACAGGTTGCTTTGAGCACTCCAAGCTCACAACTCTCGGACGGCACTTGCGTTACAATGTGTGATCAGCGCGGAGCTCCTATAAGAGTTAGTCTTCATGGGCCTTAGGGCGATTGGGCTTGCCGGGGGGTAGGGCCGTACAATTAGTAATATATAACTCATTCTATACTAAGATTAGATGGTCAACAACCAATTAAACATCCTATCAAAAAAAAAAAAAAACCAATGAAACATCATTCGTGACCCTTGGAATCCAATTGCACTGGAACAACTAACATTAGTGGTTGCATGACATGTGACCAAAAAGTCTTCAATGTACAACGAGTGTTTAACAAACAGTATAGAATCTCGTTATATCACAAAATATTTTGAGAGAAAAAAGAAATATGAAATCAATCAAGAACTCCAAATTTAATAAATTGAGACTTCTGTTCATCAAAAGATAAACTTAGACTTCAGGTGTATGGCCTCCTACACAAATTGTGTTTTAAGCAGAACAATATTCGATGATATTTTATTGATAATTCTCCAAATTTTTTACACATAATCCAACTGCCTAACTTTTTTATTATTATTATATATAAGCAATGACATTATAAATCAAGACAAAGAAGGGAGGCTCAAAACCATCTTTGGAACTTGGGGAGGAGACCTAGTCAGGAAGTTAAGAGAAGTTTAGCAAGCAAGATTGTGGGTTAAAGTTTTTTTTTTTGGGTGAAGATTGTGGGTTAAAAAGTTAATGTTCCTTAATACAAAATAAAAACCCCAACAATATGGAAAATTGAGCGAAGAAAATAAGATAAAAGGACACGGCTTGTGTCTAAAACTTGACACGTATTCACATTCTAATGTGTCAAATATAATTGATGCACCGGACACAATCTCAAACAAAAAAGGAATACTAAAACGGCCGGAGTTACCATAACTCCTAAATATGGTCACATTAACTATGCTCCTAAATACAGTATCAGAACACCATTAAGCTAGGCACTAACACAGAACGCAATTTAAAAACAACTCAATTACCCAACAAACATCTAGACTTTTGTTTTTCATTCCGTAACCCATAACTCACAACTAATGCCTATAATAATGGGAAATGGCAATTCCTTACAAATTCAAACTATTTAATGGTAACAACTCCTTATTGGATTGAAACTCTGTATATATGAAAATAGTAGTCCCGAAAAAAGATGACACTAGTAAGTAGAAATTATTTACTACAATTAAACCACTCCCTCCTTGATTTGTGTGAGTAGTTATTGACTGAAAAATTGTACTCCATACATATAAACCTTCTTCTCAAACAGTCTTCTTGCTGGTTATATATATATATATGGAGGGCGCGTGTAGTGAGCCTAGTATATATAAGGCTGCTTTATACATTGGTTCAAGTCAGGAGTGAGTGGTGAAATTGACGATGGCTGTAACATTTGAGACTATATTTATGTATTTGTCATTCACTTGTACGGTTCTTATCTCGCTTTGGACAACCTATAATTCGTTCCAAAGTTTTCTTGAAAAATATCAGAAGATCGACTTCGTGGATTTTCTGCTTCTACTTTGGCCTACCATCTTTACATGTTTCTACGTCGCGTGGTTAAGGAAGCTGGCCACGACCTGAACTTTTGCCTGATGAATACTACCATGCATGCATGGTTTGCCCTTTCATCTATTCACTTCTTTAATATTCACTGTCCACTCTAGTTTATAAATTGTTCAAATTAGCTTCTTCTTCTTCTTTTCATTTTCTTCATAAAATTTTAACTTTAGGTATTCGCTTCATGATGATTTTTATTTTATTTTATGCTAAGACTAGTATAGACGGTTTCAAACTCAAATCTTTGATTTGACGGACAAGAGACTTTATGTATTAGCTTTTGGATATGTATTAGAGCCTTACATAATGCAAGATTAATTATTTTGCTTCATCGTGTGTGTTTTTTTTATAATTTTTTTTTGTTTTTGCTTTTTTTTTTTTAATATAAGTTTTATAATTGTTTTGAGTGCATGGAAGTTTTTTTATTTATTTTTAAATGTTACTTGTTATGTGTGTTTGAGAAGAAATAAACATATATACAATCTACTACAACTTTTTAATCCAGAATTGTCCACTAATTCCCATGGCACCAAAAATCGCAGAGAATCCAAGAATTCCTGGTCAATTCTTCCATTGGTGTTAACATGCTTCTCTTCAAGTTAATTAAAAATAACTTTACCACCGTGCACCCTTGGTGCGGTGGTCACTCAACAAATATAAATGTTTGTAGAGTGTGGGGGGCAAAGGCCGGGGTTTAAGTCTCCACGAGTAAGCTTTACATGCATATATACTTAGATTATATTAGAGTAGAAATTCTATCTTATATATAAAAAATAAAATTAAAAATAACTTCTAGATTTGAGTACCTGATCAACTTCTATAAGGAGCATCACATGGGTTTAATAAAGTCATCATTAGACAGCAAAGACATGTTATTTTACATAAGCAAATTAAATTTCATAAAAACAATCTATGAAACCAATTTGATCTCAAAGACCCTAAATTTGATAATCCTTATGCAAGACCTAACAATGCAGTATGCATAGCTCCATTGCCTGAGAAGCTGCATATTCATCGATCATTGATCGGGTTTCTGGGTTTTGATGATTATTATTATTTTTTGTTTACTTAGTTATTTTTGAATTGATCCTCCTCTTGTAATTCCATTGCCTGATAAGAAGACATTGGAGATGAAAGACATTTTCTTTTTTTGTTGCATGTGGTATTGTGGTTTCGAAGCCAATTTTGGGGCTGGTGTTTATTTTTGTTGTTGTTTAATTTTGGGACCAAAAGAATTTGACACCGTCAAAGCAGCGCCGGGCCTAGACATTTTGCGGCCTAAGGCAAGAACTAAAATGGGGCATTTTTTATACTTATATATTAATTAAATTAATGTTTATTTAATATTAATATATCATAATAAACATCATGTTTGAGAAAAGATTTAAGTTCAAGACAGTATTTTTGTTAACTATCATCATCTAGTATTTATAAAGACTAAAATAAAAAATAACTTTCAAGTGTAGAGCAAATGAGAAATAAAACTTGATTTGTACAAAAAGTATTGTTGTAGTTTCACCGAATAATAACAAGTTTTTAGCAACTTCAACCTGCATAAATAAAGATTTATTCATTATATTACCAATAACTAAAAAATATATATATATATATATATATATATATATATAAAAACACAAGATTAAAATTAAAAAAAAAAATTAAGCACAGCCGTAACAACTAACAAGCCCAGCCCAGCCAAGAAGACCCACCCACAAAAAACATAAAACAAATCCTATATTCCTATTGCACCTATAACCCAAAAAAAAAAAAAAAATTGAAGCCCAAACGTGAAACGTCCAGGCGGTCCAGCCATAACTCAATATATACATTATCACTATACAGCCCAGCCCCAGTCTTAACTCTTAACAAATCTAAAGAAAGCCAAGCCTCAAAAGCAGAAGTTATACCTCAAACTCAAAAGTCAAAACCCATTCTACAGAATCAAAACGCAGCAGCCAAAAACAGAGCAACAGTGGAAGCTTGAGCCAGGTAGCCAGATGCAATCGGATGATTTAAATGAGATCGGAGGAAGTTTGAGCCAAGCAGCTAGCAACAGTGGAGAGAAAGATTGAGAGAGGCGGAGAGCAAGAGTAGGGAGTAAAAAGCAACAAGAATGAGAAAGAGAAATGGTAAAATTTTTAGGGATTTGACTCATTTGAGTTGTATTATTTGCTGTGATTTGTGATTGTTTTGTGGGAAATATCCTAGACCGGATTTGTAGTTTATCCGGTTGATTTTTGATTTGCCTAGAGGATAATAATGTTTGATTTACCAAAATTTTTGTTTTTTGGTTAAAAAGATGTGCTAAATTGTTGTGATTCATCTTAAATTAAAATGTTTTCCCCTACTCCTTCTAATTTTCTAAAATTTTGGAGCCTCCCTTCCACTTGGGGACTTAGCTAATTGCCTAACTCGCCTAAGGGAAGGGCCGGCCCTGTGTCAAAGAGCTTGTAACAATGAATATAAACAAAATAGAAATACAGAGAAAAATTTAAAAGGAGAGAAAGGAAGAGATTTTGATATGTGTTTGTACATACCCGCCTAGCTAGAGGAGTTTGTACATACTACATACCCACCTAGTTAGAGGAGTTTACATAGAGGTTAACTAGTTTGAGCAAGTGAAGAACTCGACAAGGTCACTGATTAATTGAGTTCACTGATCTCCCACTAATTAATTGAATTTTTTTTCCTTTTTTTCTTTTCTCTTTCAATTGAAGGACACATGGCATTCTGGTTGAAAAACATAAAAACAATTTTTTTATATTTTAATATATTTGTTAGTCATGTCAACTTCTTTCCTCCATTATTTAATTAAAGAAACTATTTTGACACAATATCAAAATGTTATGAACTAAAATAATACATTTGAAATTTTATCACATAGGATAAACTCATAAACATTATCGACCATAAACATGATTTTTACATAAATCAACAAAAAATCCCACGTACAATCAAGAAGATTCATCCTTATGTTGTACATTATTATTGTAATATTCAAAATTGTGTGAATTTGTAATATAAATGCTGTGAAGGCTTATGATAAATTCCATCAAATATGTATTAAGTTGATACGGACAATATAAAAATATGAACTCTTATTTTAACTAATCTTTTTAATCTATGGTGTAGTTCTTTATATGACTTTCCAGAATATAAACTTGCATATTCATGTTTGAATTACAAAAGCTTATTCTCTTTAAAAAGTTTAAAATAAAGGGAATTGGCTTGCATCCAATGCTTTGGTGCATCACGTTTGAAAATGACTATATGCTATCATCAAAAAAAAAAAAAAAAGACTATATACTGTTTTTGTATATTGTTCACTACAATAAAGTACCGGACAAAAGTTGTCAAAAATTTTAAAATATATATTTAAAAAAAAAAAAAAACTACTCTTGAATCAACTAGTAACCAAACACCTATCAAAAAAAAAAAAAAAAAATAGTAACCAAACAAATGAAGAACTTCTCATGTTATCAAAACAGTCATGACTTTCTACAATGGTTTTTTTTTTTTTTTTAATTATCCAAAACAGTGCTACTTTCCTAATATAATTTATTTTTCAACTAACATTAGGGGTTGCATGACATGTGACCAAATAGTCTCAAATCAGAAGTACGACTTGTGTTCATGAAACACTATAGAATCTCATTATATCACAATATATTTTGAGAAAAAAAAGAAGAAGAAGAAGAAATATGAAAAAGAAGAAATAGAATTTTGGTTGCTTTCAATAACTCAATCAAGAGGTACTCCAAATTTTATACATATAATCCAACTTTCAATTTCAATAAAAAAAATTATTTAAAAAAAGAAAAGAAAAGAAAGAGAGGATGCTCCTAATTTTCAGAACACCACTAATTTTCAAAAACACCTAGACTACCCATAACTCAAATAATGACTAGGCTTTCAAAAAAAAAAAATGCCTATAAAAGTGGTAAATGGTAATTGAATTCCCGACAAATTCAAACTAACTAATACTAGTATAGTTATAACAACTCCTTGGATTGGAACTCAATCTTCTCACACAGTACTAGTCTTTTTGTTGGTTTTATCTCTTCTCTGTATATTAAGAAGATTCAGAAAGTTAATAATGGCTTCAAAAAATATAAAAAATACCCCTAATTTAATTAGATAATCTTTATTCCTTAAAAATAAAAAATATGGTTAAAATTGTAAGTTAACAAAATTCAAAAGAAAAAGTCTACCAAAAAAACTTTTTTCCTAAAAATTAACATACGCTCTCTACTTAAATATATCTCACACATTCTCTCTAAAAAATATATCTCACACATTTGATATTTTTTTTTTCTAAAAACTAGCACTCACTAAACCAGCAGTTTACTCGTTTTCAAAATCCTAAATTTTAGTTTCTTCAAAATCTCTTCATGTGATACCACTAACACACCCTACCTCTCCTCTCTGGTAGGAGTTCTTTCTCTCGTTTGAATACGAGGTTCTCCCTCCCTTAGTTTAAACTAAGGGCTTGACTTTTATTTTGCTTTTGTGATTATTCTTCTTGAATAATGGCTAACGACGTGATAAATATACTGGAAAACATGAAGTTGACCATGCACGGAGGAAGAAGAAGTCATTCCTATTTTAGACAAAGGAAGGAAGAGATTGAAAGTTGTTTTCAAAGTTTGATTGGGAAGTTTCTCACATGTAAACCTTTTAACAAGCGTACTACTCAGAGTACACTTAAAAGAGCGTGGGGATTGGAGATTCGAGTACAAGTGGTGGAAGTTGGGGCAAACCTTTTTTCAATTCAAATTTCAATCTGAATTTGATATGGATAGGGTTTTAAGAGGTGGACCATGGACCTTCGACAATCAGATTTTATTTTTAGTCAGATGGAAAATGGGAATGACTGCTGGTAATGTCAAGTTTGATTCGGCCTCTCTTAGGGTACAATATGGGGGGCACTTTTTGATATGGTCTCTCCGAAAATTGTAGCAAAGGTAGGTAGCTGCTTAGGTGTAGTGGATGAAGTGGAGAAAAGGCAGAAATGGGACGTACCAAATTTCTTTATGCGTGTGAAGGTAGCTTTCCCTATCTCTAAGCCAATTCATAAAGGAGCTTTCTTGGCTAGATCGGATGGGCAGAAGACTTGGGTGATTTTTAAATACGAAAGGTTTTCTCTGTTCTGCCATTAATGTGGATTGCTTGGACATGATCTTAAACATTGTGCTCAATATTTTGCGTCAACTAAGAATGGTAGGGAGGAGGCGTACCAATATGGGGAGTGGATGAAAGCAACTGGAATTCAAGCATGCTCACCGAGTCGTAGAGGTAAGTTTAGGGAGGAGGATGCATCTGGGCCTGAAGAAAGGAGTGCACGATCACAATAGGTGAGTGGTAAGGCAGAGGCGGTGGATGATAGCGGTTGGGATGAGGCAACTCCTAGAATTTACGATGACAAATGTGGGGAAGGAAACTATGTGAATTTCGAGATTGTTCTAGAAAGTTTGCAGCCAAATCTTGAATATCATGGAGATAAGGCTACAGAGATGGAAGGGGTGGATGGGATCACGTCTGTTACTAAAGATCTGATTCAAAGTGGGGACGAGCTGAGGGTATCTGTTGGGCCTACGCATATGAGTGGAGCTAATGGGCCTCAAGGAATTGACAAAAAATGTACATGGACCAATTTCACTCGCATGGACTATGGGCCTGTGGAATTTATTAAAGAAGGTGTTAAATCCATTCTAGGCAAGAGAATGAGTCAAGGTACGCAACATGAAGTCTCTGGCAGTGATAAAAATTAAAAAGCATATAGGGAAGCAGAGTAAGTCTGGGGATGTTTCTCAATCAGATGAAGCAGCGGGGGTATCAGAGCACCCTTGCCAAGCACAATGAGGCTGCTAAGCTGGAACTACCAAGGGCTTGGGAACTTTTAGACAGTTCGAAGCCTTCATGATTTAGTGAGGGATCAAGCTCCCACTGTATGTTTCCTAATGGAAACAAGACTTGACAGAGATGGTTTCATGAAGCATTGTAAAGACATAACTTATCCAAACAAACTGATTATTAAAAAACCCGATTCTGGAGGTGGATTAGCACTGATTTGGAAAGCGGAGGTATGGTTGGAGGTGATTAATTATACGGAGAATCATCTCATGGCGAAATTTGTAGAGGACAATGGATTTCAATGGTTTTTAATTGGATTCTATGGTTGGCTGGAATCATGCCAGAAACAAAAATCATGGACTCTTTCAAGGCATCTATCTTCACATGTGGATGGGCTGTGGTGTTGTATCAAGGATTTTTAATGCCTTTTTACACTCATCGGAGAAGCTGAGCAACCATCCGCCACGGATTAAACATATGGAGGATTTCGGGGCAACCTTGGAGTCTTGTCAGTTGATTGATTTGGGTTTTTAAGGGTATAAATTTACTTGGAACAACAGACGACCAGGAGCAGCAAATACTAGAAAAAGGTTAGACCGAGCGGTTGTAAATAAGGAGTGGTGTGATAAATTCTCGGCAAGCATTGTGTCACATAAATTTTCTCATGCTTCGGATCACTTACCAATCATTCTGCAGACAGGGACGGATAATAGATATCAAGAGAGAGTTGCATGGGGATTCAAGTTTGAAGAGGCATGGTTATTATCTTAGGAGTGTGAGGCTATTATAGGAGAGGTATGGGGCCGAATAGGGAGTAGAGGTTCTCCCTTGGTCAGTACTAGCAATAAAATTGTGCACTGTGGAGCCGAATTACAAGCTTGGGGTTCAATGAAGACAAATCCTCAAGTTGTCAAAATTAAAAGGCTGCAAAAGCTTCTTGAAAGGCTGAATTCCAGTGACCAAATGGAGGCAACCAAATCTGACTTTTTGGCAGCAAGTAAGTAGCTTGATGATCTTCTCCTCAAACAAGAAATATATTGGGCACAACGTTCCCACTTGTCTTGGCTAAAGCATGGTGACAAGAACACTAAATTTTTCCACTCAAATGCTTCACAAAGGCGTCGCAAAAATTTCATATAGGGAATTAAAAATCCGCAGGGTGTATGGCTTGACAAAATTGAGGATGTAGCGGAGGTGGCAGTAAATTACTTTGAGAATATATTTTCTTTAGGTATGTGTGACTAGATGGAAGATTGCCTAAATGCAATTTCTCACAGAATGACATCAGATATGCAAAATATTTTATCTAGTGAGTATAGTGTTGATGAGATAAAGACGACGCTATTCCAGATGGGACCAACCAAAGCTCCTGGACCGGATGGTGTGAATGCTCTTTTTTATCAAAACTTTTGGCTTATTTTTGGTAATGATGTGACTAATGCTGTTTTGGACTTTTTGAATATTGGTAATATGTTGCCTGATATAAATTATACTCATATTGTTCTCATTCCTAAAGTGAAGTCTCTGGAGAAAATGTCAGATTACAAACCCATTAGCCTGTGTAATGTTATTTATAAAATAATTTCTAAGGTACTGGCTAACAGATTGAAGTTGATTCTACCCCAATTGATTTCACCCACCCACAGTGCTTTTGTGCCTAGCCGTTTGATAATTGATAATGTGCATGCTTATGAAACATTGCATGCCATGCATAGTAGGAAGAAAGGTAAAAAAGGGGCCCTTGCATTGAAGCTAGATATCAGTAAGGCGTATGACAGGATTGAGTGGTCTTTTCTGAAGGGAATGATGATCAAGCTAGGCTTTCCTCAAAGGTCGATTGACCGGGTTATGAGTTGTGTCACCATTTCCTCTTTTTCAATCCACATTAATGGTAAGGCATATGGTAATTTTCAGCCTTCTAGAGGGATTCGCCAACGCGACCCTTTATTCCCTCATTTATTCCAGTTATGTGCAGAGGCTTTTACATCACTCCTAGCAAAGGAAGAGGAGAATGGTAGGCTTCACGGTGTTTCAATTAGCCGGACAGCCCCTACTATATTCCACTTGCTATTTGCTAATGATTCCCTTTTGTTTTGTCAAACCAAACAGGAAAAAGTGCAGGTGATCTCAGAAGTACTAAAGTTGTATGCAATGGCTTTTGGCCAATGTATTAATTTAGAAAAATCTTTAGTTTTCTTTAGTAGCAATACAACGGGTGCACAAAGAGAATGGATTACAAATGTTTTGGGGGTGAAGGAAGTGGAAAAATTTGAATCCTACTTGGGGCTACCCACCTTGATTAGCAGATCAAAATACCATGGTTTTAAAAACCAGTACAGTGAAGGAACCAGAATAGGGACTGAATACCAATTTCCTGGTTGGACTGGGGTCTGACCGATTGTTGAACTAGTGATGTCATAAATAATTTAATTAATAATTATACAAATAATTGTGCAGCGTGCAAGTTTTTAGCAAATTAAATTAAAAAAATACTAGTTTTAGTGGCAAATTCTCAACTAGTTCAACTAGTTCTATGTCTATACGCTATATGCTATATGCTATATGCCATACTCTCTCTCACTTTTTCCTTCTTCTATTTTGTATGATAGTTGCAACAGGGGGTTTGCATTGTTGTGTTTTCTTTGTTTATCTTAAAAAACATTATTTTGTGGGAGAGAATGTTCTTGTCTTTTGAATGTTTCCCACCTTGGATTCTCAACATTTGTTTCTCTCCCCACTTTTTCTAAAGGTCTTCTTGTCTTTATCTAGCTGTGGCCGTCTTCTTCCTTTTTTTTTAATTTTTATTTGTATTTGTATGCATAATTTAACTTTCAGTCCACTGCTTTATTGTTTAAAAGATGCAATATTCTTTGGTGTAAGTATGCATGTTTAGAATTGTACTTATAGACACAAAAAAATTAAGAAGTAAAAAACAAAACCCCAAAAAGTTCACAACCACATGTTCACTTCCCACTTCACAGGAACCCACGTGAATGAGCTTTTAAATCTCACATTTATTAAGTTTTATCTCCTCTCTCATCATTCAGAGTTTTAGACATCACAATCTTCTAAAATCTCACATTTCTCTCTTGAAAGTTGAAACACCTAGAGTCAGGCTAGTTCAAAATTTCAAACCTCATATTTTTTCCATTTACAGTCGCATTGTTGCCATCAAAAACTAGCAAGGAATCTCCTCTACAGCAAAAATAGTACTCTTCTCCTCTAATCTTTGTTCTCATCGTCATCTCTTCTTCTTCTTTGTCTTCTTCTTTATTTATTTATTTATTTATTTTCTCTTCACCAAGGCTTAGCTTCATAACATTGGTAAATCTAATGTATTTGGGTCACTGTGGGTGTCTTAGGCTTCACCACTTCATACTTGAGAGAGCATTTTCAAAATCAAAACCTCTCTTCTTATATCTAAAACAAGATCTCTCTTTTTAATTTTTAATTTTTAATTTTTGGTTAAAAAACACAACAGTTGAAGTATTTATGAAGAAGTGCTAAAACCGGTTTAACCGCACCAGTTTCTAGTTATGCTAGTTGAACCGGCAATTTGCACTGTTTATCTGATTTTTTCTTCATTTCTAGTTTTAACTAATAACCGGACCGAATTAAGGTTCGGTTCCCTGTTGAACCGGCCGGTCCGGTCCGGTTTTTAAAACCTTGCAAAATACCAAGCTTTGTCTTTTCTTATGGAGAGAGTTTGGAAGAAAATTCAGGAATAGAAAGGGAAATTGCTATTTAGAGCTGGAAATGAGGTACTAATAAAAGCAGTGGCACAATCAATTCCTACATACACGATGGGAGAGTTCCAATTACCAGTGAAGCTTTGTGATGAATTGAATGCGATGTGTGCAAGGTTTTGGTGGGGTCAGTCTGGTGATAAAAAGAAGATACATTGGAAAAGTTGGGAGTCACTAGTTCAACCAAAGGAGGAGGGGGGAATGGGATTTAGAGATATCCAGAGTTTTAATCTTGCTATGTTGGCAAAGCAAGGGTGAAGGATGTTAAATGACCAAGGATCTCTTTTTTATAGATGCTTCAAGGCAAAATACTTCCCTCGTTGCATCTTCTTGGAAGCCGTTGACAATCCACACAGCTCATATGTATGGAAAAGTTTACTTGCTGCTCAACCCATTTTAAAGAAAGGATGTTGCTAGAGAGTGGGTACAGGTTCCTCCATTCGGGTATTGTCAGATAAGTGAATTCCAAGCCATCCAACCAACAAAATCCTAATTCCACCAAATGGAGTATAAGAGGAGTGGCGTGTTTCGGATTTGATAGATTGGACAACTTTTCAATGGGGTCATGGTTTGATAAGCACGGTGTTTCAAAGGTTTGATGCCGAGGCAATTTATCGGATTCCTCTAAGCAGAAGGTGTGTACCAGATGTGCTGGTTTGGCTGCATAATAAAAATGGGAGGTACTCAGTTAAATTAGGCTATCATACGGCAAGGTTGCTGCTGAAAGAGACTAGCTGTTTGGGGGAAGGGTCTGTACCGATGTCTAGTAGCATGGTATGGGCGAGGATTTGGAAGCTTCATGCTTCAAACAAAATAAAAGTTTTTGGTTGGCGAGCATGTTACAATATTTTACCTACCTATGAGAAGTTGCAACAACGACGGATAATTGAAGGTGATACTTGCACAATCTACCAACGGTTCCCAGAAACAGCAATACATGCTTTGTGGGAGTGTGGAGCAGCTCAGAATGTGCGGGCTGCATGTCCAAACCGAATTTTGCAGAAAGGCTTGACTAATCAAGGTGATGTGATGCAACTATTTGCAAATCTGATGTACAAGCTTACTGAGAAGGAACTCGAGTTTTTTCTGGTGCAAGGTTGGTTAATTTGGAACCAACGCAATCTGATTTTGCATGGATGAAATCTGCAAGAGCCTAGTAGACTTAATGCGAGAGCTAGTAGCCCTTTAGCTGAGTATAAAGATGCATAAACATAGCTAGCAATGCCAGAGTCTAATGGTCACTCACAGGTATGGCAGCCACCTGAGGGAACTGTGTATAAACTCAACTTTGACGCAACAGTTTTTGCAGACATGACAACTTCAAGTATAGGAGTGATAATTCTGAATGATATAGGGGTCAAGTCATGGCAGCATTGTTGTCAAAGAGTCTGGCAGTAGTGGACAACAAGGAGGTAGAGGTATTGGCGCATAGAAAATCTCTGGAATTAGCAGTGGATGCTGGGTTTTCAGAGCTGATTGTGGAAGGCGACAACATAAATGTAATGAACTCCATCAAACAGCTCAGGTAGATTTGTCTCGCCTGGGAAATCTCTATGATGACATTTGTTGTATGGCTGGATGTCTGCAACATGTGGAATTTCATAGCATCAAATGTAGTGCAAATGGTGTAGCACACTCTTTAGCTCGTTATGATAGGCATCTAAGTGAGGATATTGTTTGATTAGAAGATCCACCACCACTGGCCTTAGAGGCTTTGTATTTCGATTCTCTCTTTGTTTCTAATTGAATGAAATTGTGTTTGCTTTCAAAAAAAAAAAAATCTCTTCATGTGTAATCTCACTAACGATAGACAAATTCAAATTGAAAAATTACATTAACCTCAAAATAATCATACATACCGAGTGCGTGTGATGAGGCTAGTATATATATAGACTTGGTTTTATACATTGGCCAAGCTTATAGGATGAGTAGTGATAATTGAATGTGTGCGATTACAATGGCATTCAACTTTGTTAGGATGCTATGGGTGACAACAAGAAGGATGAAGATGGCTGTGGTTCGTTATGATCATTTATTTTTGGATTTCTCACTTGCTTCTGTGTGTTTTATATCGCTTGGGACAACCTATAATTCATTCCAACTTTTTCTTCAAAGTTTTCATGGGGTCGACTTTTTGGACTTTTTGGTTCTACTTTCACCTAGCATCCTTATGTTTTTCTACATCTTGTGGTTAAGGAAGCTGGCCATGAGATGAATACAGAATACTGCCATGGTTTGCCATTTGATCTATTCACTCTAATATTTACAGTCTACTTTAGTTCATAAATTGTTCAAATTAGGTTTTCTTTTTTCTTTTTTAAATTTATGATAGGATAGAATTTCATCCCATTGGTATCTACTTCTTAATGATTATTTTACTAAAGACATTAATCGGTTTTTAGTATAGATAGCTCTAAAGTTCAAACCCAAATTTTTTATTCAATCGACAAGAGACTTTATCTATTAGCTTTTTTCTTCATCGAGTGTGTTTTTTTATAATGTTTTGTTTTGTTGTTACTTTTTTTTAGTATAATCTATACTATTATTTAAGGGGCTTTTTCTATTTGGATTTCTCAATTTTGATACCCAAAATACCCTCAGATTTACCCATTTGTAAATCTTAAATAGTAGGGTTAAACATGTAAATTACCAATTTAAAAAGTCCTAAATTTTAGATAAATTTGAAAAAACATTAAAAAAAAAAAACAAAACTAATGAAATACCCTTAATTTAATATAAACTTATCTTTATCTCTAAATCATAAGAAATGGTTTAAAATCTTAAATTGATAAAATTTATAAAAAAAAAAAAAAAAAAACCTAATGAAAAAAGCCACGTTGTATCAAAAAAAAAAAAAAAAAAATTATCTACCACGTTCCTACCTTGAAAAAAAAAATATATCCTACGTTTTATAGAAAAAAACTACCCCGACCACTTTTTTTTTTTTTTTTTCAAATTCAAAGTTTAAAAACAATACAAGTTTTAGATAACTTCACATTTAAAAACTCAAGTAAAACATGCAAAAATTTCGGATAAAACTACCACTCTTCCACAATCACTAGTTAACAAAAAAAATTAATTGTATTATAGATTAAAAATAATTTAATCTTTCAAAATTCTTTCTTATTCCTTAACTAACCACCGACATTGCCAACAAAAAAAAAAAAAAAAATTTAACAATTGGATAAGATAAACTACAATGAACTATCGCTTTGTAAAAAATCCCTACAAATTCTCACAAGCACAACTTCAAACTTCCACCCACTATCATTAAGCAGTTATAATGTTCTCCCTCCATCTCTATCCTCCATAGCAACAACTATTTTTGTATGTAGCCTCTGTAATGAACGTTGTTTTATGTTTTCAGGATAAAAATTTGCAATCAATGGGTAGGGGATGTGAAGTTTGTGCTACAAATGATATGCCACCATTTTTAAGTCCCTTCATGTTGACAACTCGGCTACTAAAGTTCATTATGGAGTCTACATTTCTAACAGAGCAACATCATCTCTAGAGGTAATTATTTCATGTTGCCTGGATCTAAATATATGTTTGAATGTATTGTGGGAGTTGGATTTGGGACGTGTCTTCCTAAGTTTAGTAAGCCCAGAGTCACATGTTTAATTTTTTAGTACATTCTGTGTAAGAGATCAAAAAATTATTAAAATTTGCCCAAAAAATAGAATTGCCCCTGAGCACGCGCGTGAATTTGGGATTACTACATTTTTCAATCACAAAAAAAAAAAAAAAAAACCTAAGGGTGTGATGAAAAATTATTTCACCGCATGTAATACTTATTATACCCCTAGGTTTTTTTGTGATTGAAAAATGTAGTAATCCCAAATTATAATAAATGTTCTAAATTAACCCTTACCTAAAAAATGGAGAAATTACACTTTACCACCCTAAACTATGCACTATCTTACACTTTGCACTCTAAACTATTCGATTGC
Organism: Castanea sativa; assembly: GCF_040712315.1. Lineage (NCBI taxonomy): Eukaryota > Viridiplantae > Streptophyta > Magnoliopsida > Fagales > Fagaceae > Castanea > Castanea sativa. The sequence goes on along the minus strand of NC_134020.1, from coordinate 47,520,968 downwards.
ACACTTTGCACCCTAAACTATCACGCTTATCACGCTTTGCACCCCGGTGTTATTTTTGTTGTTATATTTAACAGAATTTTGTTGCATGTGACAAGCACATACTTCTTGCTTAGATGGAATAAAGTTAAAAAACTGAAACACCCTTCCTCAAAATCAATTAAAACAAAACCCAAATTCTTCCCCATCTCCCTCTATCTCACGTGGGGCCATTCTCTTCCCCAGATTCCACGCAGCTTCATTTGCACTGTCTCTTAAAAAAAAAAATCACACAAATCTCAGAGTTTCTCTCATATCTTCCTTGGCCATTGGCAAAGCTCAAATCTTCTATTACAGGTTAGCAAAATCAAAATACACGTGATTTTGAGAAACACAAAGTTCAAAATGCCCAAATGTAATTCTTGACTGATTTTTTTTTTCCGTTCTCTCCTTATAATGATTTTGGTGATTGTTTCTGATGAATTCATCAGATTCTTCTTCTTAAAGTGGAAATGCAATGAGAAACACTATTTTAATACCAGGGCCACCACCACCAAATAAATAATATAAAAAAACATAATAATAAAAAATAAGTTTCATGTTTGGCTAGAGGAGGGTGCCTCTGACTTCTTCAAACATTTGTTCAACAAGATTGTTATCACATACGGATCACAACACATAAATGCTTTGAATTTCACAAATTGCAAATAAAATATCTAAGAGATGACAATGACATAAAAAATAGGCTTTGAATTCCAACACATACTAGGCTTTGAATTCCATAATGCTTTACTCATTGTTCACAAACTAGGCTTTGAATTCCAACACATACTACGCTTTGAATTCCATAAAATATCTGAGAGATGACAACACATATTAGGCTTTGAATTCCATAAATGCTTTACTCATTGTTCACAGATGACAATGACACAAAAAATAATCCAAATGTATGGATTAGGTAGAACATAAAATTGTTAATGCCTAGTAAAAATCATTGTTCAAAAATTGACAATGACAAAAAAAAAAAAAAAAAAAAACCTCCAAATGTAAGGATTACATGTTGTTAATGCCGAATACAAAAAACTTGCACAACCCAACACAAACTGATTATATTTTCTCAAACCCAAGGTCTTTTCTTCTTCTTATCCTGCATCCTTTGAATGGCTTTTTCCAAAGTCAGCACCACCACACGCTCATTGTTAGCATCGCCACCATATATTGTTAATGGTGCCGTTGAAGTTCTTACACCAGTGGAACTTGCAGCAACAACCCTTGAATCTACAACACTTGAAGCAACAGTCCTTGAACCCCCAGCCCTTGAATCTACAGCACTTGCAGCAGTAGCCCTTGCACCTCCAACTGCTTGCTTCTTGTTTGTTGTAGGTGTCTTCTTAGCATTGGTAGACACTGTACCCTACATTATAACACAAAACAATATACAAGTATCAAGAATTAATAATGGCAAACATAACACAGAGCATACAAAACTAACCTTGTCTTTTTTGGATGGACATGTTCTGCTATTATGTCCCACCTTCTTACACTCAGAGCACTTGATGATGGTACCAGCCTTGCTTAGCTTATATGGGTTTTTGGGTTCTGAAGGATGCCTCTTTCTCTTTATCTTGGGTCTACCACGTTGTATCTTATCCTTGGGTGGTTCCAAAGGATCTATTGATGTCCTTCTCCACTGTTCCATGCTAGCCACAGGGTAAATTATTGGTTCATATGCCTTCATGTATGTCTCAATTGTGTAATAAGGATGCACATAATCTTCAGGTACACTTCCATCAAATAGTATGGCAGATATGGCATGCTGACATGGGATGCCAGTAAGATCCCACTTCCTACAACCACATGTCCTCTTGCTCAAGTTCACAACAGACCTTTGATGTCTGCACTCAACCTCAAATAAACCATTTCCAGCATATATTGACACACAATCAGAAGACTTCAAACCTTCATTGTCCAACTTCGCTTGAATTTTGGGACATATTTTCCCTGTCAATTTAGACATCCCTTCCCTCTTCAATTGGAACCTCCTCATCAGCTTTCTCCTAATCTTTTCAATCATGGTTATTATAGGCTTGTCCCTAGCATCTAAAATGTATGAGTTGAAACTCTCTGACAGATTATTCACAAGCAAGTCACTCTTTGAATAATCTGTGAAATATGACCTAGACCACATGGATGGATCTACATTATCCAAATACTCATAAGCTTTTGGGCACAATTTCTTAAGCTCACCCATTTGTTCAAGAAACTCATGCTCTGTATATGCTGTAGCTGCAGCCCACAAATTGTCCTTAAGTGCTTTCCCCTTGTGGCCTTTATCTCTATAATTGGCATACAAATGCCTCACACATGACTTATGATCTGCCATAGGACATACCATGTCAAAGCTTTGGATCAAGCCCTACAAACAAAAGACAAATACTTTAATAAAAATAACAAAATATATAAAGGCCAAATTTAATAAATGAAAATAATGAAGCTTTGGATCAAGCCCTACAAACAAAAGACAAATACTTTAATGAAAATAACAAAATATATAAAGGCCAAATTTAATAAATGAAAATAATGAAAATTGCCCATACCTTTTGTCTATCTGAAATGAATGCCCATCCATGTTGTTCAACTGGGCCGAGATCCTTCAACAAGCAATCAAGAAACCAAGGCCAACTGTCCTTGCTCTCAGTTTCTACAATAGCCATAGCAATGGGGTACATGTTATCATTGGCATCTCTTCCCACAGCACTTAAGATTTGTCCTTTTTGGTTACCCTTCAAGAAACATCCATCTAGCCCAATTAAGGGTCTACATCCAGCCTTGAACCCTTCCTTTGTAGCTTGGAGACAAATGTATAACCTTTGAAATGTACCTGCCACATCAAGAGTAGGCCTATCCACCAACATCAATGTAGTGGTACCCACATTTGTAGCCTTTAATGTCTCACAATAGTCCCAAATTCTATTATATTGTTCATTATCATCACCATCAATTACTTTTTCAGCACTTTTCCTTGCTCTATACACCTGCATCCTACCCACATCAACATGAAACTTATCCTTGATCTCTTTCTGCAATCCAACGGTCGCGCAGTTTAAATCATATCTAAACTTCTGCATATACCTCTTAGAAATCCACCTTGATGTACATGCTGAATTTTTGTATGCCCTAGTGCAAGTGTGAGTAAGGCCTTAAGGCCTTGTTTAGTTGCTGAGGGAACCCACTTCTGTTTTTTTGCCTAAAAACTCAACAAAAAAAAAACTCAATTTTTTGGGACCCACAGGCTGACCACTATGCAGAACGGTTACCCGCAGAATCCTTTTCATTTTCTTTTCTGGATTGTTTTTCATTTCCAAACCAATCTGTCTCGTGAAGAAGCACTCAGTACAGGCAGTTGCAGGATCCGGCCAAACATTCATAGCACAGAACGAAGAAAATGGAAAACAAAATAAATTAAAATTAAAAGGAAGTGATTGTTCACAGATGAAGGGGGACAAATCTTGGGTACTTGTGAAACTGAAAAGGGTTGGCGGAGAATGGGAGCGGCAGAGCTGCTGAAGTGTCAAGGGCTGGCGCTGGAGCCTCAAGGGTCGGGAAGAGATTGTTCAGAGTTGAGAGGTGATGTGGGTTTGGGAGAGGAGAAAGAGATTGTTCATTCTTTGGGTTTTGTTTTAATTGATTTTGAGAAAGGTTATTTCAGTCTTTTAACTTTATTTCACCTAAGCAAAAAGCATGTGCTTGTCACATGCAACAAGATTTTGTTAAATATATTAGCAAAAATAACACCGGGGTGCAAAGCAGAATAAGTGTGATAGTTTAGGATGCAAAGTGTGCAATCGGATAGTTTAGGGTGCAAAGTGTAATCTAATGCATAGTTTAGGGTGACAAAGTGTAATTTTCCCCTAAAAAATAGAAGAGCCTCATTTAAGAGGCTAGTCTATACTAAGTACTATTTAAGAGACTTTCCTATTTTGATTACTCATTTTTTAGTTCAAAAATGTCTCTACATTCCTACGTTTAAGTAAAGACAAAACTAAAGAACAATCCGGTAAAAATGTAACTCTAACTCCTACTAAAATATTGCCTAAAAAATAGGACCACTTATTTGTTAATTTTCAAATTGGTTTACCCACTTATAAATTAGATTATCAAAATAAAAATTATATATATATAAAATAAAAACACAGGTTTTTTTTTTTGCTAAAGAAAAAAAAAATAAAGAAATATATAATTGTTTTGAGCGTACGGTAAAAATAAAGAAATATATTGATCGGCCAGTTTGACAAATAAAAGTGTATTATTTTTTAAAATCACAATCTAATACAATTGTTTAATCCAAAAATTTTCAAAAATTCCGATATGGCACCAAAAACCGCAAAGAATACAAGATTTCCTGATCAATTCTCCCATTGGTGTTAACATGCTTCTCTTCTTCATACTCACTGAACTATCATGAACTTGCCGGAGGGCAACTCAATTCATAATAACTTTCAAATTTGAGTACCCTATCAACTTCCTTCTATAAGGACCAGGGAACCCAACAGAAAAAAGTTAGCACTCTATGAATTATGCATCAATTGTTCACCAAAAAAAAGAATTATGCATCAATTTAAATATGGGCCCATGAAAAATTAAATTCGGCCCCTTTAACTACAAAAGAGCCCAAATAACGATACAAAAGAATCCAAATAATCACACAAATAAGCCCAAACAACATAAAATCAGCCCAAAGCCTTGATTTTTTTTTTTAATAAAATAAAAATTACAGATTTGTATCTAGTCAGATGATACTCATTAAAATTCATAAAAACAATCTATGAAGCCAATTTGACCTCAGTGACCCTAAAATTGATATTCATTATGCATGAACTAAACACACAGTATGCATAATGCCATAATGAGTCATAACATACTTACACTGTGATGCTGCACATCAGTGCATCATTGATTTGGTTTATGGGTTTTGAATGATTAGTATTGTTTTTGTTTAGAATGGGTTTTTTATTTACTGTATTGATCCTCCTCATGTAATTCCATTGCCTGTTAAAAGACATTTTCTTTATTTTTTGTTGTATGTGGTAGTGTGGTTTTGAAGGCTGGTGTTTTTTTTTTTTTTTGGGACCCAAAATAAATTATCCAACAAAAAAAAAAAAAAAACTATCCCTTAGTTATCTGAAGTGATGTCACTTTATGTAAACAGGATTTTCACTGAAAAGTTAAATCAACGAAATTCCCAATTACAATCAAGAAGATTCATCCTTATGTCATACATTACTATTGTAATATACCAAATTGTGCGAATTGGTATTGGTATTATAAACGTTGTATAGGCTTATGGTAAGTTCCACGTCAAATATATATTATGTACTAAAGTTTTTTTTTTTTTTTTTTTTTTGCTAAAGTTGATATGGCAATATAGCTATAGGACCTTTTATGATAGTGTTAGTGTATGGTCACGACTCACAAGGAAATATTATTAAAATAAGTGGATAGTCAAGGGCGGCGCCAAGTACTAATACGAGTGATCACAGTACCACTTAATATATATATATATTTTTAAATATACCTTAAAGAATTTTGAGTTTCAAATTACTACGAGTCTTTTGACCATCCTAGAAAAAAAAAAAAAAAAACACTTGGAACACCTTTTTTATTTATTTATTTATTTATACGAATTTCTACTCTAATCTAATCTAAGTGTATATGTGTGTGAAACTCCTTTTTAGAGACTTGAATCCCGGCCCTTGCTCCCCCAGTCCACAAGCATTTAATAACAATTGAGCTCATTAAAAATAAAATTCAACCTCTTCAAAATTTTGGTCCATTGAAAGATGAACAAAAAAATTGCAAGAAATGCAATATTTACAATATTTTCATAATAAATCTTAAATAGCAGGTTATTACTGGTAAAAAAATAATAATAATTTTAATGGTAAGTTCAAATTAGAATCAGCAAAAACTTACCACCTAGGCTTTACTGTGAAAATTTTGTAAAAATTTTGTGGACATAGCACTTCTCAAAAATTGCCCAAACAAAAAATTAACCTAAAATCTCAAATCAAACATTGAATTGTGATTTTTTTAATTGTGTTTTCAAATGACATTTTTTAAAATCGCTAATTTTTTTAATATAAAAAATGCACACTTTTTAAATAGTTAGTTTGTTAATGTTTACTTTAGTCTTTAGTCAAATTTGTTGGATTTATGTGATATATTTTTTCAAAAAGATAATTCATTTTGTTTATACTAGTACTTATTTAGCAATATGTTAGTAATTGAATGAGAGATCAGTAGCTTAATAATTACTTGGTTTTGTACATAGAAAAAGATGTAGTTGATAACATTGATAGGGAACTATCATATCACACAATAATTTCAAAATATATAAACTTGTGAAAGAAAATTTAAAAATTTTATGTATTTACAATTTTTTTTATTTTATGATGTTAACATATTCAAATTTTATTATTATTAAATTTGTTTAATTTAATTGTTTTTAATGACCACTCTAAAAAGAATTTATGGAGTCGCAACTGAATAGTGTTATCAATCACTAAAAACTATGAGAAATGATATATCCACAACATTTTTACAATATTTTTACAACAAATCTTAAGTGGCAGGTTGTTATTGGTTGTTATTGTTGGGGCAAAAAAGTAATCTTAGTGTTAGGTTCAAATTTGAACCTATAACAACTAACCACCTATGATTTGTTGTAAAATTATTGTAAAAATGTTGTGGACGTAGCACATCTCAAAAACTATTTGCAAGTAAACCGGATAATGTGTGATTTTTTTTTTTTTTTTTTTTTTTTTTTTTGAGGAGCAGATAACACATGACATTGTTATATTGACTCCAACTGTGCCCAGGGGTGCTCCTAACACATTGATATATTGAATTATTGTGAGTGGGACTAAACATTGCTAAAACAATGCCAATTTGAATAGCCGTTTAAACCCTAAAAATCTTTTCATAAACCCAGACGAGAAAGAATGAGGAAGAAAAACCAATCTTAAACCCAAACCATAACACACGTGTGCACACAAAAAAATACCAATCGAAGAAGAAAATGGTGATACTCATAGCTCGAACTCTCTCTACTTCCCAAAAGCTCAAACACTCCCTCTATTCTCTCTCACAACTCTTTACCTTTGCCCAACATCAACAATCACTCCCAACCCCAAAACCCAAAACCCCACCACCTCCATTTCTCTTCTTCAACTTCAAATCTTTCTCTTCCTCAATCCCATCTCTGCCCTTCACCCGCGATGGAAATTACGAGGAACCCACTTCCCTCGTCTGCCCTGGTTGTGGGGTTCACATGCAAAACTCAAACCCTAAGCACCCTGGCTTTTTCCTCAAGCCCTCGGAGAAGAAACCTGATTATCACTCACATACCCATCTCGTTCACATTGCTCAGGAATCGGAATTTCCGGGTTCCCTCAAAAGGGGTCTCGTGATTCAGCCCGAAGATGGCGATGAGCCGGGTTTTGATTCGGGGCGGAGGCCGGAGAGGCCGGTGGTTTGTGCGCGGTGCCATTCGTTGAGGCATTACGGGAAGGTAAAGGATCCGACGGTGGAGAATTTGCTGCCGGATTTTGATTTTGATCACACGGTTGGGAGGCGGCTGGCTTCGACGGGCGGCACGCGGTCGGTGGTGTTGATGGTGGTGGATGCTACGGATTTCGATGGCTCGTTTCCGAGGAAAGTGGCTAGGCTGGTTTCGGAGACGATAGAGGAGAATTCTGGGGCGTGGAAGCAAGGGAAGTCGGGGAATTTGCCGAGGATGGTGATGGTGGTGACTAAGATTGATTTGTTGCCAACTGAGTTGTCACCGACGAGGTTGGAGCATTGGGTGAGGCAGAGAGCTAGGGAGGGTGGGGCAGCGAGTAAGATGACGAGTGTGCATATGGTGAGTGCAGTGAGGGATTGGGGGCTCAAGAATTTGGTGGAAGATGTGGTGAAATTGGCTGGGCCGAGAGGGAATGTGTGGGCAATAGGGGCACAGAATGCCGGTAAGAGTACGCTGTTAAATTCGATTGGGAAGCATGTAGGAGAAGGAGGAGGGAAGATTACACATTTGACGGAGGCACCGGTGCCAGGGACGACATTGGGGATCATTAGAGTGGAGGGAATTTTGCCGGGGCAGGGGAAGCTGTTTGACACGCCTGGGCTTTTGCATCCTCATCAGATCACCACGAGGTTGACGAGGGAAGAGCAAAAGCTTGTGCATATTAGCAAGGAGTTGAGACCTCGGACTTATAGGATCAAGGTTTTTTTTTTGCTTGAATGTTAGCGTTTTGATTTTGTATATACTTTATTTGTTTATTTAAAGGTTGTCTAATTTTTTCATGTTAAGAGTCATGAATAGAAGTATAGAACATTATGCACTGCAATGCCTTTAGAATCAACCAGCTGTTATGAGAGCTGTTGGTTTCTAGATGTTTAAAGGTTCTAGATATTTTAGCTAGGAGGGGGATTTTAGTTAGGTAGCTTAATTCAAACTTTATAAGTATGAAGTGAAAAATGATGTTTTTACTTTTATTCAACTGAGGAGCTGAAGAGGTGATATTAGATATGACCAAATGATGCAAGCAAGAGAGTTAAAGATGTTGCTTAATTGAGTTGAGTTGTGTCTTTTTTCTTTTGTAGAATTTAAGGTTTTCAATCGGTATTAGACTGTTGTGCATTCGTTAAATATGGCTCAAGGTCTCATTTTTAGAGGTACGGCATTGGTTGTTACCTAGAGTTGCAGTTTGGTGTTGCATTGCCTGCTTACTGGTGACTTTGCTTTTATTCTCAGACAGCTGTAAGGAATCCTTTTTTAAGGCTTACCATAAATCATTTGGTCAGTTAAAGTTGATTCATGCCAGTTCAATGTGCAGAGATTAGGAGGTGGAAAGGTTTTTGTAAAGTCATATGTAGTTAGATTACCTGATCACCTCATCGTTAAGGATTTTTTTTTTTTTTTTGGTTAGGTAATAAAAGTTTTATTGATAAAAAGTACATCATGTTCAAGATGGTGAACAAATTGTTCTTGAAACAATTACAAATAAATAAAAGGGAAGATTTTCTTCTTTTTACCCCTTAGCTCAATCAAATGTTACAATATATGGTCATGGATTTGCCTGACTTTACTTTGACGGGGTTGGTTGTATTCTTAGCACTGAGTGTGCCTTATTGGGGTTTATTTGATGAAAGTGAACCAGAAAGATCTTCTCTGCAAGACTTGAATGTAATTCTTAAATCTTCGAGTCTGTAATTACTTGGATTATTAGAGTTTAAAAATATTTTTCCGTTTGCAATGTATATTTTTTGTGCTGGAAGGAAAGTGAATTTATATTTTTAATTTAACTTTCCTTTTTCCAGCCTTGTATACTTATCATTACAAATATTTACTGCAAGGCTGGTCATGATTCTTTTCATATTTTTTTTTCTCTATTCCTGGTGATTGTTCTTTTCTGCATCTGCTTTTAGCTTGTTATTTTACCTCATTAGGTTTAAGAATTTTACTTTGATTTCTCTTGTCATTATGTCACATGAGAGCAGCATTTGATTTGTCTTGAACCCCAGGCAGCAGCATGCCAGTCAATTCTTTACAAAAAAAAATGATTTTAGCTTTTAAGCAGAGATGCTGGTGCGCAATGTTATTTGATTAGTTTTGTAATAAATGTTTTTCCATTGAGTTTGAGCTCTAATGCACCTCCTCCTTTATAAGAACAGGATGATGACTGATGAGTGAGTTTGTTGTATAGTTTACTAGTCCAAGACAATATAATAACTACTGCAAGAATACTATGTCTGTTTAACACTTCATATGCAGTTAGTTAGGTGCCAAAACTCACTGTTTCAAAGATAGTTTGTTATTTGATGATTCCAGCAGTTATTTGATAGTTTGTTATTCTCTGATTTCCTTACCAATTGGTATCTGTTCTAGCTCATGCTTTTATCATTTGAATTGTGACAGGCTGGTCATACAGTTCATATTGCTGGCCTTATGAGGCTGGATATAGAAGAATCATCTGTAGATTCTATCTACTTCACAGTGTGGGCATCTCCTTATCTCCCATTACACATGGGAAAAACAGAAAACGCACAGATAATGCAAGAGGAACATTTTGGCCTTCAGTTGCAGGTATTATTCTGTGATTCCCTGCTTGCTCATGGTTTTTTTATTCTAATAATCAGTAGTCTATGTAACTAAAATTTTTGAATGGGATTTTTGCTTCTTACACCTGAAGCACCTAATAATATTTTAATCATGGCTTCTTTTAGGTCCATCCTGGAAATCCATGTAGTATATAGCATAGTGCCTGGCTGTGGCAATTTAGCCAAAATTGATTTTCCTCTTGGTCATTTTAGAACTCAACTGGCATACAGGAGTTTTGCACAGGCATTGGCCTTAATATGGCACCCCCCCTCCCCCCCTTTCTATGTGCGGGTTGTGAGGGGGGAGTCTATTCTACAAATGCTGAGTGCCCAGTTTTGGCACTTGTGGTACCCTGGCCCCATTATAGGCCTGAGTCTAAGATGATAGATGCTTATCTACTTATCAATACTTATCTCATTATACTCTTATGGAAGATGCATACTGCATTATGGTTGTGTATTGTGTATTATATAATTGTGACATCAATGTGAATTTCCCCTTGCTTCAGCCACCAATTGGGGAGAAACGAGTTGAAGAGCTTGGGAAATGGGTGAGAAGGGAATTCCGTGTATGTGGCAATAGCTGGGATTCAAGTTCAGTGGATATTGCTGCTTCAGGTCTGGGTTGGTTTGCTGTAGGACTTAAAGGAGAGGCAGTCTTAGGTGTTTGGACCTATGAAGGAGTTGATGTTGTGCTTCGCAATTCTTTAATACCTTATAGATCACATACTTTTGAAGTTGCAGGGTTTACAGTCTCAAAAATTGTCTCCAAGGCTGACCAAGCTTTAAATAAGCGGCGCCAAAATGAAAAGAAGAGGAAACAGAGTGATCCAAAAGTATCTGTACCAGCTGAATCACCAATATTAACAGTTGGTGCAGACTCAAATTCTTGTTCAGTCAGGCAGTATCATTAGAAGAAAAACAATGTGTGAAATTAACACAGATTGTGTTAACAAGAATGGGTGAGGAAGACATAGTGACAAGTATGAACCTAGCTTGTGAGAGGAAAAGCTAGCAACATTGTCAAGCCACAGATGGAATGATTGACACTCATTGACAAGAAGTGTGCAGGAGGATTTATATCTGTCCATCTTTTATTTTCAAACGATATTGCGTGGAATATCTAAATCTTAATGAGAATATTGCTGTTCTGCTGGACTCAGAGCCAAAAGAAAACATAAGATGCTATGGGCAGCATTCTTCTTTAGACAAAAGGCTCTCTCTTCTTTCTTAAAAGCATATGATCCAGCTTAAATTTATTGGTGGAAGACAAAAAGCTCTGCCCAAGTCATATTCCACACAAAAGTCAAATACTGCCCTAGGCCATGGAAATTACTGTTAGCTTACAGTTGCTTGTGAGTTGAAAATGATCACTGAGGAACTCCAAACAATGTGTATGAGTGTCAAAGCTATTGTAACAGAGTTTTATTTGTTGTCATAATTTAACCACCTTGTTTCTTTTTGCAAGATTTAATTATAATAAATTGATGATTCAGGTTTTATTAAATGCTGAAGCAGTGAAGTATGGATGGGGGAAATTCCCTGAAAAGTCACTCTTACACGTTTGGAAGCTCTACCGAGTGATGATAAATTGTTAAACCCTTGTATCAAAAATTAATATTTAATCATATGAACTTAGTGAATGGTTCAATTTGATGTGGTCATTAGGCCAGGGTTCCATTTTCTGCAGTTGATCCTTTCGCTAGGATGTAGCCTTGAGTCTCTTGACCTCAAATGATAAGTAATTAGTTCATAATAAGTAAGAAGGGAGGGGGGGGGGGGGGGGGGGGTGGGTAAGCTCATGTCATATTTATAAACTGCTTTTGTGTAAACCCCAAAATTGTACAAAGTGTTTTTTGTTTCTTTTCTTTTGGAAAAATAAAGGGGTTTATGGCACCATAGGTTACATAGAGTAATCTGGAAAGGAAAACAAAACAAATCAGTGTATGGCCCATCATTTGTTTTTAGGGTTGTTTATGGGTCGGTCTTGGTCAGCTTTGTGCCCAACCCAGAATCGACCCGACAACTTTGAATGGCAAAGCAACTAACTGCCGTCGATTGTCAAAAACCATAGGTCGAGTTAGTTTCGATCTGGGTGGACAATGATCACTTTAGTTGAAACTAACAGAGTGCAACAATCATATATGGTAGTGGAGATTTGGCTAGATCTCGAAGGATTTTGTCAAGATCTTGTTGGATCTCATAAAGATCTTGCCAAATCTTGACAGAACTCACCGAATTCGCATCTGAGAGAGAGGGGGAGGGCGATGAGTGGCGAGATTTTGGAGGGGAGGTCGATTGGACTCTGTTTTTTATGCGAAAATGTGCTAACCTACCCGCCAGTTTTGTTCCTAGAAGTGGAGATTCGTCGCTGACCGTTGTTGGTGTCGACTCGAACGGTTTTCGATTTGGTCCGAACGGTTTGGGCAAGGCAGACTTGGACACCCCTATTTGTATTTATGAAAAAAGATTGACGAAGATGCTTCAAATGGGTTTTTAATAAAATTGGAGGAGGTAGTATTCGTATATTGTAACCACCCAAGAAATTATTATTTGCATACCACAAGGTCATAAAAGTTTATGCTCTAAAGTTGAGCTTCATCACTATTATACCCTATTATATGTATTATTTATCCATACTTTATGTATAATATATGTTACAAGAATTCATGGTTGTTCGTTTTGAATCAACTTTTAGGCCTTCTAACTCTAAATATAATAGATTATTTACGAATATTTATGTCATCTAACACTGTGGAGTCAATTCTTTGTTTTATTTACCTACATTATGATAATATGATATACTTTTTTACTATATAGACTAATTCTACATTTAATCATATAGTTATTGTGGAATGCAGAAATTTAAATGGTGACAGTGTCACGTGTCATATCCGACGCCGAGGATGCCACGTCGATGCCGAGAAGACCCTACCCTCGAATGGCTAGGCCGAGGAGGCGAGCCTTGACCACGTCAATGGCACTTGACTAGAGGAGGTTGCACTATGGAGGAAAGGCTTCAGGGAAGGGGTTAGTCCTGTCGTGTCTAAAAGGATGGAAGCTACCACCACATTTATTGCACCCCACCGAACCCTCTGGCCGCATTTATGTGGAGAAAACCCCTAAACAGTGCTGTCTTGGTCGCTGTAACTTATAGAAAATTTGGGGAAACGTCTAATGGGACAAGCACTCGAGTAATGACCCACATGATCAACAAATGGAGGGCCAAGATCAACGGGAAGGGGCTACATTATGTTAGAAACCCTCTAAAAGGAAGGGGAAGGGGGTGAAATCTATGGGGAAAACATTGTAGCTGCAAGAACTAAAACTGTGACCAAGTCTAGAAAGAATATATTCAAGAACTACTCTCCTCGGACTTTGTCAAGGAAGAATTTATTTACACAAAGCTTGTTTGTCTTTACTTTCTAGCCATATTAACCATATTAACACAAAGCTTGAGCTTTAGTGAGATCAGCGTTCAGCTATGGTAGGTTTAGGGCTTAACCGAGAAAAGTCTATTAGTTCCCAACGACAAGGCCATTTCCTTAATCTCGAACGAAGAAGGAACTGGGAGGTTAGCGTGCATACCGCACACATTAGTAGGAGCCAATCTCAAGGCAAGAGTCACATTTCTCATGAGGAAAATACCAGAAGCCTGCAACTAGAGATAGACCGCTTGCGAAGGAAGCTACGCCGCTAACGACGTAGAGGAACTCCCTCGAGCTCCGACCATTCTTCTGGCAATGACAGTGATAATAGCTACCGGCCTAGATCGAAGACTCCTCTTAGTGAGTCTTTTTCGTGCTATGAGGAGCACTGTGAGAGGTGAAGAGGGAAGGGTTAATTCGACGAAGGCCTAGGCAACGATGCTATGAGCAGGGCTTTGAATTAGATTTCTAAGTCACCTTTCACTCGTAGGAGGTAAGGAGGCTTCCTCGACGGTTTACTCAACCAACATTCACCATGTATAATGGCAAAACGGACCCTATGGAGCATGTCAGCCACTTCAACCAGAGAATGGTTGTTCACTCGAAGAATGAGACCCTGATGTGCAAGGTATTCCCATCCAATTTGGGGCTCGTGGCGATGAGGTGGTTCGATGGCTTGGAGAAGGCTCCATTAACTCCTTTAAGGAGCTTACAAGGGCCTTTGGTTCTCATTTCATCACTTGTAGTAAAGTCCCTTGGCCTTTGGACTCCTTGTTGTCTATAGCTATGCGAGAAAGGGAAAACCTGAAAATGTATTCTAACAGGTACTGGGAGATATTTAATGAGATAAATAGGAACTTTGATGATGTCTATGGCCTACCTGCCAAGCATGGTTTGAGGAAGTCTTTAACTAGGAAACCTGTTGAGAGTATGTGCCAGCTCATGGACTGTATTGACAAGTATAAGCGGGTCGAGGAGGACCAACAACAAGGAAAAGGGAAGGCCAAGGTGGTCCCCCAGGATAGAAGGGACTTTAGGTTGGACAGATACAACAATGACGGTCCTCGAAGAGATTTCGCTCGGCAATCTGGATCCACTGCTGCTCAAGTGGTCAGCGCAGTGTTTCGAGAGTCGGTACATCAAATTCTGGAACAAATTAAGAATGAGCCATACTTCAAGTGGCCAAATAAAATGAGAGCAGACCCCACGAAGCGTAACCAAAGCCTTCATTACCAATACCACTAGGAGCGAGGACACACCACAGAGGATTGCAGAACCATGTGGAGCCACCTGAAGCAGCTGGTCCGAGGCAAAAAGTTAAAGCAATTCTTGTACCAACCCAACAGACAGGGTAGTCAGGCAGGGTTAGGGGCTCAGAGGGACGCATCTAGAAGACCACCTTTAGGTACCATCAGTGTCATTCTTGGCGCCCCAGGGAGGACTGGGTCCCAGCCATCCAAGGTCATGTCTATAGCTTGGCCATCCGTGGAAGACTCGCCCCCCGATTCGAAGAGAGGTAGATTGAAGGCCCGACCGACTTTAAGCTTTTCCTAGGAGGATAAGGTTGGAACTTTGCAGCCGCATGATGATGCCCTAGTAGTCACTCTCAGGATTGAAGGGTATGACGTGAAGAGGGTGTTAGTAGACCAGGGCAGCGGTGCAGAGATCATGTACCCTGACCTGTACAAGGGGCTAAAGCTGAGGCCTAAGGACCTAACTAGCTACAACTCCTCGCTGATAAGGTTCGATGGGAAGATTGTCTATCAAGGGCCAAATCAGGCTACCTATTCAGGTAGGGTCAGAAGTCATGGAAGTGAACTTCATCGTGGTGGATGCATACTCCCCCTATACTGCTATTATGGCAAGACCTTGGCTCCATGCCATGGGGGCCGTGTCTTCTACCTTGCACTTAAAGGTGAAATATCCGTTGGGGAATCAGGTCGAGGAGCTCGTTGGAAGCCAGTCTATGGCCCAACAATGCTTGGTGGTTGCAATCAGACATCAGGCCAGAGGTGAGTCCTCGGCCTCCACTGAGTAGGGCTTATAGCAATCAAGGGTGCCTGTGTGCCCCGCAGGCGTGGTGTTAGAAGAGACAAGGTGTGAGGAGTTGGTGAAAGTTGTTATTGGGGATGATGAGGATAAGTTCTTCCATGTCGGAGTCAAGTTGCCTCCTCTAGAGAAGGAGGAACTGGTACCATTTCTCAAGAAAAACATCGATGTGTTCGCGTGGAGCACTTATGAAGCTCCTAGGGTAGATCTAAATCTCATTTGCCATCACTTGAACGTCAATCCATCTGCCACCCCTAAAAGACAACCACCTCGACACTCATCCAAAGAGCATTCTAATGCTGTCCGAGAGGAAGTGATCAAGCTTAAGCAGGCTAGGACTATTAAAGAGGTGTTTTACCCTAGGTGGCTGGCCAATACAGTGGTAGTGAAGAAGAAAAGCAAGAAGTGGCAAGTATGTTTAGAGTTCACAGATTTAAATAAGGCCTGCCCAAAAGACCCCTTCCCCATGCCTCGAATAGATCAATTGGTGGACGCAATCTTGGGCCATCCTCGAATGAACTTCTTAGATGCCTTTCAAGGGTACCATTAAATACCACTAGCTTTGGATGATCAGGAGAAGGCAACTTTCGTCACGCCTACTGGAAACTACCACTACAAGGCGATGCCCTTTAGATTAAAGAATGCAAGGTCTACTTACCAGAGGATTATGACCAAGATGTTCGAGCCACAACTAGGCAAAAATATTGAGATTTATATAGATGACATGGTGGTGAAAAGTAAGGTGGTATCTGAGCACGTGGGTGACCTCGGAAGCATTTTTGAAATACTGAGGAGGTACAAACTCCACCTCAATGCGTCCAAGTGTTCTTTTGGCGTTGGTTCGGGTAAGTTTATAGGCTGCATGGTCACTCATCGTGGAATAGAGTCAACCTTGACCAGATTAAGGCAATCAACAATTTGCAGCCTTCTCGGAATCCCAAAGAGGTCCAAAAGTTGACAGGAATGGCTGCCGCTCTAAACCAATTCATCTCTCGGTAAACAGATAAGTGTAGGCCTTTCTTCTAGTTGTTGCATAAGTAGGAGGGATTCCAATGGACAGATGAGTGTTCCCTAGCCTTCCAACAGCTAAAGGAGTACCTTACTCAGCCACCTATTATGTCTAGGCCTAAGGAGGAGGAGATCCTATTTGCTTACGTCATGGTAGCCTTCCATGCGGTGAGCTTAGTACTAATACGAGTTGACAACGGCGTGCAGAGAACAGTCTATTATGTGAGCAAGTCATTGCATGAGGCAAAGGTTCGTTACCTACCATTGGAGAAGGCCATTTTGGTAGTGGTGCACGCTACACGTAAGCTCCCCCATTACTTCCAAGCCCACACAGTTGTGGTTTTAATCCAAATTCCTTTTCAATCCCTACTCTGGAAAGCTAATTATTCGGGAAGGATTGCTAAATGGGGGACGATCCTAGAGACTTTTAATATCAAGTATATGCCTCTTACCTCTATTAAGGGCCAGGTCCTTGCAGATTTGGTGGCTGAATTTACCGAATCCCCACTGGAAGAGAAGGGAGAGAAGCGGAACATGGATGAAAAATAAGTTAGGATGGTATCCCTGCAAGAACCTCTAACCTGGAAGGTATACGTAGATGGTGTGGCCAATCAAAGGGGATTTGGAGTGGGGCTAGTCGTGATATCCCCTGAGAAGATCACCATTGAGAAATCCTTGAGGTTGGACTTCTCGACCACGAACAATAAAGCCGAGTATGAGGCTTTGTTGGTGGGGATGGATATGGTCCATAAAATGGGAGAAAGAACAATAGAGGTATATTCAGATTCAAGGTTGGTTGTTGGACAGGTAAAAGGAGAGTTAGAAACCAGAGATTTGAGGATGCAAGGATATTTGAGTCAAGTTAGGCACCTGCAGTCAGAGTTCAAGTCTTTCGCCTTACAGCAAATCCCAAGAAGTAGAGACACGCACGCAAACTCTCTTATCACTCTCGCAACTTCCACGGCAAAGCTTACTTTGGGTCATCCTGGTCGAGGATTTGTGTAAACCCACGGAGATGAAGAAGGGGGAGGCTCAGATTCATCAAGTTAGGGTAGGGCCTAGTTAGATGGATCCTATTGTATTGTTCCTTAAGAACGACGTCTTACCCAAGGAGAAGATGGAGGCCGACAAGGTGCGGTGAAAAGCTCCTTGATTTTGGTTGTCCGAGGATCAGAAGTTGTACAAGCGCTCTTTCTCTGGACCATATTTGCTATGCATCCACCCAGACGTAGTAGAACCACTCTTGGAAAAGCTACATGAGTGGGTTTGTGGGAGCCATACGGGAAGTAGGTTGTTGTCTCACAGGACCCTTACTTAGGGATATTGGTGGCCAAATATGCAAAGGGGAGCACAAGAATACGTGAAAGAAATGTGACCAATGCTAGAGATTTGCTCCAAACATTCATCAACCAGGGGGTGAGCTTAACCCTCTGTCTAGTCCCTTGCCTTTTGCTCAATGGGGCTTGGATATTGTGGGGCCCTTTCCTAAAGCGACCAGAAATAGGAGATGGCTCTTGGTTAGCATTGACTACTTCACCAAATGGGTTGAAGCAGAGCCATTGGCAAATATCAGGGACGTGGATGCCAAGAGGTCTGTGTGGAAGAATATTGTCACTCGATTTAGGATCCCTCGTACCCTCATCTCAAACAACAGACTTCAGTTTGATAGCAAATCTTTCAGAAGGTATTGTTGTGAATTGGGGGTCAAGAATAGGTACTCAACTCCGGCTTATCCACAAAGGAATGAACAGATTGAGGTTGTCAATAAAATCATAGTGAATGGACTCAATAAGAGGTTGGATGATGCAAAGGGTAGATGGGTGAAGAGCTGCCACATGTCCTTTGGACAAATCAGACTACCCCTCGTAGGTCCACAGGAGAAACCCCCTTTTTCAATGACTTATGGGGCCGAGGCTGTAATCCCTTTAGAGACTGGGTTCCTAACACTGAGGACAAGCTCATTCACTCTGGACAGCAATGACAACCTACTCAAGAAGAGCCTGGATTTAATTGAGGAACAGAGAGAAAATGCCATGCTTCAATTAGCATATTATCAACGGAAACTTAAGCAGGGTTACGACTCAAGTGTGAAGTTAAGACCGTTAGCCCCCAGGGACTTGGTGTTAAGGAAGGTAGTGGGAAGTGCAAAAAACCCAGCATGGGGAAAGTTAGGACCCAATTGGGAAGGATCGTACTGTATCACCTCGGTAGCTGGTATAGGCGCATACTTCCTAGAAGATTTAGACAAAAATGTCGTGCCACGCCCCTGGAATGTAAATAACTTGCGAAGTTATTATTATTAATGAAAGGCAATCTTGCCATGCTTTTACTTGCAATGATTATGTGTCATTTTTTACTACTTGTTTAAGGGTTAAACAGAATCTTGGTCATGCATGGTTCATCGGACCACATACTTTGGGTCAATTAACGCCTCAATAAATCCTCTTAGGGTTAAACAAAACCTTGGTCATGCCTAGTTCCTTGGACCACATACCTTTTGGGTAAATTAATGCCTCAATAAATTCTCTAAAGGTTTAACAGAATCTTGGTCATGCCTGGTTCCTCGGACCACATGTCTTGGGTAAATTAACGCCTCAATAAATTCTCTAAGGGTTAAACAGAACTTTGGTTATGCCTGATTCCTCGGACCACATGCCTTGGGTAAATTAACGCTCCAATAAATTCTCTAAGGGTTAAAGAGAACCTTGCTCATGCTTGGTTCCTTGGACCACATGCCTTGGGTAAATTAACGCCTCAATAAATTTTCTAAGGGTTAAATAGAATCTTGGTCATGCCTGGTTCCTCGAACCACATACCTTGGGTAAATTAATGCCTCAATAAATCCTCTAGGGGTTAGGTAGGACCTCGGCCACACCTGGTCCCTCAGACCACTGGCCTTGAGTAAAATAACATTTCAAGATTTCACCAAGTGTTAGGACATATGTGAATCATGTTAGGAACATATGTCAATATTTTATATAATTGGCTAATCCTTTGACAAAATGCACTTTACTTATAATTTGGTAGATCTAGGATGTGTTTAATACTTCAAGAAACAAGGTTTCAAGTTCAAGTGCTAAAACCATGAAAGTCTGTTCAAGAATCAAGTGAAGAAGTGCTGGATTTTAAAACTCAATAGCTAGTATCTATCGAGACTTAAAAAGCTGTTTTAGCCCATGGCTCGACAGCTGCTCGATAAATAGGGTATTTGTCGAGATTTATGAAAATCAAATTTTCAGATTTGATTTCATTCCAATCCGTAAATGTATGTTTGGCCTTTCTTTTCTCACAACCCTAAACATATATAAGGATTATTTTAAGGGCTGTCACAGTGAGCACAATTGCAAAAGTATGAAGCAAAGTGTTGTTCATGTAAATTGTGACCGAAAACCTAGTTTGCCTTAGTTTATCTTGACGAAGCTGTTGTGTTTGTACACCGTAGAGTTTTGTAACGAAGGAACTTCGTGATCTTCATTGTGTGATGAACTGAAGAACTTTGCAGCCAACATCCTTCTCAAGTTGGTGATCAAGTCGCGTACTAGGATCCGCGCATCTATTGGTTAGTCACGTACTGGGAGCCATCCATTAAAAGGAGAGATTGTCACTACAAAACAAGTCCAATTGGGTATTGGGATATGGGTTCAACTGTATATTGGTATAAGGTACTGAGATTCCTTTACTTGTAACCTCTTGTTATGATAATGGTGAATTCCCGAGAGTGGTAACCTTAAAATCACCCGGTGAGGTTTTTGCCTCGGAGGTTTTTCCTATTCGTAAACAAATCACCATGTCAACTTTATTTTTCGCTGCATTATATTTTAGTTAGTGATTTTTTTGTGCTGCCATGCATATTACATGTTAATTTGATTAATTAATAAACTTGGGTAATTAATCAATTAATTCATCACAAGGGGTCAATACATTTTTTGGCCTATCAAGTGGTATCAGAGTAGGCACACTCTAATTAGGGTTTAATTCATTGACCCCTGTTTGTTATGGATAGAGGACAGTCTCTTATTTTTCCTCCATTATTTGATGGTACTAACTATGCATATTGGAAAGTACACATAAGAGCTTTCTTGCAGTCTCTAAATGAGAAAGTGTGGCAAGTTGTGGAGCTAGGCTCGACCAAGTCGAAGGAAGCGCCGACCGACTAGGATAATGCTAAGATCAAGGCAGCAAACTTCAACAGCAGGGCATTAAATGCATTATTCAGTACGGTCACAAATGAGGATTTCAAGAAGATATCCTCCACTAAAATTGCAAAGGAAGCGTGGACCATTCTCCAGACAACCTATGAGGGAACTAAGGCTGTCAAGGATTCGAAGCTACAGAGACTCACTACAAGCTTCGAAGAGATCAAGATGGAGGAGGATGAGTCATTTGATGAGTTCTATGCCCAGCTCAAGGACATAGTGAACTCGGCCTTCAATCTTAGGGAAACCATTCCTGAGCCCAAGATTGTTAGAAAGGTACTCAGATCTCTACCCGAGAGATTCCATGCCAAGATTACCGCAATTGAGGAATCAAAGGATATTGACAAAATTACTTTGACAGAGCTGGTGGGCAATCTACAAACCTATGAGTTAGGTTTGACTAGGATAGGGAAATCTAGTAAGGGAGAGAGCATGGCACTGAAGGCCAAGAGTAGTGACACGGATGACTCTTCCAACAATGAAGATTCTAAAATGAAGTTCTACATCATCAGGAAGTTCAAGAAGTTCATGAAGAAAGCCAATGCAAAGGGCTTTGACAAGGACAGTAGGCAGTCAAGTTCTTCTTAGTCTAAAAGCCAAGACAAAGGGAAGAAGAATGCTAGAGATTGTGGTCGGTACACTGTTCGCTCAGAACCCAAGTGTTCCAGGTGTCAAAGCTTCGATCACATGAAACAAGAGTGCCTTACTTATCTCAAGTCCATTGGGAAAAGCAAGGCACTTGCTGCAACTTTGAGCGACACTGAACCTAAGGATGATTCCGTAAATGAAGGTGAAAGAATCCTAAATGCCTTCACCGCCACTATCAATCTTACAGAGGGGATTGTAGAAGATGTGGATGAAGAAGAAAACTTGGTGGAGTCAAAGTTTGAGAAGATGGATGAATAAGATGACATACATACTGCCTATGTAAAGTTATACAAGGTTTCAAAAAAGCATGAGAAGTTGTGTAGGTTGGCCACCAAGAAGCTCAATGATGTGAAGCTTGAATGAGAAGAACTCTCCACAAAGTTTGATGAAGCCAATCAGACTATAGGAGCACTGAGGTTTGAAAATAATTTCTTGGCTAAGAAGACCAAAAAGCTTAAAGCGGAGTTCTTTCAAGTCAATGCTCAGTTGGAAAGGACTTCAAGTGCAAAGCTTGATGAGATGCTCAACCTTTAGAAATCTACTTCTGATCAAACCGGTTTAAGGTATGACTTCTCCTCTCTTAATATTGCTTCTTTTAGTACTACTGTTTTTATTTCTCCTACTAATAATGTTGAATCTGAGAACAATAATGTGAAAAATGTGATAGCTGATGAGAACATAGACAAGGGTAAATCTATCTTAGGAGCACCCCCTAAGCTTGCTAAGAAAGAAACCAAAAACTCTAAGGCTAAGAAGAGTAATACTCAAAAGTCTAAAGAAAAGAAGTAGTATCTCTGTCATCATTGTAGAGCAACTGAACATACTTGACCTAATTGCTATAAGTGGCAAGCCACTCAACAGAGCAACTGTATGGTCTCATTAGGAAGCCTAAGTCAGTTTCCATCCTCTCTTGCTTCTTTAAGAGATCTCTTCAAGGCCCTCATGTTACTTTCAAACTTGAATGGTTGCAATTCTTCCCCCTCACCGCCAGTTCAAGGATTTGCCAAAAGGAAAGGTTCTTCTAAGGTGTGGAAGGAAAAAGACTCCAAGTAATTTAATCACTTTTTCTCTCTCTCCCCCTTCTTGTTTTTGTTTTTGCATTACTTGTGTGCTTTGCTTTCTTATTTTGAGTTAGTCTAGTTTTTATGCATTACTTTACTTAACATGTTTTTATTTGTTTGTTTTCAGTTTTGTTTTATTTTGTTTTCCTCTATAAAAATTTTAAAAAAATTGAAAAAAATCAGAAAAATACCAACAAAAAAAAAAAAGTGTTTGTGTACATTGGTACTTGTGTACCTTAAATAGCCAATGAAACAAAGTTTTCTAAAATTTTATCTCTTGTAGCTTAGATGAGCATCTCTATGCACAACTAAGCAAGTGAGCTTTGTGGCTCGTGTTTGTGATGAGTAAGATTAAGTTATCTCTTGTACTTAACACTCATATCACTCTTTTTGAAGGAAATGACTAAAAAATCATAAGAGAAATGCATAAATAACCATCTCACCATTGTTGCCTGCCAATCATGAAATGACATTGGTATGCTTCGGCATAGCAAAAGTACAATGTCAAAACAAAAAAAAAAGCTTAACATAATTGGGTATTTTTTTTCTCTCTCTTATATATCCATGCATGATATGCTTATAAAAGAAAATATGCAAAGAAACATGAAAGCAAAAAGAATCAAAATGCTTTAAAATATGATTGCAAGCATGTATTCTAAGGGATGTGGGAGTTATAGGATGTACCTCGAAGGTGATAGTCCCCATCAAATAGTTATGATTGTGTGTAAGTTAAAATGATTTTCTCATATCTCAAATCGTCATAACATGTAGACACTTATGCAATCTTGCAATGTTCTTCACACACAACACACAATATTCTTTGCTACTTTTGATACATGTGCGGTACAATGTGATTTGGCCATCACAAGGAATACATGTGTTAATGTATGCCCACTAAACTGTCTTGACTTGTTTTTGAAATATAATATTGGTTAGATGTGTTTAGTGTGTGTGTGTGTGTGTGTGTGTGTGTGTGTGTGTGTGTTTTGGATCTAAATGCATGACATTTTTGATTGAGAGATGTTTTTGAGAGCTAAAATTGTTGTTTGGATCTTTGGTTGAGTTGCATGTTTGATTGCATTCATGTCTATGGTTTTCCTCTTCTTGAAAAACTATTTTTAAAGCAATCTAGACTGCTTCTCGACACCTCTCGACAGCTAGGCTATCTATCGAGCCCTTTCAGCTTCTTTTTATTGTATTCTCAATAGCTTCTCGATAGCTACTCGATCCATTGAAGAAGTTTTTGTCTCCTCAATAAATGCTCGATAGCTTCTTGATCCATCGAGCCCTTGTGTGTGGACTGTTGGGGTTTATGCCCTAAAACCCAATTTATTGGCATGTATTTAATAATTAAATTGTTTAATTATATGAGACTATCTATAAATGAACTAAGACATTATCATAGTCCATGAGATGCATTGTATGTGATTTATGTGAAAAGTCACAGAAGATATAAATCACAAGTTCTTTGTAAACTCAGAAGTTTAGTTCGTAGTCGGTGATGAAATTGGGCATTTCATCTGCGAAGACTATAACATATCAACTAAGATGATTTGTCTTGATCATGGAAGTGGAGACTTCTAGTTGGTATGTTGATATGTTTTAAGAGTTAAGACATATTGAACTGGACCGCTGTGAGATTTATTATTCTCCTAACGACTGTCAAATGAATAATAAATCTCACGACTTCTATTTACATCAACTCTAAATCCTGAGAGAATAATGGACCCGATCATGAGATGTAGGTTGCTTTGATATATCAGGAATGAGATCTATTAGTTACGGTCAAAACCTCAGTTTGTTGGGCATCCGCATTTAGTGTTGATGGAACATATATTCTCAAGATGGAATTCATAATCTCTTAATGGAGATACAAAATATTCCCTTGAGATAAGTTTAATGGATTTAGTTATTCAGAGTGTTGGGCCCAACCACTTTAGTAAGGAGTTACTAAAGTATATATTTATGAAATTAGATTTCATAAATATATGACGAATAACATAAAGGATTAAACCAAGTACTCAAGGATTAAGATGTAGTAATCTTTAAAGTGGCAGTCTATATTCATGACTTTGGATTACTACGAATATTTTAATGAAATGGTTGCATGCATAATAAAGTCTTGGGATATAATTTATTAATAAGGCCTAGAGTGCAATTATATTTATATAGTGGTATTAAATATAATTAATGGTAACTTTGGACTTGTCAAGAGTTGATGGAAAAGCCCAAGGCCCATTAGAGCTAGTGTCTTATTGGTCCCTTCTGGTCCCACTCCAAGCCACACACTAAAGCCCAATTGGAAAGGCCCAATAGGTCAGTCCAATTAGATAATCAGTTACTTATAAAAGGTGAAACATACAGAATTTTTATAGGTAAAAAAAATAAGAAACGGTGTGTATGTGAGTGTGAGACACACACTTTCATTCTCCCTTTGAAAACAGATTGAGAGACCACACATCTTGGGCGTAAAGTGGAATTGGAGTGAAGATTAAAAGTGTTCCCAAGTGCTTCTAATATTTGTTTTGAATTTCTCCACACCAAGGTACGCTATCTTGTTCTTAAATTCTGAAATTTACATAGTGCATGTTATCAATCATGAATGAAATAGATCATTGTTTGTTGCTTCCACTATGTGTTTTGTATGAGATACAAAACCAGTTTTTTTCCTTCATAGACACCTTTCAATAGATCCTCGATAGCTCTTCGACAGCTAATTCATGCATTTTAAATCTTGACACTTCTCGACACCTCTCGATTTGTAAAGATTTATGTTGTTTTCTATATATACAGTCAACACGAAAATTCTCTTCACTTTTCTCCGATCTCTCTCGATAGATTCTCTTTTCTCTCAGTCCAAAACTCCTCAAACTCAACCTTTTCACATTTCTCACTTGATCTTCGGCCTAAATCAAGTGTTCTTTACCTGGTATGATCTTTTTTCTCTCTTGTATCATGCATTTCATTCTTTTTTACCTAAGTTTTGGGTTTTTGAAAATTTTTTGGGGTTTTTCAAAATTGATGAGGTTTTTGCAAATTTTTTGGGTTGGGTTTTTCTTAAATGATTTTGAAAACATCATGCATTGCATTACATCTGCATTATAACAATGTATCATGCATTTTAGATGTGTGTTTACTTTGTTGCAATGATGTGTGCTGGTAGGTTTGGATTGGGTTAAGCCCATGATGTTTTTTAGTTTGCATGTCACATATTTATGCATTTTCAGGCATACGTACCTTCGTTTATCTTTATATTGATATTGATATTGTTGGTGCTTTTCTGCGTGTCTCTCTTTTTCTCTTTCTTGCGTTAGTATGCTCTATGGCACCTAAACACAAATCTACTCCGTCCTAAAACCCTCTTCGTTCTGGGCATTCTCTTCTCCTGATCCTACTACTTCTCACGTACGGTTTTGTGATGATAAAGCCTAAAAGGACTTTTCAGAGAACTTCTCTAAACAAGGCATCCATTCGGAACGCCAAGTCATCCTATCGGATTTTCCTGATACTAACCTTCACACCGTCATTTACAGTTGGGGTTGGGAGTCACTATATGACATCCCGGTCACGTGCCCTTCCATGATCATTCAGGAGTTCTAATCCAACATGCACGGATTTGACACTTTTGTACCTCATTTTGTCACTCGCGTTAGAGGTACGAGCATCGTAGTCACTCCAGATCTTATATCCGAAGTGCTACACATTCCTAGGGTAGCGCATCCTAACTACCCTGGTTGTGATCATCTTAAGACTGTGTTTAAAGACAAATTCATGTCTCTGTTTTGTGAGACACCATCTTCATGGGGTGATCATCAAAACACCAGATGCTCAGCCTTTGCTAAAGGTTCGAGATTCCTTAACATGGTGATGACATTCATTTTCCATCCATTGTTTCACTATAACTCTATTACAGAGCCTCCTGCTCAGTTTTTGTTATCCTTCATTCTATCCCTTATAGATGCTTATAGGGATACGGTAACCCGTGATAAGCTCATTTTTCCTTTGGCTATCATGAGGATCCTTCGCCATTTTTCTGTCTTCTTTCCTGTGTCTAATCCTTTCTTGGTCATGGGTGCCATTGATGCTACTACTGTTAGACGGAGTGATGCTCAGCTTCGTTCGAGGCGGACTTAGACCGAGACGGCTGCTCCTCCAACTTCTTTAGCTCCATCGACCTCTGCTCCTTCTTCTTCCACGGGTGGAGTGACTCTCGAGGCCATCATGGTGCAGCTTGTGCGCATGGATGCTTACCTTGACACTCAGTGATGAGTTGTGTCTGGTGAGCACCCATGTTGGTCGTATCACACGACGACAAGCTATCATGGGTGGTTTCACTACGACTTCTTCTCCATCTCCACCAACTTCAGAGGATGAGAGTGATGATGGCTCCAGTAGTGATGATGGCTTCGATAGTGATGATGCTGATGAAGACGATGGTGCTAGCTCGCCTAGTGATGATGAGATGTCTACTTGATGTACTTACCCTTTGTCACTCGTGACAAAAAGGAGGGGTAGTTTTGGATATAAAGTAGTCATTCTCATAGGGAGAGAGTTAATATAGGAAATTTTTGTTAGGGGGAATGTCTATATTTTTGGAGGGATGTACTGAGGACTTATGTATCTTTTTCTTTTCTTTCTATTTTAGATACAGTGCTCATGTACCCTTGGTCTTGTGACTACTTTATGATAGCAAACCTTGTACTTTTGATGATATATATATATATATATATATATATATATATATATGATGAGGTTGTTATTACAATTCTTTCACCTATCTTTACATGTGTTGTTTATTTTCTCTCTTTATGAACATGCTTCTTATTACTTGTATGCAATCTTTTATTTTTGTTTCACACTAAGATGCTTTGATGAGTTTTGTTTAAAGTGTTTCAGAAATACAGGTTGTCAAAGTCTTCCTTGCCATGAACTCCCTTCTTGAAAAGTTTTTCAAGAGTTTATGTTAGGATAGATTCTATTGTATTCAACAAGTATGAGTTGAGTGAATTATGACTTCTCTCATATGTTCAGTTGCTTGTTGTGGTTTTGTCACGAATTGCCAAAGGAGGAGATTGTTAGGACATATGTGAATCATGTTAGAAACATATGTCAATATTTTATGTAATTGGCTAATCCTTTGAAAAAATGCACTTTACTTGTAAAGATCTAGGATGTGTTTAATGCTTCTAGAAACAAGGTTTCAAGTTCAACTATTAAAGCCATGCAAGTCTGTCGAAGAATCAAGTGAAGAAATGCAGATTTTAAAGCTTGACAACTAGTATCTATCGAGGCTTAAAAAGCTGTTTTAACTCATGGCTCGACAGCTGCTCGATAGTTAGGGTATTTGTCGAGATTTATGAAAATTAGTTTTTTAGATCTGATTTCATTCCAATTCGTGAATGTATTTTTGGGATTTCTTTTCTCACAACCCTAAACATATATAAAGATTATTTTAAGGGTCGTCACAGTGAGCACAATTGCAAAAGTGTGAAACAAAGTGTTGTCTATGCAAATTGTGACCGAAAACCTAGTTTGTCCTAGTTCATCTTGACAAAGCTGTTGTGTTTGTACATCATAGGGTTTTGTGACAAAGCAACTTCGTGATCTTCATCGTGTGATGAACTGAAGAATTTTTCAGCCAACATCCTTCTCAAGTTGGTGATCAAGTCATGTACTAGGATCCGCGCATCTATTAGTTAGTCAGGTATTGGGAGTCGTGCATTAAAAGGAAAGATTGTCACTACAGAACAAGTCCAATTGGGAATTGGGGTAAGGGTTCAACTGTAGGTTGGTAGAAGGTACTAGGATTCTTTTACTTGTAACTGCTTATTGTGATAATAGTGAATTCTATGAGAGTAGTCATTCTTATAGGGAGAGAGTTAATATAGGAAATTTTTGTTAGGGGGAATGTCTATATTTTTAGAGGGATGTAGTGAGGACTAATGTATCTTTTTCTTTTCTTTCTATTTTAGATACAGTGTTCATGTACCTTTGGTCTTATGACTACTTTGTGATAGCAAACCTTGTACTTTTGATGATATATATATGATGAGGTTGTTATTACAATTCTTTCACCTATATTTACATGTGTTGTTTCTTTTTTCTCTTTATGAACATGCTTCTTATTACTTGTATGCAATCTTTTATTTTTGTTTCACACTAAGATGCATTGATGAGTTTTGTTTAAAGTGTTTCAGAAATACAGGTTGTCAAAGTCTTCCTTGCCATGAACTCTCTTCTTGCAAATTTTTTCAAGAGTTTATGTTAGAATAGATTCTATTGTATTCAAAAAGTATGAGTTGAGTGAATTATGACTTCTCTCATATGTTCAGTTGCTTGTTGTGGTTTTGTCACGGATTGCCAAAGGAGGAGATTGTTAGGACATATGTGAATCATGTTAGAAACATATGTCAATATTTTATGTAATTGGCTAATCCTTTGAAAAAATGCACTTTACTTGTAAAGATCTAGGATGTGTTTAATGCTTCTAGAAATAAGGTTTCAAGTTCAACTATTAAAGCCATGCAAGTCTGTCGAAGAATCAAGTGAAGAAATGCA
Organism: Castanea sativa; assembly: GCF_040712315.1. Taxonomy (NCBI): domain Eukaryota; kingdom Viridiplantae; phylum Streptophyta; class Magnoliopsida; order Fagales; family Fagaceae; genus Castanea; species Castanea sativa. Next base: position 47,491,886 of record NC_134020.1, on the reverse strand, counting down.
GATTTTAAAGCTTGACAACTAGTATCTATCGAGGCTTAAAAAGCTGTTTTAACTCATGGCTCGACAGCTGCTCGATAGATAGGGTATTTGTCGAGATTTATGAAAATTAGTTTTTTAGATCTGATTTCATTCCAATTTGTGAATGTATTTTTGGGCTTTCTTTTCTCACAACCCTAAACATATATAAAGATTATTTTAAGGGTCGTCACAGTGAGCACAATTGCAAAAGTGTGAAGCAAAGTGTTGTCTATGCAAATTGTGACCGAAAACCTAGTTTGCCCTAGTTCATCTTGACGAAGCTGCTGTGTTTGTACACCGTAGGGTTTTGTGACGAAGCAACTTCGTGATCTTCATCGTGTGATGAACTGAAGAATTTTTCAGCCAACATCCTTCTCAAGTTGGTGATCAAGTCATGTACTAGGATCCGCGCATCTATTAGTTAGTCACGTATTGGGAGTCGTGCATTAAAAGGAAAGATTGTCACTGAGGACTTAGACATTCCCGATGATTATACCATTTTTAGTACCAACACATAGTTGTTTTTCTCACTGCTTACATGGGCTTAGTTTATTTGAATTAACAACAATTCATTACTATTAGCTTTTGTTAAAGTATTGGTGTTCTCCCTTAAAACACCATTAATCTAACCTCTCAGCAAAAGGCAGAACAGTAACTATAGCCAATTAGAGACAAATATTACAAAGAAGAAAACACAAGTTCATAAAGCAATGTCTTTTCATTAAATCAGGAGGAAAGGTACATCATGAAACCATAGCAAATCGCCACAACAAAAGAAAAGTACACATAAAAAATAATAATAAATAAAAAGAAGAAGGAAAAGTCCTAAGCTAAGCCTTGGCTGGAGGAGGATCCCCTTTGCTGGCTGGCAGGGAAACGGGAGGATCAGCGACCTTGCCCGAGGTGGCATCCTTCTCCTGGACCACGGCTTAAGGCTTGGCCGACTCAGACTCCTTTGCCTTGGGAGCTGCCTCCTTGTCTTTACCTTTGTCCTCGGACTGAGCTTTACCTTGGCTAGCTTCTTTGCCCTCGACCACCTTCACCCATGGTCTTGGTCACCAGCCTTGCCAGGTCCTTTAGAGGTCTCAAGAAGGGGAAGAAAGGCCTAGGTGGCTGGAAGCTGCTCAAGCGTAGTTATAACAAGGGCAGCGTCCATCCCACGAAGGCTTGGGCTGCCTCAGGAGCTTCTCGGAGGTCTTCTGGATAGTATACGTTCTCGGCCTTCCTCCACTCCGAGTTAGAAAGAGCTTCAGTCATGTTCAAGGCCTCAGTCCACACCTCGAGGCAATTATCCCTGCAGACCCCTACCAACTCGTCAATCAGGCAAGCCTTGGTCTCCTGCATTCCGAGATCATAATACTTTTGCTTTGCAGCATCCGTAGCTGCCTGAGTCACCCAAGCAGCCTCCTTAGCCTTTTCTAGCTCAACCTTCAAGTCCACCACCTACTACTTAGCCATGGTCAGCTCTATCTTCGTGTAGTGGAGCTTCTGAAGCTGCTCCTCAGCCTGCGTCTCGGTGGTTTTAAGGCCAGCTTTAGCGCTCTTCCAATCCCTATCCACAACTACCACATTTAGGACCAGCTTCTTATTCCTACTCTCGGCGGAGGCCAGGGACTTACTGGTCTTTGTGCAAAGGTTATTCGCGAGTCTGGCCTCATTTCAAGCATCCACTCTTCGGCCATGAAGACCTCCTGGATTACCTGCACAAAAATAACAAAGAAACACCATGTCAGATAAGAAAAGGATAGTCTGCCGTGAAGTTAGTAAGGTGTGTCAGAAAACTTACCAAGGCCAAGTCCCTCTTTAAGGATAGAAACAGATCCTAATGCTTCACATTCTTCAGGGCAGTCATGTCCTTCAGCAACAAAAGAGGCTACTCCAGAGCCTGGGCCACATAATGGGCGTTCCCTCTCTGGAACTCCCGAATGGAGGAGTTCCAAGGTATCATGGCGCCATCTAGCTCTAGCCAAGGGCTCCACGCCGAGTTTTGAGGGTGTACCTCAGCACATGCTCAGCCTCCTTACTCTCGATTGAGGAGGCCCTTCTTTTGCCCTTGCCCGTCTTGGGCACCTTCAGAGGAACCCCCTCAGTATAAGGGACCAACTCCCCCTCCTAAGCCACCTTCTTGTCCTTCTTCCACTTCTTCAAGTTGGCAGGAGTGAAATGATTAACTGGAGGAAAAAGAGGAGGAGGGAGAGCAAGAGGAAGCTCAGAGCCCGAAGCATCTTTGGGCGCCGACCCCTTGGACCTTCCTGTAAGGAGAACGCAGTGGCCTGACCTTTTCTTCCTCTCCAATGGCATGTCTTCTTCTTCCTCCTCTTCTAAGCTACCAGTTATACGCGCGATGATGAACCCAAAGGATCTAACACTTGAGGACCTTTCTAGTTTGTCTTCTGAGTCCGTGACTTGAATCACGGGCTCCCCTTGCTCCTCCCTCACTTCCTCAAGTCGAAACTGGTCTATTTCCTCCTCGAGTGACAAGTGCGAGGAAGCTGTTTCTTCTCACGAAACTGCTACTTCATAGGGGAAACGGCAGGAAGGCAACTCGACCTACACGATACCTTCTCAGGCTAGAAATCCAGGCGTCGAGATGTCGATCCGAGCTAGCTGAGGATCACCCGCTCTAATCGCGTTGCCCACGTCCTGAAACTTGTCGGACAGGGGCTTGAAGTCGAGGCTAAGGTGGACAGCTCTCAGTTGTCTCTCCTTGCTCACGAACACCTCGGATCTCAGAACCCTGTTGAGGTCCAGAACGTAGACAAAGTTGATATTAGGGGCCACGTATCTTTTGTCTGTAAAAAAGCAGGGAAACAAAGCCGCAGTTAAAGAATCAAGCCCATAGTCAAAAGGGAACAAAATACTAAAGGAACGAGGAGTGAAGTAAGCTACAAAACTAATTCCCTTGTTTAAAAAAACAAGAAAAAAAAAAAAGAAAAGGGGGAGGGGGGAGGGGAGAAAAGGCCTAATCCTAGGATACCCCACCTGGTGCTCCCTCCTAGGTTGGACAATGAAGACCGTCATGCCATTCACCTTAGACAATTAGAAAGTCATCTGTCGTGCCTTTGTTGGACTTGGGGAGACACGAGACGAGCCTAACGACAGATGATCTAAACTTGAGGTAACATCCAAACAACGTCGTGCCAGGTGAGACCCAACCCCATATGCTCGTTGAGAGCGTCTACGCTACCTAAGACCCTAAACAGGTTGGGCGCACTGGTAAGGGCAGATCCTATGGGCAATCAGATAATCCCTAGTCACTCTACCTATAAGGAGCCTCATTCCCCCTTCTATGAATGCGATCATTGGAATCACAACCTCGTCCTCTCCTTTGAGGTCGTGCCAACCACCCTGAGGGCGGTACTGCAGGGAGACACCCTGGGAAATACGGTATAGGGCCCTAAATCCCTCCATACCGGCAGGGGTATCTACTAAATGAGCAAACCTACCCCTCTAAGCAAACTATTGAGAAGCTAAAGAGACGTTTGTGAAGAGAAAAATAGAAATCAGGAGGCCGAGGAGAAAAGAACCTAGGAGTGAAAGAACTTATGAAAATAAAAGTGAGAGTCACCTCAAGAGCTTCTTGAAAGTTTGAAGGATTGGAAAATGGGAGAACTGAATCCCCAGGCGGGCGCCTTATATAGGAGGCAGAGTTGGGTAGGAGTTACCCTGCCCAAATTTCGAGAAAAAATACCAGCCGTAGAATCTCCATCTCACCATAGGATGTGGGGGATAAAGTGTCGCGTGGAGCATTTAATGAGACGTTGCGGACTCCGAAGCGCCAGGAATGGTTACAAGACATATGAAACGACGTTGTCATATGGGAAAATCAAGGAAGGGTGTGGAATTAACCATCCAGGATCAAAACCCCCCATTTCTCTCCTCAGACAGGAGGGGAAAAAGTGGAGTTTTGAGGGCTACTGTGGGATGCAGAAATTTAAAAGGTGATAGTGCCACGTGTCATATTCGAGGCCGAGGATGCCACGTCGATGCCGAGAAGACCCTACCCTCAGATGGCCAGGTGAAAGAGGCGAGTCTTGACCATGTCAATGGCACTTGACTAGAGCAGGTCGCACTGTGGAGGAAAGGCTTCAGGGAGGGGGTTAGTCTTGTCACGTCTGAAAAAATGGAAGCTACCACCACATTTATGGCACCCCACCAGATCCTCTGGCCGCATTTATGTGGAGAAGACCCCTGAACAGTGCTGTCTTGGTCGCCACAACTCACAGAAGATTTGGAGAAACGTCTAATGGGACAAGTACTTGAGTAGTGGCCTACATGATCAACAAATGGAGGGCCAAGATCAATAGGAAGGGGCTATATAACGTTAGAAACCCTCCAGGGGAAAGGGTAAGGGGTGACATCTATAGGGAAAACATTGTAGCTGCAAGAACTAAAACTGTGACCAAGTCTAGAAATAATATATACAAGAACTACTCTCCTCGGACTTTGTCAAGGAAGAATTTCTTTACATAAACCTTGTTTGTCTTTTCTTTCTAACCATCTTAACCCATTGTATGCGTTGTTCAATCCATGGAAGCCTAGTTTTTCAGCCAACTCTCTACAAATTCATTGTGTGGGGCTTATTGGGCCCTAACCCTGTTGCTCTTTGGGCTATAAAACCTCTTAAATCTCACAAAGAGTAACACACAAGTCTTCCAAAAGTCTTCAAAACGTAGCTAGGGTTTTCCTTTTAAATGTGGAGAAGTTTAAGTGAAACCCTAAACATTTTTGTAGTGATTGAACTGAAATAACCTTCTGCAGAAAACCATATCTACGATTTTCGATTGGTCGGGTCTATTTCTCGATCCGTCAAGAAAGGTAGAACTTGACTTCTCTTTTCTGCAATCAACTAGACTTGAAATCTTGAAACACACTTATTTGAGCATACTTTAAACACTTAGACTAGACATGTTTTGCTCTTGGTTTGCCAACACAATACAACCATGATTCTAAAAATTTAATCTAAATCTTTAGAATCTAACAATCTCCTCCTTTGACAATCCGTAACAAAACACACATACATATGTATTGCTTAAACAAAAACCAGCTCAAATACAAATTATTGTCCAAAAACACATCTTACACAACTACTAACTATTAGTTGCTATTATAAACAGCAGTTGTTGAAAGATTTAACCTGTAAATTCCTAAAACGCTGAAAACAACTCATAAACACATGTGCAGAAAATACAGTAAAACATTCTAAATAGAATTAGATAGTGAACATATCAAAATGAATAACCTCAGAATCATCAACTATCATAATCTTTAATACTTCAAGGAACAAGGTTTCAAGTATTAAAGCCATGCAAGTCTGTCCAAGATTCAAGTACTAAAGTGCAGGATTTTAAATCTCGACAACTAGTATTTATCGAGGTTTAAAGAGATGTTTCAGCTCAAGGCTTGATAGTTGTTCGACAGATAGGGTATCTATCAAAATTTATGAAAACAAGATTTTCAGTTCTAATTTTCATCCAATCCATGAATGTATGTTTGGGTTTTCTTTTCTCACAACCCTAAACATATATAAGGATTATTTTAAGGGCCGTAAAAGGCTATGCGATATTGAGCAAAGTCGTGTTCATACAAATTGTGACCAGAGATAGAATTTGCCCTTCTTTCTCTTGAAGAAGCTGCTGTGTTTGTACGCCGTAGGGTTTTGTGACCAAACAACTTCATGATCTTCATCGTGTGATGAACATAAGAACTTTGCACCCAACATCCTTCTCAAGTTGGTGATCAAGTCACATACTGGGATCTGCGCATCTATTGGTTAGTCACGTACTAGGAGTTGTTCAATACAAGGAGATATTGTCACTACAGAACAAGTCCAATTGGGCATTGGGGTAAGGGTTCAACTGTAGGTTGGTATAAGGTACTAGATTCCTTTGCTTGTAACCGCTTGTTTTGATAATAGTGGATTCTCGAGAGTGGTGACCTTAAAATCACCTGGTGCAGTTTTTCCTCGGAGGTTTTCCCCATTCGTAAAAGAATCACCGTGTCAAATTTAATTTCCGCTACATTATACTTTATTTGGTGATTTGTTTGTGCTACCACGCTCATTGCATGTAATTGAACCTAATTAATCCACTTGGCTAATTAATTGGTTAATTCATCACAAGGGGTCAATACATTCTTGGCCTATCATCCCCTTATATACATAAAAATACTCCTCCTTTTTGTTACGTATTGCCAAAGGAAATGTCAGTCCTCAAAGGGTGGAGGTGGTGGAAAAGAACTCCTATAATCCGATAAATCAGCTCGCAATGATGCAACCTCAATCAATAGCTCATCAAGCAACTGTCCTTGAGCGCCTCAGTCGTCATGATAGACTGCATCATAGCTCAGAGTGACAATGGAGGAGCTCCCAAAGGATCAACATCCTCAGGATGACCAGTAGGATCCACAATAGCAATCAGATCCATATAAGTCTCCTCAGCGGCAGGAATGGCACCAGAGGTAGTAGAAGCATCTCTTCGTGGTCTCTTAGACGTCCCAGTGCTTAGCTCAGCACTCTTCATCTGTGTTTGTCTTTGATTAAGATCAGCAATTCCTATGGGGGCTATAATGTGTACTAACTCAAGGGAAGGAAACTCTAAAATCTCTAAAAATCTCAAAATCCTAAAAATAAACAAAGGAAAGAATAGTTTTTGACCTTTACTCTTACTGCTATAGACATCAACAATAGTCTGAATAAAAATAAAAGGGAAACACATCAAACCATCTATGATAAGATCATATAGAAAATCACAACGCTCTATAGGTACTGTATGAACATGAGAGATAGATGTTATGACAAGTGATCCATAAGTATAATGAGTTAAGCTCAGTAAACTCACAAGAGTTGATTCTTAGTTCTGATCCCCAAGAATGAGGACGACCATAAAGAAGGGACATCATATCATCTACAATAGGAAACTCAGTGTAAGGATAAACTGGTTTATGAACTAAGAGTACTCCTAAAGCCTCAGAAACAACTTGTTTACTTATAGTAAACTCTTGACCATGGATCCAAGTAGTCAAATAATGATCACTGGTGTCCTCAGAATACACAGAAAGATTAGAGTAAAACTCTCTAATCAAGGCAGCAGGAGGAGTATTAGACAACTCACACAATGAAACCCAGTTCCTAGCCACAAAAGTCTTACGTATGGAAGGATCTAACTCACTTAGAACTATCTCCCTTTCACCCCAAATTGACCTCTATTTGTTCAAGGTCTCATAGGTTTCCTCACATTTTTTAGTCAAAAACCTAACACCTACAGTAGAACTAGATGAAGAGGAAGACCCAAGGTTCCTTTTAGCTCTAGTCTTAAATTTCCCACTAGATTTAGGAGCAATGTCTAAGAGTAAAAAAAAGAGAAAACAAAATAAAAACCAAGGGCAGACTACATAAGAAGGATTAGAGACAAGATAACATGCAAATTTAAAAACTATATGATGCATGACATTTAATCTTACATGATGCATGATCTAATGTTCTTAAACAATCCAAAATTATCACAATTTGCAAAATTGACAAGGTAAATTTAAGAATTATAGAAAATTCCCAATTTTGTAGAACCTAATTCTCAAAAAAGAAATCCTTATATTGATCATTTGAACAGCACAACATGTATAAAACAAGTCATAATTACTCAATTGATCAACAACATTAGCCAATTTCACTTAATTTTGACAAATTCCACAAAATCCCCAAAATTCTCAAGCACTTAGAACCCTAATTTCAAAATTTTAAATAAAACTTAAAAATTTTAAAATTAAAGCATGTGAATCATGTTTAAATGATGCATGAACAAAAACCCATAGTTTAAAATTGATCAAAACCCAATTTTCATCAAAAACTCCAAATTTCCTAATATGCGAAAATCCCTAAAAAAATTCATGAAAAATGCATGTAAACGTGTAAAATGATGAAAAAGAAAGGGTATAAAGGTCTTACCTAGTATAGATGAAGTAAACCTTGGAAGCTTTGACCACGAAAAAGACAACAACAAAAAAAATCGGATGAGGAATCAAAGGAGGAATCGAAGAGATAGACAAAATAAGCTTTTGAAAATGTCAGATCTGATTCCTATATGTTTCAAAAATTTGAAATCTGATCGGTCTAGAGGAATCGAGAAGGAATCGAGGCAACCCGAGACTTTTAAAAGAAAATCCACTTTTTCTTCTTCAAATTTCGATCGATCAAAGAATAGGCTCAATCGGTCGAGTTTCAAAGAAATACACTGTTAGGTTCTAAGACCTTAGGGACTAAAGTATTAGAACTTCAATGTGTATTGTGTTGGCAAACCATGATCAAAACATAGAGTCTAGGTTTAGGCTTGCTCAAAGTATGTTTTATTGTAAAGTTGGAATCGAGTGATTGCAGAAATTAGTGGACAAATTCTGCAAGGCTCAATTGATCGAAAATTAGATTCGATCGATCGAGAATCGTGCAGAATTAATTTTCTACAGAATTTTCAACTCAGCCTAAGCCCATTTGACGTGTAGGGTTTTATGTTTTATTTCACATATAAAAAGAAAAACCCTAGCTACGTTTTAGAGGTCTTTTGATGTGCTATGTGTTGAATCTCTTGCGAGATCTAGAGATGTTTACCTTCATACACACTTAGGGTTATCAAGATCAAGATTGATGTCAAGAGCTTGGTGATCGCTTCAGTTGCTGCATAAAGAACTTAACGAAGATCTGAAATCTTTGAGTGGAGTCTCAAAGTCACAAGTAGGAGAACTTGTGGTTGTTGTAGATCAAACAAAAAGAGTAGTCTGTGGACTCGAAGCTGTCACGTGGTCGTGGTAGTAAGTTTTCTACTCGAGGTAGCAATAGGATGTTAGTGGTCTAAGTTCTATTGTACAAACTTTAATTCTTTCATAGTGGATCTGTTTTACCTTGAGGATAGCTAGGTTAAATCATTTCCAAGTTTTGTACCGATTTAGTTTTCCTGGGTCATCAAATCTTTGTGTTCTTTATTTTTCCACATTATATTTGTTTAACACATATTGGTTTAACCTAGTGTTAATTAACAAACTTGTTAATAAACTAGGCTTAATATTAAGTTAAACATATTGTGTTAAGGGGTCTAAAACTTAACACACACATTTTGAAAATTCTGGAAAACTTTTTCTACAAAATCATTTGAAAAACTGTTTTTATAATATGACATGTATGTTCATGACTCCAAATAATTTTCAAAACCAAATTTTTCAAAGAAAAAGTTCAAAATTTGTCAAAATTTCTTCAATCTTTTCGCTCCTCACTCCCAAAATGCATTAAACATATCAAGAAGTTTAACTTTGGTAGGCCACATAAACTTAACATACAATCATATGTACCAAATTTAACAAAGTTTTGCTTTTGGTGTGTGAAACTAGCAAGTGCATGAGACACTCACAAGGTGATATGTAAATAGAGAATAAACACACTTTCTACATTATTCATCACATAAGTTTGAAAGTGACTATCACCTAAAGAGTTACATCATATATGTAATACCCTGACCCAACTGTATAGTTAAACTATGTGTTTGAGTGGTTAAATTATGTTAAGCCACTTTCTTTCTATAATTAATAGAAGAGTATTTAATAAACATATTATTTTATAATGTCATTGAATAAGAATTGTAAAGATTATAAATAATTGAATGGTTAATTGTATTATGAATATATACTAAGTATGTACAAAATTATATTAAGTGGTTTAAGTTATTAGATACATGGTGTTTTAATTAGGTGTGATGCATGAGATGTTATAGTGGAAATTCCACCCACACATGCAACCAATGGAAATTCAACACATATAATGCCGAAGTATCATGCATGTTGACACATGTAAACTTCTTAAACCCCAAAGACCAACACTTGGCCAGCCATGCAATGAACAAGCTCCACCTCATCTCTTCTTTGACTTTCTCAAACAACTAGAACATCCAAGAAGCTCTCTCCCTCTCTCAAACCCATGGGTCCACACATCCAAAGAAAGAAAAAGCTCCACCTCATTCTTCTTTCTACTCTCTCAAAGCAACTAGAACAATCAAGAACTCTCTCCCTCTCATACCCACGGGTCCAACACCAAAAGAAAGAAAACTCTCTCAAGCTCTCTACCTCTCATACTTTCGGATCCAGCCACTAGGAAAGGGAAATCCTTTCATGCAAGAGTGATTCTACTTCTATGTCCCCTCAAGAACCAGAAACTTGGTAAGGATTCTAGCTACTGTCATCTTAGAATCCATGATTTCTTCATGGAATTTTTAGTAATGGTATTTGTGGTTTGTGAAATTAGGATTCTAGCTACTCTCAACTTGTAAGTCTATATATATAGTGTTTTAAGAAGTTTTGAAACTATGTTGGTGATTTGTTGAAGGTAGATTAGGGTTTTTACAAATTAATGATGGTATATGATTAAGGAAGTAAGATAAAGTTAGGGTGAGTACTTTTGATGTTACTGCTGGGATTTTTGTTATATTTAATTTTGCTATAAATGGTTAAATGACTGTATATAAGTGTTTTCTAACATGTCTAATGAGTGTATAAAAATCCCCATATGATAATAAGACTATTTGTGATCATTTTATAATTTTACAAGAAAATGTTTCAAAGTTGTCACTGTGACAGACTTGGTGTTTACAACAAGAAAAATCTAGATTAAATCATATTCTTTGAATTAGGATGCTAGGAGTAGTTCTTATGAATACTAAGACACATATGGTTTTAATGGAAGTGGTCTCAAAGAATTTGGATCAATATAAAAATAATGGTTTAATTTCTAGGTTGCATGAAATTCTGTTAGGACAGAGTAGAACATGTTGTCTTGTATGATTTTTAGTAAATCATGGTTTTATGATTTGACTCTGAAAATGATTTGAAATTTACTAGACATTCATAGGAGTGGCTCTGTAAATTGACATGAAAATTGGATGTGAATTGATAGCCGATTTGTATTTTATAAATTAAGTATATGTTGCTGAAATGAGCAGTAAACAGTAAATGATAACTTTGACTTTGAGGATTTAATTCTAAAGTTAGGGTCAATGTTTTGAGCTATAATTTAATATGCTTATCTTTTGGTATGTCTAGATCATAGATTAATTTTGTATAACTTGGTTCAAGGTTTAGTACTCTAAAGGAGAGGTTCTAAACCATTCAACTATTGTTTTTATGAAGCTGTTTTGTTCATGTTGTATGTTGTGTGCACCATTGCTTCCAATCTCAAAAACACTCTGGATATGAACATTAAAATAATGGTTTCTCTATGATTTGGTACATCATGTTGTTTGATGAATGTATCTTGTGTTTGGGGAACCTTGTTGAGGTGGGATTAGGATTTCCTTGTTTTAAAGATATAGGTTTTGAGATAAATGTGTAAGTATATGATAAGGAATAATTGGTAGTAATAAGCTTTGATATTTGGTTTAGGTGTTACTAGCCCTCAGGTTTGAGCTCCTTCAACTTTAGGCTCTTTGTTCCTCTACTTTCAGGTAAAGGATAAGTTATATGAGCATTTGGTAAGTCATGAGGTTATTTTAAGGTGTATTATGTATTAAAAGGTTTTTAATTAGAGGTATGACATATAATCATGTTTTAGACAAAGATATGTTTGTGAGTTTTCGAAACCTTATGTATATGATATAAGCATATTGATGCTATTACTAATACCACGAACATGATGTTTAAAGAAAATAATGGAAATGCTATATTATTATGAAATGTTATGCAAAATTAGAATTTCCAGTATGATGTATAAGTATGACATGTTTTTGGGTTATGTCCTTTGGTGATTTTAACTCGGCCAGTAAGGGTTAAATTACTGGCTTTCTATTGAAAATGTTATCTGTTTGGCCATTGAAAGTTGGAGGAAATGGGGGTGGCCATAACTCTAATCTGGACAAGGCCTCTTCCCCAATGTTCTGTGTGGCGTGGGGAGGAACAAAACCTTGAGGGGATGTGCCATTAGGCCTCCCAAAGAGGACAATATCATGCACACGAGGCACCCAAATGTGATGAGGCCTTCTCCCTAAAGTTCTATGTGACGTAGGGAGGAACAAAACAGTGAGGGAATGATCTGTGTGACGTCCCGAAGCAGATGATGTAGTGCACATGCATCACAAAATAAGTACAGACTTACCATATATGGACTAACCAATATGTTATGAACAACTATATTATTTTATTGATCCTGAGAGAATGATTTGTTTAAATGTTTTATGAAAAGTTAAAAGCTCTCATGAAAAGAAGTTTATGATGAAATGAAAAGCTGTTCTTTAAAGATAAAAGTTTCTTAAATTCTGTTGTGCTTTAAAGATAAAGAATCTGATGAAAAGGTTTTAGTGTTCTATAAAGATAAAGCTTTTGATGAAAGTACAAATTTATGTTAAAAAGTTATCAGATATCTATTCTTTAAGAAAAGTTAAGTTTTACGACTATGAAAGTTATAATATTTTATGAGAAGAAGTTTATAAAGAAAAGTTTTCTTATTTGTCAAGGTGTTTATAATTTAAGATAAAGTTACCAATTATCTGATTTAAGTCAAAATGATTATTTTGTAATAAGACTATATATATATATATATATATATATATATATATATATATGATTTTAAAAAATCAATATTACATTTGGTGAATTTGTAAGAAATAAAAGAAATTCAGCCTGAAAGATTTTGGTAATATTATTATGATAAGAAAAGGGAGAACAATTATTTTCCTACAAAGAGCGTATAAATTATTATTATGAATAGCATAAAATACTATGCATGAAAAGATGTTCTCCAATCTGAATATTTATATAATGAAATGATTTGATTTACATGCATTCTTATTAAATTCTTATGTATCTTACCTTTACTGAGCTCTGTAGCTCACCCCTTCCGCTCTTTCAGTCAACAGGTTTAATTTTAGAGCAGAGGGAGCCTTAGTCGAGTTTTGGAATGAGTTAGTTTTAGTTTTATATGTATAGATCCCAAATTAGAAATTTGATGTTTAGCTTTGTAGTATTGTGTATTTTAGTATCTAATGAAAGTTGTGTACCTTAAAGTATTAAGAGATGTATTATGTGAAAGTGTGGATATTGAATGACTGGTGGATTATGTCATTCTTTGAGTACAGTGTAGATGCTCTGAATATCAAGTGAAAAGTTATATCAAGAAATAAAGAAACAAAAATGAAAAGAAAGAGGGAAGCTTTTGTAAAAAGTTTAGTTAGTTCTTGTTAATATCAGGTTTAAGCTTGATATTAGCATGCCGGTCATGGTCACAAATCTGGGTATTAGGTTTGGGACGTGACAATATAACTCTCACTTCTCCTAGAAAACACGCTTGCAACCATGCAATTTTTTTTTATTGATTTTTCTTTTTCTTTTTCTTTTTCTTTTTCTTTGAAGTATATTTTTCTTTATTTTTCTTTTTGATTCTTTTAACTAATGTACAATAACACCTTAAGAATTTCGATGCGCAAGTGCTACACCTTACCGAGCATGGCTCTTATGATTTGCACACAAGTGTTTATGATTGGCGAGTAACAGTGGTGAGATAATTATTTAGTCCTTACAATCAAAAAAATGTGACTTCAAAATCAAGAGCATGTGTTTAACAACCATAAACAATTCACACCATATAAGCACTACATAGCACAAACTTGCAAAGTGCAGAAAAATAAAACTCATCAAAGTTAAACAAGGTACGCAGTCATAAAATGCAAATTTCATAGGCCAACCTCAATTACACAACTTGAAGATGTATAATACAAAAACTTAAATAAAAAAAATAAAAATAAAATAAAAAACTGAAAACCATAAAACAAAACAAACCTAGAATGCAATGTATGAATGTAATGCAAATGCAATTCTAAAGAAAAACAATTTTTGGTCACAAGAGATAAAAAGAATTAACAAAAGGACCATGAAGCTCATAGGTGACTAGGGACAGTTGATCACACCAATTACTTGACGAAGAGATTCAAACTTACTTCTATCAAGAGGTTTGGTAAAAATGTCTGCATTTTGACATTCAGTAGGAATGTACTCAAGAGTAACAACCTTTCTTTCAACAAGATCCCTAATAAAGTGATATCTAATCTCTATGCGTTTAGTCTTAGAATGTTGTACTGGATTCTTAGAGATATTAATAGCACTAGAATTATCACAGTAAACAACCATAGTTTCCTATGATAGGATGTAATCACCTAAAAGTTTCTTCATCCAAAGAAGTTACGAACAACAACTTTCAACTGCAATATATTCTGCTTCTGCAGTAGACAGAGAGACAAAAAAAATTTTTTTACTCATCCAAGCAACAAGAATGGTTCCCACATAAAAACACCCTTCAGTGGTGCTTTCCTATCAGCAGCATTACTAGCCCAATCGGCATCAGAATAGCAAACAAGAGAGACATTTGACTCTTTACTATATGATAGGCCAAAAACGTATTGACCCCTTATGATGGATTAAGTTGATTAATTAGCCAAGTTTAATTAATTAATCAATTTAACATGCAAACGCGTGGTAGCACAAACAAATCACCAATAAACTAAAGTGCAGCGAAAAATAATTTGACACGGTGATTTGTTTACGAATGGGGAAAACCTTCAAGGCAAAAACCCCACCGGGTGATTTTAAGGTCACCACTCCCAAAAATCCACTATTATCACAACAAGCGATTACAAGTAAAGGAACCCCAATACCTTCTACCAACCTACAGTTGAACCCTTGCCCCAATACCCAATTGGACTTGTTCTGTAGTGACAATCTCTCATTTTCAATGCACAGCTCCCAGTACGTGACTAACCAATCTGATGCGCGGATCCTAGTACGCGGCTTACTCCTTTGCACGAATCCCAGTACGTGACTAACTCCACAGCAACCCTTTGATTGTTGTAGTTGATTTACAGCAGCTTCACATAGAAACACCAATAAGATCTTCAATGTTGGTGCATGAGACTTTGCTTGGTTATAAAACCCAAAGGCGTACAAGAAACGCAGCAAGAACTCTTTCTTCTGTAGAAGGAGGCTAGAGTTTCAGAAAGAAAACCTTATGAAGCTCTCTAGGGTTAGGTTTTTCTTTTTCCACCACCTTTAAATAGGAGCCTAATGGGCTCTCCTATTCCAAATAGGTTTACACAAACCTTGGGTTTTCCTAGTCCAATAAAAATTATACAAACCCATAAACAAATAGCCTTTTAGAGTAAAAATTTTGCTGGCTATAATCTGAAACCCGTAAGCTCGATCGATCAAGACATTTGTCGAGCTTTAATGAATCTCGACAGATCGAGCTTCTGTCGAGGAGGTGTCAAGACTCGCAGATTTACACTTTTCTTGAGCAGTTCTTGAGTAATCTCCATGTCTTCAATTTAACCATTTGTAATGATCATCTTGAACCTAATTAGATTTACCCAAATACAAGTAAAGTGCGTTTTGTCAAAGGATATGCCAATTACATAAAAATATGTCCCCAACACTATAGAAAAATCCAAAATCACAAGTACCACTAACATATTTGATTGTTCTTTTAACAAAATTAAAATGTGATTCTTTTGGATTAGATTGAAATCAAGCACATGCACCAACACTGAAAGCTATATCAAGTCTACTAGCAATCAAATACAACAAACTGCCAATCATACTTCTATATAAAGTGATGTAAATAGACTGACCTAATGGATCATTCCCTAGTTTTGTGTTTATGGCCATAGGAGTTCTAGCATGTGCAGCCTTTTCAAGTCCAAATCTCTTGATAAGGTTTCTGGCATATTTTGCTTGGTTGATACATATTATGATGTCAGTTTGCTTTATTTGCAATCCTAAGAAGTAGGTAAGTTCACCTACCATACATATCTCAAACTTCTTCTTCATATCATCTACAAAGGATTTAGCAAGAAAATCATTAGTAGAGCCAAAGACAATATCATCAACATAAACTTGGGCTACAACAAAGTGATTCTTATCCTTTCCAATGAAGAGAGTAGTGTCAACATTTCAGTCTATCATACCAAGCTCGAAGAGTTTGTTTAAGACCATATAATGCTCTTTTCAGTTTATAGACATCATCGGGCCTATAAGGATCCATAAATCCTTTGGGCTGCTCTACAAACACTTCTTCTTGCAACATCCCATTCAAGAAAGAACTTTTAACATCCATTTGATACAGCTTGAAGTTCATGTGACAAGCAATGGCTAAAAGTATCCGGATAGACTCAAGTCTAGCTACAAGTGCAAATGTCTCATCAAAGTCAACTCCTTCCACTTGAGTGAATCCTTGTGCAACAAGTCTTGATTTGTTTCTCACAGCAGGTCCATGCTCATCAAACTTGTTTCTGAAGATCCATTTGGTGCCAATTACATTGACTCCATCGAGTCTTAGAACCAATTCCCACACATCATTACGAACAAATTGATGGAGTTCTTCATGCATTGAGTTAATCCAATCTGCATCCTATAAAGCTTCATCAATTTTCTTGGGTTCCACTTTGGAAAGATAGCATGAATGTGTAATAACATTTAATGCTTTAGATCTCAATCTCATGTTGTCATTCAAACTTCCCAAGATATTTGTGGAGGGATGTTTAAGTTTGACCTTGGCAGATGGACCTTTCACCAAAGAAGTTCTTGTACTCTTTTGCCCAGCTGGTGTACTAGACTCATCATGTTCCCATGGAGTTTCTCTGACCGGGGTTGTAAGTTCTGAAACTACATCATTTAGAATTAACAATTCTTCATCAATAGACTAAAAACATACTCCTTAGGAAGAGTATCTTCAACCTCTATAGATCTCTCTTGAACCTAGTGAGCTTCTTCAGTATATGTTTCAGCACATTGTTCATCATTTATCACCACATTAGCAGATTCCATCACAGTCTTCGTTCTGAGATTGTATACCCGGTATGCTATACTTGATGTAGAATACCCAAGAAAGAAACCTTCATCACTTTTTGCATCAAATTTCTCCAGATTCTCTCGATCTCGAAGGATGTAACAATCATTACCAAAAACTCTGAAGTATTTCACAACAGGCTTCTTTCCTCTCCAAAGTTCATATGGAGTCTTCTTTGTATCAGGACAAAAGTACACTCTATTCAAGGTATGACATGCAGTGTTTACAACTCCTCCCCAAAAATATTTTGCCATGCTTTTATTATTTAGCATGACTCTAGCCATCTCTTGAATTGCTCAATTTTTCCTTTCCACGACTCCATTTTGTTGAGGTGTCTTGGGTGTAGAGAATTCTTGTTTTATCCCTTGATCATTGCAAAAGTATATGAGTTTGGAGTTCTCAAATTCTCTTCCATGATCACTTCTGATCCAAGCAATTTGGATGTTCTTCTCTACTTGCAACTTCTAGCATAGATGTATCATCTTGTCGACAGCTTCTGACTTATCTTTCAGAAGAACCACCCAAGTGTATCTTGTAAAGTCATCAATTACAAAAAAGATGTACTTCATTCCACCTAAGCTTTAAACTATGGCAGGACCCATAAGATCAATATGCAGTAACTCCAATGGCCTAGACATCTAAACTTCATTGATTGGTGGATGCCTAGCTTCACTTGTTTTCCAATCTGACAGGGTCTGTATATACTTTTCTCTAACTTTTCAAACTTTGGTAACCCGAGAACTGCTTCACTCTTGGAGATTTTCTCGTTTTGTTTGTGACTAGCATGTCCTAACCGTTGATGCCACAAATCCACCTGATTAATTTTTACACTATAACACTTATGATTTATGCTTGGTGTTATTCCATAACAATTATCAACTGTTCTTACACCAACACATATGCAGTTCATTGGTGAACAACACATTCAACCCATTGTCACAAATTTGACTGATGCTCAACAAGTTCGCTATCAACCCATCCACGAACCACACATCTTCAAATACGGGCAGCCCTAGAATGTGTATTATTCCAATACCTCGGATGACTGACTTGCTTCCATCTCTAAATGTGACAGTACCAATCTTTCCTTCAAAAAGAGTCTTGAACAAAGCTTTATTACTTGTCATGTGCCTAGAACAACCACTATCCAAATACCAAAGACAAGTACACGTGCTTTTAAGGCGGTTAAAGCAGTATAACAAACATAATTATTGTAAGAAGTAATTATACGTAAACTTTCAAGAATAGGTTTAGCACATCTAAAAAGCCATAAAGAACAAGAGTGAAAAGATACAATTCTCATCCTACTTTCTTTCAAGAAACACAACAAGAAATCCATGACAGCAGGAGTCAAGGATTGTTGGGGGCATTTTTTATTGCCCATATAATGTTCAAGGATTCAAGACCGAGACTCGACTTTAGGCTAGGAATATGGCCCAAAGGCAATTGGTGAAGTGTAAAAGGCTCATTTTGCTCAGATGCCCTAAAACACCTCATTCAAAGATAAGCTAGCACAAAGGATAGCCCACCACAACAATTGCTTAAATAATAGTCCAGCGGTAAGCAAGAGAGACGTCCTACGGTTGATGTTTGGAAAATCAATGAATGTATTTGCATAGTAACAATTATGCATTTCCTCTGATAGACCAAGAATGTATTGACCCCTTGTGATGAATTAATTGATTAATTAGCCAAGTTTATTAATTAATTAAATTAACATGCAATATATGTGGCAGCACAAACAAATCATCAACTAAATAAAATGCAGCGGAAAATAAAGTTGACAAGGTGATTTGTTTTCGAATGGGGAAAACCTCCAAGGTAAAAACTCCACCGGGTGATTTTAAGGTCACCACTCCCGAAAATTCACTATTATCACAACAAGCAGTTACAAGTAAAGGAATCTCAGTACCTTATACCAACCTATAATTAAACCCTTACCCCAATACCCAATTGGACTTGTTTTGTAATGACAATCTCTCCTTTTAATGCACGGCTCCTAGTATATGACTAACCAATAGATGCACGAATCCCAGTACACAACTTAATCACCAACTTGAGAAGGATGTTGGCTGCAAAGTTCTTCAGTTCATCACACGATGAAGATCACGAAGTTGCTTGGTCACAAAACCCAACGGTGTACAAACACAGTAGCTTCTTCAAGAAGAACTAGGACAAACTAGGTTTCCGGTCACAATTCGCATGAACAACACTTTACTTCACACTTGTACAACTATGCTCATTGTGATGACCCTTAAAATAATCTTTATATATGTTTAGGGTTGTGAGAAAAGAAAACCCAAACACATACTCACAGATTGGAATGAAATCAGAACTAAAAATCTGATTTTCATAATTCTCAATAGATACCCTATCTGTCGAGCAACTGTCGAGCATCGGACTTGAACAGCTTTTTAAATCTCGATAGAAACTAGCTATCGAGCTAATTGTTAAGATTTAAAATCCAGCACTTCATCACTTGATTCTTGGACAGACTTGCATAGGTTTAACACTTGAACTTGAAACCTTGTTCCTTGAAACATTAAACACATCCTAGATCTACCCAATTACAATTAAAGTGTGTTTTGTCAAAGGAATAGCCAATACATGATGACATATGTTCCTAACATGAATCACATCTATCCTAACAATCTCTCCCTTTGACAATCCGTGACAAAACCATAATAAACAAATGAACATATGAGAGAAGTCATAAATCACTAAACTCATACTCACTTGTTGAATACAATAAATTCTATCCTAACACAAACTCTTGAAAAACTTTGCAAGAAGAGAGTTCATGGTAAGAAAGACTTTGACAACCTGTATTTCTGAAACACTTTAAACAAAACTCATCAAGGCATCTTAGTGTGAAACAAAAATAAAAGATTGCATACAAATATATAAGAAGCATGTGCATAAAGAGAGAAAATAAACAATACATAAAGAGATAGGTGAAAGAACCACAATAACAACCTCATCATATATATATATATATATATATATATATATATATATATATATATATATATATATGTATAATCATCATCAAAAAGTATAAGGTTTTCTATCACAAAGTGGTTACAAGACCAAAGGTACATGAACTAAGTATCTAAAGACTAAAGAAAAGAAAAGATAACATCTCTTAAAGTATAGACACTCCCCCTAACAAAAATCACCTATGTACTAACTCTCCCCCTAAATACATGACTACTCTCATACCTAAAACTACTCCCCCTTTTTGTCATGAATGACAAAGGGCAAGTAACTCAAGCAGTCATCTCATCATCGCTAGAGGAGCTAGCACCATCATCCTTATCATCTCCACCATCAGAGCCACCATCATCGTCCTCATCCTCAGAAGTCTCTAGAGAAGGAGTAGGAGACGTAATGAAGCCACCAAGGCGAGCCTGTCATCGTGCAATACGTTCGACACGAGTGTTCACCTTACACAACTCATCGCTGAGAGTGTTAAGACGAGCATCCATGCGGTGAAGCTGCGCAATGATCGCATCAAGAGTAACACCGCCCGCAAAAGAATAAGGAGTGGATGTGGATGGAGCTGAAGAAGCTGGAGGTGTCACCGTCTCAGTCCATAGCCACTTTGGTCGAAGCTGGGCCTCACTCCATCTAACAGTCGCCGCATCAATGGCACACATGACAGAGAAATGATAGGAAATGGGAAAGGAGACAGAAAAATGACAAAGAATTTTCGTGATAGCTGAAGGAAAGATAAGCTTATCACGGGTTGTCGTATCCCTATAGACATCTATGAGGGAGAGGATGAAGTGAGAAGGGAAGTCTAAAGTAAGATGCTCTAGGAGGGATAGCAAAAATCGAGCACGAGGCTCTATGATAGAGTTATAGTGAGACAAATGATGTAAAACAAACGTCATCACCATGTTAAGGAATCTCAGACCTTTAGCAAAGGCCGAGCAACGGGTGTTCTGACTATCACCCCAAGAGGAAGGAGTCTCACAGAAGAGAGACATAAGCTCGTCTTTAGACACAGTCTTAAGATGCTCACAACCGGGGTAGTCAGGATACGCCACCCTCAGGACATGAAGCACCTCGGATACTATTAGGACATATGTGAATCGTGTTGGAACATATGTCAATATTTTATGTAATTGGCTAATCCTTTGACAAAACACACTTTACTTGTAATTGAGTAGATCTAGGATGTGTTTAATGATTCAAGAAACAAGGTTTCAAGTTCAAGTTTTAAAGCCATGCAAGTCTGTCCAAAAATCAAGTGAAGAAGTGTTGTCCATTAAAGCTCAATAGCTAGTATCTATCGAGGCTTAAAAAGCTGTTTCAACCCGAGGCTCGACTGCTGCTCGATAGATAAGGTATCTGTCGAGATTTATGAAAATTAGTTTTTCAAATCTGATTTCATGCCAATCCGTGAATGTATGTTTGGGCTTTCTTTTCTCACAACCCTAAACATATATAAGGATTATTTTAAGGGTCATCACAAAGAGCACAATTGCACAAATGTGAAGCAAAGTGTGTTCATGCAAATTGTGACCGGAAACCTAGTTTACGCTCGTTCATCTTGAAGAAGTTGTTGTGTTTGTACACTGTAGGGTTTTATGACCAAGCAACTTCGTGATCTTCATTGTATGATGAACTGAAGAACTTAACAGCCAACATCCTTCTCAAGTTGGTGATCAAGTCGGGTACTAGGATCCGTGCATCTTTTTGTTAGTCACGTACTGGGAGCCGTGCAATATAAGGAGAGATTGTCACTACAGAACAAGTCCTATTGGGTATTGGGGTAAGGGTTCAACTGTAGGTTGGTATAAGGTACTAGGATTCCTTTACTTGTAACAGCTTGTTGTGATAATAGTTAATTCTCGGGAGTAGTGACCTTAAAATCACCTGATCGGGTTTTTGCCTCGGAGGTTTTCCCCATTCGTAAACAAATCATCGTGTCAAATTTATTTTCCGCTGCATCTAGTTATTTGGTGATTTGTTTATGCTACCACGCGTATTGCATGTTAATTGAATTAATTAATTAACTTGACTAATTAATTGATTAATTTATCATAAGAGGTCAATACATTCTTGGCCTATCAGATACAATATCCGGAGTGACCACAATGCGCGTACCTCGAATGCGAGTAGAAAAATGAGGTACTGAATAAACGAAACTGTTCATATTGGAGTAAAACTCCTGCATGATCACGGAAGGACAAGTGACTGAGACACCACAGAGTGACTCCCAACCTCTACTGTGGATGACAGTGGATAGGTCAGTATTAGAGAAGTTCAATAGAACGACTTAGCGTTCTGAATGAATGCCTTATCTGGAAAAGTTTTCCAAGAAGTCCTTACGAGCATTCTCATCACGAAGCCGAAGATAAGAGGGAGTAGGATCAGAGGAAGATGTCCCAGAACGAAGAGGGTTCCGAGACAGAGTGAATTTCTTTTTAGGTGCCATGATGCAGACTGAAAGAAGAAGAGAGAGGGAGACAAACAGAATAGCACCAAAACAATTTAATATATGGATATAATGAAATGAAGGTATGAATGCATGAAAAATGCATGAACATGTGACATGCAAACCTAAAAGCATCATAAGCTCAGCCTAATCCAAACCTACTAGCACACAAGTTGGCAACAAAGTAAACACACATTTTAAATGCATGAAATATTGTTATAATGCAAATGTGATGCAATGCATGATCATTTTGGATCAAATATACAAAACCCATCCCAAAATTTTTCAAAAACCTCTTTAATTTTGAAAAACCCCAAATTTTTCAACAAACCCCAAAAGTTAGGTCACAAAAGATGAAATGCATGAAGAAATGAATGAGAAAGAGTCTTACCAAAGAGAAGAAATGATCTTGAGACCAAAGAACACTTGGGGAAGAGGTTTGGAGTGAGAGAGAGGTATTTGGGATGGTGAGAGGTCAGAAAGGATAGAGAAAGATCGAGAAAAGTGAAGAGAAATTCACGCTGACCCTTTATATAGAATTCCCGTTTCCTCAATGGATTGAGAGGTGTTAAGAGCTATCGAGAATTAAAAAGCCAAAAATAGCTCTCGAGCTAGCTATCAAGGAGTTGTCCAGAGGTTTCCATAGCAAAGAGGCTTAATGGATCGAGAAGCTATCAAGCATCTATCGAGGAGACATAAACTTTCTTGATGGATTGAGGAGCTATCGAGAAGCTATCAAGATTGTGATAAAAAGAATCTGAAGAGCTCGATAGATAGCCTAGCTGTCAAAGAGGTATCAAAAAGCTATCAAGATTGCTTAAAAACAGTATTTCAATAAGAGAAAAACACATATATGAATGCAATTAAACAAGCTACTCAACCAAAGATCCAAACAACAATTTTAGCTCTCAAAAACATCTCTTAATCAAGAAAAATGTCATACATATAGATCCAAAACACACACACACACTAAACAAGTTTAACCGATTTTATATTCTAAAAACAAGTTAAGACAGTTTAGTGAGCATATATTAACACATGTATTCCTTGTGATGGCCAAATCACATTGTACCTGCACATGTATCAAAAGTAGCAAAGAATATTACGTGTTGTGTGTGAAAAACATTATAAGATTGCATAAGTGTCTACATGTTATGATGATTTGAGATATGAGTAAATCAATTTAACTCACACACGATCGTAACTACTTGATGGGAACTATCACCTTCGAGGTACATCCTATAACTCCCACATCTCCTAGAACACATGCTTGCAATCATATTTTAAAGCATTTTGATTTTTTTTGCTTTAATTTTTCTTTGCAAATTTTCTTTTAAGCATATCATGCATGGCCATATAAGAGAGAGAAAAGAAATACTCAATTATGTTAAACTTTTAACATTACACTTTTGCTATGCCAAAGCATACTAATGTCATTTCATGATTGGCGAGCAACAGTGATGAGATGATTATTTATGCATTTCTTTTAGAATTTTCTAGTCCTTCCCGTCAAAACAATTGATACGAGTTTTAAGTACAAGAGATAACTTAATCTTACTCATCACAAACACGAGCCACAAAGCTCACTTGCTTAATTGTGCATAGAGATGTTCATCTAAGTTACAAGAGATACAAAGTTTAGAAAACTTTGTTTCATTGGCCATGCAAGGTACACAGGTACTAATGTACACAAACACACTGTTTTTGTATTTTTCCAATTTTTCAATTTTTTTATTTTTATAAAAAAATTGAAAAAAAACAAACAAAAACAAGTTAAACAAAGCAATGCATAAAAACTTGACTGGCTCAAAACAATAAAGTAAAACACACAACTAATGCAAACACAAAGAGAGAGGGAGAGAGAGAGAGAGAGAAGTGACTAAATCACTTAGAGCCTTTTTCCTTCCACACCTTGGAAGAACCTTTCCTTTTAGTGAATCCTTGAATCGGCGGTGAGGGGAAAGAATTGCAACCGTTCAAGTTCGAAAGGAACATGAGGACTTTGAGGAAATTTCCAAGAGGAGCAAGAGAGGATGGAAATTGACTCAAGTTCCCCGATGAGACCATGTTGTTACTCTGTTGAGTGGCTAGCCACTTAAAGCAATTAGGTTAAGTATGTTCAGCTGCTCCACAATTATGATAGAGATGTTGCTTCTTCTCTTTAGACTTCTAAGCATTACTCTTCTTAGCCCTAGGGTTTTTGGTTTCTTTCTTAGTAAGCTTAGGGAGTGCTCCTAAGATAGATTTACCCTTGTCTATGCTCTCACTAGCTATCACAATTTTAACATCATTGTTCTCAGATTCAGGATTATTAGCAAGAGAAACAAAAATAGTACTAGAAGAAGCAATATTAGGAGAAGAGAAATCATACCCTAAACCGGTTCGATCAGAGGTAGATTTCTTCATTCTGAGCATCTCATCAAGTTTTGCACTTGAAGTCCTCTCCAACTGAGCTCTGACTTGAAACAGCTCTGCTTCAAGCTTCTTAGTCTTCTCAACCAAGAAATCTTTCTCAAACCTTAGTGCTCCAATAGTCAGACTGGCTTCATCAAACTTTATGGAGATTTCTTCTCGTTCGAGCTCCACATCACTGAGCTTCTTGGTGTCCAACTTATACAACTTCTCATGCTTTTCGGAGACCTTGTATAACTTTGCATAAGCAGTGTGGATGTCATCTTGTTCATCCATCTTCTCAAACTTTGACTCCACCAAGTCCTCTTCTTCATCCACATCTTCCACAATCCCCTCAGTAGGATTGACAGTAGCATTGAAGGCATTTAGGATTCTGTCATCCTCATTTTCGGAATCATTTTCAGGTTTGGTGTCGCTCAAAGTAGCAGCAAGTGCCTTGCTTTTCTTAATGGACTTGAGATAAGTAGGGCACTCTTGTTTCATGTGACCAAAGTCTTGACATCCGAAACACTCGGGTCCAGAGGGACCAGTGTACTAACCGCCATCCCCAGCATCCTTCTTCCCTTTGTCTTGGCTCTTAGACTGAGAAGAACTAGATTGCCTACAGTCCTTGTCGAAGCCCTTCACATTGGCATTCTTCATGAACTTCTTGAATTGCCTCGTGATGTAGGACTTCATTTTAGAATCTTCGTCATTTGAAGACTCATCTGTGTCACTATTCTTAGCCTTCAGTGCCATGCTCTTCCCCTTACTTGATTTCCCAATCTTTGTCAAACCCAACTCATAGGTTTGCAGATTGCCAACCAGCTCTGTCAAAGGAATTTTTTCAATGTCCTTTGACTCCTTAATAGCGGTGATCTTGGCATGAAATCTCTCGGGTATAAATCTGAGCACCTTTCTCACAATCTTGGGTTCGGGAATAGTTTCCCCAAGATTAAAAGTTGAGTTCACTATGTCCTTGAGTTTGGCATAAAACTCATCAAATGACTCATCCTCCTTCATCTTGATCTCCTCGAAGCTAGTAGTGAACCTCTGAAGGTTCGAGTCCTTCACAGTCTTTGTTCCCTCATAGGTTGTCTAAAGAATGGTCTATCCTTCCTTTGTAGTTTCAGTGGAGGATATCTTCTTGAATTCCTCATTTGTGACCGCACTGAATAAGGCATTCAATGCCCTGTTGTTGAACTTTGCCACCTTGATCTTAGCATCATCCCAATCGGCCAGCGCTTCCTTTGGCTTGGTCCAGCCTATCTCCACAGCTTGCCACACTTTCTCATCTAAAGACTGCATGAAATCTCTCATGCGTACTTTCTAGTATGCATAGTTAGTACCATCAAATAGAGGATGTATAATAAGTGACTGTCCTCAATCCATGACAAACAGGGGTCAATGGATCACACAGCAAAGATTAAAATCTAATCAAAGTGTACTTGCTCTGATACCACTTGATAGGCTAAAAATGTATTGACCACTTGTGATAAATTAATTGATTAATTTGCCAAGTTTATTAATTAATCAAATTAACATGCAATATACGTGATAGCACAAACAAATCACCAACTAAATAAAATACAGTGGAAAATAAAGTTGAAAATGTGATTTGTTTTCGAATAGGGAAAACCTCCAAGGCAAAAACCCCACTAGGCGATTTTAAGGTCACCACTTTTGAAAATTCACTATTATCACAACAAACGGTTACAAGTAAAGGAATATCAGTACCTTATACCAACCTACAGTTGAACCATAACCCCAATACCCAATTAGACTTGTTCTGTAGTGACAAACTCTCCTTTTAATACACGGCTCCCAATATGTGACTAACCAATAGATGCGCAAATCCCAATACGCGACTTGATCACCAACTTGAGAAGGATATTAGCTACAAAATTCTTTAGTTCATCACACGATGAAGATCACGAAATTACTTGGTCACAAAACCCAACAGCGTACAAACACAGCAGCTTCTTCAAGAAGAACTAGGACAAACTAGGTTTCCGGTCACAATTCGCATGAACAACACTTTGCTTCACACTTGTGCAACTGTGCTCACTGTGACAGCCCTTAAAATAATCCTTATATATGTTTAGGATTGTGAGAAAAGAAAGCCCAAACACATACTCACGGATTTGAATGAAATTAGAACTGAAAAATTGATTTCCATAATTCTCGATAGATACCCTGTCTGTCGAGCAGCTGTCGAGCATCGAGCTAGAACAGCTTTTTAAATCTCGATAGAAACTAACTGTCGAGCTAGCTATTGAGATTTAAAATCCAGCACTTCATCACTTGATTCTTGGACAGACTTGCATGGGTTTAACACTTGAACTTGAAATCTTGTTTGTCGAAACATTAAACACATCCTAGATCTACCCAATTACAAGTAAATGCGTTTTGTCAAAGGAATAGCCAATACATGACAACATATGTTCCTAACATAAATCACATCTGTCCTAACATCCTCCATAGTTGGTTAATATAAAAATGGGCCCATTATAACAAGTACACAAAAGGAAAAATAGTCCATCGGTGAATGTGACAGACCTCCAACGATGAATGTGATAGACCTCCAGCAGTAGACATCTGACAGGTTAATAAGTGTGTTTACATGGTAAAAATCATATATTTTCCTTATTATTATTAAGTCAACATAAGAGAAAACTTCCATAGTATCCAAAACATTATGGCTTTCATCATAATAACAATAAACAAGGTTTAGGCTTCATAATTACAAATAAAAAAGGAAAAATATGATGAAATGAAGGGAGAGAGAGATTCCAGCTCAGTGCAGCATATATTGAACTAAGATTTTTGGGGAATATATGCATGTGTGGCATTGATGGGGTAGTATATGCTATTTTGAGTGAGTAGGTATGTAAGCTTGTGATGGTATGATAGAGTTAATGTTGAAACTAAGTCTTTAATGGGTAAAGGGTTGTTTATGACTAATTAGGAAGCATTTATGGGCTTTGAATATGCAGAAAAAGGAAGAGAATGTCTAAGGCTAAGTGAGTGTGGGCTAAGGGGAATGATTTATGAGCTTGGGGAGAGTTGAACCACAAGCAAAGTGACAAGAAAAATTAGAAATTTCAGAGGGGGTTGGTTGGCGTTTTGTGGGTTGGTGTGCTTGTCCTTTTATAGTGGAGTTTAGGGAGATATTAATTAACAAAAGTCCAAAAACGTAGGACTAATCAAGAGGGCAGAGTATCAAACTTAATTATCCTAGGATTTGGCTATAAATGGGAGATTTTCTTTTGGGATTGCTTTGCTTCTTTGGGTAATATGACACATGGTGAGTATTTGGGGTAATATTGCATTAAATGCTAAGAATGTTGAGATTGTATTCAGCCAATGGGATTAAGGCAGGTATTAAGAAGGAATTCTAGTGCTGCAACTGAGATTTGGACCCTAGGAAGTAGGAGTCAACACCCCAAGCCAGGTGTCAAAGTTTAAGTTCACTTCAGAGGGTTCCGCGGGAGATCCCTTTATGCCCTCCAAACCACATGTTCCCAAATTTCCCCTTTAGGATTCATAGGCTTGGTTCATAAACCAATTACATACATTTTTAGTAATAAAATAAACTATTTGGTTGAGGATTTCATGAGCTTGGAGGTCTTGATTATGGCTTCCTTGAGTTATGGCTTCCTTGAGTTATGGCCAAAACTTGGGGAAGAAGGGTATTTATTGCCCATTAGCCTTTAGGTGTCAGCATTTGGTACTGTTCACGTCAGAGCTGACAATGGGAGAGGTGGCCAGCTTCTAATTTGGTTTAGGAGTTTGGTTGCTTCTTGAGGTGACCTCCAACGGAAGGCAGAACTGAATGAAGTTCTCTAGCGGGGTCAGTTTGCACACATGGGCTGTTTTGGCTGAGATTTCATGTTGGGCTTGGCCATGAGGGTTGAGTATTTTGTTGGACCTCTGACTTGGTGGTTCTCTCCACTTGGGCCTATCCTTTTGCTCTCTCATTAGGAGCCCTACAAAATGCATAAAGCTACCATATATTGCCATGGATTTTTATTCCACATGAGCTTTAGTTGTTAGTAGAAATAAAATGAATCCATGAGCTTTAATAAATATTTATGATAGGTTTTGGGTATTAATTTCCATGGGCTTTAAATAACAGCTTGTATAGTTTCTCATAATTTTTGCTATGGATTATTTTTGTAAATGATAATTTCTTTAGGGCTTTTAGATAATGACCTTCAATATTTCTTGAAAATAATATTTACCATGGATTTTAAATAGAGGCAATATCCATGGGTTTCAAATAAAATATGGTAACAACCACTATAGTGGAATAATGTGATATTCTCATGGTTTTTTATCATAATATGCTTGTAAGGTGAATGAGTTTTGGAAATAGATATTAAGAATGTATAAGATAAATAGTGACCATGGGTTCTTATATAAATTCCATGGGTTTATAATATGGTTGAAATAAATAAACGTCATAGGTCTAAAATAAATAGTCATAACTTTCCATGGGTTTTTATATTAGTAACACAAATTCATAATTCTCCATGGGCTTGATATATGTTTGCCATGGGTTTTGGAAAAATGAATAGTGTTACGTAACATAAATAGTTACCATGGGTTTATAATATGATATGAAATAAATAAATATTGTGGGTTTAAAATAAATCATAACTTTCCATAGGTTTTTATATTAGTAACACAAATTCATAATTCTCCATGGGCTTGATGTATGTTTGCCATGGGTTTTGGAAAAAATGAATAGTGTCACGTAACATAAATGGTTACCATGGGTTTTGTAAGATAGATTTCATAGGCTTGTAATATTGTAGTAATAGGTTTAAGAACTTAAAACATTGTTAATCATTGGACTTTAAGTGAAATACTTATGAGATAGTATTTTGCCAAGTATTGATAACTTTGAGCTTTTCACAACATAGTGCCGAGTAGCTAGCTTGGGCTTTTAATATTGCCAATGAGAATTAGGCTTAGTTAAATAATGATAATAAAATTGGATAAGATTTAAGTTTTTTTGGCTTTTTGTGATAGTTTATATCATAACCCAATTTAGATAATGAGATATGAAATATTTGTGGTTAGCATAACAATAGGACAAAAAATATTTGGGAAAACTCAATAACTTATTAGTGGTATTTGAAAATAAATAGGTAGTATTTAAAAAAAAATTAGGTGTCAAAAAAAAATGTACCCTAACAAGGATCAACTCTAGGTAAAGATAACTAAAAACAAGAGCTAACCCGCTCTGATACCAATTGAGAGTTCATTTAAACTCCTTAAACCAGATTGTTTAACCTAATATATTAACCAAGTGATTACTTAAAATAATTTTTAGACCTAAGTTAAACACAAATAATCATATCATGCAAAGTTACGGAAAAGAAATAACACCACGATATGATTACCTGTGAAAACCAATGAAACTAACCCATTTCAAGGTAAAAACCTGGGGAGGATTTAACCTACCTATCTTCAAGGTAAACCAAATCTACTATAAGAGAATTGAAGTTTTTACAAAAGATTTACCCTAAATCTAATGCTACCTCATGTAGTAACTTACTGACACGACCACGTGCAAGCTCCAAATCCACGGACTCCTTCTCTTCTTGGATTAACAACAACACAAGCACACCCTTACTTGTGACTTTGAGATTCCACTCAAAGGTTTCAGATCACCTTCACTTGTTGATCTTGTAGTAGCAACTAGTTCTGCCAATTCTTGATTGTAGTTTAAGCTCCGGTAGAATCTTGTGTAGTTAAAAGGTACAAAACCTCTCAAATCTCACAAAGAGTAACACACAAGTCTTCTAAAAGTCTTCAAAACATATCCAGAGTTTTCTTTTTATATGTGGAGAATTTTAAGTGAAACCCTAAACGTTTTTATAGTGATTGGACTAAAATAACCTTCTGCAGAAAACCATATCTGCGATTTTCGATCGATCGGGTCTATTTCTCGATTAGTTGAGAAAGGAAAAACTTGACTTCTATTTTCCGCAATCAGCTGGACTTGAAATCTTGAAACACACTTATTTAAGCACACTTTAAACGCTTAGACTAGACATGTTGCTCTCGGATTGCCAACACAATACAACCATGATTCTAAACATTTAATCTAAATCTTTAGAACCTAGTATTTTTTATCCATTGAAATTTATTATACACTTTTTGATGCGAACCTCAATCGACACGCTTTGAGACCCAACAAATAATATTGGAATATTTGCCCAAGAAAGCTAAAATTTAGATTTGATAGAAACCCCAACCCAATATTTATAATTGAAACGCAAACCAGAGGTATAAGTAATAGACTTCGACCCAATGATTATAATTAAATTACGAACGCCACAAGAAAGAATCCTTGATAAATTCATAATTCTTGAAGAACCAAAAGAAGAAGCAAAAACCTCACGTTTTTCTGATTTTTATTCAATAATTTATGAAAACCATTTACAGACTTAGGGGCCTATTTAAGGGCTCCATAAAACTTTACAGGCAAGAAAAATATTCTAAAATAACTCCTAATTAATACCTAACCATATCAGGAATCAAATTTGACCTATAAAGCATTAAATGCACCTAAAAACAAGGAAATAAATCATATAAACCTAAAATAACGTGTTTACATAAAAATACCAAAAATAATAAATTACAGTAATTATATAGTAAATTGTGTCCTACATCAAACTCCTCCCCTTGAAACAAACTCGTCATCGAGTTCATCTTTGAAATCTGAAATCTTCCGCTCCAAATAAACAAATACTTCGAATGCTTTAATAACTTGATCCGATTCTAAAACTTGAATCCTTCATAAAGTGTAGCATAAAATTTCTTCTCCTCTACTTTCAATTTATTTGCAACATCAATTAACAAATAGCTGATAATAAAATTTAAATTTTCTACTCTAAGAAAATCAACATATTGTATAGTCATCTTCAACAATCAACTGAGACTTGAGGATTGTGAGTTGTGGACTCATCCTCATATTTGACCTCAATTGAATCTTCCACGATGTTCTCAATAATTACCGTCTCTTTTTTTTCACTTTTTTTTTTTTTTTGGAGCTTGGTACACAATTTTAACCTAGTGCATGCCAGAAAATAAGAACAAGGAATAAAGAACAAAAAAGGAACAAGATAGGATGATAACAAGAAACAAAAGATAAAGGGATAGTAAAACTGATTTTAGAACTTGTACTCTGATACCAAATGATGTGAACCTCAATCGACACGCTTTGAGAGCCAACAAATAATATTGGAATATTTGAACAAGGAATAAAGAACAAAAAAGGAACAAGATAGGATGATAACAGGAAACAAAAGATAAAGGGATAGTAAAACTGATTTTAGAACTTGTACTCTGATACCAAATGATGCGAACCTCAATCGACACGCTTTGAGAGCCAACAAATAATATTGGAATATTTGCCCAAGAAAGCTAAAATTCATATTTTGATAGAAACTCCAACCCAACGTTTATAATTGAAATGCAAACCAGAGGTATAAGTAACAAACCTCGACCCAATGATTATAATTGAATCACGAACCGAAGGTATAAAGTTTGAACGCCACAAGGAAGAATTCTTATAAGTTCACAGTTCTTGAAGAACCAAAAGAAGAAACAAGAACCTCACGTTTTTCTAATTTTTAAATTTTTTACAAACTTAAGGGCCTATTTAAGGGCTCTATAAAACTTGACAGACAAGAAAATATATTCTAAAATAATTACTAATTGATACCTAACCATATCTGGAATCAAATTTGACCTATAAAGCATTAAATGCACCTAATAATAATGAAATAAATCACCTAAACCTAACGTTTTTTTACATAAAAATACCAAAAATAATAAATTATAATAATTAAATAGTAAATTGTGTCGTACATCACTTTTATCCTTTGAAATTTATTATACACAAAAATTGCCCAGGGAGTGATGCATTGGTAGGAGTCTCAGACTGGATCACATGTATGAGGTCTAGGAATCACCTAGTTTGAGTCGTGTGCTTTACAAAAATGCTGTGTCATGACATGGATAGCCCTAACACACTCAAGGGTGCCCTACGCCATGAGTTTTGCAAGTTCAAACAAGCCAAGTCAATAATCACACGCTTGAGAATCTTTTTTGTTCACAAAAAAAGAATTATACACGAGAATTAGAGAGCCAACACTGCGACACGTAATTCATGGAGTAGTTGACGGTTCAAACCAGCCGCAAAGATTTCCTTCACCAATTTTTTGAGCGTTTATCAGAGGTTTTGAAGGAGTCAAATCTCTTTATGTTGTGGGTCAATGGGGAAGATGAGTAGGAAACTCCCCAGTAGGCACAGACCGTGCTTCGCATGGCTACCCCACCTTGCTCTAAATTCAGTCTAGTTTTTCACAAGTCTTCCGTATTCAACTTCCAAGTCAACTGGCGTGTTAATCAGAGAAACTACATGTTATATATCGAAGAAACGAGAAAATAAGTCATACAATTACGCTGTTTTAGTTTTAGAATAATAGATTCTTGTTTTTTTTTTTTTTTTCCTTTGAATCGATAATTTTGGAATGGCTTCTGTCTCTCTGTTTGTTTTTTTTGTTCTCTCACACCTCGTGCTGCTTCACACAGCTGGAGAAGGAGAGCGAGAACACCCATCTTGTGTGCCCTTTCAATGTGGAAAATTCGGTAACATTCGCTTCCCATTCACCGAAAACCTACCCCCACCGGGCCCACCCCCATTTTGCGGTTTAATGCTCGAAAAGTGTGACGAAACATCTCCGATGATCCACTTGCCACTGGACCTCCCGTGGGCGTGGAGTGTGAGAAAATATGAAGTTTTAGACATCTCTTACACTGACACCACACCACACATCCGTGTCAAGGACCCTTCTTTGGAAGACTTGAAATCCAATAAATGCAATTACATAAACAATTTTGTTTTACCCAACTCTTTATCGATCTCTTTTAAACTCACCACATCCAATCGGACCCTATTCAAATGCAATCGCGATCCTCATATTCCTCCCCCAAGAAATTTTAAAAATATGATCTTGATCTGCGAAGACTATATCTACTATAGTCCTTCAAACGAGGCTTCTTGGAGCTTTCTTCCTGGATGTACAACTATTCAGCTGCCAGTAAACGAGACTTCACATGAAGATGAACTGAATTTAATTGCTGAGTTCGACCTTGAATTGCATGTATCTGATGATTGTAGCCGTTGTCATGGTAAAGAAGGTATAGACATTAGAATAACAAAAAAATGTTTTGATGCACACACACATGTACATTCATGAATATGGATATAAACTCCTTTATTTTTTTTTATGCTGAAGTTGATCCTAATAAATACCTGTGTTGCTACTATTTCTGTTCCATGCCATAATCATCCACTCTGCTGCAATAGCTTTAGTTAGCTGATTTGGAGTAGTTTCAAATTTAGGTTATGATAGAGATAGAAATAATTAACTTAGTTTCAGTGAAACCTATGATTGGGTTATGTCTGAGCTGGTTTTGAAAGTGCTTTGCATAACACTGTTAAGATCTCAAAGGATGCCAATTTAATTAGCTGTCACTTTTTTCTTCATTGTTGAAACTAACAACATTTTTGTATTTATCTGCTGTTGCAGAGAATAAAAACAACAACAAAGTGGTGATACCATTAGGTAAGATGCATCTTCAATCATATTTCTTGTTGAAATTGATATAGACACGTGCCTGCATGGACAGCTTACCAGGATCAAATTATTTCATCTTTAAGTGATATGTTATGTTTTTTGACACATCTTTAAGTGATATGTTATGTTTTTTGACACATCTAAGAACAACCATATCAGTTCATGGATAATCTTGCAAAATACAAAAAGTAGCTCTTTTTACACATTTTGACAAAAAAACACTCATATCAGTGGGTGTAAAATTGTGCATAAATTTACAAGAACTACAGAGCATCCACATCAGTATGTGCAAAAAATTTTCCATTTTGCACATCTAAAACTTACTTTTTCTATTTTACACATCCATTTTCACAAAAAACTCACATCAATTTGTCTATTATACATATTTATTCAAATAAAATATTCATTTTTTTAACACTGTGAACAGTAACCATGAGAGTGAGGTGAGAAAGGAAATAAGAAAAAGAGAGTGAGGAGAGAGAAAAAAAAATTTATTTACACGGCGAACAGTAACTGTGTATATATGCACGGTTATTGTTCATTTACAGGACTATTGTGTATATTTAGACAATTTTACAAAGACTGATGTGGGGGTTTTGGGGTTAAAATGTGCAAAATTGAGTACTTTTTGTATTTTAGAAGACTATCCACGAGCTGGTGTGGCTGCTCTTTAGAGCAACCACATCAGTTCCTCTATTTTACACATCTATTTTTACACTAAAAACCTACTTTTTATATTTTACATGTCCACTTTTACAAAACACCTACATCAGTTCATCTATTCTATCACCTCTTTTAATTAAATAATCAATTTCCTCACATTTTTTATTATTTCTCTCAACTACCCGAGATATATACGTGCGATTTCTCTCTCTACCCATTTCTGATTTGTTTCTCTATTGCTCTCTCTCTCTCTCTCTCTCTCTCTCTCTCTCTCTACCCATTTCAAATCAACTCTCCATCTCGATCAACTCTCCCTAGCTCTGATCCACTTCGATCCACGAGCTCAAAGCTCCAATCCATGATCCACAAGCCACGAGCTCCGATCCACGATCCCCAAGCCACGAGCTCCAATCCAAGCTCCAATCCACGAGTTCCAAGCTCCGATCCACGATCCACGATTCACAAGCTCCGATCCAGTCAAGCATCGATCGTTCCGATCAAGCACCGATTTGTGTTTGTGTATCTCTGTTTTTTTTTTGAGCAAGTGTATCTCTGTGTTGATTTTTCTGTGTGGATGTATTTGTGTGTGGGTGTGTTTGTGTTTGTGTGCATCTGAGGAAAAAGAAGAACACAAACGGGGAAGAAAGAGAAAAAAAGGAGCAAACGGAAATTAATAAAATAATGGATAAACGAGTTACAGTAACCATGTAAATATACATGATTACTGTAGCTCGTGGATGGATTTGCACAATTTTGCACATTTTTACACTCATTGATATGGGTTTTTTTTGCTCAAAATGTGAAAATTTGTAGTTTTTTCTATTTTAAAAGATTTTAGAGGGACTGATGTAGTTGCTCTAACCCTGCATATATACACGGTTACTGTAGATCTTCTATATATTATTTTAATACTATTTCTCTCTTCCCCTGACTCTCTCTCTCTCTCTCTTCAACTCAATCACCACAACTCAGCACCAGCGCCAGCCACACAGCGCCAACCACACAGACCCACCACCCACGTCACCAAAACTCAACATTGCCAAACACCACCACCGCAACCCAGCACCGACAACCATAATCAACCCAAACCTAAAGAAAAACTCATCCCAAACCTAAACCAAAATCAATTAAAACTAAATTCAACCCAACAAAAAACCCATATGAAAAATCCAACAGAAACCCACATGAAAAACCCACCAGAAAACCCGTTGGATCTGTCCCAATCTGCCACTGGTCTGCCGCCAATCTGCTAAATCTGCCCCTCCAGGTTGCTAAATCTGCAACCGTCAAGTTGCTGACGTTCTACTACCATGAGGTTGCTGCCAACTGCTGCTGATCTAGGTTTGAGATTTGAGTGAGGAAGAGAGTTTAGGGAGAACTAGAGAAGTAGAGCCAGAGGACAATTGGGGGAGAGAGCCACGGTTGGGACTTGTGGGGTGGAAAAAAAATATTAATGAAGAGATATTTATTAATAAAAAATATTATTTAAATAAGATAAAAGTGTATACTAGATATTCTGATGTGGGTATTTTGTAAAAGTAGTCTTGTAAAATAGAAAAAGTAGGTTGTTAGTGTAAAATAGACGGAAAAATTTGGTCAAACTGATGTAGTTGCTCCAAGTTGCCAATTGCACTTTCTCAACAAAAAAAAAAAAAAGTTGCCAGTTGCAAGTCTATTCTTTTTCCCTCACTTGGCATGGAAAATTATCAAAGCTTTAAAGCTCTAATTGTATCATTTCATGCAAAAACAATTTCTCCTATTAGTGCTATAAGTTTTGTACTATATTACTCTATAGCATGGAATAGAAACAGAAAGAAGTTTAGAGTACTATACACTCTTGTCTGTGAATTGTGATATTTGTTTTTTTGCTAGTGAATCTGGAATTTTGGGATGGCTTCTGTCTCTCTGTTTGTTTTCTTTCTTCTCTCACACCTCTTACTGCTTCACTCATCTGAATAAGAAGAGAGTGCATACCCTAATTATTGTTCTCTCTTTCGGTGTGGAAAATCCGGTCCCATCAGCTTTCCATTCACCAATAACTCACCGCCATTGTGAGGTTTACTGCCAGTAAATTGTGATGGAACATCTCCGTAGATCCTACTGCCAGTGGGGCAGGGGAGTGAAATACCATATAAAGTTACATACATCTATTACGATTACACCACAACAAACACACTTATCAGGGACCCTTAGCTTTGGGATTACTTGAATACCGGTAATTGAAAATACTTTCTCAATTCTGCTCTTCCCAATTCTCCATTAATCTCTTTTAACCTCATCATACCCAATCTGACCCTATTTCAATGTAATCGCAATCTTGATAGTGGCGTCCTAATTTTTAGAAAAAACTGCGGAGACTATAATATCTACTACAGTCATATAAATGAGACTTATGAGAGTATTCCTTCTGAATGTTCAACTATTCA
The DNA here is from genome assembly GCF_040712315.1 of Castanea sativa. Taxonomy (NCBI): domain Eukaryota; kingdom Viridiplantae; phylum Streptophyta; class Magnoliopsida; order Fagales; family Fagaceae; genus Castanea; species Castanea sativa. The sequence goes on along the minus strand of NC_134020.1, from coordinate 47,454,422 downwards.
GCTCCCATTACAAGGGCTGAATATAACTGCTGAGTTCGACCTTGAACTCCATGTATCTGATGTTTGTAGCAGTTGTTATAGTAGAGGAGGTCTATGTGAGCTTGACAACAAGGGAAAATTTCATTGTACCATTACAGAGAAAGGTATAGATATAGGAATAACACAAAAAAATTTGGTCCTACACACATTGAAAATGCTTATAGATTTCTTTGCATATAAGTTTCTTTACATTCTTATGTTATAGTAAATCCTATTACAAGTGCAGCTATTTCTATTCCATGCTATGATCCACTCCTCTACAGCAATAGTTTTAGCCAATTCATATTTGTTTCAGAATTAGTTTATGAGAAATACAAATAACTTTGTTACTGGTAGGCTTCCTATTCTGAAAGCTCACACCCAGAAAGTAGTTTGTGCATCTTGCATAGTTATAAAAAGAGAACTTTTAAAATACCTCCAAAGATCCAACTACAGAGCAATGGAAGACAGTACAATTTTGAAATCATCTCTCACCTTGATATCATGTTACCATGAAGCAATAAACCAGAGAGTTTTATACTGAAGTTTGTTAGGTTCTAAGTACTTAGGAACTAATGTATTAGAACTCTAATATGTATTATTGGCAAACCATGATCAAAACAGGTGTTTAGTCTTGTTTTAGACTTGCTCAAAGTATGTCATTCATGTAAAGTTGGAATCGAGTTAACTGCAGAAGTTACTGTGTAAATCTGCCTAGCTCAATCAATTGAGAATTAGACTCGACCAATCGAAAGTCATGCTGATTGTTTTTTCTGCAGAATTTCCAACTCAGCCCTAAGTCCATATGACGTGCAGGGTTTTATGTTTTGCCCTAGGTATAAAAGGTAAACCTTAGCCACGTTTTTTAAGTTACTCATATTGCTGTTTGTGTGAATCTCTTGTGAGATCTAAGAGGTGCTTACCTTCACACAAGCTTAGGATTATCAAAAATGAGATTTATTGAAGAGCTTGATGATTATTCAGTTGCTGCCATAAGAGCTTAAAGATACACAAGCGGAAGTGCTTGTACTTGCTGGAGAATCCAAGAAAGAAAGAGTTCGTAGTCTCGGAGCTTGCATATGGTCATGTCAATAAGTTTTCTACTGGTGGGTAGCAATAGGATGTTAGTGGTCTAAGTCGCTATTGTACAAACTTCAATTCTTTCATAGTGGATTCAGTTTTACCTTGAGGATAGTTAGGTTAAATCCTCCCCAGGTTTTTTACCGGTTTGGTTTTCCTGAATCATCATATCATTGTTTTCTTTATATTTCCGCTGCTTTGCATGATATGATTATATGATTGTGTTAACCTAGATCTGGAATTTAAACTAAGTAATAACTTGGCTGATTAACTAGGTTAATCCATTTGTGCTTTTAAGGGGTCTAAAAAACTTTACAAAGTTTATGTGATTGATGAATGTTCCAATTGCTATAGTAGGAAATTTTTCATTGTGCCAATTTGGAACGAGGTATTAACATGGGAATTTTCAAATTAGCAAAAATTCTTATAAATTTCGTTTGTTTCTATGTATTAGTTATTCTTAATATATGTATATGGCTTGCTGCTATTCTATTCTATGCCATAATCCACATACCACTCTTCTGCAGCACTAGATTTAGTAGATTCAGATTTGCCCCTTCTTTTAGGAAAATAGAAATAGATTGAACTTTCTTGTTATAAAATCTGTATCAGATAAATGTACACCAAAGTTCATTGCTCTTTGTTAAATACTGTTGATATTTCAAAGATTACCAATTTTGCTCTGTCAAATATGTTGCATTAATTATTATTATTTTAACCCCTTCTCACGGTGTGTCTAATTATCAAATCTTTTAGAGTATTATTCATGCAATGATATAAGGTTTTGTTGTCAGTTTTGGTAATGGCTCCATTTTCCCCATTTTTTATAATTCAATACCATGTACTTTTGAGTATGAATTCCATCGGTACAATAGCTAATTTTTCATAGTTCATGATTTTCCTCCAAGGCTCCCTATCTCCCGTCCATCAAAACATATATCCTTTAATCTGCTTATAGTACTGGATGCCAAGTCATCCTTAGCATGTCCTTCATTGTTATTCTTGCGTCACCACAAGAAAATGCAATTGAGCTTCAAGACATTATCGACATGTAGTTTGAGTTATTGTCGTGTCACCATATTACTTCATAACCTCTATTCTTTTATTACAGCCACTTCTTTCGCTGGAACTGGAGTTTTGATGGTTATAATCTACTGCTCCTGGAGAAAGCTCTCATCAATTAAAAGTATTAACTTTTGGAAGAAGGAAAATGTAACTCATGAGAGAGTCAAGGCATTTCTAAGGAATCATGGACCTCTTGCTATTAGAAGATACAATTATTCAGATATAAAGACAATGACCAAGTCCTTTAATGATAAATTAGGCCAAGGGGGCTATGGTAGTGTTTATAAGGGGAAGTTACAAGACGGGGGTTTTGTGGCTGTGAAGGTTTTGAATAATTCGAAAGGTAATGGAGAGGAATTCATTAACGAGGTTGCAAGCATTAGTAGGACCTTCCATGTTAACATTTTCACTCTCAAGGGCTTTTGCTTTGAGGGATCTAAAAGAGCTCTTATCTATGAGCTTATGCCTAATGGATCTCTTGAGAAGTTCATATATAAAGGAAATCCTTCAAGTTCTAATCATCAATTGGGGTGGGAAACATTATACAAGATTGCTATTGGCATTGCACGAGGCTTAGAGTACTTGCATAGAGGTTGCAACACACGAATTTTTCATTTTGACATAAAGCCTCACAACATTCTTTTGGATGAGGACTTTTGCCCAAAAATTTCTGATTTTGGCCTTGCAAAGATATGCCCTAGAGAAAATAGTATTATATCAATGGTTGGTACAAGAGGGACTACTGGATATATTGCTCCTGAAGTATTTTGTAGAAATTTTAAAAGGATCTCTCACAAGTCAGATGTCTATAGTTATGGAATGATGGTTTTAAAAATGGTAGGAGGCCGAAATAATATTGATGCTAGTGTTGATTTTACTAGTGAGATATATTTTCCACATTGGATTTACAAGCATCTTGAACTAAATGAAGAATTAGGCCTACTAGGCCTTTTAAATGAAGGAGATGAAGACAATGCAAGGAAGATGATAATAGTGAGTTTGTGGTGCATACAAATTGATCCCTCAAACCGACCATCAATGAGTAGAGTGGTGGAAATGTTGGAAGGGAGTCTCAACTCCTTACAAATCCCCCCCAAACCTTTCTTGTTTTCTCCACCAAGATCACCGACGAGTCTTCAACTATAATGGTGTCAATACAATAGGACTCTTTGTCCTAGATAGAATACATCTCTTCTTTAAGGGAAACATTCAATCTAGGAGGTATTGAACTTTGTGAAGTGTATTTAGTTTTAGCTTGTCAATGAACATCTTTTCATTATTGTCTAAAATATTTGATGAAACCTTTATGGTATTCGCAATGAAATCAATAATGTTGACAGTCCAGTACTAATTGAGAACTACGGTATACTTTTTTTTTTTTTTTTTTTTTTTTTTTTTTGAGAAAGAACTACGGTATACTTGACAATACAATGAACGCAAATAGTATCTTAGGCAAACTATTAAGTTTTAGATTGGAGGATACATTTTATATCTTTTTTTTCCCTTTTCATCGTGGAAAGTTGTGGACCTTATTTCTCTTGGGCGTTAGCTATTTCAAATTTTTATTCCTCAAACTGCATAAAATGTGGACAATTGTGGACCTTATCATAAAATATTTTATCAAGAATGTACATAGTTTAAATTCCTCAATAGAATTCTGTCAAAAAAAATCCTCAATAGAATGCATCAGGTATATCATTAAAACTAAAATTTTTAACAAATATCCAACTTTATTAGTTAGAACGCAAAATTGGTAGTGGATGCAATGTCAACATATATAAAGCTTAGTTGAACATATAAAATAAATTTTTTTTTAAAAGGCAAATTTTGTTTTCAGTTGAGATCTTGTAGTAACAATATTGCTCCATAATGCATGAACCTTTTTTTTTTAGAGATAATTACAACATGCCCCACAGCCCTAATCCTTCCCCCCCCCCCCCCCCCTCTTCCATAGACCTTCAAGCACTTTGTGCAAGAACCTTGATTCACTATAAGAACTTTGCATTTTCTCTATTAGATCATCAAAAGTTATGTCTCTTCTACGGTTACTTCCAAATCTAGACTCGCTTCATTAAATCCGTTCTCAGGATCATGATTGGTGTTAGGTTTCTTTTGTGTTGGCATATTCTATGCCAAAGTTTTCTTTTATTAAACATTTGATTATTTTGTATATTGTGGATCAATTTGTAATTGGGTTGGGATTTCAAAAGCTGAAACTAAAGTTGGACAAAAAGGAATTTCAATCGAGCAAATATAATTTGTTGTTCGGCTAAAAGGCACGTGAGAGAATTTTAAAAGAAATTGAGGTAGTGATCTTGTGGGACACTAGGTCAATCGAAATGGTTAGAACTTGAGAGGTATTTTGTTACAAACTCCTTTGTTGTTCTAACCTTAGATCCCCCATTGATTTAGGAAAAACCAAAACTTTGCCCAACAATATGTATTAAGATGTATGTTTTCCAAAGCTCAACAGAAACTATTCACTAGTAGCGAGGGCAGCTCTTCTAGCAATTAAAGTTGCTCCATGGTTCTAGCTTTGCCATTATTGAAGGTGATTCGGCTATTGTTGTTAAAGTTTTGTGAAGGCCCGAAGGTGTACCATGGTCTCTCTCTAGTATTGTAGTTTGTAGATGATATCAAAACTCCTCTCTAATTTTGTTGCTTGGGACTTTGTCCATGTTGGCAGAGATGTTAATATTTTTGGCCCATAGTGTAGCTTTATTGGGCTATGTCCTATTTACTAATGGGCTAGATGCCTTCTCTTCTTTCCCCTCCTTTGTTTTGGACTTAGCATAGATATATGGGTCTGGTCCTTCTGATTTTTTTTATGAAATAAAAATGATTATTCAGCAAAAACAAACCCTCAAAAACTATTCATGTTCATAGAAAGAAACGGCACCAAGGACGAGTCGAGATTTGAAGTTATGAGGCGGCTTTGCTGTTGGTTGCTGAGCCAACTCACTAGAGAACAAGCAGTTATGAGAAATTTATATGGACCTTGAGGTTTTGAGAGCTAACAGGTCATTTGATTGGGGTGATTTGGGAAGGATGGAAAGAAGCATAGGAAAATAAGGAAGAAAATTGGTTTTTAGCTTTTTTTGAGAAAAGATAAATTGGTTTTTAGCTAGTTGAGATGGGAAAGTGAGAGATTTTGGTAGGGTCTAAGTGTTTTCTCTCTGGACCCACCAAAAATGAATCTCCCAATTTGAGGAGAAATGAGTAGGAGAAGGGTAATTAAAGTCAAATTATTTAACTACTCTTGATTATTTGCCCCTCTTTTTTCTTTGGGCTAATTGTTTTTATTTATTTATTTTTGAAGTAAGCATGATGACTTGCTTTTGTTGATTGTTTGCCTTTTTCTTTACTTTTCTTTCTTTTCTTTTCTTTTTTTTGGCGATTTGCTTTTATTTTTTAAAATTGGCATGAATGGTGATTGCTTTTTTTTTTTTTGGTTGGTTGGTTGGTTGTTTTCTTTTCTTTATATGATTTTTTAAAAATAAGAGTATATGAGTAAATTTATATAAACTACTTTTTCCATTCTCTTACTTTTCTCCTCAACCAAACCAAAAAAAAAAAATCCCTCCACTTTTTCATTCACCCAACCAAACATGCATGAGAGAAAATTATTTTTTGTTCCATCCTCTCACCATTTTTCACCCCTCAACCAAATAGAGACTAAGGGTCTATTGGGGTGGGGTGATTTTAGGAGGGAGAGAAAAGTAAAGAGAAAATATTTTTGTGGCTGTTTAGTTGGAGTGATTTTAGGAGAGAAAATTGATGAGGTCTGGGTGTTTCCTCTATGGGCCGGTCAAAATGTTTTCTCCTTGGGAAGAAAAAATTCCCGCATGTGGACCATAATAACCCTATTGCAACTTTCACGTGATTTTTTTCATTTTTTTTCTTTGGCTATTTTTTTGTCTTTTCTTTTCCTTTGGATTTTTCTTTTTCTGTTACCATGTGTTTTCAGTTTTTTTTTTCTTCTTCTTTTTTTTATTCTTTGGTTTTTATCTTTTTTTTGGCACTTCTCATTTTCATTTGTTTTTTGTTTTTTGGGTTTGTTCACCCCTTTTTTTAAATATCTGATTTGTTTTTTTTTTCATTTGTCTTTTTGAGTAAATTTATACAAACAATATTTTTTATTCTCTCATTTTTCTTCCCAACCAAACAATATAAGAAAAAATTAAAACATTTTCTGTTCTTCTACTTTTTCATCTCCCAACCAAATAGAGCCTTAAAGTATGAACCAGAATGGGGATTAATGTAAGTATGGGCTTCCCATTGTCCCATATTAATCCCCATTGTTAAATGACAGTGCAAAGTTTGTAACCATACTATGTAATTTTCTTAGTGGTATATGGTCCATTTAGATTCATCTTTCAATAATATTGGGATCATACAACATGGAAAAATAAGGAAAAAAGAAAAAAGCAAATGGCATGCCCAAAAGAAGAAGAAGAAAAAATAAAGGTAAGAACAACGCCCATGTGTAGTATGCACATGGGCATTTTGGTCAGCTCACATTGAGCTTTTCTCCCCCCCACCCCCCAATTTTCTCCTCATTCTAGGGAGAAAACTTTTTGGTATGCTCAGAGCGAAAACACTTGGGCCCCACCATCTCTTTTCCCTCTCCCCCTCCCAACCAAACACCATTCAAAAAGTTTTCCCTCCTCATTTTCTCTCATTTTCTTTCCATCCTCCCCAAAATCCACTCTATCAAACATACTCTAAGGATCCATTTGGTTGGGAAAATGAAAAAGTGGGAAGATAGAAAATAGGTAGAGGATAGAAGAGATTTTAGGTTATGTTTAGTAACAGTTTTTGTTTTCCATTTTCAAAAACTTGTTTTTGGGAATATAAAGAAAAAACAATTTTCTTGTATTTTTGAAGTCAAAAACATATTTGGTTAGTTGAAATTAAAAAGACAGTTTTTTGAAAAAAAAAATAGAAAATACTAAAATATGTTATTTCAAGGATTTGAACCCTAATGCTAACTCATTAAATGAGACTAATTCATTAAATTAAATGCGTATTTCATTGACTTTTGAAAATTAAAAACTGAAAACAACATTTTACATATTTTCAGTTTCCTTCACCAATTGAGTTTTGATAACAGTTTTGGTTTTCTATTTTTGAGTTTCCAAACAAGTTTTTTAGTCTCAAAAATAAAAAATTGTTTTTGGAAACAAAAAATAAGGGAGAAAATAGTTACCAAACATACCCTTAGTTTCCCCCATTTGTGTTTGGTTGGAATGGTGGAAAAGTAGAGGAATTGAAAACTCGTTTGTTTGGTTAAGAAGAGAAGTGAGGGGATGGAAAATATAATTTTTATAAAATTACTCTCATGCCCCTATTGCATAATATAAGAAATAATTTCCTTACATTCATTAAAAATAAACTTATTATCAATTAAAATTAAAAAATAATAATATTTTATAAAATTTAACACCATTAATATTATTATATTGCTTTATTTCTCTTTGTTATATATATAAAAAGAGGTAAAAGCTGGAAAATTTTGGAAAAAAAAAAAAAGAAAGAAACGTTGATCAAAAAAGAAGTGCAAGCAACCAAGGACCCCACTGTTGAAAAAAAAAAATCCATTGTTTGATTAAAACATTGAAAGAAAATCTCAATGATAAACCCTTTGTGCCACCTCATACACAGGTTAGCTATAATGATAGTCTGCTGGGAGACATCCCTAGTGCTAATGCACAGGCTTTCCAGTTTGAAAGGATGGAAGATTTTGAGGTGGAGTCAAACACAAAGCTTGATGATCTAGTAGAGGGAATGGTGGATCTTAAACTTTTGTTAAGGCATAAAAAGTTACAATACGAATGCCCAAAATAGCACAGTGAGTGCACTCCATGGAAAATAATAATAAAAGGGTTGAGCTCACCACACAAAAAGGGAGAGGGTAGGCCCAAGTCCATTAAAAAATATTTCAAGCCCAAGACCCATGAAGGGATAGGCCTTAGGGCCCATCAAGCGAAGGGAAGAAAGAAAAAAGCTTAGCCAGTCAAGATCAAAAAATCAAAAAGGAGTCCAATAGTAAGAACTGGGCCATGATACCCAAAGGCTACCAAGGGCTCGGGATCCTCAGGGTGTGCAACACAGCCAAGAATAAGATTAAGACAGCTCAAAAGGAGTGCCAAGAAACACAAGGAACGAAGAACAAAGACGTCCTTCTCAATCACCCGATGATGCAGAAAGAAACCAGAAGGATTGGAGAGTAACGATTCATGAACAAGGGGTTGGTACCTCGGGGAACCTAGGAAGAAGAACTATGAAGAGAAGTAGCTAGGAGAACTTTCAACCTGGCAGGGATGGGATCGGCTCACTTGGGAAAAATGACAAAAGGAAAAAAAACAGCCAAAAAGCTAAGTCTGAAAAGGTGAGATTTAGAAGCCTTGAAGGAAGAGAGATTGGAGGTCATCTCCCTAAGGACACCTCAGAATGGAAAGTCAGTAAGAGGCTTTTGGGAGAAAAGAACCAAAAGAAGAAAACTATGAGAAACAAGGAATGGACCAACCACTAAAGCTGTTGGTACAGCATGGGCTCTGGTACCCAGAGGAGTAAAGGAGGGGAACCAGTGGTACCCCGGAGCCCTAGAATGACACTATAAAAGGAGGAAGTAGAAAACAGTGAAGGGGCATTCAGCAACAGTGCATCATAATAGAATTATTGAGAAAACTCTAAAAGAAAGAGAAATAGTGTTCGGTGTCCCAAAACAGCCACTATAAAGTACACTCAGATTCAAAGGAATTCAAACTTTGCAAGTCTTAGAGGCCTAGAGGGTCATCTAAGTCTATAATTTTTGAGCTTATTTGGACTTTGTAACACGTCTTAGTGAGCACATCGAAAAGTAATGAAATATCTTACATCATTTTAAGGATCCCCAGCATCTATTTGTGTCTTTTCTTTACTGCATTGCTCCTTTAATTGTTTTCTTACTCTTCCATACATACATACATATATATATACATTCCTTGTTTGCTAGTATGTATGTATTATAGGATTCTCACTTTGTGCACCACTTGGTTTGTAATCAGACCATTTAGCTGCAGCAAACCAAGTCTAGTCCCCTGAAACAACAACTACAAATCCCAAGGTCCTTGCTTTTACTTGGGCCTAGACGCTATCCAAAAAAGGACCCTCACAACTTTCTAAGGAGATCAAGTCTCTGTTTAGAGCTCCCTGGACTAAGGCATTGATAGTGAAAGTGTATGGAAAAATTGTGGGATATAGTTACCTCACTTTCAAAATCAATACCTTATGGAAACCAATGGCAAAGATGGATTGCGTTGACCTTGGAAAAGGATTTTTTCCTGATCAAGTTTAGTGAGGGTTTAGACTATGACAAAGTGCTACACAGAGGTCCTTGGTTTATTAGGGAACATTTTCTTGCGATTAAACCATGGGAACCGTATCTTAAAGCATCTGAAGCTACATTCTCTTCAGTGGCTATTTGGATCATATTTCTAGAGCTCCCTATAGAGTTCTACGATCCCTCAGTACTCAAAGAAATTGGTTCAGCCATTGGACCTATACTGAGAATTGACTCATACACTGCTTCGAGTTCAAGAGCAAGCTATGCACGGTTGTGTGTCCAGATTGGTCTCTCCAAGCCGCTGATCAATATGGTCAAAGTGGGACGTCTTAGGCAAAAGGTGATGTATGAATGTGCTTTTGTTGTGGAAGGCTCGGGCAGCAAGAGAGTTATTGCTTTCATGTAAGACCAGTGGAGAAGACAATGAATGAAAGGTCTTCAGAGAGGTAGGGGTGCAACAAACTGAACAAATGGAACTAACAAAACAATATGATCCCAACTTTGGTGATTGGATGCTTGTGACAAAAAAGAAGAATCCAGTTAGAACTAGACGAAACAGTGGGACCAAACTGCCCCACCAGCAACCAAATGCCCTTCCCAAGTAATATAAGGGTAAAGAAGGAAATTTGAACACCCTAACACCTTTTAACCCTGAATTGACCTTTCAATTTAAAACTAGTCCCTCTATTAGAGCCGTTGAAGCCTCTGTAGCCTCTGATGCAGCTCTCACATCACACAATTTTGGAGAGATTCACACGCTAGCTAAGCATGGAGAACACCAAAAGGAAAAGCAAATTGTCATCCAAAATCTCTTTAGCAATGAACTAGGCACTATCTCTGCCCAGACGATTAACCTTGGGAATAAGAAAGCTAAGCTCATGAGGTCAGGCCATGATAAGATGAGTCCAAGCACTAGAAGCTCCAAAGCTTTAAAACGGTCTAATCCTAAACCTAATTCTAGCCTTAAGCCCTCTGTTCTTGCTTCTTGTCCGAGTTCTAACCATGGCTTACCCCTCCCCCTCCTTCCCTCCACTTCCCACGGTGGGGTGGGCAATTTGGCACAAGAATAAGGCTTTAGCCATCCCAAAAGAAATGATTGCTTAGATATGTGCAGCCCCAACGAACACAATGGGTTGGTTCGAAGAGGAGCTAGCTGTGGCCTGGAAACACATATTCCCGATTACTTCGACTAGTGTAAGAATAGGGAACCTTCCTTTAGATCACCCAGCATGGTGAAGGACTCCAAATCAGTGGTGGAAGTTCCTCACAGACACTCCCTTGATTTCAGAAAATGAAGCTCAGGAGTTGGACAAGCTAAGGCGGCCATTAGTAGTGCCCCACTTGGACAAATCGGGTTGGCTAGTACAAGAGAGGAAAGTGATCGATTTCAGGGGTTCGGTCTCAACGCATCTGGGGAATATGCATATGATGAAGCTATTCCAGACTCTCAACCCAGTCAAGAGGTGCAATCTACTTCTATGCTACAGAGAAGAAATTCAGGGGATCTTGAATTACTTGGTGGTGTGGAAGCCAGATTGAGTGGCATCTAAAGACCTGTTGAGGAGGCTGGGATGGAGCATGATTGCATCAGCCAAGATAGGGACTAATCCAATAGAAATGCCAAATATCAACTGTTCCCAAATGAATATTATTTTGTGGAATTGTAGGGGTGCCCTGAATGGGGACTTCATGAGAAGAGTGTTTGAAATGGCGATGAATCATTTTCCCTTCATCATGATTATCACTGAGACTAGAGTGGGTGATGATAGGGCTGCCAAGATTATTGAGGGCCTCCCTTTTTATGGATTCTTCGTTACTGAAACCATTGGATATGCGAGGGGGGGAAGGGGGCTTTGGCTACTCTAGAATGAGGAGGTGGAAGTGTTTGTGCTGGCTGCCACAGAACAAGAGATCCATGCCACTATTAAGGTATGCAATTCTGACCTTACTTGGCTTATTTATTTTATCTATGCGAGTCCTCGTTTGGCTTAAAGGAAAATTTTGTGGGCTAAGTTGTCTCAAGTAGCTCTTTTACACAACCTACCCTGGTTACTTCTAGGTGACTTTAATGAAATTCTGTGTGGGAGTGATAAACAAGGCGGTAGGCAAATCAATCTCAATAGAGCATTAGAGTTTAAATCTTGTTTAGATGATTGTAACTTTTTGGACCTTGGATTTTCTGGACCTAAGTATGCTTGGTCAAACTTTAGACAAATGACTGACCTTATTTTAGAGCGCATTGATAGATGTTTTGCAAAACCGACATGGAGAATTCTTTTCCCTGAAGCTTCGGTGACCCACTTGCCTAGGGTTTTTTCTGATCATTGCCCTGTTCTCCTAGAATTTTCTAAACCCCTACCTGCTACAGCTGAGAAACCATTCAAATTTCACACCATGTGGATTCACGATCCAGACTTTCCTGATGTAGTTAGAAAAGCTTGGGAGTCTGTCCCTAACCTCCACACAACTATTAAGAATTTTGTGGACAAAGTTAAATGGTGGAACAGATCTGTCTTTGGGAATATTTTCGCTTGGAAGAAAAGGGTTTTAGCTAGACTTAATGGGGCCTAAAAAGCTCTGTCCAATGGCCCTAATCATTTTCTAATCCAATTGGAAAGGAGCCACATTAAAGAATACAACTTAATAATGTAGCAAGAAGAGGAATATTGGGCCTTAAAGTCTCGGCTTAATTGGGCTGCTTATGGTGACTCTAATACCTCCTTTTTTCATATTTCTACATTGGTCAGGAGGCATAGGAACAAGATTCTGAGTTTAAAAAATTCTGTTGGGGAGTGGATAACTAATGAAGAGGGGATTAAGAACTTTTTCCTTTCTGGTTTTATAGAGATCGTCCAAACGGATTTTTTAGTCTCCTCTTATGATCCTGAGATTCACTATTTTAGTTGTTGCACCCTTACTGAAGAAGACAGGTCCATTTTGGATGCCCCTGTTTTGGAAGAAGAAATTAGGCTGGGCCATTGGGCTTTAAAACCATTTAAAGCTCCTGGACCTGACGGTTTGCACGCGGGGTATATTCAATACTTTTGGGATGATGTCAAATATTATATTTGCAAGGAAGTCTCAAATATTTTTGACTCAAGGGTGATACCAGAATTTCTGAATGAGACTTTGATCTCCCTTATCCCAAAATGCCCTAGCCCGGAAAGCCTAAATAATTTTAGACCTATTAGTCTATGTAATTCCATTTATAAAGTGCCAACTAAAATTATTGTTGGTCGCATTAGACTCCTATTGGATAATTTAGTCTCTCCCAATCAGACTGCATTTGTGCCAAGAAGGAGAGGTTTGGACAATTTTGTTGTTGTTGCTCAAGAGCTTATCCATTCTCTAGACAAAAAGAAGGGTAGAGTGGACTTTATGGCTATCAAGGTTGATCTTGTTAAGGCTTATGATCGCCTTGAATGGTCTTTCATCCGCAACATCCTTAAAGCGTTTCGGTTTCCTGATGAGATGATTAAGCTGATTATGAGTTGTGTTTCGTCAACGACTATCTCTATCCTCCTCAATGGAGGCAAGCTAAGCTCCTTCAAGCCCACGAGAGGAATACGCCAAGGAAATCCCCTCTCACCGTATTTGTTCATCCTTTGCATGGAGTATCTTGGATTCCTCATCAATGAAAGTTGTAGGAAGAAAGAATGGATCCCTCTGAAAGCTTCAAAGCAAAATTTGGGAATCTCACACATTTTCTTTGCGGATGATCTCATGCTCTTTGCCAAAGCCAATAAGGCAGGAGCTGAATCCATAAGGAAGGTGTTAAGTAAATTCTGCAAAGAATCTGGGTAGTTGGTTAGTGCTGAAAAGTCCCACATCTATTTCTCGCCTAATGTCCCTCCAATCGTTAGAGAGGATATCTGTGACTTGTTGGACATCTCTGAAACCTCAAGTTCAGGGAAGTACTTGGGCTTCCCCCTAAACCACAAAGGAGCAGCTCGAAATATGTATAATTTCATTGCAGAGAGAGTGATCTCAAAACTCTCAGGGTGGAAGACCAAATTCCTCTCCTTTGCTGGAAGAACAGTGCTTATTAATTCTATCATGGCAACGATCCCAAACCATGTCATGCAAGGGATAGCACTCCCAAGCCATTTGTGTGATAAACTTTACAAAATTAACAGAGATTTCCTTTATGGCTCCTCTACAGAAAAGAGAAAGCTTCACCTTGTGGGTTGGAGCAAAATTATCAGGCCTAAGGATAAGAGAGGCCTCGGTATACAAGCAGCAAGAGCCAAAAACATTGTTCTGCTTGCAAAGCTCAATTGGAGACTATACCAAGATAAAGACTCAATGTGGGTAAAGGTTCTCTTGAGCAAATACTATTCTCAGCATCGTAGGAATTCTCTAGACCCCGATAAGCTTCCATGCTCCTTTAACTGGGCTGCAATTAAAGTGGGGTTTCCAATCTTCAAGCAAGGCATTTGCTGGAATGTGGGTAACAGGTCGAATCTGAATTTTTGGGAGAGTAATTGAGTGAAGGGCAATTCTTTTAGAGAGCTTATTGAAGGCCCTCTTACCCAACAGGAGGAATCTCAGACCATTGCTGAAGTCCATCAAAATGGATATTGGAACTGGGAAAAATTTTCTTTTGATCTCCCTACGATGGTTGTTGATAGGATCCAAGCCATACCCATCTAAGCCTTTGGTTAGAAGGAAGATACTTTGATGTGGAGGTTCTCCTCTGATGGGGAATTCAACATGGCTTCGGCCTATCACTTGGCTATTGCTGAGCAGCCTAAGCCACCCCCCTTCATGGTTGCTGGATTTGGGGTTTAGACACATTGCCAAAAATAAAACACTTTCTTTGGTTGTGCAACCATGGTAGCATACCAGTCAGACAAGTTATCAAGGAAAGGGGAATTAATTGCACTGTGAACTGCCCCTTGTGTCGTGTATAGGAAGAGTCTATCATACATGTCCTCAGAGATTGCCCAATTGCGAGGAAGTTTTGGCTGAGCATTGGGGTGCCTCAATCTCTATTTGATTTTCTCAACCTTGACCTGCTGGATTGGCTTAAGATGAATTGTTTGTGTAGCAACCATATTCAAGCCAACGGTATTCCCTAGTGTTCCCAATTTCCTTTTGTTGTTTGGTTGTTGTGGAAGCATAGAAATAGAGTTGTTTTTTAGAATTCGCCAATCAATTTGAAACTGCATCACTCGTGTATCCAGGTTGCTAGAGAGCACTTTTATTGTGTGAGAAAAGTTCAAAGAGCAAAGCGTAATATTGCTGTTTAAATGCGCTAGAACAGACCACCTCTTGGCTGGTTTAAACTAAATTCTGATGGTGCTTCACTTGGGAATCCTGGCAAGGCGGGTGGGGGAGGTCTTATACGTGATCACCAAGGGAAGTGGGTCAAAGGATACATGAGGCACATCGGGTTTACCTCCAGTGTTACAACTGAGTTTTGGGCGCTGAAGGATGGCTTGCTGCTAGCATCCTAGCTCGGCATCTCCCTACTCCTTGTTGAGATGGATGCCAAAATTGTGGTTGATATGATGCACTCTTCCAAACCCTCCATTAACTCTTTTTCCTCTCTTCTCAATGACTACAGGTACCTCATTCGTCAATTTCACCAAGTCGGGATCAGCCATGTTTTTTGGGAAGCGAATAGGTGCGCGGACTATCTCGCCAAAGGAGGCTGCACCCTTATAGGGAATTTTGTTGTTTTAGACTCTCCTATTTCGGAAGAACTATGTATTAACTTAGATTCTAATGCTTCTAGTTTGTATTCCTTAAGGCTTTCAGCCAGTACTTCGCCTTTTATGGCAAGTTAATTTTAATGCAATTCATCCCTTTTAACCAAAA
This sequence comes from Castanea sativa, assembly GCF_040712315.1. Taxonomy (NCBI): domain Eukaryota; kingdom Viridiplantae; phylum Streptophyta; class Magnoliopsida; order Fagales; family Fagaceae; genus Castanea; species Castanea sativa. The sequence goes on along the minus strand of NC_134020.1, from coordinate 47,439,109 downwards.
AAAAAAAAAAGAAGTAGAAAGCGACATAAACATAAGTTCATAGAGCTTGAAAAAAAAAAAAAACACAAGAAGGAAACTTGGAAAACGTAACTCAATGCATAGAGGGGCAAATTTGGTTTTTGTTAGAATCCATGTTTTCTCCTCTCATTTTTCTCTCCATTTTTGGGAAGAAAACTTTTTGGTAGGCCAGGGGAGTAAACACCCAGGCCCCACCACAAAATTTTCCACCCCCCCCCCCCAACCAAACGCCTTCCCAATTTCCTTTATCTCTACTTTTATCTCCTAAATTTTCCATCCTCCCTAAAATCCCTCCAAACAAAGACACCATAAGGTTGCGTCAATTAGGTGTTTCTACATTGAGAGATACAATACCCATTGATGTACATGTACTGTAATAGCTGTTAGGGCTCTAGAATCAAGTGTGTCAAATGCCAAATATTTAACATCTGGCACACCAAACACCAAAAAACCTCTCATATGAGGTGTTCCAAATGCCAAATAATTTGGAATGGGTGAACATTACTATTCCAAATTTGGAACAGTACAATCACAAATGCTATAATAAAAAATTCTTTTTTTATTTTTTTCGCTCTCCACTCTCTACCTTTCTTTCTTCTCTCTCTTTCTTCTTTCTTTTTTCTTCTCCAGACCAGTCTCTCTCTTCTTTGTCACTCTCTTTTTTCTTTCTTCTTTCTTTCTATCCTCTCACACATTTATATATGACATGGAGAGTAGAGAGAAGAGAGGTGGTGGATGGGTTTCCAAAGAGTAAACAAAATAGAGATGGTGGCTGGGTTTCGGTTTTAGAGTACAAAGGAGAGAGAGAGAGAGGCTTTTAGATAAATTAATAAATGAATTTTTTATTAGTTATCTATACTAATATGTAAAGGGTTTCCCCTGTTTGGACCGGATTTTTTTTTTTTTGTTCCAAAATACCCCTACACCCTTAGGTTTAAGTAGAGACAAAACTAAAGGACAGTCTAGTAAAAATACATGTCTAACTTGCACTAAAACATTGCCTTCAAAATAGGAACACTCTTCCACTAACCCACTTCTTCAAAGTAATTATACGTTCATTGTTTTTTTTTTAAATAGAAAAATAAGATAAACAACCCACTGTTGTTTTGTTCCTTAAAAAAAAACACCCCATGTTTATCCAAAAACAAAACTAAATATCAAAAAAAAAAACTAAACTAAATAGATAAAAACATTTTTTTTAAGTAGATATATCATTAATTCCCACTAAAATGTTGCCTACAAAACATGACCACTCTTCTGATTGATCTCAAAATAAAAATTATATATATATATATAATAAAAACAGATTTTAAAAATAAATAAATAAATAAAAAAGCCTCATCTCACACGCGAAGCGCATGTGATGAGGCTAGTATTATTTTAATGTGTTGTATCATTAAAATAGAACATCTGATGCAAAGTATATTATAAAATAGTGTGGCAAACTAGATAAAGTAAACTCGTGTGTTCAAATGGCATTTGGGATAATACAACTGATACTAGTGCTCTTCGCAAATATTAATATAGTTAGCATTGTACTAGGATTACTGTTTTTTCTTTGATATTCAATGAATCATATTGAGACAAACAAATTTAATTTTATGCAACACTTAAACAAATGAAATCATTTTGAGTTCAAGCCTAAGATAGACTTAGCATTGTATGAAAAGTGAGGAATGTCTTGATTTAATTGGATAAAAGTTTATGATTTAGCTGAGCGAATATTTTTTTGTATTGCTGATTTTTTTTTCCCCATTTAAATGGTAATATTGCTACAATAATGAGATCTCAAATTTTACATGCCTTTTTTTTTACCTCTTTTAGATAATAATATTATTACTTTGCTCTTTTTTCACTGTTTGGTAGACGGAAAATTGTGAGGGAAAAAAAAAAAAAAAAAAAGAAGAAGAAGAAGATGAACTACATTTGAAATTAAAGCCCAATTCATGATTTTAATCATTTTTATTTGGAATATGCAACATGCTTTTGCTTCTTTTTTCTGTTCAATCAACATCTGAAATTAAAAGCCCAACTCATGATTTGAAATTGCATGGGAACAGAGATAAAAACCAATCTAATGAAATTACAAAGGAAAATGCAATCGATTCCCTAGTCCCAACAGTCCCATCGAAATAGTGACCCATCAGTCAAAGTCATCATGGAGAAATAAAAGAGAGAATTATGAAGGACAAGAGAAAAGAGTTAGGATACTAAGAGCAACCACATCAGTCCAGTTAAAATCATCTAAAACGCAAAAAATTACCAATTTTACACATTTTGAGCACACATCAGTTGATGTAAAAACATGCAAAATTGTGCAAACCCAACCCAAGCTACAGTAACCGTGTATATTTACACGGTTACTGTAGCTCGTTTATAGATTATTTTATTAATTTCTGTTTGCTCATTTTTTTCTCTCTCTTCTCTGTGCTCAAAAACAGTTAACTGCTCATCTTCTTCTTTTTCCTCAGATACACACAAACACACCCGCACACAAACCCATCCACACAGACAAATCAACACAACACAGAGATACACTTGCTAAAAAAAAAAAAAAAAACAGAGATACACAAACAAGATCGGTGCTTGGATCAGAGCTCGGAGCTTGGATCGGAGCTCAGAGCTCGGAGCTTGGATCGGAGCTCAGAGCTTATGGAACGGAGCGGATCGGAGCTCGGAGCTTGGATCGGAGCTTAGAGGTTTGTGGAACGGAGCGGATCGGAGCTCGGAGCTTGGATCGGAGCGTGGAAGTTTTGGAATGGAGCAGATCGGAGCGTGGAGGTTGTGGAACGGAGTGGATCGGAGCTTGAAGGTTGTGGAACGGACGGATCGGAGCTTGAAGGTTGTGGAACTGTGCGGATCGGAGCTCGAAGCTTGGATCGAAGCGTGGAGGTTGTGGAACGGAGCTTGGATCGGAGCGTGGAGGTTGTGGGACGGAGCGGATCGGAGCTTGAACGTTGTGGAACGGACGGATCGGAGCTTGAAGGTTGTGGAACGGTGCCGATCGGAGCTCGGAGCTATGGAGTTTTTTAGGGGAGAGGGAGAGTTGTTTCGGAGGAAGAGTTTTTCAGGGAGAGGGAGAGGGAGAGTTGATTCAGAGAGTGTGGGTATAGAGAAAGAGAGCAAACACAAAAATGGGTAGAGAAGGAGAGAGAGAGAGAAATGAATCAGAAATGAAGAGAAGGAGAGAGAGAGAGAGAGAGAAATTAATTAGAAATGAAAGAATGGCGCGCATACAGGTGGTTGGGGGAGAAATAAAAAAAAAAAGTGAGGAAATTATTATTTAATTAATAGATGTTGTAGAATAGATGAACTGATGTGGGTTATTTGTAAAAATGAATGTGTAAAATTTTAAAATGAGGTTTTTTGTGTAAAATAGATGAAATTTTTACACGAGCTGATGTGGTTGCTCTAATAGGTAACTAACATTTGACTTGATATCTTCTTTTCCACACGTTTCTCAACAAAAAAAAATCTTTTTTTCCACACGTTTAAATATTTAATTAAGAAATGAGATGTGGATGATGTTTCGTCATATTATCTTCACTCTCGCAGAACATAGACAGCCCATGAACTAGAAATATAACAATACGCCAAAAGAAAGATAAACCCATTTCTCTGTTTTGTTTAAAATTTCCACAGAGAAGAGTCTGCGGAAAATTTGAAACAATTCCGCAATAGAAGTATTCACCTATTCCACCATAAATTGCGTTCCATTGTCAAAACGTTCCGTTTACCCCGTCTCCTACTTCACAAGTGACCTTGGCCCGGAAGTCATGTCTATGTCCCAGTAGTGCCCGCCACGTTATGATTTTTTCGAAGATGCCAAAATTTTGTTGACCTCTTTAAACGGGTTTCCACCTATTTTTCTCAAGACTCCTTTAAACTTTACAAAAGATTCTCCCATTGTAGTAGACCATAAAGCAAACCTTTTTTATTAATTATGAGACAAACGCGTAATGCTACTTTTTTTTTTTTATCCTTTGAAATTTATTATACAGTTTCATACTTTGAAATTTATTATATACAAGAATTGATCAGAGCGTGATGCGTTGGTAGGAATTTTTACCTGGCTTGAGTCGTGTGCTTTGAAAAAAATACTGTGTTATGACGTGAATAGCTTTAACACACTCAGGAATGCCAAACACCATAAATTTTGCGAGTTCAAGTGAGTCGGATCAATAATTACACGCATAAGACTCCTTTTTTTTCATTAAAAAAAAATTAAACCTGAGAATTAGAGAGCCAACACGTAATTCATAGTTGACGGTTCAAGCCAGCCGCAAAGATTTCCTTCACCAGGTACGGAACTGCCTTGGGGCTGCGGCCCCCCCCCCCCCCCCCCCCAACCTTTGAAAAAAAACTCATAGTATATATATTTACACCAAAAAAAAATTACTTTTAGCTTTAAAAGTTATATACTTGGCCCCCTCCTCCAAAAAATTGACAAGATGACTTATAAATCTCAAAAATAGATAATAAGAAAAATCTTTTTTTTTTTTAAAAAAAAAAACACATATCCAGATTATAAGAAAAATCTTTGGACAAATCATAAATCTGGTCTAAGCAAAAACAATAACAACAAATCAATTACAAATCCTAGCAAAACAAATCACAAAAACCCAATAACTTTTACCTAGTTCTTCCCTCTCATTTGAGAGCTCTATGCCTCTCTCAAATGACTCCACCTCATAGACATAGAAATAACTCTTATATTGTTGATCGCTCCATCCACACACCAGTTAATCTCCAAAAACTTGGATCAGTTGGTGTCTTTAACTCAACCAATGGAAAAAATTTATCTATTTTTTGAATGGTAGAAATTTTTTTATTTTAAATGTTTTATTAACTTTGAGACACACTTGGCATGCATGCATAAATGGTGATACATGTGTGAAACAACAACAATCTATTGTTTTGTGCTTTACATAAACTGCCACTAAAGCACGTGTGAGATTAGTCTATTGGTAATAAATTTTGTGACTTAACTAAATTAATGTAATGACGGGAAAAGCTTTATTATTTACTTAATTAAAGACTCAAAGTTACCATCCATTATCACATGATTGTTTAATAGTCTCTTTTAATTTTTTTTTTTAACTATTTTTTCAAACTTGCAATTTTTCAAAGGAAAAATTCTCAACCTTACCAAGACACCAATAATTGTTTTGCCCCTTTTTACGCTGAATATTAATGCATGATATTATTAACCATTATTTTAGCTGTTTTATTAATATAATGCTTGACATTATGAAGTTATTAGTTATATATATATATATATATATATATATAGCATTATGAAGTTATTAGTTATAGAATTATGTGAAAAGAGTAAATAATTTTTTAAAAAAATTTATAATGTCAATAGAATAAAGAATTGGTCTAATCTTAGTCAGACCTTGAAAATATTAGGACGTGCCAATTGACTTACAAAACTCTTGATTATAAATTGTCATTTGTGATTTTTTTTTTCAAAATAAAAAAATACAAATAATTTAAAAAAATTAATGCTAATAATGCATTGTTGTCAACCTCTAATATTTATATTTTAATTTTTTAAAATTTTTGAACAAAGAACTTCGATTCCCTAAATTTGAATCATGGTTTCATTCCTGATAAACTGCTTTTAATATTTTGTAGAATAATGGTGCTTTTATCACACATGAGCCTCCCACTCAGTCATAACTCCATGTCATTTGATTGTGAATAGCAAATTGTGACCAAATATTTTGTGGCTAGCTAGCCTCCCAAGTTTCCTAGCAAAAGACTTTTTCTTTGTTATTGACTTACTGCTACGTTGGGTTTAAACTTATAAGCCTTATTGCTCATGATACAGTACAATTCCGTTGACTTGCTTTTCTATGCTCGCTATGTACTTCTTGATCAGCTTTGCTATTTTCTTCTTTCTTCATCAAAGTAACATCTCCATCATTTTCATTAATAAAGAAATAAAATTACAATATTTGAATATTGAACCATGTGATTTTGATTTTCATGAATAGTACGCTACAATGTTTGAATATTTTACTCGCGATTTGGCCTAAGTCATGAATGACTTGTGAAATATAGTCGGTCAAAAACTCTTCAATTTCAGCATGTGCTTCTCGTGTGATCTGTTTTGCGGGTTGGCATTTGCGAGCTAGTCGCGAAATCCTCATTTTCACTGAATCTTCACCAAACTCTCACACACAACCCTTACATTAAATTCCACAAAAATATGTGAAAATTATTGAACATAATTTCAATCAAATTTGACACAAAATTAAAGCCAACAAAAAACATAGTTGTAAATCACAATTTACAAAACTCTTGATTATAAATTGTCATTTTTTATATTTTTTTTCAAAATAAAAAATACAAATAATTAAAAAAAAATAATGCTAATAATACGTTGTTGTCAACCTAGGATTGATATTTCAGTTTTTTAAAATCTTTAAACAAAGAAGTTCGACCCCAGTTTGAATTCTGCTTCCGTCCCGGTCCTTGACCAATTGTTTGAGCGTTTATTAGAGATTTTGGAAGAGTCAAATCTCTTTATGTTGTGGGTCAATGGGGAAGATGAGTAGGAAACTCCCCAGAAGGCACAGACCGTGCTTCCCATGGCTACCCCACCTTGCTCTAAATTCAGTCTGGTTTTTCACAAGTCTTCTGTATCCAACTTCCAAGTCAACTGGCGTGTTGATCAGAGAAACTACATGTTATATAGTGAAGAAACAAGAAAATTAGCCATACAAATACGTTGTTTTAGTTTTAGAATAATAGATTCTTGTTTTTTTCCTGTGAATCGAGAATTTTGGAATGGCTTCTGTCTCTCTGTTTGTTTTTTTTGTTCTCTCACACCTCGTGCTGCTTCACACAGCTGGAGAAGGAGAGCGAGAACACCCATCTTGTGTGCCCTTTAAATGTGGAAAATTCGGTAACTTTCGCTTCCCATTCACCGAAATCACACCCCCACCGAGCACACCCCCATTTTGTGGTTTAATGCTCGAAAAGTGTGACGAAAAATCTCCGATGATCCACTTGCCACTGTACCTCCCGTGGGCGTGGAGTGTTGAGAAAATATGAAGTTTTAGACTTCTCTTATACTGACACCACACCACACATCCGTGTCAAGGACCCTTTTTTGGATGGCTTGAAATCCAATATATGCAATTACATAAACAATTTTTCTTTACCCACCTCTTCATCGATCTCTTTTAAACTCACCACATCCAATCGGACCCTATTCAAATGCAATCGCGATCTTCATATTTCTCCCCCAAGAAATTTTAACAATATGAGCTGCGGAGACTATAATATCTACTATAGTCCTTCAAACGAGGCTTCTTGGAGCTTTCCTCCTGGATGTACAACTATTCAGCTGCCAGTAAACGAGATTTCACATGAAGATAAACTGAATTTAATTGCTGAGTTCGACCTTGACTTGCATGTATCTGATGATTGTAGCCGCTGTCATGGTAAAGAAGGTATAGACATTAGAATAACACAAAAATGTTTTGATGCGCACACACATGTACATTCATGAACATGGATATAAACTCCTTTATTTTTTTCCCTAAGCTGAAGTTGATCCTAATAAATACATGTGTTGCTACTATTTCTGTTCCATGCCATAATCCACTCTGCAGCAATAGCTTAAGTTAGCTGATTTGGAGTAGTTTCAAATTTAGGTTATGAGAGAGATAGGAATAATTAACTTAGTTTCAGTGAAACGTATGATTGGGTATGTCTGAGCTGGTTTTGAAAGTGCTTTGCATAACACTGTTAAGATCTCAAAGGGTGCCAATTTGATTTGCTGTGTTCACTTCTTTCTTCATTGTGGAAACTAACAACATTTTTGTATCTATTTGCTGTTGCAGAGAATAAAAACAACAAAGTGGTGATACCATTAGGTAAGATGCATCTTCAATCATATTTCTTGTTGAAATTGATATAGACACGTGCCTGCTCCAATTGTATCATTTCATGCGCGCAAAAATAATTTCTCCTATTTTTGCTGTAAGTCTTGTTACTAGGTCCATTTTCTCCACTACTATAATCCTAGAAGATGGCCTCGTGCCTTAAATACAATGATGGTTAATAAGTATGTTGTCAATATATAAATTTCTCATAAGTTCCTTTGTGACATTCATTAGAAAAATTTTATATCTCATGAATTCCTCCATTATTGCTGCCTCTCAGTCAGAACTTAACTCCTTCCTTTCTCTGCTTTAGCTGTTGGATGTGCAGTCTTCTTCATGATTGCCTTGTTCTCTATTATCTGGCACCTTTACAAGAAAAAACATCCTTCTTCAAAATTGCTAGCAAGGAATGCATATTCTGATCCATCCTCAAGATCAGAAGTGGAGGGGTGGAGTGTCTACTTTGGAGTCCCTGTTTTCTCCTACAATGAACTTGAAAAGGCCACCAATAATTTTCATGTTGAAAAAGAACTTGGGAATGGAGGATTCGGAACTGTTTATCATGGTAAGGTGATCAACTCATTGAATCAATTTCCAGATCACTTAAAACTACGGTATAAACTTTCTTAACGAAAGGGTAAAGAAAAATATGTGAAAATAAAAAGAAAGACTTTGACATGCTATTTTTCTCAACTAGGCAAACTCCATGATGGGAGGGAAGTTGCAGTCAAGCGCTTATATGGGCACAACTATAGACGTGTAGAGCAGTTCATCAATGAAGTTGAAATCCTAACACGATTGCGCCACAAGAATCTTGTCTCCCTTTACGGCTGCACTTCACGCTGCAGCCGTGAACTTCTTCTTGTGTATGAATACATTCCCAATGGCACCGTTGCTGATCATATTCATGGCCATCAAGCTAAACCAGGTTCACTCACATGGCCAACTCGTATGAGCATTGCTATTGAAACTGCTTGTGCATTGGTTTACCTCCATGCTTCTGACATCATACATCGCGACGTAAAGACTAACAACATCCTTCTTGATGACAATTTCTGCGTCAAAGTTGCTGATTTTGGGATTTCCCGGCTGTTCCCTAATGATGTTAGCCATGTCTCAACAGCTCCTCAAGGGACACCAGGCTACGTTGACCCGGAATATCGCCAATGCTACCAGCTTACTAGTAAGAGTGATGTCTACAGCTTTGGGGTTGTCCTCTTGGAGCTCATATCATCACTGCCAGCCGTTGATGTATTTAGGCATAAGCATGAAATTAATTTGGCTAAATTAGCTGTAAACAAGATTGAAAAGTGTGCATTCCATGAGTTGATCGACCCACATCTTGGATTTGAGTCAGATGAGGGAGTTAGAACAATGACCATTTTGGTAGCAAAGTTAGCTTTTCAATGTCTACAACAGGACAAGGAAATGAGGCCTTCCATGGATGAGATATTGGAGGCTTTAAAGAAGATTCAAAGTGGTAAGGATGCGCATGAGGATCAAGAGATGGCATATGATGATGCTGGCATCCTTAATGTACAGCAACCAGCTTCACCCGATCATGATGAGGTTCATGTGTTAAGGAATAAGCGGCTGCCACTTTTACCTAAGGATGTAACCAATTTTTGGACTAGTAGGTCTACTACACCCAATGTCAGGAGTACTTTTTAGGTACTCCCGTAGCACAGTAAATGGTACACTCTTCTCTCACACTTATGGTAAACTCATTAAATTTATGGTGAAATCCATTATAAATGTGAGAGAAGAGAACATCATTTCATTTTATAACTAGAGTATCTAAGTATTTTCCCTAATATCAATGGTTGAAATTTCATTTTTTTTTCATCCACTTGTTTGATTGTTCTTGTTCATAGCGGCATATAATTGGTATGTAGAAGTGAGGGATGCACATTTACCAAAATACCTAAAAAAATTTTATTCTTTATGTGATTCTGTGTTCTATTTTTTGAATAAAAATCCTACTTTGAGTGTCACCCATCGAAACACTTTTTTTTTTTCCAGGGGATGTACATTTGCCGAAGCAACTCTTTTATTTTTTTAATTTATAGGTACAATAAAAATTCAACTTATGACATCCATTAATAATTATTGTTCTTTATCATCAAATCAAAACACTAATTAGTTTTTTTATATAAGTAGAATTTGAACCACAAATCTCCTATTCGACTCCAAGAGACTTTATTTGTGTGCATCCAAAATAACAGTGAGAAAATTACAAATAGTAGCCGCGCATGCTATCGGTAGAGATTTGCATTTTGTTTCTCAAATAAATTATATATTTAATAAGTTTATGAACAAAACTGTGTTGCATGGACTTCAACTAGTTATAACTAAAACTAAATTTTAGGGAAACAAATGGGAAAAAGTAATAAGATTCAAGATTTTCCTTTTTTTTTCTTTTTTTATAGTCAAAAAATAATGATTTGTTTTGTTGTTGCTTTTTTTTAATATAAATTTTATAGTTGATTTGAGTGTATGGTAAAAATAAAGAAATATATTGTTCGGGCCAGTGTGAATTTCCCCTTGCTTGATGGCCATGAACTTCTTGTGTATGAATACATTCCCAATGGCACCGTACAACAAGGCCAGTATAAGAAAATAGAATTAACTAACTTAATCAATAGTTGAGGTCAGTGTTTTCATTTTTAACAAGAAGACTGGACCAGATAGTTTAAACTTCTAGAACCATCAAATAACAAACTACCTTTGAAACAGTGAATTTTGGCACCTAACTCATTCATCAGTCATCATCCTGTTCTTATAAGGGAGGAGGTGCATTCGAGCTCAAACTCGATGGAAAAAAAATTTATTACAAAACTAATCAAATAACATTGAGCATCAGCATCTTTGTTTAAACGCTTAGATACTTTTTTTTTTTTTTTTGTAAAGAATTGATTGGCATGCTGTTGCCTGGGGTGCAAGACAAATCAAATGCTGCTCTCGCATGACATAATGACATGAGAAATCAAAGTATATTTCTTAAACCTAATGAGGTAAAACAACAAGCTAGAAGCAGATGCAGTAAAGGACAATCATCAGGAAAGTTAAATACAAATTATAAATTCACTCTCCTTCCAGCACAAAAAATATACATTGCAAAGTGCAAAATATTTTTTTAACTCTATTAATCCAAGTATTTACAGACTCGAAGATTTAAGAAGTCTTGCAGAGAATATCATTCTGGTTCACTCTCACCAAATAAACCCCAATAAGGCACACTCAGTGCTAAGAATACAACTAGCCCCATCAAAGTACCAGTCAGGCAAATCCATGACCAAATATCGTAACATTTGATTGTGTTAAGAAGGAAAAAGAAGAAAATTCTTCACGTTGAGGTGATCAGGTAATCTAACTTCATATGATTTTACAGCAACCTTTCCACCTCATAATCTTTGCACATTGAATTGGCATGAATCAACTTTAACTGACCAAATGATTTATGGTAAGCCTTAAAAATAAATAAAAAATAAAAAATAAAAAAAGTTCCTTACTGCTGTCTGAGAATAAAAGCGAAGAAGTCACCAGTAAGTAGGCAATGCAACACCAAACTGCAACTCTAGGTAACAACCTATGCTGTACCTCTACAGATATTAAAAGATTGATGTAAAAATGAGACCTTGACCCATATTTTACGAATGCACAACAGTCTAATACTGATTGAAAACCTTAAATTCTACAAAAAGCAAATAGACATAACTCAATTAAGCAACATCTTTGACTCTTGTGCTTGCATCATTCGGTCGTATCTAATTTCACCTCTACACCTCCTCAGTTGAAAAATAGTAAAAACATCACTTTTTACTTCATACTTATAAAGTTTGAACTAAGCTACCTAACTAAAATGCCTCTCCCTGCTCAAAAATCTAGAACCTTTAAACATCTAAAAACCAACAGCTCTCATAACAGCCGATTGATTCTAAAGGCATTGCAGTGCATATTGTTCTTCTGTTCATGACTCTCAACATGAAAAAATCAGACAACCTTTAAATAAACAAATAAAGTACATACAAAATCAAAAGGCTAACATTCAGGCAAAAACAAACCTTGATCCTATGAGTCCGAAACCAGCCTTGCCACCTTCCTCGGAAACGAGCCATCGAAATCTGTAGCATCCACCACCATCAACACCACTGGCCGCGTCCCTCCCGTCAAAGCCTGCCGCCTCCCAACCGTGGGTTCAAAATCGAAATCCAGCAGATCCTGATATCCACAATGAAGTATTTGTGGTGAATATAATATTTCTCCGTATTAAAAGAATTAATTAAAATCCTATTTTTATATTGTTATATTTGACGTGGAACTTATCATAAGTCTACGCAACATTTATAACAAATTAAAATTGAAAATTGACCAACTAAGTTTTTGTAGATTTCATTTTGCTCTAATTTTATTTTTGTTCATTTCAGTTCTCTAACTTTCAAGTTTATTCAATTAAGACTTTTTCATCAACTTTTGTTATATGTTGTGGTTTAATTTTCAATTTTTTTAAATTTAAAAAAATTCAATTAATGATTGAAAAATATTTTCCAGATTTTTTTTTCAAAAATTTTAACAAAAATTAACAGAAATGCCTTAATTAAATAAATTTGAAATTTAGAAAACTAAAATGAATGAAAGTATAGTTAGAGAACTGAAATGAAATCTGAAGAAAGTTAGAGGGTCATTTTTCTGTTTTAGTCTTTATAATACAAAATTCGCACAATTTGGAATATTACAATAATAATGTACACATAATTAAGGATGAATTTTCTTGACAGTTTTTTTTGGATAAAGTACTTTGAGTCCCAAAAAAAAATAATAATAATAATAATAAATGACAGCTGTCAAAACCACACTACCACGTACACCAAAAAAAAAAAAAAGTATTTCATCTCCAATGCATAGTTGTCAGTATCGTACGATACACGATACGTATCGTATCGTGTGTAAAAAGTTCTGTATCGTATCAACATATCGTAAGTGCTCATGAATCATACGATACATGGACAAATGCTTTAAAATGAGATTTTTCGTTAAAATTTGTACTTTTATTTGAATCTAACAAGTTGTTAGCCTGTTCATCAAAAAAAACAAACAAGATGTTAGACTTGTTCACACAAAATTATTAGTTTACTTAGTTTACCCTACTAAAATAACATATTCATAAGTTTTTTTTCCTCTCTCTCCTACAATTAGACTACACAGAACTCGCTTACCCTTCACTTTAATATTTACAAATTTATTTCATATATTATGAATAAAATATTATTTGACAATATAAATTTTTTATTTTTATCATTATTGTTATAAGTCCAAGATAATAGGGGTCCGTTTGGTACATGTGTTTAAACACATGTTTTCAATTTTTAAACAATATTACACGTATTTTCACACATTCTTTTACCCACACGTATTTTCACACATTCTTTTACCCACACGTAATTCCAAAAAATACAAACAACATTATCAAACGGCCCTTAGAATGCCAAAAAAAATTTATAAAAAAATTATTAAAATGAAAAGAACAAGAAGAGATAGTAAATGTCAATGACGAATGACAATGAAGAAAAATTTTATTGAAGAAATAAGTTTGCAAAATTATAAACATGATGATAGCATTAACTTAGATGGGGTTGATTAGGCAATTGATGAATATGATGAAAATAAATTATTATTTTTGGGTCATTTGTAATATATTATCACTTTTGAATTTAAGTAATTTGAATGTGTATGTTATAAACACATGATAGTTTGATTTATTTAGTAAGCTTGTTAAATATTATTACATAAGTGGTGAATAAATTGGTCATTGGTTGAATACATTCAAAATTTATAATGAATATACCCTTTATATATGTATATTTATAATTTTTTATAAATTTTATTAACTGTTTGTGTATCTTACGATATACGATACGATATGATATACAATATGAAAAAATTAAAAATCGATTTACGATACGATTCACGTTTCACGTTTTGACAACTATGCTCCAGTGCACTAACAATTTTTATAGCAATGCTCATACGAGTTGGCCATGTGAGTGAACCTGGTGTAGCTTGATGGCCATGAATATGATCAGCAATGGTGCCATTAGGAATGTATTCATACTCAAGAAGAAGTTCACTGTTGTTGATCCCAATCATGACATCAATGTGAATTTCCCCTTGTTTCAGCCACCAGTTGGGGAGAAACGAGTTGAAGAGCTTGGGAAATGGGTGAGAAAGGAATTCCATATCTATGGATGTTGCTGCTTCAGGTCTGGGTTGGTTTGCTGTAGGACTTAAAGGAGAGGCAGTCTTAGGTGTTTGGACCTATAAAGGAGTTGATGTTGTGCTTCGCAATTCTTTAATACCTTATAGATCACATACTTTTGAAGTTACAGGGTTTGCAATCTTAAAAATCATCTCCGAGGCTGATCAAGCTTTGAATAAGCGGCGCCAAAATGAAAAGAAGAGGAAACAGAGTGATCCAAAAGTATCCGTACCAGCTAAATCACCAATATTAACACTTAATAGTTGGTGCAAACTCAAATTCTTGTTGAGTCGGGCAATATCATTAAAAGAAAAAAATTATGTGAAATTAACTCAAAGAGTGTGTTAACAAGTATGGATGAGGAAGCATAGTGACAAGTATGAACCTCGCTTGTGAGAGGAAGTAAAAAGCTAGCAACATTGTCAGGCCACAGATGGAATGGTTGACACTCATTGAGAAGAAGTGTGCAGGGATTTATATCTGGCCATCTTTTATTTTCGAATAACATTGCGTGGAATACCTAAGTCTTAATGAGAATATTGTTCTTCTACTGGAGTCAAAGCCAAAAAAAAAACACAAGATTCTATGGGCAGGATTCTTCTCTAGACAAAAGGCTTTCTTTTCTTTCTTAAAAGCATAAGATCCAGCTTAAATTTATTGGAGAAGGACAAAAAGCTCTGCCCAAGTCATATTCTACCCAAAAGTCTAATACTGCCCTAGGCCATGGAAATTACTGTTAGCTTACAGTTGCTTGTATTTTGTTGAGAAATTTAGACCTCGATTGATAGAATTAATAAGTTTTAAATACAAGTTGTTAATTAGATTGATTATGAATAAACCTTGTTAAAACAAACTAACATCAATATGTCAATATCATGCATAGGGGAAAAATAAATAAGACAAGATATGATAACCCAAGAAAACCAATGAAACAAACTAGTTTCACAGTAAAAAACCTGGGAGGAAACCTTCCCGAAAAGAAATTCACTATAGTAAAGAGAAGTTTCAGATCTAGTACAAAACATTTATCCTTGGACTCTACAATCCCCGTAGATGAACTCACAATAGAAACCTTCAACTGCTTCAGAACCTCTAAACTCTTCAATATATTGGTGCACAAATCTCAGTACGTGACTAACCAATGATGCACGGCTTTCAGTATGTGACTAACCCACCAAATTGAAGAAGATTGTTGGCTGCAAAGTTCTTCACTTCATTAACAATGAAGATCAAGAAGCACTTGGTTACAAAACCCTAAGGCGCAAAGACTCAGTAGCTTCTTTTAGAGAGAATAAGCACTCAGTCACTATTTGCATATGTTCTCCTTGTATTCTCTTATGTGAAGACCTTTAAAATAAGTCTTATATATGTCTAGAGTTGTGAGAAAAGAAACCCTACATATATACATGTCAGCATGGGCCGAAAATCAAATCTAGAAAATTCTGATTTCGTAGATCTCGATAAATACAGTTGTCAAGCTATCTGTTGAGATTCATTAATCCTCGATAGATATTATTTGTCGGCAACTGTTGAGAATCTGTCCAGCTTTAATGAACAGCTTTTCTTCACTTCTTTCTTGGTCCAATTTTCATGGCTTTAATACTTGGTTTGAACAACATGTTTCTTGAAATACTGAACACATCCTAGATCTACCCAATTACAAGTAAAGTGCGTTTTGTCAAAGAATTAGCCAATTACATAAGATATGTCCTTAACAATTTCCCCCTTTGGCAATCTGTGACAAAACCACAGTAAATAAATGAACATATGAAAGAAGTCATAAATTACTCAACTCATACTCACTTTTTGAATACAATAAAATCTATCCTAACACAAATGCTTGAAAAAATTTGCAAGAAGAGAGTTCATGATATGGAAGACTTTGACAATCTGTATTTCTGAAATACTTTAAACAAACTCATCATGGCATCTTAGTGTGAAACAAAAATAAAAAATTGTATACAATAAGAAACACGTGTATAAAGAGAGAAGAAACAACACACGTAGAGATAGGTGAAGAAGACATACATCATATATATATATATCAAAGATAAGCACAGTAGATGTAAACGTGGTCACAAGATTGGTGTACAAGGAGAAGAAGCAAAAAAAAGCTCCTACAACAATAAGGAGGTAAACACTCCCCCTAAGAAGATGAAACACAACTCTCCCTTAAAGAGACTTGTATTTCTCCTCCTAACATGTAGAATTTTTAAAAGAAACCACATTTTCTCCCTCTTTTTGTCATGATTGACAAAAGGTACAAAAAGCTATAAAGCCTCACCCGAGAAACATAAAGATTATCAAAGATGATTAAGGAGGCAAAAGAAATCCATATAAATGCATGAATGTAATAAAACAAGATGCTATGGATGACAAGATAATAGAAAGATGCAAAACATGTGAAAAATAATGCATGCAAGAAGATCTTGACAGATCGAGAAGCTGTCAAGCAGCTATCTAGCAGAATCCAACCTCGATGGATCAAGAAGCTATTGAGAATCGATCGGCCAAACAGAAAGTTTCTCGATGGATCGAGAAATCTGTCGAGAAGCTATCGAAACAAATTCTCAAAAGCTTCGATGGATTGAGATTGCGTTAACTTCTGTCGATAAAGAAAGATCAAAGAGCTCGATAGATAGCTTAGCTATTGAGAGGTATCAAGAAACTGTTGAGATGTGCAAAAACAGTTTTTAAAGAAAAGAAAATCACAGACATAAATGCAATCAAACATACTACTCAACCAAAGATCCAAACAACATTTTAAGCTCTCAAAAACATCTTTTAACCAAAAAAAAATGACAAACATTAAGATCCAAAACACACACACACACACACTAAACAAGTCTAGCCAATTTTATATTTCAAAAATAAGTCAAGACAGTTTAGTGAGCATACATTATCACATGTATTCCTTGTGATGGTCAAATCACATTGTACTTACACATGTATCAAAAGTAACAAAGAATATTGCATGTTGTATGTGAAAAATATCACAAGATTGCATAAGTGTCTACATGTTATAACGATTTGAGATATGAGAAAATCACTTTAACTCACTCACAATCATAACTGCTTGATGGGGATAATCACCTTTGAGGTAAATCCTATAACTCCCACATCTTCTAGAAGACACGCTTGCAATCATATTTAAAAGCATTTTGATTCTTTTTGCTTTCAAATTTCTTTGCATATTTTTCTTTTTAAGCATATCATGCATAGGCATAAAAAAAAAAAAAAATACCCAATGATGTTAAGTTTTTTGACATTGTACTTTTGCTATGCCAAAACATACAGATGTCATTGACATTGCACTTTTGTTATGCCAAAACATATAGATGTTTTATCATAATTGGCAAGTAACAGTGGTGAGATGGTTATTTATGCATTTCTCTTAGGATTTTCTAATCCTTCCCGTCAAAAAGAGTTATACAAGTGTTAAGTACAAGAGATTACTTAATCTTACTCATCATAAATACAAGCCACAAAACTCACTTGCTTAGTTGTGCATAAAGATGCTCATCTAAGTTACAAAAGATACGAAGTTTAGAAAATTTTGTTTCAATGGAAATCCAAGTTACACAAGTACCAATGTACACAAAATACGCTATTTTTGTTTTTTTTTTTTCTCTTTTTATTTTGAAAAAAAAACAAAATAAAGACTAAACAACCAAACAAAAACAGACAAACAACATGAAGGCATGAAAGATAGATGCATGAAAGCATGATTCCGAGATCAGATAAGAAATCAAGCAAGGAGAGTCATACTTTAGATAGAAAGGATTAAAGTAGAGGACAACAGAAAAGACAATTAAGTCTTAAGCTCTTTTCTCACCTACATAGTACGAGTCTTTAGCCGTAAAGATGAAAATGCACGTGTCCTAGTATGTCTACTAAAGGACATAGAAGGATTAGAATTCTCCTGAAATTGAGTTGAAAAGCTCAAGACTTTTAATAGTTCTCCAAATAAAGGTGTAGGTCCTTAAGAGGAAACCTGTGACCATTTGGACACTTGCTTTCAAGGAAACAACTTAAAGCAATTAGGAAGAATGTGTCCAGAAAGACCACAATGATGACGAATATGAAGTCTAACAAAGGATTTAGAATTAGCCAAATCAGTTTTGGATTTCATACCTTAATCACCTTTCTCAGATTGGGGCACAAAGACAGTTCTTGATCCAGAAGCCGTGAAAGAGAAGGGGCCGGAGGAAACAGCATATCCTAAGCCAGTCTTATCAGAACTAGGCTTTTAAGCACTCAATACCTTATCAATCTTTGCACTAGACATCCTTTCTATTTGAATTCTAGCATGACTAAGCTCAACCTCAAGATTCTTGACTTTCTCTTCTAATGAGGTGTGCTCCACAACAAGAGTCTCAACTAACGTTATAGTCTCATCTAGTTTGACTAACAAATCAGTTTTTTTAATTTATCTCATTAAGCTCTTTTTGACAATAATGAGAAGTCTTTTCAGATTTTATAAATTTAGTGCATAGCTTATCATAGGCTTCTTTAAAGGTCATCTTCTTAGGTACTTCATCAGAAGAAGAATCCTCGCTATCAACACTCTCCACAATCACCTTATCGGTTGTGGCAGCAAAAGTTATAAAGTGACCACATTCATCCATATGCTCATCGGAAGAGTCATCCTCAGTATCACTCCAGGTAGCAACCAACCCTTTATCTTTTGAATTCTTGGTCTTTTCCTTCATAAGATAGTTTGAGCACTCTATCCTCATATGACCAAAACCTTTGCACTCATGGCACTGGATAAGGGGTTTCTCATCCTTACCCCTCCTAAAGGATTTAGATTTCCTAAGAGATTTGTCCTTATCCTTTTTTCTAAATTGAAGAAGTTTGATAATCTCATCAGCTATGAAGGTTAAGTCCTCATCCTCATCCTCATCTTCATTTTCATCTTCAAAGTCATCACTCTCTTCCTCAATACCCTTAAGAGTTAAGTTTCTACTCTTTCCACCTTTTTCCATTAAACCTAATCTCATTTCATAGGTTTGAAGGCTCCCTACAAGCTTAGTCAAAGAAATTTGATCAATGTCCTTCACCTCTTCAATGGTAGTGATCTTAGCATGGAATCTTCCAGGTAAAGACTTAAGGATTTTTCTAACAATTTTGGATTCCACTATAGATTCTCCAAGGTTGAAAGCAGAATTCACAATATCCTTGAGTTTAGCATAGAACTCATCAAAGGTTTCATCCTTCTCCATCCTTATTTCTTCAAAACTACTAGTGAGTCTTTGAAACTTCACAGTCTTTACTGCCTTGATACCTTCATAGGTGGTCTCAAGAATGGTCCAAGCTTCCTTGGTAACTTTCATAGATGATATTTTCTTAAATTCCTCATTGGTCACCCCACAAAACAAAGTATTCAAGGCCCTACTATTGAAATTTGTCGCTATAATTGTTGCTTCATCCCAATCCACCAACGCTTCCTTTAGCTTAATCCAGCCAACTTCAACAGCTTGCCATACTTTTTCAACTAGAGCCTACAAAAAAACTTTCATACGAACTTTCCAGTACGCATAATTAGTGCCATCAAATAGAGAAAGAATCAAAAGATATTGTCCACGATCCATGACAACAGGGGTCAAGGATCACACTTAGGAAATTAATCCAATCAAAGTGTACCTGCTCTGATACCACTTGTTGGAAAATTTAGATCCCGGTTGATAGAATTAACAAGTTTTAAACCTAAGTTGTTAATTAGATTGATTATGAATAAACCTTGTTAAAACAAACTAATATCAATATGTCAATATCATGCACAGCGGAAAAATAAATAAGACAAGATATGATAACGTAGGAAAACTAATGAAACAAACTAGTTTCACAATATAAAAAAACTTTGAGGGAAACCTTCCCGAAAAGCAATTCACTATAGTAAAGAGAAATTTCAGATCTAGTACAAAACATTTGTCCCTAAACTCTACAATCCTTGTAAATGAATTCACAATAGAAACTTTCTACCGCTTCAAAACCTCTAAACTCTTCAATATATAAACGCCACCCTTTTGATGCACAAATCCCAGTACGTGATTAACTAATGATGCACGGCTCTCAGTATATGACTAACTCACCAACTTGAAGAAGATTGTTGGTTGCAAAATTCTTCACTTCATTAACAATGAAGATCAAGAAACACTTTGTTACAAAACACTAATACACAAAGACGCAGTAGTTTCTTTCAGAGAGAATAAGCACTTGATCACTTTTTGCATATGTTCTCCTTGTATTCTCTTATGTGAAGGCCTTTAAAATAAGCGTTATATATGTCTAGGGTTGTGAGAAAATAAACCCAACACATATATGTCAGCATGGGCCGAAAATCAGATCTGAAAATTCTAATTTCGTAGATCTCAATAGATACAGCTGTCGAGACCTCGATAGATATATCTGTCGAGATTCATTAATCCTCGATAGATATTATCTATCGGTAGCTGTCAAGAATCTGTCCAACTTTAATGAACAGCTTTTTTCACTTGTTTCTTGGTCCAATCTTCATGGCTTTAATACTTGGCTTGAACAACATGTTTCTTAAAGTACTAAACCCATCCTAGATCTACCCAATTACAAGTAAAATACATTTTGTCAAAGGATTAGTCAATTACATAAAATATGTCCTTAACATGCTTTGAAGATGATCACTGAAAAGCTCTTAACAATGTGTGTGAGTGTCAAAGCCATTGTAACAAAGTTTTGTTTGTTGTCATAATAATTTTACCACCTTGTTTCTCCTTGCAAGATTTAATTATGATAAATTGATGATTCAGGTTTTATTGAATGCTGAAGCAGTGAAGTACGGATGGGGGGCATTCCCTAAAAAGTCACTCTTACACATTTGTATTACACACATTTGGAAATGATAAGTTTTTAAACCCTTGTATCAAAAATTAATATTTAACCATATGAACTTTGTGAATGGCTCAATTTGATGTGGTCATTAGGCCAAGGGTTCCATTTTCTGCAGTTGATCCTTTCACTCGGACATAGCCTTGAGTCTCTTGACCTCAAATGATAAGTAATTAGTTAATTAATAAATGGGAGGGAGGGAGGGAGTAAGCTCATGTCATCTTTATAAATTGCTTTTGTGCAACCCCAAAATTGTACAAAGTGTTTTTTGATTTCTTTTCTTTTGGAAAAATAAAGGGGTTTATGCCATCATAGGTTTCATAGAAATTACATAGTGTACTTTGGAAAGGAAAACAAAACAAATCATTGTATGGCCCATTATTTGTATTTAGGGTTATCCATGGGTCAGGTTTGTGCCCAATTTCAAAACTATCTCGACAACTTCGAGTGGCAGAGTAGCTGGCCATCACCAACCGTTGAAAACCACTGGTCGAATCGGTTTCAATTCGGGTGAACGGTGATTGGTTTCAGTCGAAACCCATGGAGAGCAGCAATCTTAAATGACAACGTAGATTTGGCTAGTTGATGGGAAATTGTGGCAAAAGAAAGGGAGAGAATTACATTTGAACTTAATGCCACTCATGTTTTTAATCATTTTTATTTGGAATATGCAACATGCTTTTGCTTCTTTTTTCTGTTCAATCAACATTTGAAATTAAAAGCCCAACTCATGATTTGAAATTGCATAAGAACAAAAATAAAACCAATCTATTGAAATTACAAAAGAAAATGCAATCGATTCCCTAGCCCCAACAGTTGTTGGGTGCATCATGGCACTGTGGGTCCAGCCCACACTGATAAAACACCTTATTAAAGAGTTGGTTGGACAAGCGACAAAAGTCAACCTATTTTCTTTTTGCAATGACTTAAGCGTGTCGGACACACTGAGGAGAAAAAGAAGAAAAGAAAGGGGTTGATGCATTAAGGTTATTCGGCCCAAGGGAGAGCTGAAGAAAAAAAAAAAAGGCAAAAGCAAAGTCAAAGCAAGTGAGTTGTATTTATTGTGATTTGATGTCAAGAGTGTAAAAGGAAGAAAAGAAGGAAAAGATAAAGAAATAAAAAGAAGTCATTCGGCCAGTGAGCGAGAAGAGTGAAGTGAAGTCTCAGACAAAGTGAGGACTAAGTCCAGTCTTGAAGAACCGCGTGAGTGAAAGCAAGCAAAAGAGAAGAGAAAAATAAAGAGAGTAAAAGAAAATTGTGAGAAATATATCATGAGAAAGAAAATATTGAGTAAAAAGAAAAAGAGAGTTTTTTTGTTTTTTTGTATGTCTAAATATTGTAATTTCTATTTAATATAGTAAAATTATTCTGGATAAACACGTATTTTTTTCTTCAAGGAGAAATTTTTTTTACATAAATCTACGTTCTTACGTAGTTATACTAAGTATAACTGTGGCTGCTTAAATTTATTCATAATTATATAAAAATTTTCCAAACATCAGTCCCATCGAAATAGTGGCCAATCAGTCAAAGCCATCATGGATAAATAAAAGAGAGAATTATGAAGGACAAGACTTGGTAAAGTAACGTTTGACATTTTTTTTTTTTTGGCTGAATAAGTAACATTTGACTTCATATCTTCTTTTCCACACGTTTAAATATTTAATTAAGAAATGAGATGTGGATGATGTTTCGTCATATTATCTTCACTCTCGCTGAACAGAGAGAGCCCATGAACTAGAAATATAACCATACGCCAAAACAAAGATAAACCCATTTCTCTGTTTTGTTTAAAATATCCACAGAGACAAGAGTCTACGGAAAATTTGAAACAATTCTGAAATAGAAGTATTCACCTATTGCACCGTAAAATTCGTTCCATTGTCAAAAGTCAAAACGTTCCCTTTACCCCGTCTCCTACTTCACAAGTGATCAGTGCCCACCACGTTATGATATTTTTCGAAGATGCCAAAATTCTTTTGACCTCTTTTAAACGGGTTTCCACCTATTTTTCTCAACACTCCTGTAAACTTTATAAAAAATTGTCTCATTGTAGTAGACTATAAAGCAAACCTTTTTGTTTAATTATGAGACAGACGCGTAACGCTAATTTTTTTTTTCCACCTATTTTTCTCAACACTCCTGTAAACTTTATAAAAGATTGTCTCATTGTAGTAGACTATAAAGCAAACCTTTTTGTTTAATTATGAGACAGACGCGTAAACCTTTTTTTTTTTTTTTATCCTTTGGAATTTATTATACAAGAGAATTGCCCTTAAGTGTGGTGAGTTGGTAGGAATTTCGAATTTGGTCACACCTGCACATAGGAGATGCCTTTGCAAAAATGCTATGCTATAAAGTGGATAGCCCTCACGTACCTAAGAATGCCGTGTGCCATGAGTTCTGTAAGTTCAAGTAGTGATCACACGAGTGAGGTCCTTTTCGTTCATAAAAAATAAAAATAAAATAAAAAATATACACGAGAATTAGAGAGCCAACACTGCAACACGTACTTCATGGAGTAGTTGACGGTTCAAACCAGCCGCAAAGATTTCCTTCACCGATTTTTTGAGCGTTTATTAGAGGTTTTGAAGAGTCAAATCTCTTTATGCGGTGGGTCAACGGGGGAAGATGAGTAGGAAACTCCCCAGTAGGCACAGACCATTCTTCACATGGCTACCCCACCTTGCTCTAGATATAGTCTGGTTTTTCACAAGTCTTCCGTATCCAACTTCCAAGTCAACTGGCGTGTTAATCAGAGAAACTACATGTTATATAGTGAAGAAACGAGAAAATAAGTCATACAAATACGTTGTTTTAGTTTAGAATAATAGATTCTTGTTTTTTCCCCTGTGAATCGAGAATTTTGGAATGGCTTCTGTCTCTCTGTTTGTTTTTTTTGTTCTCTCGCACCTCGTGCTGCTTCACTCAGCTGAAGAAGAAGGAAAGCGAGAAAACCCATATTGTCGGCACTTTCAATGTGGAAAATTAGGTAACATTAGCTTCCCATTCACAAAAATCCCACCCCGATTCCATTTTTGCGGTTTGCACGTAAAGTGTGACGAACCACATCCGATGATCCAGTTGACACCGGGCCACTGGTGGCGTGAAAGACGATATGAAGTTATAAACATCTCTTATACTAACACCACACCACACATCCGTGTCAAGGACCATTGGCTTTTGGAATACTTGACAACCAATAAATGCAAGAACTTAGACAATTTTGCTTTTCCCCACTCTCCATTTATCTCTTTTAAACTCACCACACCCAATCGGACCCTATTCAAATGCAATCCCACGCTTCATATTACTCCCCATAGAAATTTTAAAAACGTGACCTGCAGAGATCACTATAATTTCTACTATATTCCTTCAAACGAGACTTCTCAGAATTCTTCTGAATGTTCAACTATTCAGCTGCCAGTAAACGAGACTTCACATAAAGATGAACTGAATTTAATTGCTGAGTTCGACCTTGAATTGCATGTATCTGATGATTGTAGCAGTTGTCATGGTAAAGAAGGAAAAGGTATAGACATTGGAATAACACAAAAATGTTTTGATGCACACACACAGGTACATTCATGAGTATGGATATAAACTCTTTTATTTATTTTATTTTTTATGCTGATGAAGTTGATCCTAATACATGTGTTGATAATATTGCTGTTCCATGCCATAATCCACTCTGCAGCAATAGCTTTAGTTGATTTGAAGTAGTTTCAAATTTAGGTTATGAGAGAGATGGAAATAACTTAGTTTCAGCGAAACCTCTGATCGGTTATGTCTGAGCTGGTTGTGAAAGTGCTTTGCTTAACACTGTTAAGATCTCAAAGGATGCCGATTTAATTAGAAGTGTCACTTCTTTCTTCATTGTTGAAACTAACAATATTTTTGTATTTATCTGCAGTTGCAGAGAATAAAAGCAACAACAAAGTGGTGATACCATTAGGTAAGATGCATCTTCAATCATATTTCTTGTTGAAATTGATTGTACCATTTCATGCGAAAATAATTTCTCCTATATCTGCTATGAGTGTTGTTACTGGGTCCATTTTCTCACTACTATAATCCTAGAAGATGGCCTTGTGCCTTAAATACAATGATCGTTAATAAGGATAACGTCACATGACTCACAAAAGATGTTGTCAATGTTTAAATTTCTTCCCATAAGTTCCTTTGTGACTTTCATTAGAAAAAATTTATATCTCTTGAATTCCTCCATTGCTGCCTTTCAGTCAGAACTTGACTCCAATTCCTTTCTCTGCTTTAGCTGTTGGATGCGCAGTCTTCTTCATGATTACCTTGTTCGTTATATTCTGGCACCTTAACAAGAAAAAATATCCTTCTTCAAAATTGCTAGCAAGGAATACATATTCTGACGCATCCTCAAGATCAGAAGTGGAGGGGTGGAGTGTCTACTTTAGAGTTCCTGTTTTCTCCTACAATGAACTTGAAAAAGCCACCAATAATTTTCATGTTGAAAAAGAACTTGGGAATGGAGGATTCGGAACTGTTTATCATGGTAAGGTGATCAACTCATTGAATCAATTTCTAGATCACTTAAACTACAGTATAAACTTTCTTAACAAAAGGTTAAAGAAAAATATGTGAAAATAAAAAAGAAAGATTTTACATGCTATTTTTCTCAACTAGGCAAACTCCACGATGGGAGGGAAGTTGCAGTCAAGCGCTTATATGGGCACAACCATAGACGAGTAGAGCAGTTCATCAATGAAGTTGAAATCCTAACACGATTGCGTCACAAGAATCTTGTCTCCCTTTATGGCTGCACTTCACGCAGCTGCCGTGAACTTCTTCTTGTGTATGAATACGTTCCCAATGGCACCGTTGCTGATCATATTCATGGCCATCAAGCTACACCAGGTTCACTCACATGGCCAACTCGTATGAGCATTGCTATAGAAACTGCTTGTGCATTGGCTTACCTCCATGCTTCTGACATCATACATCGCGACGTAAAGACTGACAACATCCTTCTTGATGACAATTTCTGCGTCAAAGTTGCTGATTTTGGGATTTCCCGGCTGTTCCCTAACGATCTCAGCCATGTCTCAACAGCTCCTCAAGGGACACCAGGCTACGTTGACCCGGAATATGACCAATGCTACCAGCTTACTAGTAAGAGTGATGTCTACAGCTTTGGGGTTGTCCTCATGGAGCTCATATCATCACTGCCAGCCGTTGATATATTTAGGCAAAAGCATGAAATCAATTTGGCTGATTTAGCTGTAAACAAGATTGAAAAGTGTGCATTCCATGAGTTGATCGACCCACATCTTGGATTTGAGTCAGATGATGGAGTTAGAACAATGACCATTTTGGTGGCAAAGTTAGCTTTTCAATGTCTACAACAGGACACGGAAACGAGGCCTTCCATGGATGAGGTATTGGAGGCTTTAAAGAAGATTCAAAGTGGTAAGGATGCGCATGAGGATCAAGAGATGGCATATGATGATGCTGGGATCCTTAATGTACAGCAACCAGCTTCACCCGATCTTGATGAGGTTCGAGTGTTAAGGAATAAGCGGCTGCCAGTTTCAATCGAGGATGTAACCGATTTTTGGACTAGTAGGCCTACTACACCTAATGTCAGTGGTTGAAATTTCATTTTCTTTTCATCCACATGTTTGGTTGTTCTTACTTATAGAGGCATATTATTGGTATGTAGATGTGAGGGATGCACATTTACCAAAATACCTAAAATTTTTGGTTCTTTGTCCGATTCTGTGTTCTATTTTTCTAATAAAAATCCTACTGAGCGTCACCCATCAGAACACTTTTTTTTTTTTTCTTTCTTTTTTTCAGGGGATGTACATTTGCTGAAGCAACTCTTTTATTTTTTAATTTATAGGTGCAATAAAAATTCATCCTATGCCATCCATTAATAATTATTGTCCTTTATTATTAAGTCAAAACACTACTTAGATAAGTAGAATTTGAACCACAAATCTTTTATTCGATTACAAGAGACTTTATTAATGTGTGTATATTTCTATATCTATATATAATATAAAAACAAGAATGACCACATACTGCTTTTGTATATTGTTTATTGTACTAAAGCACTGGACAAAAGTTTCATCCAAAATAAAGACTTACTCTTAAATCATCGTGTAACAAAACAAATGAAGAATTTCTCATATTATCAAATAGCCATGACTTTCTATAATTACCTTCAATTTTCCAAAATAGTGCCACTTTCCAGTCTTTTTTCCTCTTGATTCAAAGGGAGTCTCCCATTTGTCTCAATGTTAAATAAATACAATTTATTTTCAACTTTTGGCTTTAAACATATTTGAAACTATCTTCCTACGTGATGATTAAACAAACTATTTATAAATAGTTTTACTCACATTACTTTTTTAATGAGTCATATAACTTGTTTAAATAATTACATAAATAGTCTTATAAATCAACATGTAAAAAGTTAGAATAGATTACTCCAAACATATTTAGAGTCAAACTTTGTTTAAAATATAATTATTTGGTGTACACTCAACTACTACACAAATCAACGAGGGTAGTGTTGTTGAGAATTTTTTTTTTTTTTTTTTTTTGAATGGTGTCTGACTATATGGCACGGAAATATAACTAAAAATATATTTGGATAGTTTTATCCACCACCAAGAAAGGAGAGGAATTTTCCTCCAAAAACTGTTTGCAAGTAAAACCGGTAACACGTGACATTGTAATACTGAATTATTGTCAGTGGGACTAGACCATGGTTTTAAAAATCAAAACAGTCAAAGAGCCGAAAAATATCTTTCTTCCAATTTCTGATTCGATTGAGTTTTTTTTTTTTTTTTTTTTTTTTTTTGGATATAATAGAAATTCTATTCTAAGATCTAACCTAATCTATGTAGAAGTGGACTTCAACCCACACTTTGGGGTCCAGTTTTAAACCCTAAACCCTTTCATAAACCCAAAAGAGAAAGAATGAGGCAGGAAAACCATAACACACACAAAATACCAATCGAAGAAAAAAATGGTGATACTCATAGCTCGAACTCTCTCTACTTCCCAAAAGCTCAAACACTCCCCCTGTTCTCTCTCACAACGCTTTACCTTTGCCCAACATCAATAATCACTCCCAACCCCAAAACCCCACCATCTCCATTTCTTTTCAACTTCAAATCTTTCTCTTCCTCAATCCCATCTATACCCTTTACCCGCGATGGAAATTACGAGGAACCCACTTCCCTTGTCTGCCCTGGTTGTGGGATTCACATGCAAAACTCAAACCCTAAGCACCCTGGCTTTTTCCTCAAGCCCTCGGAGAAGAATCCCGATTATCGCTAACATACCCATCTCGTTCACATTGCTCAGGAATCGGAATTTCCAGGTTCCCTCAAAAGGGGTGTCGTGATTCGGCCAGAAAATGGCGATGAGTCGGGTTTTGATTCGGGGCGGTGCCATTTGTTAAGGCATTATGGGAAGGTGAAGGATCCGACGCTGGAGAATTTGCTGCAATGGAAGCTGTTTGACACACCAGGGCTTTTGCATCCTCATCAGATCTCCACAAGGTTGACGAGGGAAGAGCAAAAGCTTGTGCATATTAGCAAGGAGTTGAGGCCGCGGACTTATAGGATCAAGGTTTTTTTTTTGCTTGAATGTTAGCGTTTTGATTTTGTATATACTTTATTTGTTTATTTAAAGGTTGTCTGATTTTTTTCATATTGAGAATCATGAACAGAAGTATAGAACACTATGCACTGCAATGCCTTTAGAATCAACCAGCTATTATGAGAGCTGTTGGTTTCTCGATGTTTAAAGGTTCTAGATTTTTTAGCAAGGAGGGGGATTTCAGTTAGGTAGCTTAGTTCAAACTTTACAAGTTTGAAGTGAAAAATGATGTTTTTACTTTTATTCAACTGAGGAGCTGAAGAGGTGGTATTAGATATGACCAAATGATGCAAGCAAGAGAGTTAAAGATGTTTCTTAATTGATTTGAGTTATGTCTTTCTTCTTTTGTAGAATTTATGGTTTTCAATCAGTATTAGACTGTTGTGCATTCGTTAAATATGGGTCAAGGTCTCATTTTTACATCAATCTTCTGATATCTGTAGAGGTACAGCATAAGCTGTTACCTAGAGTTTCAGTTTGGTGTTGAATTGCCTGCTTACTGGTGACTTTGCTTTTATTCTCACACAGCTGTAAGGAACTTTTTTTTATGGCTTACCATAAATCATTTGGTCAGTTAAAGTTGATTCATGCCAATTCAATGTGCAAAGATTATGAGGTGGAAAGGTTGCTGTAAAATCATATGTAGTTAGATTACCTGATCACCTCGATGTTAAGAATTTTCTTCTTCTTCTTCTTTTTGATAGGTAATATAAGTTTTATTGATAATAAGTACATCATGTTCACAATGGTGAATAAATTGTACTTGAAACAATTACAAATAAATCAAAGGGAAGATTTTCTTCTTTTTCCTGCTTAGCTCAATCAAATGTTACAATATATGGTCATGGATTTACCTGACTGGTACTTTGACGGGGTTGGTTGTATTCTTAGCACTGAGTGTGCCTTATTGGGGCTTATTTGGTGACAGTGAACCAGAAAGATCCTCTCTGCAAGACTTGAATGTAATTCTTAAATCTTCGAGTCTGTAAGTACTTGGATTATTAGAGTTTATAAATATTTTTCCGTTTGCAATGTATATTTTTTGTACTGGAAGGAGAGTGAATTTATATTTTGTATTTAACTTTCCTTTTTCCAGCCTTGTATCCTTCTCATTACAAATATTTACTGGAAGGCTGGTCATGTTTCTTTTCATTTTATTTATTTTTCTCTATTCCTGATGATTGTCCTTTTCTGCACCTGCTTTTAGCTTGTTATTTGACCTCGTTAGGGTTAAGAATTTAACTTTGATTTCTCTTGGGACAAAGTTTAGTTACAAAACTGGTTGTAACCTAAAAAAATGCTACAACCTTACTCAATATCTTTTTATTGGAGGTAAAGTTTGACAAATCCATCATTGAATTTATCTTCTTCTTATATCCTCTATACTTGCAAAATTTTTAGAAAATTAAAGAACAATAGCTATGTCATCAATAAATTGTTTAAATTACAAGTTTTTGTAATTTGAAATTATGCATAAAATATAAGTTTATAGATCATATAGTAAATAATATCCAATTGACACAAAATTTGACATATGTATTAAAAACGTAAAGAACATGCAATTCAACGGTTAGATTTTCAAAATATGCAGTAATGTTTATTTTATTGAGAAATATTGTAGCCTAAGGCTATAACCAATTTTGTAGCTAAATTTTGTCATTTCTCTTGTCATTATGTCACATGAAAGCAGCATTTGATTTGTCTTGCACCCCAGGCAGCAGCATGCCAGTCAATTCTTTACCAAAAAAAATGATTTTAGCTTTTAAGCAGAGATGCTGATGCGCAATGTTATTTGATTAGTTTTGTAACAAATGTTTTTCCATTGAGTTTGAGCTCGAATGCACCTCCTCCTTTATAAGAACAGGATGATGACTGATGAGTGAGTTTGTTGTATAGTTTACAAGTCCAAGACAATTTAATAACTACTGCAAGAATACTATGTCAGTTTAACACGTGATGTGCAGTTAGTTAGGTTCCAAAACTCACTGTTTCAAAGATAGTTTTTTATTTGATGGTTCTAGCAGTTATTTGATAGTTTGTTATTCTCTGATTTCCTTGCCAATTGATATCTGTTCTAGCTCATGCTTTTATCATTTGAATTGTGACAGGCTGGTCATACAGTTCATATTGCTGTCCTTATGAGGCTGGATTTAGAAGAATCTTCTGTAGATTCCATCTACCTTACAGTGTGGGGCGTGTGGGCATCTCCTTATCTCCCATTACACATGGGAAAAACAGGAAAACGCACAGATATGCCAGAGGAACATTTTGGCCTTCAGTTTAAGGTATTATTCTGTGATTCCCTGCTTGCTCGTGGTTTTTTTATTCTAATAATCAGTAGTCTATGTAACTAAAATTTTTTGAATGGGGGAATTTTTTCTTCTTACACCTGAAGTGCCTAATAATAATTTAATCACGGCTTCTTTTAGGTCGATCCTTGAGATCCATGTAGTATATAGGATAGTGCCTGGTTGTGGCAATTTAGCCAAAATTGATTTTCCTCTTGGGCATTTTAGAATTCAACTGGCATACAGCGGTTTTGCACAGGCATTTGCCTTAATTTGGTACCCCCCCCCCCCTCCCCCTTCTTTGTGTCTGTTGTGAGGGGGGAGACTATTCTACAAATGCTCAGTGCCCAGTTTTGGCACTTGTGGTACCCTGGCCCTATTATAGGCCTGAGTCTAAGATTATAGATGCTTATCTACTTATCAATACTTATCTCATTTTGCTCTTATGGAAGATGCATGCTGCATTATGGCTGTGTGTATTATATAATTGTGAAATCAAATGAATTTTCCCTTGCTTCAGCCACCGATTGGGGAGAAGCTAGTTGAAGAGCCTGGGAAATGGGTGAGAAGGGAGTTCCCTGTATGTGGCAATAGCTGGTATTCAAGTTCAGTGGATAGTGCTGCTTCAGGTCTAAGTTGGTTTGCTGTAGGACTTAAAGGAGAGGCAGTCTTAGGTGTTTGGACCTATTAAGGAGTTGATGTTGTGCTACGCAATTCTTTAATACTTTATAGATCACATACTTTTGTAGCTGCAGGGTTTACAGTCTCAAAAATCGTCTCCAAGGCTGACCAAGCTTTAAATAAGCGGCGCCAAAATGAAAAGAAGAGGAAACAGAGTGATCCGAAAGTATCCGTACCAGCTGAATCACCAATATTAACAGTTGGTGCAGACTCAAATTCTTGTTGAGTCAGGCAGTATCATTAGAAGAAAAACAATGTGCGAATTAACTCAAAGATTGTGTTAACAAGTGTGGATAAGGAAGACATAGTGACAAGTATGAACCTAGCTTGTGAGAGGAAGCAAAAAGCTAGCAACATTGTCAAGCCACAGATAAAATGATTGACACTCATTGACAAGAAGTGTGCAGGAGGATTTATATCTGGCCATCTTTTATTTTCGAACAACATTGCGTGGAATATCTAAGTCTTAATGAGAATATTTCTGTTCTGCTGGACTCAGAGCCAAAAGAAAACACAAGATGCTATGAGCAGGATTCTTCTTTAGACAAAAGGCTTTCTCTTCTTTCTTAAAAGCATATGATCCAGCTTAAATTTATTGGTGGAAGACAAAAAGCTCTGCCCAATTCATATACTACCCAAAAGTCTAATACTGCCCTAGGCCATGGAAATTGCTGTTAGCTTAGAATTGCTTGTGTTTTGAAGATGATCCCTGAGAAGCTCTAAACAATGTGTATGGGTGTCAGAGCTATTGCAACAGAGTTTATTTGTTGTCATAATTTTACCACCTTCTTTCTTCTTGCAAGATTTAATTATGATAAACTGAGGATTCAGGTTTTATTGAATGCTGATGCAGTGAAGTATGGATGGGGTTTCCCAGAAAAGTCACCCTTACACATTTGTATTACACCCATTTGAAAGCTCTACTGAATCTGAGCGCATGATAAGTTGTTAAACCCTTGTATCAAAAACTAATATTTAATCATATGAACTTAGTGAATGGTTCAATTTGATATGGTCATTAGGCCAAGGGTTCCATTTTCTGCAGTTGATCCTTTCACTAGGATGTAGCCTTGAGTCTCTTGACCTCAAATGATAAGTAATTAGTTAATTAATAAATATCATACGAAACTTAATTTGGGTAATCATTGAGGGGGAGTAAGCTCATGTCACCTTTATAAAATTGCTTTTGTGCAAACCCCAAAATTGTACGAAATGTTTTATTTTTTTTTTCTTTTGTTTTCTTTTCCAGAGTACTCCACATGGTGTACTCTGGAAAAGAAAACATGTACTCTGGAAAAGAAAACAAATCATTGGATGTACTCTGGAAAAGAAAATAAATCATTGAATGACCATCATATGTCTTTATGAAGAAGATTGACGAAGAAGCTTTAAATGAGTTTTTTAATAGAATTGGAGGAAGTAGTATCCGTGTATTGGAGCCACGCAAGAAAGTATTCTTTGCACACCACAGGTTATAGAGGTTTATACTTTTTATTGCCTTAAAGTATGAGCTGCATCACTATTATACCCTCTTATTTGTATTATTTATCCATATCTTAATATAATATATGATATAAGTTTGACTTATTTTCAGTATTTAAAAAAAAATTTATTTTTGTTTTAATGAGACTATGAGAGACTGTCACTTCATTCACTAACTAAATAAAATGTACAGATCGAAACTCACTATCACTTGTC
Organism: Castanea sativa; assembly: GCF_040712315.1. Classification (NCBI taxonomy): domain Eukaryota; kingdom Viridiplantae; phylum Streptophyta; class Magnoliopsida; order Fagales; family Fagaceae; genus Castanea; species Castanea sativa. The sequence goes on along the minus strand of NC_134020.1, from coordinate 47,405,750 downwards.
ATTGTGTATTTAAAACAAAATGACATATTCAGTGAAAAAAGTATTGGAGATAAGTCAAACTTATATGTTACAAGAATTCATGGGTTGTTCCTTTTGAATTAATTTTTAGGCCTTTTAACTCTAAACATAGTGGATTATTTACGAAGAGTTGTGTCATCTTACACTGTGGAGTCGATGCTTTAATTTCTTTACTTATATTTTGATAATATGATATACCTTTTTTCTATATAGACTAATTCCATATTTAATCATGTCATTATGATTTACTGAAATAATAGTGAGAAATAATCACACCTAGCCTAATTCTAGATTCAATATTTTTTTTTTCGATTTCATAATTCTAGATTTAATATAATAGTTATATATATTCAAAACAATTGTGAGAAAAATTACAAGTAGTACCCACTCATGCTATATATAGAAATTTGTGTTTTGTTCCTCAAATAAATTATATAAGTTTATGAACAAAACCATGTTGTACAGACTTCAACTAATTATAACTAAAACTAACTTCAAGGGAAATAAAGGGGAAAAAATAATAAGATTCAAGATTTTTCTTTTTCTTTTTCTTTTTTTTTTAAGGGAGTAAGATAAATTTTCTTTGGCGGTAGGAATCTCTTTTACCTCATTACATGACTATTCGTATATTAAATCACATATTCATTAAATCATTTAAATAAATCTCATAATTAGTAAATAAATAATATGATTAAAATACAAGTAAAAGTTCATTTGAGTTGCCACTGTAAGTGCACAATTGCACCTGGACCCAAGAATAGTTATGGGCTCAGACCCAATGAGCCTTAAACAATAAGAATTTGTAGAGTGTGGGCTTGAAACCCAGGTTAGAAGTGTATGGGGATGAAATGACAAACTAAAGATTCCAAGTACTTAGAGACAAAAAGGAGTAATGTAAATAGACCTCCTCGGACGTAAGCCGAAAGCTGTTCTTATATTATATCTCTCTCTTTTTCCTTCTTCTTTTTAGGTTACAAAAAGTTCCGTCCTGTTTCTGTTCCCGGTCCCTCCTTAAATACTCCTCTTTTTAATACTTTATCCACGTGTTGCCCCCCAATTCCTCCCTTAGCCTAGATATTTCTTTTCTTAGTGCCTTTGAACAGTAACTAGAAGTTTCCCTTCCACTGTTTAAGTGTCACTTCCTCATTAATGCGGCCAGGGTGGTAGGTGCAGGGTCTTTAATGTGGAGGTAGCAGCCTTTACCTTTGATATTCTTCCAACATCGGCGCTTCTAGGACATTCAAGGGTTCTCTCCCTTTAACCGTTGGTCTTGACCGTATCATTCCCTAATCTTTACCATGAAGTCTCAGGTTCTTTGATGTCAGTCCGAGGGGAAAACCATCCTCGGCTGGATCCTAGGATCCTCGGCGTATAGGCCGACCCATAGCACCAACAATCTCTAACCCCAGGGTCAGGTCGGCCTTCTTTAACAAGGCCCAAAAGGCCCACATTCCCACCAGGATCCTTTTGCCCCACACAATAGCCCCTCAAAACTCTAATTTTCGACATCCGAGGAGAAAAATAGGGTTTTGATCCGACGAGAACCTGCTCTACACACTTTATAAGTGACGACACGTGTGGAAATCGTTTCGCGTCCCAGAAGATGACACTTGGCGGTTTCATTTTCGAAAACGCGCGCATTTATTACTGTAAGTTACTCTTTGTCTCCCACGCTCAACGGTGAGATGGGCATCCAACGGTTCTCCTCACTCCACGAAATTTTAGGCGGGACAGACATAATTTTCGAGGCCGCCTTTTCGCACGTCGTGACGCTTCGGGAACCTGCGCCTTCATTTAAGTCATCAGGGATCAATCCCATCAAAACAACAACAATCATTCTTCACCAGCAGAAAAACGTGGAAACCCGTACCTTCAACCTTGTAAGTTCTTGCTCTCTCTAGTCTTGACCTTTTCTCCTCGGATACAGTCCTCGGCTACCAATACAATCACTCTCCCTTTTAAAGTTTAGTCTATCGTCTCTCTGTAATGGGAAGATTCAAGTGTCTAGTTGATACCGCCGCTGGGATGGAAGGCTTTAGAGCCAAATACCATATTCCCAGCGACGTAGGGTTAGAATACTGCCCGGCAACAGCCGTGGCTGGTTCTAGGAAAGAGGGAGAGGTTATCATTCCTATGATAGCCTTCATAGAGGGTGGGATGACCCTACCAATGAAACCCGTAATGAGGGAGTATCTTCGCAACCACCGGTTGTGCCCCGACCAATGCCTTCCAAATGTTTTTAGAGTTTTAGGTAGTGTAGATGCTCTAAACGAGCAGATGAGTTTAAACCTCACATGGCACGATGTCGTGTTCCTATATGAGTCCCACAAACTCTCTAAGGTAGGCTATTATATGAAATCTCGGTCTAGCACCGTTAGGCTAATCTCCTGTCTGCCCAAATCAAACAAAGGCATGAAGGACGACTACCTGATCGTGTCTCGGAACTGGCACGACGGCCTCCACTGCCCCGCCCGCGGGGGGAGCCAGGTGCGACACCATAGGATTAATCTCCCCATAACACAACTTCTCCTAACACACACACAGAAATGCGTATTTGTACTTACTTAAATTCGTTAAATATTTGTGTGAATCGGACCCGGTTTGTTTGCTTTGACGTCTTTTTTGCGGATAAGCAACACGTGCGTCCTCGTCTAAGTCACTGTAACGTTGCCGATCTAAACCGAGTACTTCGCTCCGAGGTATTCGTTAGTGCAGACCTACAACTCCGGGCTGCTCATCTCATTCTAGGATACACCCCCCTTTCCAAAGACTTTCAGGAGATAGAGGACGCCATTATTGCCGGCGACCGAAGACGGAAGAGGATAAACGTAGCTCGGCCCCATTTTTTGGACGACCGTGACCTCCCGACGCTCGACACTATTTTGTACAACCGGCCGATAGCAGCAGTCCCCCTCGCCATACACTCACAAACAACTGTCATTCCAGAAGAGGAGGTGTCTTCTTCACACACTCTTGACGACGAGATAGACCAATTCCATCTTGAAGACACCGAGAGACCTCGCGGAAACCAGTTCGTGGTACTTTCCGACGAGGAGGAAGAAGCCACTGAGGCCTCTGGAATCGCAGGGTTTGTAGTTGCCCTTCCCGAGGACGAATCCGTAGAAGGCATGGGACGAATGGAGGGTCTTCTCACTAATAGGGCTGCCAAAGTTGCAGAGAAGAAGAAAACAGGGACGTCCCAAGTTCCCCCAGCCTTACCTCCTCCTCCTCCTCTAGCTGAGCCAAAACTACCAGCCGAGGATCCCAAGAAGAAGAGGAAGGGAGATAATGAGGGGACGATTACTAAAGACCCCAAGAAACCACGCCAACAACTCCCACCGGCCCAGCAGCAGAAGCTGGACAAAGGCAAGGGTAGAGCCCGTTCAGCTGAACTTGGGGAAATCAGGGATGAGGCCGTAGTGCACCGAGCGCCGGCCACTTGGTCCCCCGATCTAAGGCTGGACGGCGCTCCTATCTCCTGTCAGTCCAGTATAAGGGCAGTTCAACAAGGCCACGCCCACCACCTGGCCGAGGTCCTAGAACGCCCTCTTCTGCTGCCCAAGGACATGGAGACCTTGGAAAAGATGGGCCAACCACAACTATTCCTCTCTCTAAAAAGAGACTTAGCACTGGTAAGTGTTTCTCCTTTTAACAATATTTATAAGTAAATTAGTTTTTGTTATTCCTAACTCCATCATGCTTTTTTACAGGCTATTCAGGAGGTCTTTGTAGCTGAAAAGTTTATTTAAGACGCTCGGAAAGTAGCCAGGGCTGAGCTCGAAATTAGGGTGGAGACCGAGAAGTCCTTGGGCACAGCCCTTGCTGAGAACGAAAAGCTGACCTCGGAGGTAGCAGAGCTGAGGAGAGAGAAGAATGGGGTCGAGTCAAACTTGAAGACAATGAAGACCCAGATAGAAGAACAGCGCAAGCTCCTTCATGCAAGAGATGAAGAGCTCTCCCAAGCTCAAAAGGAGTGCTCGGATCTGAAGAAGCAGTTGGCGCTGATGAAAGAAGAAGCCAGTTCCTTCCAACTCTCTCTTCAAGCTGCGAAGCAGGCAAGTTTTGATGAAGGGGTAGCCACTACCGAGGAGCAGCTGACAGAGGAGTTCGCGGCTTTATGCCGCGAATACTGTCAAAAAGTATGGGGGGAAGCTTTAAACGTAGCAGGAGTTCCCCAGTCTTCGGATTTGAGGAAGTCCGAGAACGTTTGGCTTCCCCTAGAAATACAGGAGATTGAAGAGGCTCCTGCTGCTACTCCTACCCCTGAGACAACTCTTCCTGTCCTACCTCCGATGGTCCCACAGCAAATTCCTGATCCTACAGAACCTTCTGGTTCCAATAAAGAAAAGGAAGGAGGGGTGGATGCAGAGAGGGACTTGAACCAGATAGTGGAACCCAACGTCCTTCCACCAAAGACAGCGGATAAAGGAAAGCAGGTTATGACTCCTTTTGAGCTGGAGTTGAGAAAGACCGAGGGCACTAGTACTTCTCAGCAAGATCCTCCTCCAACAGCTTAGGACTTAGCTTTGGGCTTCTTTTTTTCCATTTTTTTTTTTGTTTTTGAATTATATATTGTAATGTATATTCACCTTGATTAATGAAGAACAATTTCGTTTGCTTTTCACTTGGATTGTGTCTGCTTTTTCTTTATTCTTTATGTACTTATTACAAAAGTTTTCCCATTAAGTCATATCAGAAGTTTCTCAGAGCATAAAAATCTAACTCCAAGGATTGCATAGTCATAACTTTCACATAATCATGCGTATATTATTAAAGATTTAATACAAGGTGACATGGTTAATTCCTTTGAATAATACCTCGATTAAAAAAGGAAAGAGGACTTCATATAACAATTAAGCCCTTATAATGCATAACACTGTTTTTAGTAGGTTGTAAGATCCGAGTTAATAAACAGTAAGGTATTAACATCCAGGCATAATCAGAAGTTAAGTTTAATCAAAGTCATAGTCCGAAGATAAATCTTAAGCAATCTTTCGTTTAATTCTTCAAAATTGTAACCGTAAATGGTAAGACATCAATTTCCTCAAGGTTTGTGGTCCGAGGACTACACTTAACCAAGTTTCGTTTGATTCTCAAAAATTGTAACTTCAAATGTTAATTTTCCCAAAGTAGGAGGTCCGAAGACCCGCATAACTAAGGTTCGTTTAACAAATGACAAGACATCAATTTCCACAAGGTTTGTGGTCCGAGGACTACACTTAACCAAGTTTCGTTTGATTCTCAAAAATTGTAACTTCAAATGTTAATTTTCCCAAAGTAGGAGGTCCGAAGACCCGGCATAACTAAGGTTCTGTTTAACAAATGACAAGACATCAATTTCCACAAGGTTTGTGGTCCGAGGACTACACTTAACCAAGTTTCTGTTTGATTCTCAAAAATTGTAACTTCAAATGTTAATTTTCCCAAAGTAGGAGGTCCGAAGACCCGGCATAACTAAGGTTCTGTTTAACAAATGACAAGACATCAATTTCCACAAGGTTTGTGGTCCGAGGACTACACTTAACCAAGTTTCTGTTTGATTCTCAAAAATTGTAACTTCAAATATAAGAGCTAGCCATAACTTTAAAATATTAATTGACAAAAGCTTATTCGATTAATAATAATACCTTCTAAGGTTATTTACATTCCATGGACGTGGTACAACTCGTTCATCTAGGTCAGCTAGCCTATACGACCCTATGCCTGCTATTGAAACAATGCGATAGGGGCCTTCCCAGTTAGGTCCTAGTTTACCCCATGCTGGGTTCTTAGAAGTGCCTACAACTTTCCTTAATACAAGATCACCAGGTGCAAGTGGCCTTAGCTTCACGTGGGCATCATATCCTCGTTTTAGCTTTTGCTGATAATAAGCCAATTGGACCATAGCTGCCTCACGCCGTTCCTCAAGTAAATCAAGATCTTTCTCCAAAAGTCCCTGGTTATTCTCGGGGCTAAAAGAACTTGTCTTTAGAGTAGGAAAACCAGATTCTAGTGGTATCACCGCCTCGGCTCCATAAGTCATAGAAAATGGTGTCTCTCCAGTGGACCTGCGTGGTGTGGTCCGATATGTCCACAGAACATGAGGGAGCTCTTCTACCCATCTGCCTTTCGCATCATCCAACCTCTTCTTGAGCCCATTGACTATGACTTTGTTAACGGCCTCGGCCTCGCCCATTCCCTCGAGGATAAGCTGGGGTAGAATATCTATTTATGATACCCATGTCACCACAATATTGCCTAAAGGCGTTGTCAAATTGAACGCCGTTGTCCGAGACAAGAGTGTGCGGTTTACCAAATCTAGTAACAATGTTTTTCCATATAAATTTCTTGGAATCAACATCTCGGATATTGGCTAATGGCTCGGCTTCAACCCATTTAGTGAAATAGTACGTTCCCACGAGCAACCATCTTTTGTTGCCGGCGGCTCTCGGAAATGGCCCGACAATGTCCAGGCCCCATTGTGCGAAAGGCCAAGGGCTAGACAGAGGGTTAAGAACCCCTCCAGGTTGGTGGATATTAGGAGCGAACCTCGACATTGATCACACTTTACGGCATAGTCCCGAGCCTCCCTCTCGCATATTGGGCCACCAATAACCCCGAGTAAGGGCTCTATGAGCTAAGGACCTTCCCCCGGTATGACTCCCACAAATTCCTTCATGCAATTCCTCCGGTAATGATTACTGTTGATTCGGGGTGTACACACAACAAATACGGTCTGAAAAGGATCGTTTGTATAGCTTACGGTCCTCGGACAACCGGAAACGCGGCGCCTTTCGACGTACCTTTTCGCTTCAACTTTGTCTTCGGGAAGGATGTCATTTTTGAGAAAAGATATGATCGAATCCATCCAACTAGGACCAGGCCTTATTAGATGGACGCGAGGTGCGTTAGCAGCTATAAGAGAAGGTTCTACCAAATCCTCAACGAGAATAACCCTTGGTAGACCTTGAGCCGAGGATGTTGCCAACGTAGCCAAAGAATCTGCATGAGTATTTCCACTCCTAGAGACATGAACTAAGGCAAAGGAGTCGAATTCGGCCGCCGACGCTTGACCTGGGCCAAATATTCCTGCATTCCGGAATCTCTAGCCTCCATGGTACACATGACTAGGCCGACAACTAATAGAGAGACCGAGAACACATGGATTTCCTTGCCACCCATCTTATGTACCATTCGCATGCCTACCAAGATCGCTTCATACTCGGCCTCATTATTAGTAGCCGAGAAAGCCAATCTCAAAGATTTTTCAAAGACAATTCCTTCAGGGGACATTAGAACAAGTCCAACGCCAGACCCTTTATGATTAGCAGCCCCATCCACATAAACTTTCCAAGCCGAGGGCGATACGGCTGTGATCACACCAACTGATTTTTCACCCATGTGCGCTACCTTTGAAGTTTCTTCTAATAATGGCTCAGCAAACTCTGCCACCAAATCAGCGAGGACCTGACCTTTCACCGAGGTGCGAGGCTTGTACTTAACATCAAAGGCTCCCAAAATGGTTCCCCATTTTGCCACTCTGCCAGAATAATCAGCACTACGCAACACAGCCTTGAGCGGCAACTGGGTCAAAACAACCACAGTATGAGATTGGAAATAATGAGGAAGTTTGCGCGTGGCGTGGACTACGACGAAGTGCTTTTTCTAAGGGCAAATAGCGCACCTCGGCTTCATTCAAGGACTTACTAACATAGTAGATCGGCCTCTGCACTCCATCTTCATTCCTTATAAGGACTAGACTCACCGCATGAATAGCCACGGCAAGATAAGCGAATAAAACCTCGTCCACCTCAGGGCGAGATAAAATGGGTGGCCGAGATAGATATTGCTTAAGCTGTTGGAAAGGCGACTCACAATCCTCGGTCCACCGAAACCCTTTCCACTTGTTCAACAACCGAAAGAAAGGACGGCACCGATCAGTCGACCGAGAAATAAATCTTTTCAACGCAGCAATCATTCCGGTCAATTTCGAATCTCCTTTGGGTTCCGAGGCGGCTGCAAATTTTGAATAGCCCTAACCTGCACTGGGTTCACCTCTATGCCCCTATGAGTGATCATATATCCTAAGAACTTTCCAGATCCCACTCCAAAAGAACACTTGGAGGCGTTAAGGCGCAACTTATACTTCCTCGGCATTTGGAAGGTGTCGGCCAAATCCGTGATGTGCGAAGGTACCGTCTTACTCTTTACCACCATGTCATCCACGTATACTTCTATGGTTTTCCCCGATTCTGTTCAAACATTCGGGTCATCATTCTTTGATAAGTAGCCCCGGCATTTTTTAACCCAAATGGCATGACTTTATAATGATAGTTCCCCGTTGGAGTAATGAAAGCGATCTTTTCCGATCCTCTAATGCCAAGGGGATTTGGTGGTAACCCCGAAAGGCGTCCAGGAAACTCATCCGAGGATGTCCGACAGTAGCATCTACCAGTTGATCAATCCGTGGCATTGGGAATGAATCTTTAGGACAGGCCTTGTTCAGATCAGTAAAGTCTACACATACTCTCCACTTGCCGTTCTTCTTCTTAACGACAACGGTATGAGCCAACCATTCAGGGTAGAAAACTTCTTTGATAGCCCCCGCCCTTTTGAGTTTAAGAACCTCTTCCTTCACAGCCTCAGAATGTTCTCGGGAAGATCGCCGAGGTGGCTGCCTCCTCGGAACAATGGCCGGATTGACGTTTAGATGATGACAAATAAAGTTCGGATCCACACATGGAGCCTCATAGGGGTCCCATGCAAAGACATCTAGATTATCCTTCAGAAATTTCAACAACTCCATCTTTTCTTGGTGTGGCAATCGTATGCCAACTTGAAAGAACCTCTCTGGATCGTCGGTTATTACAAACTTCTCTAACTCCTCGCAAACAGCCTCATCTTCTGTCATCGCTCCAGGTGCCTCCGGAGCTGTTAATTGCTATGACTCCTGGATGGGCAAGGTTGATAACTCGACTTCTGACTGACGAAGTACTGCAGCGGAGATGCATTGCCTGGCCACTACCTGACTGCCGAGGATTTCCTCAACATGTTCCCCCGAGGGGAATTTAACCTTAACGTGCAAGGTAGAGGAAACGGCTCCCAGGGCGTGCAGCCATGGCCTGGCGAGGATGGCTGTATATGGAGAGTACGCGTCAACCACAATGAAATCTACTTCAACCGTTTCTGTGCCGGATTGAACGGGTAAACGGATCTGTCCTTTTGGCACAACGGCTCTCCCTTCAAAGCTAATAAGAGGTGAGTCATAAGGAGTTAAATCTTCCAACTCCAACCTTAACCCCTTAAATAGATCAGGGTACATGATATCTGCACCGCTGCCCTGATCTATCATTACCCTCTTCACGTCATAATTACCTATTCTGAGGGTAACCACAAGAGCATCGTCATGGGGCTGGATAGTCCCTACTTTATCCTCCTCGGAGAAACCCAAGACAGGTAAAGTGCTCTTTAATCTCTTCGGCCTGCTACCCACATCCTCGGCCTGCGAATGGGAAACCGCCATAACCCTAGTAGGACCTGAGCCTGTCCTACCAGGTGCAGCGAAGATAACATTAATTGTCCCCAATGCTGGCCGAGATGAACTATTCCGCTGGTTGTTTGAACCAACTTGACTGACTTGCCCAGTGGGCTGACACAAGTGCTGCTTTAACTTTCCCTCACTGACGAGCTGCTCTAGATGGTTCCACAGGGTTCGACAGTTCTCAGTAGTGTGGCCCACATCCTGATGGTACTGACAGAAAAGGTTTTGATTTCTTCTCGCAGGGTCACCTGCCATTTTGCCGGGCCACCTGAAGAAGGGCTCTTTACGAACTTTTTCTAATAACTGATGCACTGGTTCTCGGAACACAGTATTTACAGCCTGGGGTGCTGCCGAGCCGGATTGTCCGAAGTAATCCCTCCTCGGCTTGTTGTTGTGATATCTGTCCGACCTGAAATCCCTTCTCTCCTGCGGGATAACCTTCTCCTTTCCTTTTCCCTGTTGCTGGTCTTCCTCTACCCTTTTATATTCATCAATACGATCCATAAGACGACGTACGCTGCGGACGGGCTTTTTCGTCAAAGACTTTCTTAGGTCGTGATCAGTAGGGAGGCCTACCTTAAAGGTATTTAGCGCCACCTCATCAAAGTCGCCGTCTATTTCATTAAACATCTCCCAATATCTGTCGGAGTATGCTTTCAGTGTCTCCCCTTCCTTCATGACCATGGATAGCAATGAGTCCAGTGGCCGAGGGACTCTGCTACAAGTAATGAACCGAGAAGCAAACGCCCTAGTTAGTTCCCCAAACGAGCCTACAGACCCCGACTTGAGACCGTTGAACCATCTCATAGCCACAGGTCCCAAGCTGGAGGGGAAGACTTTACACATCAAAGTCTCGTTATGAGAGTGCACTGCCATCCTTTGGTTGAAGTGACTCACGTGCTCCACCGGATCAGTCCGGCCATTATAGATGGTAAACGTGGGCTGGGTGAACCTCCTGGGGAGCCTCCCCCTCTCAATCCTTCGTGAAAACGGAGATTTAGAGAGTTGGTGCAACGCCCTACTCATGGTATCGTTGCCTAAACCCCTAGGACGAAGCTTCTTACGTCTGCGGATTGGCTGGTCGTTCTCCTCACCAGAGGATGTTGCACTGGTGGGGGAATATGACCTTGAACCGTAGCCATGTCCCCCATCCTTCTCTGAGGAAGAACTAGATGAGGACGGGGAAACCTTACGTTTAGCACGGCGTAACTTCCTCTTCAAACGATTGATTTCCTTCTGCATGGATTTAGAGCCCTCATCGTGGGTAGTGCTACCCCCTCCATGAGTATGGCTAGCCCCTGGATATTCTGTATGGACGCTTCCCTCACGATCCCTACGTTGTTCAAGACGTTCGAAATGATCTTCAGGTTGTGACCCTTGTGACTCTGCATGATGAGAGCCTAAGCCTGCCATAATATCCCTACTACTTCTAGACTAGATTCCCACAGACGGCGCCAATTGTAAGTGCACAATTGCACCTGGACCCAAGAATAGTTATGGGCTCAGACCCAATGAGCCTTAAACAATAAGAATTTGTAGAGTGTGGGCTTGAAACCCAGGTTAGAAGTGTATGGGGATGAAATGACAAACTAAAGATTCCAAGTACTTAGAGACAAAAAGGAGTAATGTAAATAGACCTCCTCGGACGTAAGCCGAAAGCTGTTCTTATATTATATCTCTCTCTTTTTCCTTCTTCTTTTTAGGTTACAAAAAGTTCCGTCTCGTTTCTGTTCCCGGTCCCTCCTTAAATACTCCTCTTTTTAATACTTTATCCACGTGTTGCCCCCCAATTCCTCCCTTAGCCTAGATATTTCTTTTCTTAGTGCCTTTGAACAGTAACTAGAAGTTTCCCTTCCACTGTTTAAGTGTCACTTCCTCATTAATGCGGCCAGGGTGGTAGGTGCAGGGTCTTTAATGTGGAGGTAGCAGCCTTTACCTTTGATATTCTTCCAACATCGGCGCTTCTAGGACATTCAAGGGTTCTCTCCCTTTAACCGTTGGTCTTGACCGTATCATTCCCTAATCTTTACCATGAAGTCTCAGGTTCTTTGATGTCAGTCCGAGGGAAAAACCATCCTCGGCTGGATCCTAGGATCCTCGGCGTATAGGCCGACCCATAGCACCAACAATCTCTAACCCCAGGGTCAGGTCGGCCTTCTTTAACAAGGCCCAAAAGGCCCACATTCCCACCAGGATCCTTTTGCCCCACACAGCCACCTAGAGAGTTAAAAAATGAGTAATGTTATGAGTCTATTTAGGAACAACTTATTTAATTTTTTACTAAAATTTTTTATTAAAATTACGGTAAAAAAAAAACTAAAAGCTAACTAATTAATTGTTATTGAAAGTATTATTAAAATAAAATGTGAGACCCACAGATAATAAAGTTATTGCCAACAGTGAGACCTGCTGGTACTGTTAGCTTTTTGCTTGCTTTTTTCTCCCTTTTGACTTATGCTTATTCACGGGACCTCTGAAGTCTGAATAGCAGAGGAAATAAGCAAAAAGCCAACCTTGCATCCATTTCCAAATGCACTCTATGTACAATCATTTTTACAACAATTGAGTTGATGGGTTAAATAAAATAATAAATATTAAATGGGAATTTAGCACATTTTAAAATAAAGGTATTATATTATAAAAATATAATGACATTTTATTATTAGCATGATATTTTTGTAACAACTGAAGTGAAAGTTACTTATAGGTGAAATTAAAATTTTATTTAATTGAGTTGTTTTTTAGAGCACTTGCAGCAGTGGAACTAAATAGCTATATAGCTATTTTAGCTTCACCAAAACACCAAAAAGAAGCATGCAGCAGTGGAGCTAAATCTATATTTTTTTAGCTCATTGCTACAGTGCACATCTATAGATAGATGTGCACTGTTCATGAGAGCTAAAAAAAAAATTAATTTTTTATTTTGTGTTCACATTACCTTTTTATTGTGGTGTTTTTATTGTAGTGAGATGTATTATTTTATTGTGATAGATATATTATTTTATTGTGATGTTTATATTATTTTATTGTGTTGAAGCTAAAATAGATCCACTGCTGCAGCATGTGTGTAGGTAAAATAGATAAAGTAATTTTTGGTGGAGCTAAATTGCTAAATTTTTAGCTCCACTGCTGTGAATGCTCTTAGCACTATAAAATTTGGAAGTCCAATCTGGAATATTTTTTAAATCTAACTATTCTGCGGGTTTTCAGACACAATTTGCGCAGCATGACGAGGCTTCCAACAATGACGTTCCTGACCACTTTTTTTTTTTTTTTTTGGGATGAACCAGAAATTTTATTAACCAAGAAACAAAACTACACAGGCAGAGCAAGAGTCTGTGCTCTAATAATAGAAACAAAACAAGGAGGCCCCAACCCCATATCAAAAGAGCCAGAGTAGCTGTTTGACAAAGACCACTTGGCTAAAACATGAGCAGCAACATTTGCTTCTCTAGCCACCCAACTGAATCTACAATTAGAGAAATTCAATCTGACCGCTGCTTGTCATCTTCCTATTGATGAATGCAATAATTATAGGCTACAATCATAAATTCCAAAGAGATAAATTTGCATCCAACCAGCAATAATGACATGTTGTGGTTTTTTATTAGTTTAACTAATAATATTTTTAATGGTTGGATAAGAAATTTGAGTTCAATCTTAACCTACACTAAAAAATTATTAGCATCTTAATCTAATAAAAAAAGAGTAAAAAATAATATCTTAATCTAATAATAAAAAGTAAAAATCACAAAAACAAATGTCATAAATTAAAACTCTTAAAAAAAAATCCTCCTGGCATGTTTTATTTACTTTATGAATAGTGGAACAAAAAAGCAAGGAGAGTGTCCTACTGTCCTTGCAACGATTATATAGGTCTCAGTCAATTATGTGAAAGGGTACCGACTAATGACTAAGCCTTGACAATAATGTAATAAACCCTGGTCCATATCTTCTCCCACCGTGACCGGCATTCCCCTAAAAATTGATTTTGATAGTTTTATACTTTTATTTATCATCTTTTGTGTATAAAATAACCCCACCTCCTCTGTACTCTGGGGTCACTCGAACATGGGTAGGTCAATAGTTACAAATTTGTGATCCTAATAGATTATTAAAATTATGTAAAAAAAATAAAAATTATTAACATTTTAGTTTAACAGTTGATATCTTTTGATGTTTTCAAATGAAACATTTAGACTTTTCATCACCAATCTCCTAATTGTAACTATTAAATTATCAACAAAAAAAAAAACAAAGATTACTCAAGAAAAGAATAAGTTACTAAATAATGCAATTTTATATATCCACATATTATTTGGCTTTGACATATCTCTGAATCTTGGGGTTTAAAATAAATTTTTATATATTCTTTTTATAAGAAGTTATATATATATATGTATGTATGTATGTATATGGATGCAAGAATTGTGGTATATATTCTTTTTATAATATACTGCACAAATCATTATTTAGGACAAAACTTTTCATCAAATTGGATTTAAGTCTAACTTCTTTTAACTCTGTATTTAGATTATTTGAACAAATTACATGACTATTAAATACATGCTTTTTTTTTTTTTTTTTTTGAGTCGCCATGTAATAAATTGGAGGGATTTCCTTAAGACTGATTCAGTAGAAATTTCTGCCCATTTATTAAAAATAAACTGACAACAATTTTTTTTTCCTTATAAATTATGATGCTCTGATGAACATTTTCGTCTGATTGCATTTTGTTGGTTAGATCATGCTAATGATCACATACTGTATTTTGCTTTGAGGTTGTGTCATGCCTTAATGCATTCAATCCTAGCCGGAGTATGAAATGGTTTGTACTAGTAAAATTAATTAGTCGGCATTATTTTTATTTTCTTTTTTTGAAAAATAAACTTTTCTTAGATTAACATTACAAGAATTGCGTTCAGTTTCATTCATGGAACTAAAAAAAAGCTTGGATAATTACCTATATATACCTTAGCTATTATTAATTTGTCATGGAGAATACATAATAAAAGAAGAACTTAATAGAATTTGAACAAATTTTTCCCTCAACTTACAAGCTACAACAAACTTGTCATAGACAATACATAAAAATAACGAATTACTAAAACTTGGATAAAAGTTTCCTCAAAACAAATTTGCATAAATATCTTTTAACCTATTACATGGCGATCAAATGTTCATACAACTATATTTTAGTTGCATGACTCATTAAGTTATTTAAATAAGTCACCCATTTTGAAATAGAGCATGTAATTAAAATTATACATGAATTAATATTTTAGTTGTCATGGTTTTATTTTAATTAAGGTAGTTGAAGAGCATGTAACTTTATGTGCAATTTAACAATTTCAAATCCTTCACTATTTGCACGATCTATATGGAGCCTAAAACTTACAGTTATTTGAGTTGGAGTATTGAACTAATCTGGAGCTATACTTTTTTTTTTTTTAAGAAACAAACTAACTATTAAAAATACACATTTTATTACACTTAATTATTCTAGAGTTGTACTTGTTCAACTGTGTTATGCTCCCATCTTGTTTAGATTTCACCATTAATGGCATTTATGAACTAAAATCAATGAAGAGGAACATTGATTATGATTTATGAAGACCAGTAACATCAACCAATAACAAGTGGAAATTAAGAACTTATGATGGGTGTACATCTCATTTTTATTTTGTAATTAAAATATAAGATACAATTGTTCTCATTTATTACTATACATAATTGGGATGAAAATTTATATATGCACATCCTCCACGCATAATTATAAAACTTTACAATCAATGTCTTAATTAACTTAACTAAGCGTTTATTCTCAAAAAAAAAAATTTAACTTAACTAAGATTACTTTATAATATCCATCTCATCATTTAAAATTCGTTAATGTATGGACCCGATTTGGTGCCCAAGCCTAAGGGAAAAGGATGTAGGCCCAAAGAGCCCAATACAATAAATTTGTAGAGAGTGGGCTGAAAAACTAGGCTCTAATAAATCAAATAATAATTATAGTGGGCTCAAATGAAAAGAAAACAAGAATAAAATGGTTTTGCTCAAAGTAAATCGTCATCGGCACAATCTGAGGAGACTAGATCTTATATATGTTTCTTTTGAATTTGGTTACAAGTCCAGTTCTTGGTCCTACAGTGTTTTTCTCTCCATTTTTCGATATCCACCTTCTGTAAAGGGATTTCCTCTCCCTTATATATCCCTATTTTCTCCATCTCCACCATCCACATGTAGGTCAAGCTGTTGGCTTTGATCCTTGTCTCATCTGTACCTTCTTGAAGTCTTTAGGAGTAACTGTAAGGCTACTTACCACTATTCAGGTATCACCTCCACATTAATGCGGTCAGAGGATTAGCTGTAGAGCATTCAATGCGGTGATAGCAACTTTTCCTTAGATATTTCTTAGTTTCCCTCTGTGCTATGTTTTCCTGATGTTTATCCTTACCAGTAGAATCTTTCGAAGTGTTGCACTTAAGGGCAGACCAATCCCTCTAACATTTGCCTTGCTTAGCCGAGGAGGCACTCCTCCTCGGACTACCTCCCCAAGTCTTTCCATCAAAATATTGTACATGGCACTCTTATTTGCACTTCTTCCCTGTTATCTTCTGGTTCTTGGACTAATAGACGTCATCAGACAAGGCCCACGACCTAATATACACTTATGGGCCATTTATCCTTACAGTTAATGTAAGTGCACAATTGCACCTGGACCCAAAGACAGCTACGGGCTCAGGCCCAATAAGCCTTAAACAATAAAATTTGTAGAGTGTGGGCTTGGAATCTAGGTTAGAGGTAATAAGAACTTGATAACAGACTAAAAGTTACAAACACACGTAAATAACAAATGATAATTGCAAATAGACCTCCTTGGACGTAAGCCGAGGACTACTTCAGTATTATTTCTCTTTCTCTCTTAAAGGTTACAATTCTTCCTCCTCCTCTTTGTTACCCACCCCCCCCCTTTAAATACTTCATTCCCTGATGCTTTTTGGACAGTGACTAGGAGTTTCAGCCCTACTGTTCAGGGGTCACTTCCCCATTAATGCGGCTAGGGAGGTAGGTGCAGAGTCTTTAATGTGGAGGTGGCAGCCTTTGCTCTTGATATTTTCTTTAACACTGGTGCATCTAAAATGTTCAGGGTCTCCCCCTTTTAACCAACAGTCTTTCCAGCATTCTGCCTTGACCTTTGTAGTGAATCTCCGAGTTCTCTTGAAACGGTCCGAGGAGGAACTCACCCTCGGCTGTATCCTTGGACCCTCGGCATATGGGCCGATTCATAGTACTAACAAATTCTTAGCTTATGAACAGATCGGCCCTCCTTGCTAGAGCCCAAAGGGCCACATGCCCACTTGGGTCCTTTTACTCCCCACAGTTAATATAATCAAAAAATTTGTAAACTAATGGGCACTATGGACATATTACTTCTTCATTTTTATTTATGGATAAAATACTATTTTGATTCCTAGACTTTAACAAAAATTTGTTTTTCGTCCCTAAACTTTAAAAAGTCATTTTTTCGTCCCTAAAATTTGTAAAGAGTTTTTTCAATAGTTTAGAGACAAAAATAATAATGAAAAAATAACTTTTTTCAATAGTTTAGGGACGAAAAACAAACTTTTAGTAAAATTTAATGACAAAAATACAATATTTTCAATAGGTTAGGACATTTATGTACAAAAGATAATTTTTTCAATAGTTTATAGACAAAAAATGAACTTCTTAAAGTTCAGGGATGAAAAACAAACTTTTTGTAAAGTTTAAGGATCAAAATAGTATTTTACCTTTTATTTATAAGGAAGTGGTACTGCCTTTGGCCAAACTATTCCACTCCATGCCCAGAAGATACTCCAAAAATCAACCTTTAGATTTACATTACGCCCCAAACCAATGAGAAATTATTGTGTACTCCTGAAATATCGTAAATGCGTACTCCCTTCTCTCACATGAATGGTGGGTCCTACTAATTAAATTCATAGTAGGATCCACTATTTATGTGAGAGGAGGGAGTACGCATTAATGGTACTTCAAGAGTAGCTAATAATTTTCCCAAACCAATGAGTCCACCACCTTAGGCCAATATTAATTGCAGTTTAGTGGGAACTAAATTTTCTAATTTTTGACATATTACTATTAGTGCACCCCACCATCTAACCATCCAACTAATTTGTGAATAGCGATACTAATTTTGGATAATTTAACAAACATTGTAAATGAATGTTGAATTAAAATGTTGACTGTAAGGACACAATTTACACTTGGACCCAACAATGTGAAGGGATCCAGCCCAAAGAGCTCAAAACAATAAAATTTATAGAGAGTGGGCTTAAAATCTAGGTTTTATGGATACAGGATAACATGAATGGCATGTTTAGATGGACAACATACATGCAACAAAACATTTTCACAGTAGAAAGTCTCCTCGGATATAAGCTGAGGAGGATTTGTATTTCTTCTCTTTGTTCTAAGGTTATATTATAGTTTGAAGTATTGTGTACAGTGTTCCTCTCTCTTTTTTTCTCTCCCTCCCCCTGAATGCCCTTCCTTTCTTTTTATATCTTCTGCCTTCTTTTTGCCATCGTCCACGTATGGATTAGATCACCCAGTTAGATACTTGTCTCATCCACCGCCCTTTTAAAGTCTCCAAGCAATAGCTGTAAGGCTAATAGTTACTGTTCATAGGTCACTTCTCCATTAATGCGGCCAGGGAGTTATGTGCAGAGTCTTTAATGCGGTGATAGCATCTTTCCCCAGATATTTTCCTAATCATGCCTTTTACCTGTGGTCATGGGAATCACATAATCATCCACCAAACCTCTTAGATATTCCTATGATCATCAAAGTGTACAGCACAACCTTCATTTCATATAGCCGAGGAGATCTCCCTCATCGGACTGTTCCTACCAACCTCTTTCGCATTGTCTCATCTGACGGGCTTTTGAGTTTAGCATATTTACCATCACAAACGCCTCCTCGGATAGGTCAATATTATTGAATCAAGCCCATGACCCAAGAACATACCTTGGTCCTTTTACCCCCACATTGACTATAATCATTTGAAATTTGAGATGGAAAAAATGGTCCTATTGTTTATAGTGAGTTGGTACACTTAAGCGTGTTTATTTTTAGTGATTTATTTTGTTAAAAGCTAAATAATATATATATATATATATATATATATATATATATATAATGCTATAAAATCTATATATACCAAATTTTAAAATTTAAAAAAAAAAGTTTAAAAATAAGTGGAATCAAATGAGGACTAACCCCAGATAAAAATTTATTCACTCAATAAATCTAATCTCCAATGTGGGGATCAAAGTTAGCACAACCATAATAAAAAATAATAATTATCTCAATGCGGTATGCACTATGTAATAGTGTAATATCATATTGTTTTATTGAGTTACTCCATGAGATAAAGATACATCACAAGATATATCCATTGATAAAAATATAAAAAAATATATACATCTTACGTGTCCATTTTATGGAGCACACTTATCACAAGTATGTGAGTGTGAGTGTGAGTGTGAGTGTGAGTGTGTGGACTACACACCCACATACTTATGAGAGACTTGCTCCATAAGGAAGATTGCACCAGATTCGATATCTATTACTAGAAAGAGCTTGATGTATGTGCAAACAAGCTACTCATTTTTGTTTTTTTGTATATGAAGACCAAACAAGGTTCATTTTTTAATACTAATAATCATTATAATACAATTATTAATATTATACGTGTTAGGACATAGAAGTATAGGACTTTTGTATTAATCTATCTGTCCTGCAAAATACAAAAATTCTAAAGTCCTAACAAGTACATAATAATATTTTTTTTACAAACACAAATTTTTATAATAATTTGGTACAGTACAAGTACTTGCCATCGCTACCAACTTACCTACTTTTTTCTTTTTTCTTTTTCTTTTACGCTTCAAATTACCTACTTACCCACTACTCTGACAGTACTGGTATCAGTTTATGTTTTACCTCTCCTTTCAAAGGCAATAGAAAAGTTAAACTTTGGTAACTAAGAGCATTATGTTGTATAAAAAATGTCATTTTAAAACATTAAAAGTTTATTTTCTTTATTTTACCATGTTATTTTATAATATTTCATTTATCAGATATTTTATTCTTCAATTTTATACATTATAATAATATTTTCAACACATTAAAATAATATATTTCTCAAAACCCAGCAAATACATAAATGTACAGCCCAGTGGCAACACCACCCAAGAACCAACCACCATCGCTACAACCGCTGCCACAACAACAACCATCGCTACAACTATCGCCACAAACTACAACCACAATCACCGGTTCCTTCAACAAATTCCAAATCCAAAAACCTCAACAAAAGAGGAAAAAAAAAAAAACTCAAAATCTTCAACAAAACCCTAACCCAACAGATCAATCAACAAAACCCCAAACCAACCATCAGCGGCAAGAGCTGTGGAGGACGACGTAGCTTTAGATCGGCGGGCTTTAGATCTACGGCGTGGCTGAGATGCGCATCAAAAAGTTGAACACGGGTTGAATCTGTGAGGGATCTGTAAGGCAACGGTGGCGGCAATGGAGTCTTCAAACCAGAGGCGATGGCGGCGGCTTGATTTGTGAGGGTGAGGGAGGGTGAGTGGATCGGTAAGGGTGAGGGAATTTGATCTGAAGAAGAAAGAGAGAGAGAACACGAGTTGAATATGTGAGAAGAGAGAGAAAAAGTTGAATAATTTTTTTTTTTTTTACGTCTATTCATACTGTGCCAAATTTATCACGGTACTGTAGCATGTCTCATATTTTGTACACATTTAACACACCTCATGAATGTGTGTTTTTGGTGTGCCAAATGCCAAATATTTGGCATTTGGCACTTGGCATTTGGCACACCTGATGGTAATGCTCTAAGAGCATTCCAGTGAGGTTGCTAAATTGACAAAAAATTTAATTTAGTAACCAACTCTCCAGAACTGTAACTGCAGCAAAGCAGTTAAAGTTAAAACTTAAAACAAAAAAATAATATTTTAATGTAGAGTGTTGAAAAAAAATGTATTTTAATGTATTGATATTTGTGGTTGTTGGTTATTGTATTAAATATATTATTTTAATGTGTTAAATGTTAATATAAAACATTTGTTGTACGATGTATTATAAAGTGAGTTATTAAAATAGACAAAGTAATGTTTTGAGTTGTTAAAAGCTAAATTTTTTAGATATTTTAATGTGAATGCTCTAACAGACAATATGTATTAGAATTTATATATTCTGGGTCTATTTAAGATCCGCTTATTTTGTTAAAATTAAAAAAAAATGTTGAAAGTACTGTAAATAAAAATAAAAGTTAGCTAAAATAATATAGTGCGATTCATGAATAATACAAAAAGTGAAGTGAGCAATAAATAGTAACATAGATAAGTTAAATAGTAAAGTAAATTAACCTTTTTAATTTGAAGCCAAGTACTATATATATATATATATATATATATTAATTAATTAATCATAATTGTACAAAATCTGATTATAGTTAGGCCTCTTTACTTTCTAGAACTGTTGTCCAACTTAGATATTTATTGTAGTATTTGTTTTTTATATATATGGTAAGACATGTGAGTGAGAGATAGAAGTGAGAAGACACGTACAAAGAGACACAGACACAGCAAAAATAAGAACAGAGAGAGAGAGAGAGAGAGATGGAGGATACGGATCTGAAAACGTCGTTTCTGGGGGCGAGTCAAAAAGGTAGAGGAGGGGGGAGGCTGAGTCGGAGGTCGTACTCGGTGAAGTCATTGAAGAAAGAGTTCGTGTTAAGGTTGCCTGATAAGCTTCGCTCTGCTGGTGATCTCGACCCTGAGTCTCAAACTTTCGGCCCTGATCTTTCCACAATCTCCGGCTTAACCAAAGGTCTCTCTCTCTCTCTCTCTCTCTCTCTCTCTCTCTGTTTGACTGTTTGGTTTATTATCAACAAAATGCAGGAAAAGAACAAAAAGAAAATGGTGTATTTATGGAATCTATGGATGTATGTATATAATCTGTACATTGCACAGAAACGTACACTAGAACAAACTTCACTCATTGCTATTAAGGAAAGCGTGAGATTTTGTTCTGTTTTGTTTGTCTTTTACACTTTTACCTAACAATTCACATTTTTTTCCCAACTTTTGCTGCTGAGGTGCATGCAAGCTGTGATTGGTGTCAATGTGAAAAAAAAAAGTGATTTTTGGGATCAATCATTTGTTTGTCAACTCAATCTATTGTGTATGTGTAAGGATCAAGTTACACAACTCAAAAACTTTTCATTTAACTAATATTTTATAAACTCAACCTTTAGATTAATAATATATTTTCATTCTTTCTTTAACATCTGTATCAAATTTTGTGTTGATCATAATTTTTTTTTATATAAACTTATTTTTTTATGTATAATTTTAAAATTAAAAATTTTAAACATGTTATAGATGAGATATATTTATATGATCATTGTGAAATTTTATAGAGACAAAGGGTATAAAAATAAAATATAATTCAACCTTGAATGTTTCAAAAATAATACACATTGAATAAAAAGTTATTGATCAGTTTCTACCAAAAAAAAAAAAAAAAAACTAATCATAACATGTAAAACCCATTACACATAGTAGGGATTATGCATATCACGGAAGAATTATAAAAAGAAAAAAAAAAAAAACTACTTTTCCTTAAACTGCCCTTTCTGCGCTTTGGAGGAAGTAGTATCTGTGTATTGGAATCAACTAAGAAAGTATTCCTTGCACACCATAAGGTCATAGGAACTACTTTGTACCTTATGTATAATATATGTTTCAAAAATTTATGAGTTAGTGCCTTTTGAATTAATTTTTAGGCCTTCTAATTCTAAACATGATGGATTATTTACAAAGAGTTAATTATGTCATCTAACTAATTTCTTTGCCTGTATCATGATAAGGAGAATGTTAACAAGCACGTAAGTGCCAAAAAAAAAAAATTGTTAGAAAAAGACACTAAATAGTACTTACAAAACTAAAAAAATGACAAACTACAAAAAAAAGACAAAAATTTTGTCCGAAAAAAGTATTCAAAAAAAAAATTGTGGTTAATGGACACCTTGCGATGCCCGTTAACACAACCCTTATGATAATATGATATACTTTTTTACTATATAGACTAATTTTATATTTAATCATATTGTTATGCTTTACTATAATAATAGTGAGGAAAAACATCCCAATTCAAGATAATAGTAAGAAATAATTACATCTAGCCTAATTATGGATTCAAAATAATGGTTATATATATTCAAAATAATAGCACGTAAGATTCTTCTCAAAAATTAATAATAATAATAATAATAATAGTGAGAAAAATAATTAATAGTAGCTGCCCATGCTACATGTAGAGCTTTGTGCTTTGTTTCTCAAATAAATTATATATTTTATAAGTTCATGAACAAAACGTATGCGACTTTAACTATTTATAACTAAAACAAAATTTTAGGGAAACAAATGGGCGAAAATGAAAAGATTCAAGATTTTTTTTTTTCTTTTTTTTTGAGGAGTAAGATAAAGTTTCTTTGGTTATAAGTTGTAAAAATCTCCTTTATCTCATTAAATCACTGTTCTTAAAATCATCTGCGTTTTAAATTATATACTCATTAAACCATTTAAACAAGTCTCATAGTTATTAAATTTGTAATGTGATTAAAAGTATAAATAAAAATTTATTTGAGTTGCCATCTAGTGGGTTCAGAGGAAAATGTAACGTTATTACTTACTAACAATAATTTTAACAACAGTTGAATTAACAAGTTTGTATTAATTTTTATTTGAGTATCACTTTTAATAATAAATTTTTATAATTGGGGGATAGAATTGGAGTAACCCCTCGACCTTAACCCCACATGGACCCAGCCCTTATCATTTTCAAACAGAGTAAAAAAAAAAATATTGTTTTTCTCAATCAGCATATCGTGTGGTTGCACTGACATAACTTTTTATCTACAGTGTCCTACTTTCCTGATTTCAAAAAAGAAAAAAGAAAAGTGTCCTACTAGTACTACTGTCCTTGCAAGTTGCAACTTGCAACAGATAACAATGGCTCAATCAATACAATTCTGTGAATGGGTAGAAATCCACGACAAAGCTTTGACAATAAACCCTGGTCCATGTCTTTCCCACCGTGACCGGGGTCCCCCTCCAGTTTTAGTTTTAGTTTTTTTTTTTTTTTTTTTTTTTTTTTTTTAAATTTTAGTTTTACTATCGTGTGGTAATTTTTTTAGTCACAAATTATACACAAATGTATATATATACACAAGATTGATTAAAATAGTTATTTAATTAAATAATCTACCCCGTTCTCACTCTAGGAAACATGACCCCGCAAGCTTTTTTTTTTTTTTCTTCCCTTGAGAAAACCCCTCAAGCCTTTATGTGAGATTAATTCAATAGCTACAAATTTGTCATCTTAATAGGTTATTATAGTTACGTTAAAAAATAAAAATAGTAATCTTGTAGTTGTAACTCTATTGATTGATACCTCCTTATGGTTTTAAATGAAATATTCAAAGTTCTAATCACCCATCTTCTAATTGTAACTATTAAATTATAAAATAAAATAAAAGCAAAAATTACACAATAAAAAATTAAATTATTAAAGAGTGCAATTTTATATACCCACATATTATTTGGCTTTGACATTCCTCTTAATCTTGGGATTTAAAATAATAAAACTTTCCATCAAATTGGATTTAAGTTTAATTTCTTTTATCCATATATTTAAATCATTTGATTTATTAAATTATTTGAACAAATCGCATGACTATTAAATTCATGCATATTAATTTATTCGAGTTGCCATGTAATAAATTGGAACATTTTCCTTAAAATTGATTCACTTGAAAATTCTGTCCATTTATTAAAAATAAATGGACAACAAATTTTTCCCCTTGTGATGCTCTGATGAACATTTCTGTGTGATTGCACTTTGTTTGTTAGGTCATGCTAATGATCACACACTGCATTCTGCTTTGAGGTTGTGTCATGTCTTAACGCATTCAATCCTAGCTGGATTATGAAAAGGTTTGTACTAGTAAAATTAATTTGTCGCCATTCTTAGATTCACTTAACATGAATTAGATAATACATAAAAATAATGAATTATTAAATTTTGGACAAAATTTTTCATCAAAACGGATTTGT
Source organism: Castanea sativa (assembly GCF_040712315.1). NCBI lineage: Eukaryota > Viridiplantae > Streptophyta > Magnoliopsida > Fagales > Fagaceae > Castanea > Castanea sativa. Next base: position 47,381,000 of record NC_134020.1, on the reverse strand, counting down.
ATAAATGTTTTCTAACCCATTACATGACAATCAAATGTTCATGCATATATATTTTAGTTACATGACTCATAAAGTAATTTAAACAAGTTATATATATCTTAAAATTGACCTTGCGATTAAAATTATAAATGGATTAATATTTTAATTGTCATGTTTTTTCAAAAATTTATTTTAAAGGAAAATTGTGTAATTAAAATAGTTTAAGAGAATGTAACCTTATATGCAATTTGACAATTTCAAATCCTTCACTATTTGCACGATCTATATGGAGCCTACAACTTGTCTAGAAAATAAAGAAAACACCCTGAACTTCCATTTGGATATTGAAAAGAATGGGGGAAAATAAAACTACTATTTTGCATTTATTTGAGTAGGAGTATTAATAAACTATGCCCAATGTATTATTTACGCTCCTATTTGTAGGTTGCCCACCATATCATGTTGTTTATATTCCACCATTAATGGCATTTATGAACTGAACCAAGTACTACTTGTGGTAGGTCTCATTTCTTTTATTTTGTTGAAAACAATTAAGAGGACCATTCATTAGGAAGATCAGTAACTTCAACCAATAACAAGTGGGACATAAGAACTTATTGTGGATGTGCAATTCATCTTGGTTTTTTATACAAGATATAATTGTTCTCATTTATTACTATACAAAATTGAGATGCAAATATATTATATACACACTGTAGACGAAATTCATGCACATACTCCATACAAAGTCAAAATAGGTTAATTGTAAATTATAAATCTTTACAATCAACTCCTTAATTAAGATTACTCAATGCCAATTTGGTAAAAAAAAAAAAAAAAGATTACTTAGTGCCAACAAAAATTTCAAGTTTACTTTATAATAATATTCATCTAATTATTTAAAATCATTAATATAATCATCAAATTTGTAAACTAATGTGAATGAACATATTGCATCTTCTTCATTTTTTATTTGTGGTATCTTAGTTTTTGGTCAAACCCATAAATCCATTAAATGGATTGTGTAGTTAATTAAATTTGAGACCTCTAAATTTACTTCACAACCAATACTAATGAACCCACCACCTAGAACCAATACTGTTGTTTAATGAGAACTAAATTTACTAATTTTAACATTTTACTATTAGTGCACCCCACCATCTGACCATCTAACTAATTTGTGAATATTGATACTAATTTTGGATAATTTGGCAAACATTGTAACTTAATTTGAATTAGAATGTTGACTATAATCATTCATAACTTAAGATGAACAAATGACCCTATGATTTATAGTAAGTTGTTACAATTTTTTTATTGTTGAGAATCAAGTTGTTACAATTATGCGTGTTTAATTTCATTGATTTATTTTGTTAAAATACTATATAAAAATAGATACAACTACATATATATATATATATATATATATATATATATAATGCTATAAAAAATATATATTCCAAAAAACGGAAAAAAAAAAAAAAGATTCAAAATAGGTGGAATCGAATGAGCACTAAACCCAGATAAGATTTATTCATTCCATAAAATATAATCTTAACATCAAAAGTGTTTCCCATTGTGGAGGTGAAAGTTAGCACAACCATGTTATGATAGGAAACAAGAATTATATTTTGCTTTAAAGTTATGCTCATGCAATAGGCTTTTCGCATAATATAAATCTCATGGTATAATTTCATAGGAGATAGAATTACACTTCTCATACAAGTCATATCTGTTGGTGTCTGTTTGGGAACAACTTATTTAATTGAAACTGAAATATTTTTGTTAAAAATACTGTAAATAAAAGTAAAAATTAGCTGAATAGTATAATAGGACTCATAAATATTAGTAAAAGTAAATTAAAATTACACATAAACTGAAATTTTCAGCTTGTTTCAAACAAACACCTGTAGAGAGAAAAATATATACTACATCTATAGTATGAATCGCGCCTCTCACAAATATATAAGCACATATGCTCGGAAGAGACGCGGTCCATAAAACAGGCGCACAAGACACTGTGTTTCCGTAAAGAGATCTTGATGTCGTTACCAAACAAAGATATTTTTTTGTTTTTTTATGCCGATAACCATTACTATTCTATTATTAATATTATACTTTGTTAGGTACAAAAGTAGTGAGCTTCTCAAAAAAAAAAATATTTAATAACGTAGCACTACAAGTACTTGCCATCGTTACCTACTTACCAACTTCTTAATTTAAAAAGAAAATAAAAAAACAAATTAGTATTTATTATTTATTTTTTTTGGTAAATTTAATTACAATTTAATTACTATAAAAGTACGTTTTGGAATTCTTTTTATATTTATTTACCATTAAGTAGGTATTAGAGGACTAAAAAATTAAAAATTAGAGACATTAATTACAGTCCGTACAAAATCTGATTCAAAGTCCAGGAGGCCTTTTAACTTACTTTGTAGAACTTTTTTTTTTTTTTTTTTTGAGAAACAACTTACTTTCTAGAAGTTAGATATGATATATATGGCAAAGACACGAACATACAGACACAGACAAAGCAAAAGTAAGAACACACAGAATCAGAGACACAGAGAGTGAGACAAAGATATATACATATATAGAGAGAGAGATATGGCGGAAACGGATCTGAAATCGCCGATTCTGGGGGCGAGTAGAAGCGGTAGGAGAGTGGGGAGACTGAGTCGGAGGTACTCGGTGAACTCGCTGAGGAGCGAGTTCGTGTCAAGGTTGCCTGATAAGCTTCGGTCTGGTATTGACCCTGAGTCTGATACGTTCGACCTTGACTTTTCCAAAGCCTCCGGCTTATCCAAAGGTCTATGTCTCTGTCTCTCTCTCTATGTGCGTGTGTTTGGTTTGTCAGAAATAAAAAATACAGGAAATGAAATGGGTTCATATAATATATACAGACAAGTACATAGGATAGAACAAACTTAACTCATTGTTCTTAACTTGAAAACGTGAGAATTTGTTTTGTTTTGTTTTGTTTGTCTTTTACACTTTTACACAACATTTCACTTTTTTTTTCTTTCTCTCTCAACTTGCTGAGGTGTGTGCTGTGATTAGTGTAAATGATAGGCCTATTTGAATGTGAAAAAAAAAAGGTGATGTTTTGGATCAATCAAAGCTTGTTTAGCTCAATCAATTGTGTATATATATAAGGATCAAGTTACCCAACTCAATAACTTTTCATTTAAGTAATATTTAAACAAAATTCAACCTTTAGATTATCTGTTTTCATTCATGTGTACCAAATTTTTGTGTTAATCGGATGCTATTTACTATTCCTTTATAAACTCATCTTTAATGCATAATTTAAAATACAAAAATTTGGAAATTTAAACCATGTTATAGATGAGATATCATTGTGAGATCTTGCAGACATGAATAAAAAATTATTCAAAAATACACATCGAATAAAAAATTATTGAGTTTCTACCCCCAAAAAAAAAAAAACATAAAACTAATCACATGTAAAACCCATTACACATAGAAGAGTTTATGTAGAACAGCAGAAGAATTATAATTTAAAAAAAAAAAAAAAAAAACTCGTTTTCCTTAAATTGCCCTTTTTGCACTTTTGTACATCTTTTTTATACAATTAAGGTCCTAGTGTCGTGACTTGTAAGTTGCATTGCATTTTGATACAATAGGAATACTGTAAATGTTATGCCGTTATGGGGACTATGGCTTTGTGTAATAGCATGAGCTACTATAACTGAATATTGGACTTGGGTTTTCTTTTTTCCTTAGTGCTAGATGTACATATATGCCTACATATGTTTTTAAATTCTCAGACATATGCATATATATGTATTGTACTGTAGGCCTAGGAAGTAGCTAGGAGAAGAATTTAAAGTTTCATTTAAATTGGGGAACAAGAAGAAATGAGATTATGAATATAAAGTCATGAGTGAAGTTAAAAAAATTTCTTCCTTCTCTTACAATGAATGAATGCATTGTCTTCATTATAGGAGAAAGGGAGTACTATGAAAGACAAATCAATACCATGAATTCCTTTGAAGAAGTCGATTCTTTGGCGACATCTAACGGTATTGATGAGGAGGAACAGGCTATAGAAGATGCTAAAGAAGCTCGACATGAAAGAGCAATGAAGATATCTAATTATGCAAACATAATACTTCTGGCATTTAAGGTGATGTAGATATATAAATTTTTTTATTTTCATGGTCTACCAGACTCCAAGGTGTCTCTGACCTGGATGGTGTGTTTTAAAACTTTATGAGGCATATATAAAGAAGACGAGCTTTCATTTCTGTTCATGTTTTACAGGATATGTGTTTTCAGTTGAGTTTGATGAAGAAAAAACCCCTATTTTTTTTAGAACTGTTAAAAGCTCTGGGAAATCCAAGTTTTATTTCTAATAAAGCTCAAAGGTGGAACTTGTAAAATAATGTAATCTAACCAAGCAATATTCTGGAAGAATATATATACTTCAAGTTAAAAAGCACTTAAAATAATTCATTTTATATGACAAAAGTATTAAATTGATTAACATGTATCCAGGCACCCCTAAATCACCATTTTATATAATATGTTACTGGCAAGAGGCAAGTCCAAAGGGATCTTCTTTAGTAAGGTTCCCTATGTTATCAATATATATATAACCTATTGCTCATATACAAACTCCCATAATAACAATATGCATTACAATGTGCAGGTCTATGCCACAATAAAGAGTGGATCTTTGGCCATTGCTGCATCAACACTAGATTCTTTACTTGATCTCATGGCCGGTGGCATCCTTTGGTTCACTCACCTGGCAATGAAGAACATAAATATCTACAAATATCCTATTGGAAAGTTGAGGGTGCAGCCAGTAGGAATAATTATCTTTGCTGCTGTCATGGCTACACTTGGTATGTTGCAGTACCTTCACCTGCCTTAGGTTTCCATTGGTTTTCTGTCATGTCATTGTTGACTACCTTTTTTATGGTGAACTTGTTTGTTAATTGAACCTATCCAATTATCGAATTACATTTTATTGAAGACATATAAAGCGAAGTAAATGCAATGTAATTGATTTTTAACAATTGGCTTTTCTTGTTAATAGTTTAAAAATATAGGAACTTGATCATATGTTATAATAAATGATAAAAAAATGTTTACGAAGGTGGCGTTTGGATTCCACTGAAGCTGCGTCTGCGTTTTCAGTTTTTTTTTTTTTTTTTCTCCAGCCGCAGTTGTTGACCCAATCTTCTGTGAACAGTGCATTCGTGCACTGTTCACGGACCCACAAATTTCACTTTTCAGCAACTTTTTCATTAAAAATGGGTCCCGCGGTACTATTCACACATTTTAAAATTATTTTGCTACAGTGTTTTCAGTTTTCAGCAATAAGTTCTATCCAAACAGACCCGAATACTCCTAATTTAGTGAAATATTGAATACAAAGTAGAAGAAAAAACAGGGTACTAGTTTTCATATTCTTCTAATGAATGGTTTCTGGATAGTTGGGCTAGATTACATCAGCTTTCTCTTTTTTGATAGGTAAGAAAAAGTATATTCAAGAAAACTGCTGAATGCTAATAAGCATCAGTATATCAAAAGTACAAAATAGAAGGAAAAGCAGAAAACAAAAACAAAAACGGCAATAATTACAAAGAAAGAGAGCTAAGGAATAGGGGAAGAGAGTTACTAGATGTGAGTCCCCAATCCCTAGCCCAATCAAAAAGGAAACCAGAAAAGAGGGCAAGCAATTGGTCCTCGGATCTATCCAAATCCTCAAACGTCCTCCGGTTACGTTCCCTCCAAATACACCACATCAAACTTAGCGGAACTAAGTTCCATATGCAAGATTTATACTTCCCTAGCCAATTCCACCAACTAAAAAGAAAATCTGACACCGTACAAGAGGGAACCCAAGAAATCCCAAAACTCCTAAAGACAAAGCACCACAGCTGATAAGTCTTTCCACAATGTAACAACAAATAGTTCACTGTCTCACCACAGCAACGACACATAATACACCAGTCAACGAAGTCAAAGCTCCTAAGCCGCAAGTTATCTCCCGTGAGGATCCTATCCCATGCAGCTGTCCAAACAAAGAAAGAGACACGTCGGGGTGCCTTAACCTTCCAAATACCTTTCCAAGGAAAAGTCACAGAGGAAAAGCCATGTAACTTATGCTAATATGAACGGATAGTAAACTCCCCATTTTTTGTCAACTTCCATTTCAAACGATCACCGTCAATCCCTGAAGGTACATTGGATGCCAAGAACCGAAAGAACTCGTCCACCACATCTGACTCCCAATTATTAGGACCCCGATTGAAACAAACATCCCTAGTTCTCCTAACCCCTGCCCCTTGACCTATCAAAGATGACTCTACGAAAGCCTCTCTGTTTGCCGCAAAATATAATCAATGTTTAATAATTTGCTTTTCTTGTTAAGAATAAAGAAATAGGAACTTGAAATATTGTACTCCTAATTGGTGAAATAAAAAATAAAAAATAAAAAATAAAAAAAATTTATGAATACTCCTAATTGGTGAAATATTGTACACAAAAGTAAAAGAAAATACAGGGACTGTTTTTGGTATTCTTGTAATGAATGGTCTCTGGATAGTTAATCAGAATACATAAAGCTTTCTAAAGCAACCCATATCAGTAATTACTGCTGTGGTTGCTTTAACGAACTGTCTTCTTCTTGTCCCAACAATGTTGAAATACCGAAACAGTTAGAAACCAAATACATTATTTAACACTAGCAAGTTTGTTGATACATTTTTGAATACATGTGAAGCATGATTTAGATAAGGACTTATGAAAGACACATTAGGAACTTATTCCTGAAAAGTGTGGCTTACTCATACTTTCTTAGTGATTGATTAAGAATAAGAGCTTCCTCCTGCAGTTTAAACATGCATAAAACATACAATGTTCACTTGAAGTTTGAGGTAGGCAGAGAGCTTTTAAAATGTTCTGATTTTTGTTCTTGTTTGGACACATGACTTGACACGATGTTGTAATTTACATCTAAGTGCCTGGGGATATAATGGCTGAGAAATTAGGCATCCAGAAAAGGTTATATTGGTCATTCTTATCATTTTTCTGGAGACTGCTTGAGGCTTGAGCTTAATATAATTCCAGATGGGTTTAACCAGAACTTTCATATAGTTAGTGGATGTACCTATCACGTTTCCCTGCTGCTTATGAAGAAGCTCTGTGAATTGCTATGTTTAAGGACAGCACCTGCTTCAAGTTTCAGTGGGTAACTGCTCTTAAGCAAAAGATAATTTAGAAGTTCCCTTCTAATAAAGGAAGGAGAGACCATTGCTTTATGACCAATACATTATATCGTGTTGGTAAAAGCGTCAAGCGCACAGGCCTCTCTAAAACTAAGGGTAAAGTGCAAAGCTCAAGCACAGGCTAGATTGAAGTAAAGCACTCATCTATCATATACAATACATAATAATCTCTAATAACAAGATTTATAAAGTATAGATTTTTTATTGGCTTTCCACTTCGTTAATAAATCTGTGTACCTTTTTACTGTTTTTTATTATTACTAACTTTAGATTTGGGGATTGATTATTGTGGCTGAATTGCATGTTGGATTATCTGTTGGGAATACACTTAACTTGTTGAACTAATCAGATTAATACATTGTATAAGCGATTGGGGTTGAAATCAGAATTTTTTTTTTTTTTTTTCTATTGGTATCAGACCTTTTAGAACACATAAGGGTCTAAATCAGATTTTTCAAAGAATAATTAATTGCAACTGCTAAGCTCATTGATTAATTACTTGCTAGGCTACGTAGTATCAAGAAGAATTATGTATTCAGTTGTGTTCATAACCTCAGAATATTGCTTAATTTCTTTGCAGAAGATAATCTGACCTTTGGGTTTCTCACAGGCTTCTTCTTACATTCAACAATTGTAACTTGCAAAAGATTTGCATCTCATGTCATAATATTCTGTCTCAACTTATTCAAAAATCTTGATGCTTTTCAAAAATAAACACCCTGATGAAACTATTAGGGGTTTTCTTCTCTGAATGTGGAATAGATTCCTTTTGATAAGGTTAGGATTGTTACACCCTTCCATTTTTCTTACAGGCTTTCAGGTGTTGCTTCAGGCTGCAGAAGAACTAATTCAAGATGAACCTTCTGAAAAACTGTCCAAAAGTAAATTGATATGGATGTGCACAATCATGATATCTGCTACCGTAGTAAAACTTGCCCTCTGGATATACTGTAAAAACTCAGAAAATGATATCGTCCGTGCATATGCAAAGGTTTCCTATCTCTACTTTTATATTCTTAAGCTTCTGTCATATGTATTATCCTTCTAGCTATCAGCTGCATAACTTCTTGAAATGATGCCCATGTGCAGGATCACTTTTTTGATGTGGTAACTAATGTGGTTGGATTAGCTGCAGCTCTTCTTGCCGATGCATTTTTCTGGTGGATTGACCCCTCTGGTGCCATCATCCTTGCATTTTACACAATATTTAATTGGTCTCAAACTGTATTTGAAAATGCTGGTACTCCTTCAACCTCATTTTTATTCTGTTTGATCTCACAATCTTTTGCATGATTCTGACATACAAACAAAAAGAATAAAAAGAAAGTTCATCTCTAAAATCTTACAAGTTTTCTGTCAAAGTTTTACTTCTGTGTCCACTACTATTCAGCCACCACTTCCTTTACCACAACTCATATTATCCCTACAAGATTAAAGGTTATGCTTCCTTTGGATGTTTGTTCTTCTAAAGAATTTCTCACTGTTCATCACAATAGTTGTTGAAGTTGGAGGCTTTTTAAATTCCAGTGCTTTCAGAGATTGCTATTTGGGCTCTTTATTTTGATTGATTTCTGTTAATTTTATTTTTACCTGTGCTTTCTTTATATATTAGTTTGGTTGAAGAGGGATATTCTTTTATCATAATCATTTATGCTTCAAAAGGTTTTAGTTTTACCTCCCAGAAAAATGGAGAAATGAAGAGAAGAATATCAAAATAAATTCTGGTTTCATATTTAATTTATCGAGGACATAGCATTCAGGATACTGGTTGGTGCCAGAACTAAACAATAAATGTTTGGAAAAGAAGCAAAAATATCTATTTTCTGCAGAAAATGAAGTTATAAATATAGTGCCTACTTCCTTATCCCAATGCATGTGTCCTACAAAATTTACTATTGATAAATTCTAATTTGTGCTTGGCTATGCTTTATATGCTTTACATGGCTGTAATATTCATTATTAGAGCTATTTTTAGCTGCGTTTCTTGATGCAGTTTCTCTCGTGGGACAGTCTGCACCTCCTGAAGTCTTGCAGAAACTAACATATCTTGTCATGAGGCACCCTCAAGTCAAGCGTATTGACACTGTCCGTGCCTACACCTTTGGTGTTCTCTATTTTGTAGAGGTGAGTCACGTAAATTTCTGAGTAAATTTAAATAGTGGCGAGCTTTCAATCACAACTTCAATCTTTTATTTCATTTTAAAAAAAAGTTTTGAGTCTACAATAAGACATCAAAACTGTGATCCTCCCTTCCCTTTGAGATGCCATTGAAGAAATTGCAAATTAAATATTTTGTGGGAGATTTTCTTTAAATTATATTATGCTATGCAGATGAAATTTTTGCAAAGTTACATTAGACTCTTCTAAGCATCCTAGTTTTGAATATCTAGGAAAGTAATGATCTCTATTATATTGTTGAAACAGGTTGACATCGAACTCCCCGAAGAGCTACCCCTAAAAGAAGCACATACCATCGGAGAGACCTTGCAGGAGAAGCTAGAGAGACTTCCGGAAGTTGAGCGGGCATTTGTTCACCTTGATTATGAATGTGATCACAAGCCAGAGCACATTGTACTCAGCAGACTACCCAACAATCAGACTTGAATTTTGAATAGCTCATACAAGTCTGACATAGAAGATGTGTTATAATCTTATGGCTTTGTGGAGTTAAATCGTTCGGCTTGATTTTTTTTAGTTTATTTTATTATATGAGTGAGTTTGGCCCCTATGGTAAGGGAGGGTCATGATTCGTGAGATGTGGTCAGCTGAATTGTGTTAACCCTTGAGAAAATAGTTGTCTCTTCACCTAAGCCGCTCACTTTTCTTACTCATTCCCTATCAATAATGCTTTAATAGTTCCCCTTGTGACATGCTAGTGCAATTATGATTTATGGTCGCCATTGGGTTTCAAATGCTTTTTCTTTATGTTGAAGCACAAAGACAAATATTATGTAAGAAGCTCTTTTAATCGTTCACAATTAAAATGTGAAAAAACTTTAGCCCCTAATAACTTAAGCTACTGATAAATTAATTAACTGTGACTAATTTTTATTATTATTAATTTTAGTGTTAACAAAATTTTAGAGAGCATAATCACAGGTAATATCACCAAAATCTAAAAGCAATGAAAGGCACAATCAAATTTGATGAGGAAGTGGAGAATCTTTGATGAACTCCTTGGAGGATAAACTACTCTAGGTATCCAACCCGTAGGAAATTTTTTTTTTTTTTTTGGGTAAACAACCCGTAGGAAATTCATTATAGAAGAAACAGTCACAACATTCAGAACTAACCAAACTTTTATAACCCAGACTCTCTATGCAATCTCAACAAACAGCTTTTGCTTCCCATTGTAGTGACCTCTATAAAACTTTGGAATCCTTCTATAGAACTTCGTTCACAAATAAACTTGTCCGAAACCACACTAGTGTACTCAATAATAACAGTTAACAACTTCTGTGGTTTGAATGAGGAACTTTGGAAAGAACTCAAAAGGTAACCACTAAAGGGAGATGGTTTTTTTTTTTTTTTTTTTTAACTGTTTAGGCTCGAGAAAGTTTACTTTTAAGAGTAATCTTGATAGGACAATCTCTCTCATCTCAATTTGTGTGGTAAGGATGGTTCTACATAGGAAATCATTTGGCAAATCGTCAGGCCTTTAACGTCAATTTATTATCTTTCTGTATATATTAAAAAGATTCAAAAAGTTAGTTATTATTTTTTTTACCGTAAAAAATACCTCTAATTTAATTAATCTATTCTTATTCCTTAAAAAAATAAATAAGGTTAAGATGGTAAATTAACTAAAATTTTCCCGCTACCCTCACACTTCCCACTTCCCACTTCCTAGCCCCACTACCCCACATTTCTAACCAAAAATAAGAAAGAAAGGCTACCCACCCAGGGCTCTTATAAAAAAAACTATCAACAGTTTTCCATTCAAAAAAAAAAAAAAAAACTACCCACATTACGTAAAATTAAAAAAATACTGAGCAACTACTCACTTCACATAAAATTATTTCACTACAAATGCTTAACACTCGTTACACCCCTAGATTTTTTTGTGATTGGAAAATATATTAATCTTAAATTATAATTATAATTTACCCAAAAAAATAGAAGAGTCTCTGACTCAAAGGCTACTATTATTTATTGTAGTTTCAATCGAACAAGAATCTTACTCGAGCAAACTCTCAAAAACAACACAATTGTTTTAATTTCAAAAAACCATATTTCACCCCGCACACTCTTTGTGCGATGGTTACTCCACAAATATAAGTGCTTGTGAGGTGTGGGGAGCAAGAGCCGAAGTTTAAGTCTCTAGAAGATAACTTTACATACATACTTAGATTAGGTTAAAGTAGAATTTGTATTTTGTATTAAAAAAAATCATATCCCACTCATTTTAAAACTAAACTAGATTAAATTTGTGTTTGTTTTGAAGCTCCAAATGTCTACTTTCCTAGAAACAACTTTCATTGAAAAATTTGTTACGGTTTCAAAAATACGTGCAAATGATCATTAATTCATTATTTTGAGTGTATCATATGCCCATCAATTTTAAGCAGTTTCTAACATATCCAACAACCCTAACAAAATGATGTAATATCATCAGACTTTTCATGCTTTTCATATGTATTAGTCAATATGTATTAGTCAAACTCATAACGTATGCATTCCCCATTAATGGGTGTAAAACGTGTTATACATGCATCATGCCCTACTAATGAGTGTAAAAGTGTTAAACATGCATCTAATCTAAGCAGTTAATTTTTGCATGCCCTACTAATGAGTGTAAACGTGTTATACATGCATATAAGAAGTTAACTTTTTCGGGTATGAATGTGTGAACATAACCAGTGGTCCTTTCATAAACCTTAGATACAAATACAATTCTTTTAAGTATTATGCGATTCTCCAATTAAGTTTAAACTAGTATGTAAGTCATGCTTACACACAGGTATGATGAATTATAGTAGTGCTATTGATATTAGCTTGGGTTATAAAATATATAAGATATTATTTTAAGCAAGACATTTGGAGGTACTAAAATAGTTTTCTCTTACAATTTTTATGTATTGATTACATCAAGTTTCTCATTACACTGCTATTATGTATATAAGTTTTCAAATCACTATTAAATACTATATATACAATATTAATTCACAATCATTGTCCGTGAAATTCTACTAAATACAACACAAAATAAAAGAATAAATTAGTCTAATAATATCTCTTAAATTGAATGGGGATAGATGCATGAGATCGTTTAGGTCAATTATAATTTGTTACATTCAAGATCTTAGCAAACAAAATATTTGAATAGAAATAGTATAAAAAAAATATACTCATTAGTTTAGAGAAAAAATAATAGCAAAAATCTAAACAATTTAATTTGTATGAAAAGCTAACAAAAGCAAAATTCAATTTTGAATCTAATTAAATTTTCTCTAAGCATTGGTTATATATATATTATAGTTAGTAATGGACCGTATATAGTCATGGTATATATATGATTAGGTTTTTTTATGGTTTATTTATATTAAACTGCTCATTTTCTACATTGAATTAACTTACTTAGGACAAAAATTAAAAAAAATTTACGTTAGATGAGACATATGGTGCAAAATTAAGTCTAATTGAATTTCAATTTTTACATTGAATTAACTAACTTGGTACAAAATTTTAAAAATTTAGATTAGATGAGACATGTGGCACAAAATTAGACTCAATTGAATTTTAAATTGAAATCTAATTGAATTTGCTCTCAGTTTTACCTATTTATATTGTATTGAATTTCATTAATCCTTGGGAAAGATAACATTTGTGTTATATTGACCAATGTAGTTGTGTTTGAATTTGGTTAGTCAGACTTCTCCACCTCATAAAGTTCAAATTTTGATATTCAACTTCCTTAGTCATGGAATTTAAAAGATAGGATTCTTCTATTGGCATGGAATTTTCAAGAAATTTATTTGCCTTTTTTAAAAGAAACTTTCCATTTGCTGATCAATTTAGCTTCATATAGCTAATAGAAAACTTGTTTTCATCTCCGGTAAAAGTTTGCAATTATCAATGGCATTGACTTAGTAGGGATCACTGGTCTGTTTTCTGGTTCTATAAATCCACATCACAAGATCATCATAAATTTCCCAAGCCTGTGGTCCCCACTTTGGCAGGTGGACCCGACCAACCTAAAGTCCTACATACCAAATATTGGAAAAGATTAAAATTAAAGCCGAGTGCCCCAATCATTTATTCATTCCATAGGCTGTGCCAAGTGATGTAATAAAGCTGGGAACATATTCAGGATATGGCTTAGTAAACAGACCCAAACTCTAAAACATTTGATTCATTACCTCTCTCTCTTTCCTTTTCTGTTGGCTATGATAAAAACGTTTACTTGCATATGGCTACCATGTCACGAGATGGGTAATCCAGTTCCATGTATTATGAAGTCCTATTGAGTTGAAAATGGAAATGCAAGTAAAACATGTTTCATAGATTCCTTATGTGATTTGCCATTTCCTATAACCAATTAGACTGATCTTATAGAACAGGCACATTGAAATGCTACAAAAAAAAAAAAAAACATGCACCCGATTCAAACACATTGTAAAGCTCAGTAACAAAGTCCATTTTCCACAACAAATAAATGTGCCTAATGTAACTTACAATTTGTGGTGATCAACGAGTCCACAAGTGTCATACATTGATCAAATCAATAAAAAAACCTTTTGTACTTGGCAATGCAATAATCATGCATCACATGGCATCATAGCACCATGTAGTTTTCTCCTCCAGCTAAGTGAATTACTATAGTAACAAAGTAAACAAAAGGTATTTCCCAGTGCTTGGTATCAAGCCCAAATTGCATGCAACTATCACAAGTATAGACTGGTATTTAGTTAGACCAAGCTGATAATTACTAAACAGGAAAAAGCTTTATATCTGTGCTGCACTTGGGAGTGTAACAAGTACTCTATACTCTCTGCGCCTCTTCTTTCTCCAACTAGTTGAAGTGTATTCTTGTGATCAAAAAGCCTCTAACTGCAGCATTTCAAAATTTAAATTTATAAATAAGTAAACCACATCCATCAAAATTATGCAATTCAAGGGGAGGCCTATTAAATGATATGTATGCAGTCCAAGCATCATTAACTGTATATAATACCATATATACAATACAGAATCGCTGCTAAAAGATAAATGCTATGTGTGTAACACCAACAACATCATCAAGTAATCAGGGAATTAATTTGGAAGAGAACTTACTTCAAGATTTTGGTACCAGCCGACCATTATACATCTTATCAAGTAACTGTTTTGCATCAGGCCTCCTAAGAAGACCTTTGTTATTTGGTAAACCAGTCCCTAAACAAACAGGACACACAAGTTTTCCTCGACCTGCCCATAACAAGAAATTAGTAGCACAATACGAAGTACTTGGATTCCACATTACCAGAGAGAGGGAAATTTTTTAGAAAAAGGAATAAAGTTGATTTGACAATTTGGAATAGCAGTATTAAAATGAATAGAGGTTAAAATCAATGCCTTTTACCACGCAACAATGTGAACATTGTAGCATCCAAGAAAACCTGACATATCACAATCTTTTCTATATATATATATATATATATATATATATATATATATATATATAAGGAGTGTTGGGGCTGCTAAAGTTGGTCAGAACCCCCTTTTGGGATCGTGCATTGAGTAGCTACTACCCTTTGAAGTGTGTCCTTACCTAAAGACTTCTTGCTAAACCTTTTATATGCATCTTCAGCATTTATGAGCATGAAGAGCTCTTGAGTTAAGTTTAGCACTCACAAAATATCCAAATTATTGAAATAAAGAACAGACTGTTAACTAAAATTACAACCCAAGGGCTAGAGGGCTCCAACTTACCATATATACTAAAGGCTCGACCATCCTTTCCTGCAAGCTTAAAACATTGACTGAAACCTAACTAACTATATCTATTTCTATTTCTATTTGTTAAGTTTTATTTCTAGAAATTTCAAAGTAACACCAACATTTGGTTTTCATTTAATGTCAGCATATCAAAGATGCCTTCAGCAAGCAATTTATTTCATTAGCTTTTATTGTAAATGATGTTTAAAAGTAAATAAAATTTATGAGCATCTTGTTATAATTCATGATCATTAAAAATTCTAGTGTTAAATCATGAAGAATTAAAGTACCAAAGCTTTTTACAATGTGTTGAACCAAGATAGTCTCTACTCATCTATGATCTACCCATGATATTAAATAACACAAAATGTGAAATTGACAGAAGACAACTCTTTAATGGTAGAATTTTTAAAAATATAAATTCAATTATAAGTCTATCATTCTAGCTAAGAGATAAGGTTTGTTTCTTTTACAGTCAGATAATTAGAATACACCACTCTCTGCAGGGACAGGCTATGCTTTGTAAAGCCCACTCCAACCTGCCACACTCTCACAGTGATAGCCTTTTACCTCCATAATTAAGATGGGGAATGTGTCTATTCAGTTTCATGTATGATAAAACTTTCAGCTACTCTGATATGAGGCCATGATTTCAAATGCTGTAATTGACTCCATTAGGAAGGATAACCTCAGCAGAAAATGCCAAGAAAATAAAAATGGAATGTGTTCACTACTATTGAACGTTAAAGAATGTCCGAATGTCCCAAGTCATTAGTCAAAGAACCAATATCAGATAAAATTCAGAGAAATGAGTATTCAGAATGGCAACAAAACAATTGAAAGCAGCAAATACCTGCTTCTATAACTAATTAACTAATGCAAATGTATCAGTCAAAAAGTACATACCATAACAATTTGGACATTCTGTAAATTCATAGACATCTTTAGCCCGTTTTCTGTTCAGAGCTTTCCATTTTCCTGTACCACCACACATATCACCTAAATAAAAAGCAAATGAACATCTTATGGACTGAATTTCTTATAGACAAGAGTGGGGTACCACTTGTAACAGAATTTAATAAATAGTGATGTTTTCATAGAAGATTCAATGATTAAAACATAAAATAGATTAAAAGGTGAGAGAGAAGAAAAACTTTTCCATTGAGACCACGATAAAATCTCCATAACTATGCCAAATTCTTGGAACACAAGGACTTTTAACAGATCAATAAACTTCAATAGACCTTGTAACAGTAAGGAATTGTGGTAACAGAAACAATTCATATTCACTCTACTCACCCACTAATATTTTTTAAGGGAGGGGTTGGGGGGGGGGGGGGAGGAAGGAGGAGACAACAGCAATAACAGATACAAGGTAAACAAGATCCATGATCTAGGTATCAGTCTTCCCACCCATGTTTAAGTTTCTCACAGTTTTTTTTTTTTGATAGGTCTCACAGTTTATATTCATACAAAAGCAACAGAGCTGGCAACTCTAAAATTCTCAAAGGTTCATATAATTTCACATTCTCAACAAGTTTTACATATATTGCAAGATATGTACACTGTACAAACATTCAGATTATTATTCTGATGAGGAAATAAATAAAACAAAAAAACATAGGGAATTTCACACTTACAAAGTACAGCACCACTGCCCCCACAGTTCCGGCATCCTGGTCTTTCATTCCCTTCCAAAGCAGTTGCATTTTGTATGGAAATAGGGGTACCAGAATTGTTTATCAAAGATAAAGTTGAGCACAAACATGAGAGACAACAACGCCGAGAGATTGATGATTGAGATCCCTGCAGTTTACAAAAATTTCTTTAAAAAAAATCCTCACTTTGTTAAAGTTAAGTCTTTTCTATGAGATTTTAAAGAGCTTTATATGTCATTTTAGATATTCAGCAGACCAGTGTTTACAGCAAAACAAACTTTGCACTAGCAAAATTTATAAATTTTTAGTACTGTGGCCATCAAATGACTAAAGTGAGCGTCATTGATGGAAGTTATATATTAAGTACATGGAAGCCCATCCACAGCATAATGACAAATCATCTAGTAGATAGTTTTATAAGGCAAATGGATAAATTTCCCTTCTCTACTACACCATTGGCAACATGAACAACAAATTGAATGTGCCCCAACTAAGAGAGCAGCTTCCCACTTGGAGATATACTAGCAACCCCATCCATCACATCACATTCTTTTAAATGGTATTCATACATGGCACATAAATGCGTTGGGACTCGTAACAGAATGAGCAACAAATGGTACATTTCCACAAATGAAAGCATTTGATGATCAGTACCACTTCTCCCCTTGCTTTCCAGCAAGCCATGTCTTCCCTCTTAGAAATTTTGCTTTAAGGAAATAGTGATCATGCCCACCCTAAAAGACATTAGATGTTGATAAAAATCGAAACTTTTACCTTTGATGGTTTTGATAAGTTGTCTGAATCTCCTGGATTTTGGTTCTCGCGTTCCAAACTAGATCTCACACTAATCCTAACTGACTTGAAATTCACTGTGATTTGATAGAAATGAATGCTGGTTAAAATCACTGCCCTTCCAACAATATAAAGCTTATCATATTCTAATCTTCAGAGCAATACAAGCAAAACAACAAACTAAAATCAGAACAATGACTGCATCACCATGAGTTTGGAAACCCATTTGAATATCCATAAAAATTAAAATTAAAAACAAATAAAATTCATTTTTTTAATCAATCATTGTTAGAATAATGATTAAGAGATTAAATTCATCATTTCCTAACATTTTAAGCTTGGGGAACAAAAAGTAATTTATCACAGTATCAGAGTAGCTAATCTTGAATTGGAACCATGTCTCTACTCTATCTCCAATTTAAAAAAGTTAAAAATTCCATGTGTTGGGTCTCACTTATTAAGGAAGAGTCTGGATTCACACGAGGGGGAGTGTTAGAGTAGTGGTTAAGTGGTTAAATTCATCATTTCTTTACAACTTAAGCTTTCGAGACAAAGGTAGTTTATCAATCATCATTACTTGAAATTTCAAAACATGAAGATATTTCAATTCTGATTCTACAATTCCTAACAACGGAATCACTTCTGCATTGACAATGAATTTGTACAAGAGGAAAAGCAACCCATTTATATATCTAGTTGAAAATACAATTTCATACTCAAATAAAGCAGCCCAACTGACATGGAAAACAAATTTGGACCCTTTTGGAAGATTCACCCACAATTTTTTTTTTAAGCTTTTGAAAATTCAAGAAATATGTAAATATTAACACAGTCATTATACTTATTTTCATGAACCAAACTGGAAATTCAGACAACATGTTCCAAAGCTCAATTTAACTTGAAAGTTCAGTTCAAAGCAATTCCAACAAGTTCATGGAGCTAAATGAAACTTCTCAATAAGTTCAAATTCTTTATTGGGTACTTGTAAATGAGTGTGTGTGTGTGTTAGAGAGAGAGAGTGTGTGAGAGAGAGAACTCACAGTGGTCCGTGGAAGCCAAAGCAAAACGTTGAGGGAGAGCTGAGAGCTGAGAAGAAGATGCCATGTTTTTCTCTCTCTCTCTTTCTGTCTCTCACAGGCACACGCACACACTGTTGTGTTGTATGGGACAGTGGGCATGGAACACAAGATCATGGAGGACCTCACATTCACCATCACCAAAAATCTCAAAAGTGCTTTCCACGGTCATTGTCTTGTTATATTAAACGACTCGTCGTTTTGCCTTCCCAAATTTTATAATAAAAAATCTGTCTCCGCCTTTTAAAGTAATTGTACATGTTGTAAGGACGAACTTTGTCGACTTAAGAAAGTTTCAGTGACTCACAACTGTAAGAAAAGAATGTGCTTTCAACCCGCTGATCCATTCGACCCGACCCGACCCAACCAAATATCTTGGGTTTTTTTTTTTTTGTTGGGTTAATGGGTTGTATTAGATTTTTATTTTTCTTTAATTAAGCTTTATTATTGGGTTGGGTCGAGTGAGTTAGTGACTCTATTTAATTTTTTTTAATTATATGTACTTTTTTTAGTAAAAAAAAAATTATATGTATTTTAAATTTATCAATATGATTTATTTTGAATTTTTGGACTTGGTTTATATTTATTAGTTTGATTTATTTTGGTATTGTGGGATTTAGGTTGCGTTTGGTATTGGTTTAAAAAGCCAGCTTATTTTACTATTTAGTTTATTTTTTTTACTATTCATGGGTCCTACTGCACTTTTTGATACTATTTATGAGTCTTAATGTACTATTTTAGCTAACTTTTCCTTTATCTATAGGACTTTTAGTAAAAAGTTTTTCAGTTTCAGCTAAATAAATCGTTCTCAAACAGATACTTAGTTTTGAATCTTTTGATAAAATTGGAATATGATGCTGGGAAGTATAGATTCTAATTATTTATTGAATAATCAACTTAAATGGTTGAATAAAAACTCATATTTATTATGCTAAAATATTATTTATACCCTCTAACTTTAGGGTCACCTTTAAATCAATCCCGTGATTATGAAAACTTGTAATTTACACTCTTGAGTATTACAACAATGACAATATGTACCTTTTCTGTCAACATGCATGATAATATTGTTATTAACTCACCCAAAAATGATGTCATTTTGAATGACAAGTATATTTTCTATTAAAAAAAATGGCAGTGTGTTTATGTGGGTTAGTGATAAAAACGAAACATATCATGGTGGAATGTGCTTAAGGCTACCTACTAATCGTAGCCAATGAGAACCAACTTTACCGAGCCAATCCACCTGAAAAATGATGGCTTCTTACAAGATTAGTGACGGTGATTGGTAGTTAAACGCCTAAAACTACATTGACAACAATGCTTTGTAATGGGTTTTGAAAGCTATTAAAAAAGGGTTGACTAACATCCTCACATAATTAGCGCCCCCCCCCCCCCCCTCCCTCCATTCCAGACTTAGAGCCCATTTGGAATGTAATGCAAGTTTCAGCTTATTTGAGTTTTTAACTTCTTTTTATTATTATTTATGGATCTTATTGTACTATTTAACTAACTTTTACATTTTTTTCTACAGTACTTTCAGTAAAAAGTTTTCAGTTTCAGTTAAATAAATTATTCCAAAACGGACCCTTAATATACGTTCCAAATCTTCTTAGTTCCATGTCTGCTCTTTATCTATCTCTAATGGGTTGTGGTTGTTGTATATCAATGAGCTATTTCCGAAGGGAATTCCATAATTAAAGGACAATTAACATTATTCGATTAAGATTGTCGGTTGAGATGGAGAGTCTATGATCTTTGACCCAAAAATTCAATACCATTAAAGCTCCAATCAAACTCATACTTCTTGAGAATTAAATGTTCCTCCTTAAAAGGACCAGCGGCAACAATCCCAAACCCTTCTACATCTACTACGTGTTTGAAGGAGAACATAAAAACATTATTATCCACAACTTACATATTTACCTTATTAAAAGTTTTTGCAACAAACGTTATGATCTCTCTAACTATCAAACAAGAAGAAAGGATTTTGTTAACTGAATTGTACCAAGCAACATAAGTTTGGACCGTTAAAGCTCCAATCAAGCTCGCACTTCTTGAGAATTAAATGTTCCACCAAAAGGACCAGCGACAACGGTCACAAACACTCCTAACTTCCATTACATGTTTAAAGGGGAACACAAAAACATCATTATCCACAACTAACATATACTTTATTAAAAAATTTCACAACTACCGTTATGATCTCTTTAACTATCAAAAGAGAAAAAAGATTTTGTTAACTAAATCGTACCAAGCAACATAAGTTTGGACCGTTAAAGCTCCAATCAAGCTCATACTTCTTGAAAAATAAATGTTCTCCTTTAAAGGACCAATGACAATAGTCCCAAATCCTTCTAACGTCCGCTACGTGTTTGAAGGAGAACATAAAAACATTATTATCCACAACTTACATATTTACCTTATTAAAAGTTTTGACAACTGTCATTATGATCTCTCTAACTATCGAATGAGAAAAAGAATTTTGTTAATAGAATTGTACCAAGCAACATGAGTTTGGACCGTTCCTTTACTCTTGTTTCAACTTCCAAGCACACTAGTTGCTTGGACAAGCTAAACTTCTTCGTGTTGGCAATCAACTT
This sequence comes from Castanea sativa, assembly GCF_040712315.1. Taxonomy (NCBI): domain Eukaryota; kingdom Viridiplantae; phylum Streptophyta; class Magnoliopsida; order Fagales; family Fagaceae; genus Castanea; species Castanea sativa. The sequence continues at coordinate 47,359,707 of NC_134020.1, read as the reverse complement.
ATCCATAAAATATTTGCAATGAACATGAACTTGAGCCCCTTAACAAATCAAAACAAGGTAGTTCCACGAGTTAGCGATTAAAATTCCATTAATAGGATGAATGCGTGGATAAAGAAAGCCCTAGAAGGAGAAAAAAAATGAAAGATTCACAAGTCCCAGTATTATTTGTGTAATATTATTACTTGTTAAGGTAACAAATTATGATGCTCATCATTGACACCACCACCATCGATTGCAATAAGCACATTAGCATTTATGGGGAAAAAAAAAAGAAAATATATTAAAGCTACAAAGCTTACTCTAAAGGGTTTACAAATTAATGCGGCATTGAGTATATTTGGCAACACATCAACAACATAAAATATTTTTTTCTTTTGCACTTTAGAAGACGATATATTATAACACCAATATAATTAAACTTGTAGTTAATAGCATCACTAAAAAAAAATTTGCTAATATCCTTGTAATTTAATTGATCATATTAAATATTTTCAATCGAAACATACAAGATTTATATCCACCATCCTTTACCATTCATTTATTATATTTTATTTCTAAAACCAATTTGGTTCTCATACATCATGGAAGTTTCACCTCGAGAGTATCAATCTCATCCTTTCACACCAGCATGGGCTACACAATTTTGAATCCCTCACACAAAAACCACCATCCTAGATATTACACATGTACATAATCCCATTCTCATTGGCTAGAAGCCTAGAACCACTGTCTTGACATTGCATGCATTTTGAGTCTTTTGACTGTCCACTCACCCACCCAAAAAACCCAAAAAAAAAAAAAAAAAAAACTACTATATGTAGAGAACTCACTCGGGTCCCACTAAACCAAGCAAGCAAGAACCACTTTTCTCAATCGGCTCTCCAAACAAAACAAACACGGCTCCCATCCCATCCCATCCCCTTCTCTCTCTCTCTCTCTCTCTCTCTCTCTTTCGCTGTGTTTCTGATTTTTGCTCATTTTTGAACCCAAACGCCCAAACCCAACCCTAACCCTAGCTTCTCCTCAAAAATTCAAAATCGGGAGTCTTTTACATCGAATCGCAGCTCGAGCTCTCTTTTCTGTTTTCCCGGGAACCAAAAGGGAATTTTTGGGGTTTTTTTTTTCTCGGCGATGAATTCAATCAGGGAGCTGAGCTGAGCAATATAATGATCGAATTGTTGGACTCTGATTTCGACGCCTATTGTATGGGTTTGAGCGATGCCGGAGCTTCGCAAAGGAGTTCGCAGAGGCCGAGCTAAGGTCGCTCCACAGCACAACCACCACAACAACAACAACAACAACATCAACAACAAGCGATCCGATCCTTCTCCATCTCCCTCTCCTTCGCCCAACGCGGTTGGGACGTACGTCAAGACACGCGCCGCCGTAGCTAGGGCCAAGAGGTTGAAGCTTGATAACAAGAAGACTACCAGGAAGAAGAACAACAACCACCTCAACCACAACAGCAGCCAGGAGGAAGAGGAGGAGGAGGAGGAGGAGGAAGAGAAGCAGCCGGAGCAGGTGATTGTCATTTCTGAGAAGGAGAGTGGGTCTGACAAGAAGAGAGGGAAGAAGAAAGAAGAGAAAGCTGCGATGGGCGACGACAGTGGCGGCTTGAGTGCTAATAAGGCAGCTGGGCAAGAGGAAGAGGGCAGCACTGCTCCGTTTCCAGAGAGGGTATACACTTTTTTCCTGACTTTTTTGAGTTTTTCTGTGAACTGGGTTTGTGTTGTTTTGGTGTTTCAGGGCTTTGTGTTGGTAATTAGTTGTTTAAATTGTTCATTAGTTTGATCTGATATTGTTTGGTTGTCCCCCAATTGGATTGTGTTATGATTTTACAGAGATATGACCTTTGGCATGCTAGTTTAATGTTGTTTTGTCGTGTATCGGTCGGGTTGCTGCTATAATTGCCAAAAAGGGTATATGGTAAATGATTTATAATGCTGTTTGTGTGTTGATCACTTGTAAAAGAATGTTGTTTTGGCGTTGATTGATTCGGTTGCTGCTTGAATTGATAAAAAATGTTATATTGTAAATGGTGTATTGTCTCCTTTCGTGTTTGCAAGTATCTTGTTATATGGTGATTTTGACTAGTGTTGTTGCCAATGAGCTATAGCTCAACTGGTACTTCCTCTTCTCATGATAATGGGATGGAGGGCAAGGTTGTGAGTTTGAGTTCCGCAGGGTGTGTGTGTAACTTACTAATCATTTTTTTGCTAGTGTTATTGAAGCATTTAATGTGTCTGATCTCACTGCACGTGTGAGTAACTTGCGTTATGTAGTTGTTGTTTGCGTATTTACTATTTATGCATATGAGTGTGTTAGTTGGTTTATGTATTTACTATATATGTATATGAGTGCGTTATGTACATGTTTCTATTTCTTGATTGCACGTGGCGACTGGCGAGTAGTTGTGTTATGTACTTAATGTGGGCGTGTTACTTGGTTCAAGTAAAATGGTTTATGTATTTACTATTTATGTATATGGGCGAGTTATGTACTTGTTTCCATTTCCTGATTGCACGTGGCATGTACTTGTATTTTTTCTCAGTTGTTTGGTTGTACACTCTTATGTGGATAAATACAGAAGTATAAATATGATTGATTCATTATTTTCATTGTCAATAAAGCATCTACAGAACTCAAGTATTTTTATGGTTCAATTTTGGTTTGGTGCATTGATACCTCTTTTTGTAATTTTTGTAAAGGTCTCGGTGGGAGGGTCACCTGTATATAAGATAGATAGGAAATTGGGCAAAGGTGGCTTTGGTCAGGTGTTCGTTGGTCGTCGTGTTTCAGGTGGAACTGAACGCACCTCAGGTCCCGGAGCTATAGAGGTTAGCTCAGTTCAGATTCTCTTGCACTAGAAAAGCTCTGTCAGTTGTCTGGATTTTAACTTCTGGATTTTATGGTCATATCAGGTAGCTCTCAAATTTGAGCATAGAAACAGCAAAGGCTGCAACTATGGCCCTCCATATGAGTGGCAAGTGTACAAGTAAGTCCTTTTTATAATTTTTATTTTTTTAAATGGCGCTTCTACTTTTATTTGCCATAAATTTACATTTTTATGTTTTTATTCTTTATTTTTGTTGTTTAGCACTCTTGGTGGTAGTCATGGAGTGCCTAAAGTACACTACAAAGGGAGGCAAGGAGACTATTACGTAATGGTATGATCCGCACAAACTACAACTCATTTATCTCTCCATTATAACTTGATGGTTTAACTTTTATACTTTTTGATATGCAGGTTATGGACATGCTAGGGCCCAGCCTGTGGGATGTATGGAATTCCTCAGGGCAGGCGTGAGTATCTCATGTCTTCAATATAATATGTAGTGGAGGAGGGTTAAGCTGATTTATTAGTTTTAATGGGGGGCAAAGATATGCTATTTCATGGCATGACTGTATCAAGCCTCAGGATGTTACAAGCATTTGATTATTAGAGTTTATAGAGGCCTTTTGGATTTTCTTTGAACAGCATGAATTCCTCTATTTTATGTAGTTCTCACCTCTCCTCTTATTGCATAGTCAAATTCACACAACAATACTTAATCAAAATAAAATTTGCCATTGTGATATTGGTTGTGAACTCATGATGTGGACTTAGCACCCTTCTTTGTCAATGTAAATCACAAGAGGGTTTATATTAGTTTGCTAGAACCTCTTGAAATGTTAATTTGTTCCTGTTACGGTAGGAGACATTATAAAATCCCTTAATTTAATATCCATAAATACTAACTGTTAACAATTTTGGAACTTGAAATGGGTGACCTTTTATTTTATTTTATTTTGTCTATTTTAAAGAACCAGTACTAGATTTATTTTGTTTAAGGCTTGGTTGTATTCTTCTTCTTCTTCTTCTTCTTCTTCTTTCTCAATAAACGTATCTTGTTTCTAGATCTTTCATGAATGCAATGAGTATATGATTTTAATTCTTCTCTTCTTTTGTTATATGTACACAGTATGTCCTCGGAAATGGTTGCTTGTATAGCAGTTGAGTCCTTATCAATTCTAGAGAAGATGCATGGAAGAGGGTATGTGATTGTATTAATTTAATTTTATTGATTTTTAAGGTTGGTATCTCTTGATTTTGCTGCAGAATACTATTTTTCATTTTTTCTTATCGTGATTCTGTTTGGTATTAGCTATGTCCACGGTGACGTGAAACCTGAGAACTTTTTACTTGGTCAGCCATCTACACCACAAGAGAAGAAGTTGTTTCTTGTTGACCTTGGATTAGGCAAGTAAATTTAATTACTTACATACTCTCTCAAATTAATCTATTTTACATCAATTTCTTATGTCTTCTTTATGAATTGATGATGTTGCAGCAACAAAGTGGAGAGATAGCTCTAGTGGGCAGCATGTTGAATACGATCAACGCCCTGATATGTTTAGGTGAATTGATGTTTGTGTCTTTAGGCTACAATTTGCAATGCAACTTATTTACTAGTGATTTTGATACCTTCTATATGTCATTGTCTCAGAGGAACTGTTCGATATGCTAGTGTTCATGCTCACTTGGGAAGAACTGCTAGTAGAAGAGATGATCTTGAATCTCTTGCATATACCCTTATCTTTCTCCATCGAGGCAGGTTGCCTTGGCAAGGGTACCAGGTACTAATACATATATTATCTGTTGAGATTGTATGTTAATGTCTCTGGAATTGCTTTATTGAAGCCACTTTTTAATTTTAATTTTTTTCCCTTCCCTATGTTAGGGTGATAACAAATCCTTTCTAGTGTGCAAAAAAAAGATGGCAACGTCTCCTGAAATGCTATGCTGCTTCTGCCCCCCACCTCTTAAGCAATTTCTTGAGATCGTGGTGAATATGAAATTTGATGAAGAGCCTAACTATGCCAAGCTCATTTCTTTGTTTGAGGGCTTGATAGGACCTAATCCGGCTCTAAGACCAATAAACACCGAGGGTGCTCAAAAGGTAATTTTGGTATTTTATCAGCTTATGGATAAATGATGATTGTTTTTATGTTCTTCTATTCATCGTTGTTTTAATGCAACCACCAGGTTGGCCAAAAACGGGGTAGGTTAAACATTGAAGAAGAAGATGATGGGCAACCTAGGAAGAAGGTTCGTTTAGGAGTTCCTGCTACGCAGTGGATTTCAGTTTACAATGCCAGGCTACCAATGAAGCAGAGGTAGAACTGCATTTTGTTTCATTACTTTCGCCTTTTCTCCTTTTGAACAAATAGATGAGTTTTGTTTTGTCATGTGCCTGTGTTATTAAATATTGATTTTAATAAGGGATAGGGCTTGAATATATATTTGAAAAATGGTTATGGTTTTGAATGGGTTTTTGGATCCATGTCACTTTCCTAAAGTCAGTTGACAAAAAAAAAGGGGCGCAGCCTAGTCCACAATTACACCTTTAGGCCTGATAAAGTAGTCTAATTTTATGTTTTTGTGTCACTTTAACTGTTCATATCTTCAAACAAAGCCTAGGTTCAAAACTGACGGACATTATGGAAGTGATATTGTTATTGGAAATGTCTTAGGGTTCCTGATCTTCTTTCTGCTTATCTAATTGGACCTACACCTCATTATTATTTCCTGACTGGAGTATGCCTTTGTTTTTTAAGAAGTTAAAATGCCACTTCTGCATTTGCTTCACTGTACAGAACAAGCATATGGAAATTGAGATGTAGTAGAATATCCCTTAATGACCCGCTCATTTATTTTATGCTTAGGTACCATTATAATGTAGCTGATGCAAGGCTGGCACAACATGTGGAGAGGGGAATTGCTGATGGCCTGCTTATAAGTTGTGTGGCATCTTGCTCCAATCTCTGGGCCCTTATTATGGATGCTGGAACTGGTTTCACAAACCAAGTTTATGAGCTGTCACCTTTTTTCTTACACAAGGTGAATTTCTGTGCCACAGACGCACACATTATTTCTCTGTTCATCTTAGGAATTATACTCATCAAGCAATAATCAAATTTAATGTTGGTTATTCACAGGAATGGATCATGGAACAATGGGAAAAGAACTTTTACATCAGCTCTATTGCTGGTGCCAACAATGGGAGCTCCCTTGTGGTTATGTCTAAAGGTTTGTTTAATTGGCATCAATGGGTGAACTTACATAGTCTTTCTGAATGGTTGGTGCATACCAATAAAAATAATTTTCTCTTAAAAACTGTGTGTGGCATCCTGTTTGGGGGGTTTCCATTTCCTAAATGATATTGTCAGGTCTTAAGATGCCTCTTTGTATTTCTAAGTTAGTAATTTTGGTAAAAAAAAAATACACTTCTTGTGCACTAATAAGTTCATGGCATCTCCAAATATTTGGGTATCATAGATTTTCTTCCTAGCATTCATCTTCAGCTACTAGTTTATTAAGTTATGAACCAAAATTTTCAGGCACCCAATACACTCAGCAGTCTTACAAAGTAAGTGACTCTTTCCCTTTCAAGTGGATAAACAAGAAATGGAGAGAAGGGTTCCATGTGACCTCGATGGCAACTGCTGGAAGCCGATGGGGTGTTGTCATGTCTCGCAATGCTGGCTTCAGTGATCAGGTTGAGTTTTGCTTATCTTCTGCATTTACTGTTCTCTCTCTCTCTCTTTCAGAATACTATGTGTTCTTATTGTTCCTACAGTTGAAAGACAGCCACCTATTGTTATTTTGGGGGTTGGGGGGGTGGGGAGTAAAGGCTAACTAAAATTGTTAACTTCCATTGTTTGTTGTCTTAAATTTATTGTCCTTTTGGGCTCAATGTCTTAGCAGGCATAAGTTAATAATGCCTTGTGGCTGTAACTGGATCAAATTTTTGTGTGGGTGCGAATGTTATATTTTTAGAGTGTTATGCTGACTTGAATTCTGTCTTTTTAATTTTGTAAAATTACAGAGTGCAATGTTATTAAGTTAGAATTGACTGATCACACTGGTCTAAAAGGATCGGCTTGGCCAACTTCAGCCTTGTGACCCAGTTTCTAACCAATTGATTTGAACTTTGAAGATTAAGTGTCTCATATGCCTGTGTTAATGATTATAATTTTTTGGGAGTGAAAAATTATGATTTTACGTATTAACAATGCCTCAATATCCTCTTCATTTGCAACAAAATATTTTCTTTGTGCAATTTCTAACATTCTTTCTTCATATCTACACTTCATTTCTGGCAAGACTTGTATTTCAGATTGGTGCACTCCACAACTGCTTTACACAGTTTCAATGTCAATTTTATTTGTACTGTGGAATTCAGATTAGGTCTCCTCTGGTTCTTCTCTCTGATCCGTTCTCTATTTTGATTTAGGTTGTGGAGCTTGATTTTCTCTATCCAAGTGAGGGCATCCATAGGCGTTGGGATAGTGGTTACCGAATTACATCAACAGCTGCAACTTGGGATCAAGCTGCTCTAATTTTGAGTGTTCCAAGGCGCAAACCTGGTGATGAAACTCAGGAAACCTTGCGTACATCCCAATTTCCAAGCACCCATGTGAAGGTAAATGTTGGAAAATCTGTGATTATTTTAGATGTGATGTAGCGGAGAGTGAGGTCACGAGTTCAAAACTCATTGGGTGCTAGTTTTATTACTGATAAAAAGAAGTGCAAGTAATTATTTTTCATTTTATTTTTTGAGAGTGATGTACTAATTTTTTCTTCCATGTTTTTGGTTTATGTGCAGGAAAAGTGGGCGAAGAATCTCTATCTTGCTTGTTTGTGTTATGGGCGGACTGTATCTTGATTCCTGTGTAGTTGCAAGGAATTCATGTCGAAAGAAAGTGATAGATTTTGGTGTTCCTCCTTTCCCAACTTCATTATATGTAGTTGCTGTTGTCATGTTAATTGTAAAAAATGGTTGAGGAGCTTAGCTGCAGCTGCAGACTTTTGCGCTCATGTATGATAAATTTACAAAGCTGTGCGCCTGATTTTAATGTTATCCTTAAACCTTAATGCAAGTACCCAGGGCCCTGTTTGCTTCACCGATTTGAAACCCACACTTTTTTAGAACCTATAATTTTTTCCTGGTACAATCTTTTCAATACACCCATTTTCAAAAGTTGAGAAGTATGGTGTGCCTTCTAATGCAAAAATTGTCTATTTTAATATAAAAACTTATTTTTTCTATTTTAAATACTCACTTTCCAAACACCACACATTAAATTATCAATTTTACACTATATTACATTAAAATTTCAATCTCTTTATTTTTTAGAATTTTCTTGCTGAACGCATTGCAATATAAAACATAGTTATTAAATCCGTACTAAACCACTGGTTAAACCTTAAAACCTGTGAGCTAAATCATTATCTGGAATGGTTTGATATAAAATACCGTATATGCAATAATACACTCTCAAACCATCTAAACTGATGGATTGCACATATTAAATCTTCTTAACAGGAGGATAAAACCAAAAAAAAAAAAAAATCGTGTATTTGTGAAAAAGACCAAACTGAACTATTCAAGTCACTGGATTGTCTGAACTTTGAAGTCCGAAGACTATGAACCTAACTACTAAACTACTAAAGATTGAAATGTTTCTTGATAACCATTTAAGAAGTTAAGATTGAAAAGATAAATTGATAAAGATGAAATATTAAAGAGATAAAGTAAGAGTTGTGCCATGAGATAAGAGTCGTGTGTTGAGATTGAAGAGATAAAGTGATAGTGATAAGAGTTGAGTGTTGAGATTGAAGAGATAAAGTGATAGTGATGACTGATAAAATTATAGAAGTAGGATAAAGTGATATAACTTAAAAAAATAAAAAAATAAAAAATAAGAGACAAAAATGGAAGAATTTCTACACTAAAAGAGACAAAATTTGTCATAATAAAAAGTAAAAAAGTTATTGGATGATTTAGATGTGTTTATTTATTTATTTATATTCTCTATATGATGTAATTTTTTTTGTTATAATTTATTAATTTACCTAAATAGATTTTTTTTAGTTGTTGTTTAGTTATAAAATATATTATTTAATTATTTAATAAACCTATAATTCAACCAATGAATCACTGGTTAAATCAATGAACTAATGAACCAATTTTTCAATTGGATCAACCTTCGTTACAATTTTGATAACTATAATATAAAATAGATAATGTAATGTGTGTTGTTTTAAAAGCGAGTACGCAAAATATATAAAAAAGAAGAAGCTTTTTTTTTTTTTTTTAATGTTTAAAACTTAAAATATACAACAATTTTTGCATGAGTTAATATGAATGCTCTAGGTAAAAAATGCAAAAATCCATCTTCTCATTGCATTACAATCTCAATATTGTACAACTCATGAAAGCAATCTTTGGTAGTTTTTGGGTCCTAAAAGTCCACAAAAACAAAATTTTTGAATAATTTGATATTATATTTGATTTTAGATGTTTTAACTATTCTTTATTGTGTAATTAATTATCTTTATCGTGAGTTTGTAACTCAATTGACACATTTTGATGTTTTTAAAGGAGATGTCTATAGATTAAATCCTCTCCGTGTAACTTTGAATTATCAAAAATTGACTTTCTTCATTTTTTTTAAAGTAGGATTCTCTTCACATACTTAGTGACAGAAAAGTCTAGTAACACAATTTTTATTATAATTTTGATGTGATCCACAGTTAACAGTGGAGAAACTTAGTGAGAGGAAAATCTAGTAACACAATTTTTATTATAATTTTGATGTGATCCATAGTTAATGGCGGAGAAAAAGTGGTAAGATGTAAATATGATTATCCCTTATTCATGGTAGACCACTTTAAAAGATTATGGCCAAAATTGTGGTGAAAACTGTTTTGTGATTAGTCTTAAAAAGGCCATGGCAAAAGTTGTGTGAAAAACTGTTTTGTGATTAGTGGCAATTTATGCGTTCATCACTTGCCACGTTGTATTTCTTTTTAGACCACCCGCACGTGCAAGGTATCATTATTTGAAAATTGATGTTATGACTTCTGATTTAACAAGTCAATAAAAACATGCAAGATTGCAAGTCCTTTCTTATGTGAAGCCGTAGAGTTTGAATATTGGTCCTTATACAAGGAAAGAGGAAGTCGCTTATGACCAGATTTTACTTTTTAGCCTAATGTCTGTTGCATGGTAAATAAATGGATTTTATTAACTTAAATTAACAAATTTTATTATTGATATTGATAGAACCAAATTATATTTGTTATACTTGAGAGTTTTTAACGAATTTTTTAAAGGGGTCGTATTAACGTTGCCTTTAAAGTAATTGTTAATAAATTATTTAAACAAATATTTTATAGCACTTTAATGAGAAATTGAAAAAGATATCAAAATATTAATTACTTTTTTTTATTTCATAAAACTTTCTTAAAATGGTTCACTAACCAATGCGTTTAAGGCATTCGTTAACACTTCACTTTTTGAAGAATTCGTTACCATACATTTCAAAAACTAAGTTATTATATGGAAACTTTGAACCATTGAGGAAATAGAAGAGATGTTGCTTTTAAAAAAAATTTGTATATATGTTAATTTTATTGATAAGATTTGAACCTATAATGCTTGTTTATAATGGTACAGAAATTGACTTATCGAGCGAGTTAACTAATACTAAAGAATTTTTTTTTTTGAGAAACAAACACACACGCACACAAGGGAGGGAAAGGGGTTCTAACATCACAACTCAACTCAAAATTCACGGTAACTTTTAAGGGAGGGTGAGGTAAGTTATACTATACACAACACACTCTCTTAAACAATGTGGAATAATTACCTTTTTTTTTTTTTAGAAGCTACGGATTTTATTATTGATATTGCTAAAATCAAATTATACTTGGGAGTTCGTTGCTTCGCTCCAAATTTTTTAACTGAATGAATACCATTAAAGAGTCAGTTATCATACCTTTCTAAATATTTTATAATACTTTGATGAGAAATTGAAAAAGATATCAAAACATTAATTACTTTTTTGTTTCTTTCATTTTTGATAAAAAAACTTTCTTAAAATGGTTTACTAACAAATGCGCTTAGGGCATTTGTTAACTCTTCCCCCTTTTGAAGGGTACGTTATCATACCTTTCAAAAACTAATTTATTATATAGAAATTTTGAACCATTAAGGATATAAAAGAGATATTGCTTTTTTAAAATTTTTATATATGTTAATTATATCGATAAGATTTGAACCTATAATGCCCGTTTATAATGGTATATAAATTGACTTATCGGGTGAGTTAACGAAATTAACGGATTACTTTCTCAAAAAATAAAAAACCTGAAACTAACAGATATTATTATTGATATTGCTAAAACCAAATTATACTTGGGAGTTCGTTGCTTCGCTCCAAATTTTGTAACGAATACCATTAAAGAGTTGGTTATCATACCCTTCTAAAACTAACTTATTAATATTATGCTCTCGTTGAGAATAAATTATTCCGTTCATTCAATGATCTAGATCTTCCTTTCACGTAAACATGCATCTTATGTGTAAGAATCACTTCACTTTTATTGTGACACCTAATAATTTTCATTCAGGGTATGTTTGGATATCGCTTATTGCTGAAAACTGAAAAGACTGTAGCAAAATAGATTTTAAATATGTAAGTAGTACCGTAGGACCCAATTTTAAAGTAAAATAGGCTGAATTCCTAAATAGTGCTTGGGACCCACACAGAAAAATGTAAACGCCCTCGTCTCCTGTTTTCAGTGCAATCCAATCATACACTTGTTAACAAACAACAAAAGTGTTAAATTTATTTTTTCAAAAAAAAAAAGAGAAATAAAATTTTCCCAAATCACCCGTCCATAATTTGTGGAGAGAATAATGCCTATTTATTTGTAGTCACCCTTTGGGTTCAAGTAATGCACTTAAATTGTGGTAGAGTAGGACTCTTTATATCTCAGATAAAATAGGAACAAAAAGATTATTGGTAGAGTAGGACTCAGATAAAAAAGGAAAAAAAAAGATGTGGACCTTTTTAAAAATCCACTTCACCAAACTCTAATAATTTTCAGTTTCCCGCTCACTCCGCCCTTTTTCAAAAAATTTCGCCCTTCCCGATATTTCATAAAAACCTAATAATCCCTTCCTCTCCCTCTCAAAATCTACTTTTCAAACTCTCTTTCTCTCCAACTTTCTCTCTCTCTCTCGCTCTCTCTCCAACTCTCTCTCGCTCTCTCACACACACTCCGATCTTACATTTCTCTGCCATGGCAAAGCGCAAGTCATGCTCAAAGTCAGTGACCAATAAGAAGCCGAAGGTGGAATCGCCGCCGCAGGCGGCGGCGGCGGCGGATCTGAAGGAGGAGGAGGGGAGCAGTTCGCCGAGTAAGCGTAGGGCGGTGAAGGAAGATTCGGCAGTGGCAAAGCGCGTGTTAAGGTCGAGGTCAGCGACCAAGAAAAAGCAGGAAGTGGAAGCGCAGCCGCAGGAGGAGGAGGAAGAGGAGGAGGAGGAGGAGAGCAGTTCGCCGAGGAAGCGTAGGGCGGTAGAGGAAGACTCGGAAATGGCGAAGCGCAAGTTAAGGTCAAAGTCGGCGACCAAGAAAAAGCAGAGAGTGGAAAAGCAGCCGCAGGCGGCGGCTCCGAAGGAGGAGGAGGAGGAGAGCAGTTCGCCGAGGAGGGCGGTAAAGAAAGAGGATGACGACGATGAGGATGATTCTAAGTTCGTCGGAGAGCCAGTTCCGGACCAAGAGGCTCGCCAACGCTGGCCTAAGCGGTACGAGCAAAAGGGAAAGGTATACTCTTTTTTTTTTTTGCTGTCTTTTTGAGTTTTCTGTGTTTGCTCGAACAGTAGCTGTAGTGAGATGTGATAATTTTTGTGTAGAGTTTCTGTTTGGTTAGTCAGAAAATCAATGTACTAGTAAAATGTGGCTTTTGGTTGGGTAGCGATGTGAGATGAGCTTACTTTTGTTGTAATGAGTTTGGTTATGTGTAAAGCTTTCGTTTGGTATAACTAGTATATTTGTAAACTGTGAAGTTGGAGGGTTTGTGGGTTTGTTTGTTTGCAATAATCAAATAAAGGTGATTTGGTTTGTGTGAGATAAGTGTGCTTTTTGTTGTGTTGAGTTTTGTTATGTATGAAGTTTTTATTTGGATGGTAAAAAAATCATTGTATATTGAGAGTTTTGTCTACATCCAGATAGAGCTGTTTGATTGCTGAGAATGTAAATTTTTTTTAAAAAGGACCAATAGGTATATGATATTTTTATTTGTCTAGGATTAGTTTACTTTTTGTTTTATTGAACTCAATTCTGTGTGGGGTTTTTGTTTGGTTTTCTAGAAAATTAGTCTATTATTAAATTGTAGAGTTCGAGATTCTTTCTATTACCAAATATGGAGGAGTCTGATTGCTAGGAATGTGAAATGGAAAAAAGAGGACAATGAGCTTATTTTGAGTAAGCAAAATAGTTGGGCTTTATGTCTATGTATGCAATTTTTGCTTGGTTTAAAAAATCAGTTTGAAAAACAAATTGGTCTATGATGTATTTGTTTGTGTCATGAGCTGACTTGAATTAAGTTAAATTAATGTAAAGATTTGAGCTTTGTTGGGTAGATATAAATGTTTTATTGAGCAGAAACCATATTGTCAAATCAGAAGTGTAATCATTTTGAGACATTATGCTTGGGAGTTTCTATTTGGTTGTTGGGGAAATTTTTATATCATCAAATTGTAAAGTTACTTTTGTGATTGCGTCGACATTAATGTTTTATATATTAAAAGTAGTTTTGAAATACAAAACTATAAAATGTTAATATTGCTTGTTATGTGTTTTGGTTTTTTTGAATAAAAACAAGAAATACTTCTGTTTTTATGTTGGTTTTTTACTTGAGTAGTGAAAATCGTGTTTCATGAAGCTTGACCTGCCACTTATGGATATGGACTTTTTATGAATAAAGATGGAAGATGGCCATCAAGCTCTATTTCAAATCATCGTTAATTAATAGTAATGTTGTGAGTTAAAATAAAATTATGTTGTTTTAAATTGGTCCTTTTTGTTTCATTGATGAGTAATGTAATATATTTTAATTATAGATGTAGGCTTGTAATGTAATGAGATATTTCTTAGATGGTTAGACCTACTGTTATGAAATGAAATATTATAAATCTTCTTGATAAGTGATGCGATGATGTTGTTAGGTCATAAGAAGTAAGGATGAATCTGATGAAATTATTTTGGCTCGACGCCATTACACTCAAGCAGAGGTTGATGGTCAAATTCTCTATAATCTTTATGATGATGCTCATGTTAAGGTAAGTTTTTATTTGAAATGCTATGTTGTTTATTGTATATATTATTTTGATGGTCTAACTTGTGTTTTTGTTCGTATGTTTGTTATGTTTAGGCTCCTGAAGGAGTGCCTAGTTATATTGGAAAGATTGTTGAAATGTTTGAGGCAGTGGATGGAGGTTTTTATTTTACTGCCCAATGGTATTATAGGGCTGAGGATACGGTAAGTATCATCTTAACACTTTCTCTTGATTTTGGTCCTCAGTATTTAGCTTGCTAATGCCTAGCTCTAATTAAATTTTTAATTTTTTTTTCCATAGGTTGTACAAAACTGTCACAATCTTATTGACAATAAGCGTGTGTTCTATTCGGAAATCCAGAATGATAACCCATTGGACTGTCTAATTGAAAAATTAACAATTGCTAGGATTCCTTTGGAGGTACGATTTCAAATTATTATATACATTCTTTGAATTTTATAAGTTCTTATATATGTTCTCTGATTTTTATATAATGTGGTAATTAAAATTTCTTTTTCAGGTTGATCCGGCAAATAGAACAATTCCTAATTGTGATTATTATTGTGACATGCTGTATTTATTGCCATATTCTACGTTTGTTAAGTTACCAACAGGTTGGAATTTTGTGTTATTTGCATTAAATCGTATCTGTGTTTTTAAATATGAAAGACTTTATTTTTATTTGTCTTATTTTTTCCTTCTTATAAACTTGCAGAAGAGAGGCATAGTAGCTGTGAGGCATCATCCACTATTTCTTGTGAGTGTGATATGAATGGGATTGAACAAGAAGAAGTTTTTAAAGTTCAAGATCACTCTAAGACAGAGGTGACATTGCTAGACCTCTACTCCGGTTGTGGTGCTATGTCGACTGGGTTATGTCTTGGAGCTAATTTGTTTGGTTTACAACTTGTTACCGTAAGTTCTATTCTTTAAGCCAAAATATATTCAAACCTGAATTAGATGTCAGCATATCATCATCATTATGTCTGGGAACTAATTTGTTTCCTTTGTATGTTGTTGTAGAGATGGGCTGTTGACTTAAACCGGTATGCTTGTGAAAGTCTCAGGTTAAACCATCCAGAGACGGAGGTAGATTTTCTGGTCTCTTTTCTTTTATTGATATATAGGCACTTTCATGCTTAAGTGCAAAGCTCTAATATTTGTTTATCCTTGGCAAATCAGGTTAGAAATGAATCCGCTGAGGATTTTTTATTGTTGCTAGAGGAGTGGGAAAAATTATGCTGCTATTTTTCCTTACTTAAAAGTGATGCTGTTCCACAAGTGTATGTGGATTTGTTTGTTGCCGATGATGGTGATGGTAGTGGCGAGGACAATGATAATGATGAGGCTGATGATGAAGATGGGGAGGTCTTTGAAGTTGAAAAGATATTGGGCATATGTTATGGTGACCCTAACGAGACAAAACAACGGGAATTATATCTTAAGGTATTTGAATTAGTTCATATGAATTAGTCATTTTTTGTTTTAATTTTAATTTTAGTTATTATTTTACCTTAAGATATAATTATAGATATTTCAAACCAATTCATGCAGTTGAGTAAGAAACTGAAGTCTATTATCATGTTAGAATATTTACATGGAGAAGCTAAAATAAATACAAACATTTGCTCTCTAAAAAAGTAATTAACTATTAAGTTCAACGGTCCTAAAAATGTAATATTGTAAAATTTTAAAGGCAGTACTAAGGTTTAAAATTTGAAGTTTTTTAGAATGTGCCTCTTTTTGACAAGGGTTATGTCATCTCTTGTATTTAGGTTCGTTGGAAAGGCTACGGAGCTGATGAAGACACATGGGAACCAATTATGGGATTGGGGTATTGCATGGAATTTTGTTACATTTTTATGGATATGTTATTTTGTTATATATTTTTCTAATTATGGTTTATTTTACAGGAATTGTGTTAAGACAATAAAAGAATTCGTCACCAATGGTTACAAATCAAAGATTTTACCTTTACCGGTATGTTTGTTGTAACTTGAATTAGTATGCAAGTTATGTCTAACTTGAATGTGACTTTATATATATATTTTTAATAATGTAGGGTGATGTTGATGTGATATGTGGTGGACCTCCTTGTCAAGGCATAAGTGGTTTTAATCGGTTTAGGAATAAAGAAAATCCATTGGATGATGACAAAAACAAACAACTAATTGTTTATATGAACTTAGTTCAACACTTGAAGCCAAGATATGTTTTAATGGAAAATGTGGTTGATCTTGTTAAATTTGCAAATGGCTTTCTTGGACGTTATGCATTGGGTCGTCTTATTGGCATGAACTATCAAGTCCGGATGGGGATGATGGCAGCAGGTGCATATGGACTTCCACAATTTCGCATGCGTGTTTTCTTATGGGGGGCACAGCCTACTGAGGTCTGTAAATAGTTATGTTTTTTTATTTGGTATGACTATCTTGAAGCATTTTTGTGCTAATTAGTTGTTTTCCTTTGGCAGAATCTGCCTCAGTTCCCACTCCCCACCCATGATGTTGTTGTAAGGGGGGTTATTCCATTAGAGTTTGAGGTATAAGAGGGTTACGTTGCTTTATAGTAGAAATTCTATCTTCCTTGCCGATGGTTTTCTTATAAGTTTATTTATGTACTGATGCAGAAGAATACAGTTGCTCATGATGAAGGTCATAATCTTAAATTAGAAGAAAAGCTTTTGCTTGAAGATGCAATTTCTGACCTTCCAGCTGTATGTTTTATCATTACTTGTGTCTTTTTACATATGTTTGCAATCTATTGTAATATAATTTATTCATGTTTTATTCAGGTTGAGAATAATGAATGCAGAGATGAAATGCCCTACAGTGAGCCTCCCCAGACAGAGTTCCAGAAGCTTATTAGATTAGGCAGAGATGGTATGCTTCTGTGTTTGTTGCATAAAATTTTCTAAATCCATGGAGTTATATCCTGTGTGATGTTCATTTCTGAAGTGTCAATTTGTTGAAAGGAGGAACTTGAGAATGTTTCAAATTAATTTGTTTATCAGTGTCTTTTTCAATGCGTGTGCATCATTGAAAGAAAATTTATTTGGAGATGCGTATTTCGATACTATTCCCATATACCCGTATATGCAACTGTTTCATTACATGTTGTGAGTTTGAAAACGTTTTTAATACACTGACATTGAATGAGTAACTCTTTTTGATTAGTAATGCAGTTTTTGTGTTGTTATCATATATTAAATTTGTGTTTATAGCAACTAGCAAGTGTACTAATTTACTGTTCTATTAAATATAGAATTATGTGTATGATGGTTTTCCTCCCTTTTTCAGGTCAATATTAATTCATAGAATCTAATAACGAAAATTTTCAATGAATCATATGATGTACTTTATTTTCTTTATTTTTTTTCTTTCTTTGAATGGTGTTTCAAGTCAATCAACTTTCATAATAAATTTGGTAGGTATTGTTGAAGGTCTAAATTTATATTTTGGTGGGTGTTTTTTTTGGGCAGAATTGCTGGGTCTTCCAAAGCAAGAACAATTAGAATGCGTCCTTTATGATCATCGTCCATTGGCATTGAATAATGATGATTATGAGCGTGTTTGTGAGATCCCTCAGAAAAAGGTGATTTTTCATATCATGCAATATGTATTTATATTTTGACTAGCACAGGGAATGCCTGTCCTCCTAATTGAGTGAAGTTCTGTTGAGAGCCTATGTTCTGTTCCCACACTGAGAGTCAAGGACTTCGGTTGAGGTTCCCTTGCTTGAGGATTCTTCCTAGGGTTTGGTCTCATTCATCTTAATAGCATTTCAGTGGACTGAATGTTTAAAGCAGAATATGAAGAATAGCGAACAGATAACCAGGGAGGAGACATGCAACTAGATTGAAGTATTAATATTTTCTATGTGTGCATTGTTTTCTTATTTTTACTTTGTTTGAATGTTTGGTTAGGGTGCAAATTTCAGAGATCTACCTGGTGTTCGGATCTGTTCGGATTCGAATAAAAATAAAGTAGAATGGGATCCAGATGTAGAGAGAGTCTATTTGAAGTCAGGGAAACCCTTGGTAATTTTTTTTTTCTACTATTGTTTTTTTTTAAAATGGTGGTGGTTATGGATATATTTATATATACTATTTTCAGCAATTTGGGCTGATAAGTCCTATTTCCTTGTAGGTACCAGATTATGCAATGAGTTTTGTCAAAGGGACGTCATCTAAGTAAGTATTTCTTTTGGCTGATTTTTTTGTTGTTGATTTTTGTTGTTGATTTGCTTTTCATATATTCTCCTTTCAAATTCTTGTAGACCTTTTGCACGTTTATGGTGGGATGAGACTGTGCCAACTGTTGTTACACGAGCTGAGCCTCACAATCAGGTCATCTCCTTGTTTAAATTGTTATAGCTTAAAAGGATATGTGGTGTTTCTTGATGGTTAACATGTCTCTCTATTACAGGCAATTTTACATCCAGTACAGAACAGGGTACTCACAATACGTGAGAATGCCAGACTTCAGGGTTTTCCTGATTGTTACAAGCTTTGTGGTCCAGTAAAAGAGAGGTACCTTTCATTTTCCTACTCTTGGTTGAAGAAAATACTGCAAATACATGTTTCTACTAGTGAATCTCATGAGTTTGTGGTGCCCAAATGGCACTTTATTCTACTTGGCATCTTTTTCAAACAGAATTGTTACTTTACAATAGAGAAATTAAAGTTGTTAATAGAAGAGGACCATTTCATGAGTGAATTTTGTTGATTTGGTAAATATGTAAACTATACAAGAGATTAAACCTGAAGGGTTCCACAATTGGCTCTGGACCATGCCTTATGAAGCTTAGATTGTTGGTTCAATTCTCATCTTCCCTTGGGGCCAAAACTTAGAGAGAGAATTTGAGTGATTAGGGAAAGGGGAAGGAGATGCCCTTTTAATGTTTCTGTCAGTTGTGGTTATACATGATGTGGTTTGCCATGCTACGTAGTTATGTAGTATCATTTGAATAGAACAATTCTAATGCATTGTGTTGCTGGTATTGTATTGCATCTCATGCTGAGTTGTCAACCTTTTTAAGGTTTCTGTCAAACAAATGTGAAGTGATGTTCTTGATTAGTTTGATGCTTATGACAAGTCCAGTGTTTCTACCTATTTGTAGCAAGAAAAAGTGAATTTTAGTTTCTTCGCCATTCCTTTGGAATATATTTGATAGATAAAATTTGGTTTTTTGGTTTTATGAATTTGTAATGCTTAATTGTGTTGGAATTATTGATACAGTTGTTGATTTTAAGTCTATTTCTTTGATATTGTTTCAGATACATTCAAGTTGGGAATGCCGTTGCGGTTCCTGTTGCTCGAGCCTTGGGCTATGCATTAGGTTCAGCATTTCAAGGTTCTAGTGGTGTTAATGAACCTGTGCTTAGATTGCCTCCAAAATTTCCAAATATTTCAGGAGTGTGTTCTTCTGCAGCATCTGAGGATGATGCTTGATTCTTTCTTTGGAAGAGATACATTATATTTGAATATTATTAATTCTATCATGGGAATTGTAAATTGCCCTAATTGGGTTATTTTTGTGTATTTTTGTCACTCTGATTCGCAATATTATTAGATGAATTAATTGAATTGCCTCTCACCATTTAGGTAAAAATGTTGCTTTATTGTGATTGTTATTTTGGTGTTCTGTTTGAAATGAGTAGGTTTGCAATGTGTCTTGTATTCTCTCAAGTCTCAACTATTCCATAACAAATCAAACATTTTATCTTCACATGGAATGGCTAAAGTTGACAGTTTGTCCTTGCAGATTGATTCATTGACAGCAGATTTTCCAGCTAACAAAGATCTTGTATGTTTTGAGTATCCTAAATGCATGGAAGGTGAATTATCAATGGAGAATGTTAACCAGCACTGCTTGGTGCTGGTTAAGTGCAGAAAAGACAAAATTTTTCTGAAAAAGTCAAAAAAAAATCTCAGTACTACAAAACTGAAAAATTGATATAAATTGATAAAAAGACAAAAATTGTGTCAAGAATAAGTAAAAAAATTTTATGCTTAATTGGCACTGCACGGTGTGGGGTGTAAAGGAACCCAAGTGGGCATTTGGGCCTTTTGGGCTCTAGCTAGGAGGGTCAATCTGTTCTTGGGTTAAGAACTTGTTAGTACTGCGGATCGGCCCATACGCCGAGGGTCCGAGGACACATCCGAGGGTGAGTTTTTCCTCGGACAGACTCAAGAAAACTCGTAGATTCAGTACGAAGGTCAAGGCAGAACTCTGGAAAGACTGTTGGTTAAGAGGGGGAAGCTCTGAACCTCCTGGATACATCGATGTTAGAAAGGTATCATGAGCCAGAGCTGCCACCTCCACATTAAAGACTCTGCACCTACCTCCCTGGCCGCATTAATGAGGAAGTGACTTCTAAACAGTAGAATTGAAACTTCTGGTCACTATTCAAAGGCACTAAGAAGAGAAATATTTAGGGGGGAGGAGGTTTGAGCAACATATGGATAAAGTATCAGGAAAAGAAGTATTTAAACGCCAAAGGAAAGGAGGGGGGGACAAGAAAGAAAGAAAGAAATTAAGAATTGTAATCTTTGAGAAAGAAAGAGAAATAATATAGAGAGGATCCTCGGCTTACGTCTGAGGAGGTCTATTTGCAATTATTGTTTATTATTTACAAGTGTTTGTAACTTTTAGCCTGTTATCAAGTTCTCAGTACTTCTAACCTAGGTTTCAAGCCCACACTCTATAAATTTCATTGTTTAAGGCTCATTGGGCCTGAGCCCGTAGTTGTCTTTGGGTCCAGGTGCAATTGTGCACTTACACACGGTGCCTATTAAAAAGACGGGAAAAACATAAAATTAACGTATGTGGGGTCAAATGATTTTTTTTATTATGTTTTTATAGAAAATAAGTAATTTTTATGCGAAATTTACCATAAGGAAATATTTTTATATTAAATTTTAGGTCATTATGTATTTATATAAGTAATTGATGTTCACAATCAGAAGCCAACTTAAAATGAAGAAAGATTTTAATTTTAATTTTTTTTTTTGAGGAGGGGGTGGTGTTTATTGCTTCAGATTTGGATTGTTTTATTTTATTTTATTAAGTGCTTCAAATTTTGTTTATTTGAAGAACATTAAGACTGAATTTCACTAACCTACACAGGCTACATCAATTGGTTGGCATTACTAGTCTGTATTCTGTTTCGTGCTGTGCATGTGGTGAAATAAGATATGGAGCAGTTATAAATATTCGAAATCTGCTTATAAATAATAATTTTCCAGTTTATGTTTGAGGTGAATGTGCTACCTTTGGTGTGTAAAATGCTAGCAGTTTGTCAATAGAAGTGTTTTTAATAAGATTGATAAACGCATCTTTGAATAGAGTCAAAATTGAATTCCCATCTGGTTTCCAAACAAGAATTTAGCTGCTAAACCATTCAAAAAAGAAAAGTGCATCCACTTCTAATCTAATGCCAGTAAAGATGGCTAATATTCCACAATTCCCTCATTGAACACAACCCTTCTCATGAACAACTGCTTATCTTTGTCACAATCTCTACTTGTAGCAGATTAAAAGATCCTCTCTCTCTTATCTGGGCTGCATATTCTTAATTTCTTACCTTGTTTCAGCATTTCTTCAACCGTTACAACTGCTAGGATCCACTCTTCAATTAATTATGGAAATGAAACCAACACCAAGTTTGGAAAGACATTTATAAAAGGGAGCACAAATGCCTGAATTTGAGGAGTGAAAGCTTTATACACAGACCTAAGATCTATATAATTACACTTCATTGTGCCTCGACTCATGTGGCAAATAACCCATGAGAACATGTAATTTTCTTTTTAAATCAACCTTATAAGTCAACTCTCCTGCTCACAGCTCTGCAAGAAGTTCCAGGAAAAATCTCATCATCATAATTCCTTAGACAGATGACAATCCAAAATTGCAGACAAATCAACACCCCTCAAATCATACATAAATACACAACTAATCTTCACCTCTCTCTCTTAATAAAGAGTCAAGTGGTGTCTTGGCTTGATAATAAAAAGCAATTATCATGAAACGGATGTCATAAGTTCAAATCCTATCATATTTATCAAAAGAAAAAAAATCAAACACGTTGGATTATCTTGTTTGTAGGTTAGCTTGGGCTGCCACTCTTTATCATTTGTGGTTAGATTGTAATGCTAGATTGTGCAATGGGAGAATAAGATCCGAGAATGCAATTCTTCAAGGTTGAATCCAATGTTATTTATGCGAGTTGTAGAGTTGAATTGTTGTAAGAAAGTGTCACTCAATCATTAACAGAGGTTTGGGCTGTATGTGGAATTTTTCATTCAGTTTTGAGTCTTGAATTGGGTTTGCTCTGTTGTCCTTGTAGCCTCTGTTTCTTTGGTGTTTTTGCTAGATATGTGCTGGCTTTTGGTCTCAGGTGGGGGTGTTCTTTGATAGTATATGTTCTATTTGGTATTAATAAAATATCTCATTCATTTTTTTTAAAACAAACCAGCAATTGTGTTAGGCTAAGAACAAAAGCACCTGCCAATCCATACGGGCATACTTTCCAAACAATTGTATAATTTACCAAATGATTGTTTGGACCAATTAACTATGAAATGGTTCCAATATAATTAATCTAATTGGGAAAAAAAAATTGACAAACACACAACAGGATTCTGATTAATACAAATCAAAATCGAACCAAAAAGTAAAAACATTAAACAGACCTAGAATTTCAAGCAAATCTGTGCATGGCCACTCATGGATTGATGCTAATTGCTATTTCTAATTTATCTCTTAAATGTTAAATCTGTTAGTTTTCAGGTTGTTCAGGCAATGACGGAAAACATACAGCACTCATAGACTGTTGTGCTTTAGGGGATCTATTTATTTTCCAGATCAAAATCATATTAAAAGAACATGCTTTGCCAGAAAGATACGAGGATCTGTCAAACCAAGATAAACAATTTGATTAGAAAAGTTAGAGAGATAGAGAGAACTCGCGTGCTGTTCATGGAGCAGGACCCCAATGTAAAGATCAGATTGGCTCTGTGCCTGGCTTCAGCAATGTGTGCTGCTCTAAATACAAATCGTTTCCACAGAACACACAGGAGTGAATAACCATTCTAGAGTAAGCATTTGGTTTTTTGGCATTCAAACGAATCAAACGTGGAAAGTACAGGTGAAGCTCTACAGAACTAAATTTTTTTAACTTCTCACAATTACACACACACACACATAAATCTTCAAAAAATTGAATAGTACACCATTTAGTCATTATTTTTGCCAGAGAAATGCAAACCAAAAACTCCTATATTCAAAAGCTCGTTTTCAATTTTTTGAATTGAAGAACATTGTGGGCCACCGAAAAGAAGTCCAACACATTCATGGCTATTATAGAAGTCATACATGGCCATGCAATACACATATAGAAGCAGAACTCCAACAATTTTATTTCAGTTAAGCACATTTGCTCTGAATTCATATTCTACATAAAATTCCCAAAACACGGTAAAAGATACAATAAAACAATATATTGGCAATTGAACTCATTTTGAACTGGGATTTGATCTGCCAGTAACTGGGAAAGGAGGCAATCTGAGCACTGCTTCTTCCGTCTCAATTGGGTCTGACCTGAGTATCTACCCAAAAAACAAAAAAGCAAAGCATAAATGAACACCCTTATATCAATAAAAATCCATCTCTAAATTGAAAAATGTATGTTAGTTTAACAAAAATGAATTGTACCACTCACAAAAAATGAGTAGAACTACACTCAAAGAGATCAAAAAACACAAAATGCAAAAATCCAAATAACAATTTAAAGAGAGAGTAGTGGCCCAGTGGGTCTTGGAGGACAGACTTAAATCAACAAAAGTAACCCCATAACAAATTCCATCTGTATATTGATATAAGAAAGTGAATTGTAGCCAAGAACGTTGTAGCTCAGCTATACCTGATCTCCTTAGGTTCAAATTACCCTCTCCCACTTGCAACAATTATCAAAAAAAAGAAAATGAATTGAACTAGATACACATAATGATATATCAAAAAACATAAAATGGAAAACCCATATAAAATTTTTAAAGAGAGAGTAGTTGGTCTTGGAGGACAGAATTATATCTCCAAAAGCCTCTACAATATTGAAAATTTTCTATATTGATATATATAGCAAAATGAATGGTACCACATACACATAGAATAACGATATCAAAAAACACAAAATATGAAAAATCCATGTCAAATGAAAACTACTACAGGCCAAATATTCACATAAAAATTTAGAGAGAGAGAGAGAGAGAGAGAGAGAGAGAGAGTACTGGGTCTTGAAGGACAGGCTTGGTGTCATCTTGAGCAGGTCTAAAATGGGGTTTGCTAGGCTTCTCTGAACTGCTTTGCCCATTGTTGTTGTTGGATTTCATTGAAATCTCTGAAACTTTCATTGTTACCTAGCTCTCTCTCTCTCTCTCTCTCTCTCTTCTGAGTAGTCTCTACTCTCTATTGCTTTCACAAGAGAAGACGGAAAGAAGAGAGAAACGACGGCGTCTTGTAACTGTGTGATACAAAATTTAGTCTAAAATTCAATTTAGTGCATTGGTTTTTACTTCGATTGAAAAATTTGACCCTAAGATTAAACTTTGGTCAATTTAGTCCTCGCCTTTTCAGAGTCCAATTCTGTCAGCAGTCAAGCTGTTTAAAGTTTAAACATTTTTTTTTTACCACACTCTTGGTGCGATGGTCACTTTACAAGTATAAGTGCTTGTGGGGTGTGAGGGGCAAGGGCCGGAGTTCAAGTCTCCAGGAGGGAGCTTCACACACATATATACTTAGATTAGGCTAGAGTAAAATTCTATCTTGTATAAAAAAATTTAAACATTTTTTTGGTTAATATAAATTTGATAGAATTAATTGTGTGATAAGTATTATTTAAAAAAATAAGGTTGATACGGCTTCATTTTTAAATAAATTTGGACAAAAAATAAATACTAAATAAAATAAGTAGAGAGTTTATTTGAGACTTACAAATGATACAATAAAAAAACAATAAATTGACTTATAATTAAGATCTAAACGCACACTAGAAGGAATTTCAAACTAAAATCTAAAACAAATGGAAACAAGAAAAAAAGAATAAAGGTACAAAAATTACCCTTCTAATTTGATTAAATATATTTTTTGTTATTAAAATTTAAAAGGTTGTTATTTAGTCCTTAAGAATTCAAGAGGTGTTAATATTTTGTCCAACTATTAATATCTCACTCAAGCAATTATTTATGTGAAAAAAGAAAATGTTGATGTGACACGTCAAAAAGTTAACGTGATTTAGAAGAAATTTAATATAATAAAAATAGAACTTTATCCTATGTTTGAGTATTTATTTATATGAAAATGAAATGTTGACGTGACATATTAAAAAGTTAATGTAATTTGAAGAAATTTAATGGAGTAAAAATAGAACTACGATCTATGTTTGAGATAAATAATAGTAGGGGAGAGGATGTAGAATTAATGTTTTAATCCCGATGTTGGTAACCTCTTGTAGAGAGGGAAAATTCATGATTTATCACAAATTAATAGATTATACTATCAAGTTTATAAAATATTGTTAATTACAAAATGCCACGTATTGCTATTAAGTTTTCTATCACTATTTAGAAACCAACAAAAATTTGTCAAAGTGTCGTTGAAATAGAGGCATAAAATGCATGCAAAAAACTAATCATAAGTCAGCGCGTGAGATGAGTCCCAAATTCCAACATGTTTTAACCTATCATTTTTTTTTTAAGAGGCCATTTCATTGTAATTGTCGATAGTGTAATTTGGATGTTTTGAATGATTAAAAGAGGACTGTTTTAGGAGCTACCCAAAACCTGCTGTTTTAGTTCGGAGTCTTTGTGTTTTAACTTTTAAGTCTTATATGTTAATGTCAGTGTCATGGTTTCCCGCCAAATTCAAAACCTGATCCAACGGTCAAAAACTACCTCCCATCTTCTCCAATTCCAGTCTCTGATCTTCAAAACCGCTCTAGATCACGACGCCGAATTCATCTCTCAGTTCGTCCTTTCTGGGTGCTCGGTTTCAGTCCATTTTGCAAAATTAGTATTCGATAGCTTGCCCATTACTCCACCGCTCTTTGCTTGGAACACAATTATCAGAGCATTTACCAAGAGCTCAACTCCAATACAATCAGTGAGGCTGTTCTCTCAGCTCCAAAGTGTTGGGCTCAAACCAGACAATTTCACATACCCTTTTGTTTTGAAAGCCTGCGGCCAGTGTTCGTTGGTCGGAGAAGGTGGGGCGGTGCATTCGATGATTATGAAGGCGGGTTTTGATCTGGATCGGTATATAGGGAATACCCTTTTGAGAATGTATGCAGCTTGTGGTGCTGTTTGGCTTGCGAGGCAGGTGTTCGATGAAATGACTGTGAGAGATGTGGTTTCTTGGAGTTCCATGATTGCAGGATATGTTGCTTGGTATGCCCCTTTAATGCTTCTGCTCTCATGCAAACCTTGTTTGGAGTTTGGACTGACTGCTGGGTGTGTTTTCATTAAGAGCATTATAAAAGCTTTCAGATGATTTGTCATCAGCAGCACTTGCTATTTAGTGTTTTCGGTTTTTTCACCCAGTAAAAATTGATTAGTAATTTTATCGTTTACCTTCCCAAATTATAACATAGAGTTATAGTTGTTTTTGAATGTAATGAAAAAGATCCAGGTTACTAAACTTCCTCTTCTGACCATAAAATCCTGATAATAATCACATAGAGTTCCTTTGTTAATTATTTTCTTAAACTTCCATGCCGACCATGGATTAATATATGCTCCTTTTGTTCATCAAGTATGCTAACTTTTCGTATATGAAGATGCATTTAATATTCATGGTGCTTTCTTAACTTTTGGTCACAAAAAAAAAAAAAAAAGAAGTTTCTCTGACCTATCCATGGTGATTTCTCAACTCTTGGTATCCAACATGTTCTCATGAAAAATAAACATGTTCTTTATAGCTGTGAACTCATGATTTCAATTGCTTTGACATTCAGAAAGAGCTCTAGAATTACTCCACATATTAGAATTTTACAATAACAGAGTAGAGAATTGATAAACTAGTCAAGCTTTATAGATTGGGTACTTCCTACAACTAACTTGGGCCATGGGATTTGGAGATTAAGTTCCTAGAGGCATGTGTTTTCAGGTTTAAGGCTTGTATGCTTGTCCAATGTAGCAATGTGCTTCATACATTCTATTTCCTCATAATCCCTGCTTAAGAAAATTTCTCTGTTCCTTTCATTTGTTTGACATGTTAAAACTTAAAACTGTGAATCCTCTAGAAAAAGAAAGTTAACTATTACTCTTAGTTAATTTGGTGTCCTCATGATGAGAGATTTTAGTATGAAAACCTTCTTTTTGTTATTGTCATATGAATTAGTTACTATTTGTTTTAATTTTTATTTTAGCTTTTGCTCTCCCTCTCTTAGACTTTGCTTTATATTAAAATTCATAAAAGTTGCCTTAATCATGGCTAAGCTTCAAGTGTTATTCTTGCATCATGGAACTGCAGAAAGCTTCACCTCCAATCATAATTTAAAATCATTGTCAGGTTAAGAAAAATGACCAAATTAGTCAGATTGACTTTTATTATGTCTTTGCTACCAAGATGGCCATTTCCCTTATTCTGTAATTTTCATGTCATATATATAATACAGATTCACCTTAACCCCAGTTAAATTATTCCTTTCTTACTTTTATGTTTATACAGCAACTGTCCATCAGATGCCTTTAAGGTGTTCCGACACATGAAACTAGCAAATGTAACACCAAACTCAGTCACTTTGGTGAGCTTGCTGTCTGCTTGTACTCATCTTCTTGATATCAACACAGGGGAGTCCATTCATTCCTACATTATCATAAACCTTATGGAATTGGATGTTGCTTTAGGGACAGCTCTCCTTGAAATGTACTCTAAGTGTGGACATATTAACAAAGCTTTCCAAGTTTTCAATTCAATGGGCGAGAAGAATTTGCAGTCGTGGACAATCATGATATCTGGTCTTGCAGATCATGGCCATGGGGGAGATGCTATTTCATTGTTTACTGAGATGGAAAGAACTGGGCTGAAACCAGACAGTATGTCATTTGCTGGGATCTTGTCAGCTTGTAGCCACTTGGGCTTTGTTGAAGAGGGTCAAAAGTATTTTGATCAGATGGTAAGAATTTATGATATCAAGCCAACAATGGAGCATTATGGATGCATGGTAGATTTACTTGGAAGAGCTGGATTGATCAATGAAGCTTATGCGATTATCAAGAACATGCCAATAGAGCCTAACTCAGTAATAATAAGGAGCTTCCTGGGAGCATGTAGGACCTATGGCTGGAACTTTTGTTTAGATGATAACCTTAGGAAACTATTACTTAAATTAGAGCCTGAACTTGGAGCAAACTATGTACTTGCAGCTAATGTATCTACTTTATCTGGTTTCTGGAATGATGCAGCTGACCTGAGAGTAGCCATGCAACACAAGGGATTGAAGAAGGCTCCTGGGTACAGTTGGTTGGAGTAAATAGTGGTTGTACTAATCATCAAAGAGACTGTACGGTAACTTTTGATCTTGGCTAATTAAGAGTCATAATCTATCTGAATTTCTGTATTTTGCTTAGAATTCAGGGATGAAGAACATAGTTTTGGAAGTTAAAGAGGCGTAGTGGTAGACTGAAAGAGAGATGAAATCTTTTGTAACAAAGTGCTTGAGCTTTCCAGGATTTTTTTTCTTGTTGACAGCTGCACTATTAGCATGTGAAATAAGATTCCCAACATGAAGTGCAAAGACTATTTCCTTTGAACTTGGTGCAATAATAAGTCTTAGACTAAAAGGTATATATGGAATTGAGTTTTGGGGGCTATTTGGGGAGCTTAACAGTCTGCATAAATATACGCAAACGCAGCTTGCATGCTACTGTAAAATGAAATTTCAGCTTGCCTAGGAGTGTAATTTTTCCGTTATTTGATGAATGAACCAGGATGTGAGAACTGAGACCTGACAAATGTGCAAGAAATAAATGTTAAATTTCTCAACAGTCACCTTTCCTGCAAGCAATAACCGGAGATTTGTTCTAATTTGAGCTGCATAACTTTCGTGTTATGGATATTTGAAGTTGTTGCACTAGTGGAGATTGGCTGAGTCATCATGATGTATATAAAATCAGGTAAAATCCTAGAACACAAAGTTGCCATTTTTGTTCATTTTCTGCCAAGAGCAAGTGATGGTTTGCTGGAATCACTAGAAGTGGTGCTTATAGGCATAGGTTGCACCTGGAATAACACATCTTATGAGCTGTTAATACCCAGAGGTGTTACTTTTACTTCAAGACAATATTTTTAAACTTGTGAAGCATCTCATTACATGCTCACATGATAATTTTCAAAGCAACTATAGAAGCTTTCTAGGAGTAACATTTTCTTATGTCTTTGTTGTGCATATCATAGAGTTGCCTTTTCTTATTTAGGCAAAGTAATTATCGGATTCTTATGAAATTCCAGCATTGCCCTTGCAAGTTAATAAATTATATGATTGGTAACTGATTGAACCATAGAGATGCTAGTGTGACTGTGCAGAATTCCATGACCACATGCCTTCAAATGAATGAGTTTTTTTTTTTTTTTGGGGATTTTCAAAAGAATGAGTTAAAACTAAGGTTAAAGGCTCAGTGAATCACTGAATTGATTCCCTTTGGTAAAAAGCCTGACAAAAGTTTCAAACTACAGAATAATTTATCCTAGTGAAATTAGAGTGCATAAGTCCATAGGTCCACCAGATAAATACAATAGGACACCTCTATTATTTTTATTATTTTGTGGCCATTTATCCCTGCATATGTATGTCTTTTGATAGCTTCTGAGTCCTGACCCTTTCAGTTTTTCACTCCCTAAGAATCGCTCACTAACCTTTTTTCCTCATGACTTCAGCCTCAAGATCAAGAGCATCAAGTCTCAGCCTCTCAGAGATGTGGCTCCTAATGGCAGCCATTATATTTATCTGTGGGTTTGTGGGTTATGTAATTTATGATGCAATTATGGCCACAGCATCTGAGCTATTGCAACGTTTGCTGGTGATTTCTCCTCTGTTGCTGGTCATTGCTGTTCACTGGCTCTCTACGGGCAGCCATTTTAACCTCCCAATTCCAGGGTCTGAGCCAGGTGCCATTCACCGAGCTGGGGGCTCACCTTGGGGTGTGGCCTTTGTACTCCTATTGCTTTTATTTCTCATATCCTACCAGCCTTCCTTGCTTGGCCTTATCTCCTAAAGCAAAGCTCAAGTATGTCAGTTCACAAATGCGTGTGCTTTATAGGTGTGTAATGTGTCCTTCTCCATAATGTAAGTTAACTTTCATTTCATTTCTATGGAAAATGAAATGAGGAGAAGGATTAACTGCTGTTACTATATATGCTAGTAAAATGTAATCTTGGTTATGGTTTCTTTATGTGTGTTTAACCAGCTTCTCAGAGTGAATCATCATATTGAAACCACTTCCTTTTTTTCTTTTCTTTTTTTGAGGATGAAACCACTTTCATTGATTTTGAAGAACTATGGAAATATTCCACTCATAAATAATCCGTTTGTGCTCTAATTTTTTTTTCTTAATCTCACAGTTTGTGTTCTGTAAACATAGGAATAGGGGAAACTTTTTATGAAAATATTAGCTCAAATTTGCTTTTCGCCAGCTATAAGCACAGCCTTGTCTTTGATGTTTGCATTATATGGGGAATAAATTTTGCTTCTACTTTATCAGGAAAGTGCTGGATGAACTTTTTAACTTGCCAAAATGCATTATGAGTTTTCCTGCTGTTTTCAACGTCAACAGGAAAGTGGGGGATGAACTTTCCAACTTGCAAAATGCAATAGGATTTTTCCTGTAATTTCTACTTCAACAGGAAAGTGAAAGATGAGCTTTTCAATTTTCAATTTGCAATAGGGATTTTCCTGTGGTTTTTGTTAGTGTAAAAACATTCTTTAATCCCTGCTATATTAAAATACACATTCCTGCACAACTACTTTTTGGAACCCACTTTCTGAAGAATGAATATTCTTCACTATCTCAGTAGGTCACTTTGAATTTTGATTCCCAGCATGAGTCTTTGCTTTATTCCTTTTCCGTTTTGGCCATTTGTTGATGGATCATGCAAACATTTGTTTTTTTCCCAAAAGTTGAATAGTAATTAGCAATACCTTGCCATCAACATTTAGCGTGCACACAACATAAAGAAAGGGATCGGCTTGTAAGGAAACAATTAAACAAAGGTGATTGTCTTTTTCGTTGAGATTTACATATGTATGGTGGGGAGCAAGCATCGGCATGCTAAAACTTCAAATATACTAAAATTTAGCATCAAACCCCGTGAAGTTTGCATCACTTCCGATTATAAATAGTTTTACAATTGAGCTACAATACCATCTTACTCTTATGATGGTTTTGAAGCAAGATGGTATTTTCTCTAAATAATATTTTGTTAGGTTTTTATTTGGGTTTTGAGTTTTATTTAGGTATTGGGTTATATCATTTTATTATGTAGATATATTATTTTAATGTATTGTATAGTAAAATAAAATTTGAAATGTTAACTGTATTTGTAAAATGATATAGTATAATAAACCATTTATTTGAATACAACAAGGAAACATAATATATTGCACCTAAAAAGTTTTTCCCATTATCATACATTTGGCATATACTGATATACATAATCTCTCTCGATGTAGACTTCACGTTTAGTGGGATATACATATGTCATATTCGCAAGAAACCTTCTTCTTTGATTAATGGATTACTTTATCAGCCCTCGAGGTTCGAAGCAGATAGGACAATCTGTATTGTCCGAGTGCAAAGATTGGGTAAATTTAAAAAAGAAGACAGAAATTATAGAAGTGAAAATAGGATTCAATGCAATTATCCCTCCTCTACTTACAAAATATTTTTACCACTTTAATTTTTTTTAACTTTTTCTTATTTTCATTATCCAATTCTTGAGATTGAAAGTTCCTTCTCTCTCTCTCTCTCTCTCTCTTTTTTAATTAATTAATTAATTTTTTTAACTCTGAATCAATCTCAGTCATTAAATCTATTCCAATAGGTAACCGGTAGGTCCGGTACATAGAAATAATTAGTGGTGCAAAAATTATAGGCCCAGTCAAAAGTTGAGCTATGGATTTGGTACATAGGACCCCACTCCCTTAGAAAAATTCAACAAAAATTTGGCCCTTTATAAATTCAATTTAAAACTATCCAGGCCCTCAAATAACTTTAGCTATGGGCCCTCATTAATTATTAAAGGACTCGAGGCTCGAGCTAACCTTACCTAGCTCTCTGAAAGCAACAATTATAGCTTCGCACGTCATCTATCAACATAATAATACACACAAAACTCAAAAGACATCTATATCTATAGATTCAATAATAGTTTTACAAAGTCAAGATCCTACTTAATCTTTAAATGTAGTGAATTTTTATTTTCCAAGCTATAAGTGTTGTTAGTTGTGAAACATCTCAATGACTCAATGTGTTGTTTTACTAACTTATATTTTGCTTTGATGCAAATATCATATAAACAAATCAGTAGTTATGATGTTTTAAAGTACCTCCTCCCCTATGTTAGCTTTTCTTAATCAAATTCTATTATAACTAAATTATTGGGTTAGGGTGCAGCCTCATCTTATTTGGTCTAGGAGACTCTAGACATCTAGTTAAAGACTAAATTACACTTTTAACATTTTATGTTTAAGCGTGTTTTTATTTTAGTGCCTCATGTTCTATATAAAAGTGATGATTCTATCTACATCTCTGACGGACCTTATTATTATTATTATAATAAAATAGTTAGAAATACTACAAAAATACCCCAAGGTTCAAATTGAGGTCCCCGTGTTCTCACATAAACTTTTAAGGCATGAGAGGTATTATTCAACTTAACTCACTCAATTGATTGATCTTATCTGTAAGTGTTAATTAAACTTGCCGGTTGCATTATAAGAGACGGTCCAAGCAAAACCAATTATTTTTATCTTCTCTTTTTTTCCATTACTATGAGGCCATCGACAACCACTCTCTTGCACCTCAATCCAACATTCCAATCTTCATTAAGTTGTCCAAACCAATAATCAAATAAACCGTGTATCCACTTCAAAACACATTCTATAAAATCATTCTCAAACACCTAATTTTTTTTTTGAGCGATTGAAACTTATCATAAACAGGGACAAAAATGGGAACACCCCAAGCAATCAAGTTACACTAACTAGAGACATAAAGAAAAAGAGATACAATACAAACACATTGTCAAGCCAGAAACCTCTAGTCCACGTAAATACATAAAGGTCTCAGAAATCTTGCTTTGTTTAAATTCAAGAGCACAAACTTGTTGCATCTCTTAACAAAATCATAATTTTTTTTGGTTTTGTTTTGTTTTTTTTTTAGAAAACAAAATCAAATTATTTAGTTTATATAGTTTATTTGATAAAATTATAATTAAACTTTAAAAAAGTGATGTATTAAAAACTGTTATTGAGTTGAAAAGAATTCATCCAACGAAGCCCAAAGATTATTTTATTTTATTTTATTTTTTATAGTCAACTCACAAGTCACAACAGCTTATATTACTTGCTTTACCGTTTTCATATGAGTCTATGACATATAAATTTAAATAAATTGGTCCCATCTCCCATAGATTTTTATTTTTATTTATTATTTAAAATTTTCACAGAATCTTTTTACTTCCAGACTTCCAGTACGTACAGGCATTGTGGGGCTGCCTGTATCATGAGGGAGGGAAGACTTACACATGCCATCTGATACGTCTGAAATGTTTAATAAATACACAGTTATTGTACTGCTCTTTTATTTATTTGTTTGTTTAATAACCTCATACTTTAAGTAGCAATAGATTGTGTTTTAAATTTAATGCTATAAACTAAAGCAGAAGGGGGGATCAATGAAGCTTGATTTACCCAAGATTTGACTTGGCTTTTTTCTTCCCACCAAGAAAGAATATTATGCCTGTGATGCCACCTACAAGAAACCTGGACCTGTTCCAAATCCAATCATCACCAAAAGGTTTGTGTTCAATAAGGCATCAATATCAAGCCTAAAAAGCCATTGCCAAAGGTACTGGTGCTTTTGATTCTGAATCATTATCAAAATGCCAACCTTCACGGGTAGTGGTGGTGACAACACTTATACGGAAGGCTCTCATTGCTGTGGCAATTTCTTTTATAAGATTATATATCAGTCACTGCCATGATGATTTGGGACTCAACTTTGATAGAGTTCCATCGCACAGTTCGTGCATGGTGGTCAATATGTGACAATGAAGATGATGATGGTTAGATAAATGTCTAAGCTTTTGAAAGAATCAATAATTTAATAATGATAATGAAAATTTTAGCAATTTCGATTACATAAGATAGATCATGGTGTCTAGGATGTGCGTGGGTGTGTGATAGTAATCTTAATGGAGGCAAATGTATGCACGAAGGAGGAGGAAAACACCACCGGCAAGTTCAACAACGCACGACCCTCTCTAACCATCACCACCTTAACGGAACTGTCTTCTACATTAGGGACAAACAAATTAAATTATATATACCACTCCTTTGGTATACCCTTAAAATATGAAGCTGCCTTATGTTTTATTTTGTGACACTTAACCTTTGAAGTTTGTTTTACAAGGCATTTACTTCCTTGTAGTTTGTTTTATGAGACAATTCTGCTAACATTAACAAAATTTGATGATATGGTAAGTGCCAACAACATCCATTGGAAAAAAATAATTTAATGAAAAAATTATAGTATCTTAAGCTTTGGCCCTGTAAACATTAACCCAAATGTAGGGGTGTGCAGCCAACTTACAAACCTACCAAAACCGACCCTGCCTGACCCAACCTGCCGGGTTGGGCCGGTTTTTAGTGGTTGGTGGATTGGGTTAGGTTATGAATTTTTTTTTAATAGTGGGTTGGGTTGGGTGTGGGTCATAACAATCACAAATTTGTCTAACCCAACCTGACCTACCTATATATTTAAAATTTAAATTATATATATTTAGAAATATATTATATAATTAATAATGTTTTCTTATATTCGGCTCTTTTGATCTAAAACCCAATTACCTTGTAAACCCTAACAATCTTATTTCTCTCTCTACCGCCTCCCACTCCCACTCTCCCACTTCACTCTTATTTGTTTATAATTGAGTTGGAATACTAATTCATGTATATTTTGTTTATCAATTCAGTTGGATATGTTTAGTTTATGACTGAGTTAGAATACTAATTTATGAATATATTATTTATCAACTCAGATGACATGTGAGATATATATTTTTTCTGCTCAAGTTAATAATAATAGTAGTAATAAAAAAAACTGTCCGACCCATGGGTTCAACTCGACCTAACCCAATTCATGTGGGTTGGGTTGGGTTGGGTTGTACCCCTACGATGAGTTGGGTTGGGTTGAATTTTTTTTTAACTCACCATGGTGGGTTGGGTCGAAAAATCTCCTCAACCTGACTCATGCACACCTCTATCTAAATGAGAATAGAATGAAAAACTGAGAGAGAGAAAGAGAGAGAAAACAAAGAATATAAGGCCAGAAGCTAGGACGATCTTTTTCTTCAATTATTTATTTGTATGTGATTTTGTACCTTGCCACATCATAAAGTCCATTAAAGTGTTAAGAATTGTGCAACTAATCTTCCGGTAGGCTCTTATCTTTTCCTCCCCTCACCCAATTTTTCCTTCTATAGAAATACTTTTATCTTCCATTATTGGCCTCTTCCCAAAATTGTAGGGACCATATAGTTGATAAATAGGTTGCAAATTTTTCCATAGTTTTATTATTGTGGAAAAATAATTTGAGGACAGTTGATTTCAAAGTAGTTATTAAAGGCAGATAAAAAGTGATGTAAGTAGTGTGCTTAATGAGAACTAACAAGTTCTCCAAAAAAAAAAAAAAAAGAGAACTAACAAAATCCTGCCAACTCTACTATGTCAAAAAAAAAAAAAAAAAAAAGCACGATTTTAGTTAGTTCAACTAATAAATTTTTTTATCATCAAATGAGAGATCTGAGATTCAGTTATTGTCTACACTGAAAATTAATTGGTGTCCTAGCTAGATAATAAAGAAAAATCATCATAGAATAGAAGTCATAAGTTTGATCATATCTCTAAAAAAAAAATGAAATTTTTGTGCATGTATTATTAGTCAACTAATTAACAAAGAGCTACCCTCGTGTACTTCATTTCCCTAACTATGCTTCAGGCTACTGCACCCAGATCTACCCCTACCTAAATGTGGATTAAATTAAATTCTCCATCCCTAGCCCGCTTTAACCGCTCGACCAAACTGTCCTTCAATTATGATATTGTTTTGGTAGCTAGAATTTTTAAATGAAGTCTTGAATTCTCC
This sequence comes from Castanea sativa, assembly GCF_040712315.1. Lineage (NCBI taxonomy): Eukaryota > Viridiplantae > Streptophyta > Magnoliopsida > Fagales > Fagaceae > Castanea > Castanea sativa. Next base: position 47,323,108 of record NC_134020.1, on the reverse strand, counting down.
ATCGATTTATACCTTGTGTTTTAAATATAAAATATAATGTAATTTTTCTGAAATCTGAAATGTAGATGGATCCCTTACTGGTACTCAGTAGTCGCTAATAACCAGGCCTTCCACGTTCAATTCTGGTCAGAGCATCAGTCTTTCAAAGCAAATGATTGATTAATTTTTTTTTTTTTCTGTACTTATTGTCAAAGAACAACAATATTCTCTGGAATTTTCATTATGAAGGGATTATGTGTTCTGTTATCCTTGTCTAAAATACTATTTATGTTCTATAAATTTATAAGAGTAAAAACTGGTTCCTTGAATAAAAATTTTCAATTTAAATATTGGGTAAATTGTAAATTATACCAGTGTAAAATCAAGATGATTAATACCGTACCGTACCGGCTGGTACTACTGGTATGTACCATACCAGTGTGAGCAATCTACATTCAGTGTACTAAATGTACCCTAAGTGAGAAAAATGGTTTTTATTCACCACTGGATTTTAGTACATTCAACCACATTCCCCTTCTACTCTTTTTCCATTTTCCTTCATTTCCAAGATTATTATTATTATTTTAGGTAGTTAGCTAGTAGGGGGAGGGGGGAGGGGGAAGGAGGAAGGCGATTCAAACCGCTAATGTGAAGCATCACAAAAAATACAATGGGTCATATGTTAATAGGTGCTCTTAGGGCAATTGTTAATAACCAAAATTAAGAAAGTTTTAACACCACTTTCATGTGAAGTATAAAAAACTGTCAAAAAATTAATTGCTTCATCAATTTAAATTAAAATGTTTCTAAAAATTGTTCCTAAACTAATGCCCTTAGGGCATTTGTTAACATTTTCCAAATACAATTACCATTGGACTATCTCTCGTGCCAATTCCAAGAATTAATTATCCTTGGGTTTAGTTATTTTAAGTGTTGCACGTTTTGCATAATGACTATATAACGCAATGCGTTGGTTTGAATTGTTAACTAGTTAGAACCAAATGGTGTGTGAGTTTAACGAAAAAAAAAATTATGGGCTTGTCCCACATTGGTGCGATGTGTGCATGTGTTTGGGTTTATAACTTCTTTCGCGTTATCAACTATTGCATGCAATTTTAGTAATGGTGTGTGAGTTTAACGAAGAAGAAAAAAAATAAAAAAACTAGCTAGAACCAAAAGACATGATGGGTATATAAAAGTCAAAGAAGTATTTTATTGATGCAACTAAATGGATTGAATGCCACTATGTTAATTTGAAAAGATTGTATCAGGCGGGAAACAAATTTAAATCAATGTGTTGAATATATTGCTATATCTCAATTGAATAGAAGCCAGTTTTTGTATTATATTTTATAGTCTATTACTCACTACTTTTCATGTGTAAAGTTTTTTTAAAATTTTTTTAAGCTTCGATTATTATATAAGAAAAGAAAAAAAAAATACACGACAAATTATGATTAGTGAAACATAAATATATGAACAAAGAATATAAGATCTTAATTGTTCATGTATTAATGAGCACAAGCATAATTAAACTAAAAAAAGATTCAAAGTGGCAAAGTAGTATACAAAAGAGAAGAAAGTTGGAATTGGTCATAAGTTATTAGTACAGGATCAATGATAATAAAACAAAACAAATTAAGTACAGAGATCCATATTCATACAATATCTCTATCTTCACAAGGACCATATATGCTATTATAATAACCTAAATACAAAAGCAAGTCTTGTATGCCAAAAAGAACAAGTCAAGCTAGCCCACTATTACTCTTACAAGTATGACCCAAAATCCACTAAAATAATTTGATCATCACCTATTTAGTAAGGGAAACCAACGCTCATGAAAAGAAGATTGGTGTGAGATCATGAACAAGAGGAAAACAAGTACTAGTGCCACACCCCAAGGAGACCCTCCAGCCCTGTGAAGAGAATCCCTCTCCCCCGGCAACGGTATCAGAGATGGAACACCACTGGATAGGCAGTGAACTAGTATCAATAAAAGTAAGGGGACAAGCGTGAAGAAGAGTTTGATCTGCGTGATCAAGTCCTCAAACATAGACTCGTAGTTTATGTACCATGTGAAGCCCAAGATGAAGAAGAGTATGAAAACAAAGAAGCAAAGGTGGACAGGGAAAGAGACGTAGTCTAGGTAATAATGATGTTGGTTATAGTACCTAGCCATGTTTAGCAAAAGGGTGAAAGAAAATGGGGCTTGAATGGGTTTTTTATGAATGGTTTTTTTTTTTTTTTTTTTGGTAGGGTGGAACTGTTTGAAATGATTTCTAGAATGAACTGGTTTGCTTTGGATGACAAAGTTGTGTAGTCAAAAGTAGCTTATATAGGGAATTAGATCAAGAAGTGAACTTGTGTGTCAAGTTCCATGCGATAGATTTCTTAGCTTGCAATTCCTTTTGCTAATTTCAAACTTTGTTTATAGAAAAAAAGAATAGATAACTATATTTAATGGGTTTTTGTGTATATATTTATCATAGAAAACAAAAACAAATAGTGTGTTTGTGTAGCTTTTCCTTGCATTATAGGGATTCCCTTTTTTAGCATAGACATCTTGATCATTCTGAGGACGGTGAGAATAATTCATGGTTAAGATTCCTTGTTGTAAAGATGTACCAATGGCTATGTGCCACGTACCACCGACTTTGGTCAGGACGTGGAAAGATGTGATGAGAAGAATAATGAAGAAAAAGCTAGGGTTTAGTGAAGGCAAAAATGAACATATTATTGTAAAAAAAAAAAAGTTGTCTTGAAAATGGTGGTCCATGTCACCTTTAGGTGCTTTATGCATTTTTAAATTTGGAAAAGTGTACTAATGAAAGGGATATGCATAATCATAGTTTTAAATCATTCACTCTTTTATACTATGATTAATCAGCAGCTTTAGTTCAATTAATTTGGACAAATTGCCAAAAGTTTAATTAGCAAATGAGTAGAAGATGATGAGCCCCATTGATACACTCTTTTTTGGTATGATTTAGCTGATTTATTGTAGGTAATTTGTAAAATCCCTATTGCACTCATGATAAGCCCCATCCCCATGAATGCCTAAATGAGTAGAAGATGATGATGAGACCCTTATTACTCATTTGTTGAATGCTTTGGAAAAAAATTTCACAACATATTCTACGACACAATTTTTTTACTGTTGATAGATATGATAGTATTTCAAATCTATGATAGCCGCTCTATGATAACTGTTTTTTTTTTTTTAATCATTATCATGTTAAGGCACTAATAAGTTTTTGATGATGATAAGACTCTTCTAAGAGTAAGTATTAAATTCACTTAAAGATTATTACAATCATATCCAAATATAAGGCTCCTGGTTTGTTTAAGCTTCAAAAGCATCTATATGATTACATTTTCCTCCCTTTTTGACTATACATTATAGTATATTACAAGAATGACGATATATATATATATATATCATGAAATGACTTTGTGCTAAACCTCACATATATATTCCCCCAAATTGTTGTACTTTTATTTGCAAGAGTGAAACCAACTTGATCCTGAAGGCCCACTAGTAAAATTCTTTATTCCTAACAATACAAGTGCATGCATTCCAATCAAAACCCACTATGCCGTAAAATCTATTGACAATGATATTACCACTTTAAAGCAGGTTGAAGCTTTCAAAAGTTTTAGGGTAAAAACTTTATCACCAAGGTTTCAAAGAATAACTATTGCGGGAATAATCTTTTTTTTTTTTTTTCCTTTTTCCCGCTAAACAAGTTTTAGAACCTTGATTTGAACAACTTATGTTAGGTGTCATAACTCAAATACTTTTTTAGAATTTTTAAAAAAAATTAAAGTACATATTTTGTCACATAATGTGCACATGCTGATAAACTAATAATTACATTTCATAATTATTGATAATGCGACAAAAATCATATGTAGGGGTGTGCAATTAACTTGCTAAAACTAACCTGACCCAACCTAACCCGTCGGGTTGGGTCGGTTTTTAGGGCTTGTTGGGTTGGTTTGGAGTACAAAATTTTTTTTGATAGCGGGTCGGGTTGGGTTTGGGTCATAAAATTCCAAACCTACTAAACCTGACCCAACCCATCCATATATTTAAAATATATTATATAATTAATAAAATTTTTAAAATAACTAACTCTTCCTATCCTATATAAAATCCAATTAATTCACACAAATCTTAGTAAATTATTATTGTTGTTTAGTCATTAATGTTATTTGTCTTTAAAGAGTTACATTGATACTAATCTTTGGGTTTTTCAAATATATTTATATTTATATTTTTTCTACTTAATTTAATAATAATAATAAAGAATTTGTCTAACTCATGGGTTCAACTCAACCCATGTGGGTTGGGTTGGACTTATGTGATAGGTTGGGTTGGGTTGGGTTGAATTTTTTTTGACCCACTATGGTGAGTTGGGTCAAAAAATCTCTTTAACCCAACTCAACCCGACCCATGCACACCCCTAAATTCATATGTGATGGCTATTTGTCTTAAGGGAAAAATACTAACATAATGTGCAAAGTTAATTGCCCAAATTGGAAGTCCATTAACTCTTACGATATGGTCTGTAGAAGCCCCCAATAATGGTGGTCGTATAGTTGTTATAGCCATGGGCAGTGGACATTTATGCTTGGTACTAGTGATTATAGCAAACGAATTTTAGTAGCTGGCGGCATTGGTTTGTAATGAAAAAAAGGTGACAACAAAACTAAGAGTCTGTTTGGGATCTGCTTATTTTGTTGAAACTGAAAACCTTTTGCTAAAAGTACTGTAGATAATAAAAGTAAAACTTAGCTGAAATAGTACATTGAGACTCATGAATAGTACCAAAAAAGCGCAGTGGAGCCTATAAATAGTAGCAAAAATAAGTTGAATAGCAAAATAAGTTGGCAAAAATAATTTTTGCCAAACACACGCTAAAAAGGTTGTGGTATATCTCCATAAATGGTGGTAAGTGTTCTCAGTTGTGCTGATAAAGAATATGGTAATGGTGCAATGATGGTGAAAGGTGATGGTTGAGGCAATTCAACTAAACACAAATTATATAAATTCTCATCATTCTGCATGGTCTTCATGATTGTTGGACTTCTGTTGTTTCAACTTTCAATAATGAGTTGAAGATTCTTGATATTACTATTTGCATATAAAAAGTAATATAAAGAATTCAAACCTAATATGTGTCTAGCAATACTAGTATTGTGAAGATGAAGAGAATAAAGAGGAAAATGATAGGAAGAAGGTGTTAGTTTCAGTATATATGTAAAAAATATTCTTGGTTTACTATTAACAAAACTTAGATACAATACTTTAGGTACCGTTCTTTTAGTTCATTTCTTAAAATTCAGTCATAAAACTACATAATTAAAAAAATATATTTTCATCTCATAAAAAAAAAGCCACATGGTTAAATTTTGAAAGAAGAACCTAAGTGCTAGTTCCTAAGTTTGCCCTACGATTACATTTGTATCCTTAAATATACCCTGGGTTGTAAATTGTTGATTACTGTACTTTGTATTTTACTATTGCAGTACTGACCATTATTATTATTATTATTATTATTATTATTATAAGGGTATGATTTACTATGTACAATTGTGTACTACATAAATCATGAAGTGAAATATCATTGTTTGCTCATTCTCTTCTATTACAATGGGATGTATCATTTGGATATTATACATGCATTATTAATGCAGACTATGAGTACAGAAAATAATGAACAATGGCATATTTCACCTGCTCATTACTTAAACCGAATCTGTAGAGGATCCAAAGGAGGATATGCTAATTAAATTCCAGTAAAGGATCATTACGACCACACCCACATGATACATGGTCCACTTTAAGCATAAAGCATATCACTTTAGTTATATGATCCATCGAACTCATTACATGACTTAATTTCCTTTTGTTAACTTTTACTTAAGTTCTTTTTATTTGGCGTTTTCTCCTTATCTAAGCATGTACCTACAATGATTTTGATGACCCACACTAAAACAATATAAAGCCTCTTTAAGGAAGTGTGACGCTTAAGACCCTTGGTGTGATCGTGTATCATACACTCATAAAGGCCAAAAATGATGCACCCCAATACACCAGCCAAAAGGTGTGTTGAGAATTGCGATCTAGCTAGGTGACATTAGGACTAAGGAGAACATATATGCCAACATGCTAAACTTGAATTACACATAAGACTTTCATTGTCTAGAACTACAATGGCATGCTCTTTTGGATTTTGAATTTGTTGCTGTATGGTTATTTGTTTGAGAATAATTTATTTAATTTTTATTAAAAATGTGTTAAAATATACCCGTACTCTGATAAAGTAAAAAAAAAAAGTGATATTTTAAAAAATTGTATATAAAAGCTAAAAATTAAACAAATAAGCTCAGGCCAAATGGACAAAATGGCTGAAAAATCCAACATATTTATGATTCAATTATATTGAAATTAATTCGATTCACGTGATATGCAGTAATTAATTGTGTACAGATAGTTATATACCTACGATTATTTTTAGCTCAAAGTGGGTTGGGATACCTTGAAGTAAACAAGGATAAAAAAAATTTACCCAACAGTTTACTATACAATTATTTTGACGTGAAAGAAAATATGCAATAAGGTTTCTATAATGTCAGGGTGCACTTTTCTCAAAAAAAAAAAAAAAAAAAAAAAAAAAAACTAGGGTGCATATGTTTTTTTTTAGAGATAATTTAATTGTTACAAGAAATAATGAGTAAGATTTGAACCATAATTCTACTTATAAACAAGACTGGCTAACATCACTAAGTAACAAGACTCTTCAGTCTTGGGAGACCTATAGATTATTTTTAGAGCATTCACTTTGGATTGGCTAAATTAGCATTTCAGTCCAAATATGTCCAATAAACCCAAAATAAACACCGTGAATAGAGCATTCAAATTGGATTATCAATTTTTCTCCCCCAAAAAAAAAAAAAAAGGATTATCAATCAATTAGCCAAATTTTCATTTAGGTACAATGATTATCATATAACAAAGAGAATCAGATATAAGTGTTTTAAAAAGTGACTAGCTAAAATACAAAAAAGTAAAATTTTATTCTGTAACAGAAAAAATTTGACTAAACCAATATGAAAAGGTTTTATATGGTAAAGAATAGAGTAGATAATGTTGGTTTGAATAAATCTTAATCAATAGGAGTAATTGTTTACGTCCCTCTAATTTCCTTTTATTTATTTATTTTGACAATGTATATAGTTCTCAGATATCCCTAAATCTCTCTCATAAAAAAAAAAAAAAAAAAAAAATATATATATATATATATATATATATATATATATATATATATATATATATATATATATATATATATACACTTTTACTAATACTGCCAGCCCAATCATAAAAATATAAAATAGGTCTAGACAGTCTCTAGGGCCTCTTTCACAGGCTTTAACCAAAAAGTGCCATCCTCTTTTCTTGATGCAATTTAAAAGGGCTTATATAAGTGGGCCAATCGTGAGCCCATGGACTATTACAACTCAAAATCCATGAACTTTTGGTACCAAGGGTCCAAGACTTTGGAAATGCCAACTTTTCTCACAACCGCAAGGTCCACAACGCTACTTGGATTTTTTCCCCCTGTATTGAAATTACTTGGAATTTGACATTATCATACCAAGAAAGTACTACAAGACTACAACAATGACAACAACAAGCTTTATTCCTAAAGTTTGGGGTCGACTAATAATAATGATTTTACTATTTGCTAATAATCAGATTAATAAGATAACATTATCATACCAACAAGTCCAATGACACAAAAAAATCTTCACAGTTTTTTCATAATAGTTAATAAAATGATAGGTTGAGATTGATGTTAGTGGTGAATTCATGTAAAATTGGTATGGTTTTAATCATAACTTGTGATAAAATTGTATCCTAAAATTAATCTTATCATATTCATGTAAAGTTGTAAATCAATTGAATTGTTTATAAAAGGAATTGCTTTACAAAACTTATTTATGTTCATTTATTAAGCAAATAAGCCAAACTAAGGTTAAAGAAAAAAAATTATATAATTAAAGGTTATTTACTTTTATATATATAATGATTAGAAAAAAAATGATCTAGGTAGTGACCAATAATAATGTATCATGTGTTCTCATAATCAATCCCATTAAAAGCTGGAAATAAGGTTGTCTATTAACCAACTCTCTCAAATTTAGCAAAAGTGTGAAACCTCATGTGATGCATTGCAAGTTGGAGCTTATAAATCGCTCTCCCCAATATTTGGGGAATAAAATTATCTACCAACAACCTCTCTCAAATGTCACAAAAGTGGGAATGGTGTGTGATTTGTCACTTGTTTGAATTTGTGAATCATATTATCTGTCAATCACCTTTCTCCAACTTCATAAAAAATGAAAACTTTGTATAAAGAGTTATAATTTTTTTTATAAAAATTTAAATATTTGAAACCAAAATGTTACTTTAATTACAATAAATTATGTCAACAGCTATAAATAAATCATAAAATTATTATTTCCATATCATTAGTTTTTTATTTGTGCCTTGGGCCTTTATTATTATTGCCCACAATCTCTCCCACACTATTTCTCGCAATCATCCTATGTTGCAAACTGTGTATGGTTATTTGTCACCTTTACATCAATTGATCACTTTTTCCTTCAAAACCTAAAAGGTTGTGTACTAAAATTTTATCATTATTGTATTGAGTACCTACAATGATATGAACATGGGCCGCATGGGCCAAGCTGGAATTGCTCAGAAAGGGCTTATGGTATCCGATTACCGTCATTAATAAGTCGTACCAAATTCGCTAGTGTAGGGTCTGTGGGCCAAGTCTCTTTCAGTGGGAACTCAACTAAGTCATGGTCAGAGTCAAGTCAGGGGCCCAGGCATTTAAAAAATTAGAACCTGAACCACCTTCCCAGTTCATGTCATGTGCAGAGTTGGATTGGAATACTATTTATTATTATCATTATTTTGGTAGATAAAAGTTTAGGCGAGGGTCCATACCAGACCAGGGTAAGCAGTAGATTTTAGAGAGAACTTACGTTTATAGATTGTCCATCAACAAGAATTGCTGGCAGTAAGACTTGAACCTAAACCTTTTAAAGGCAGCATTTGAACTTTACCAACTGAACCAACCCTGTTAACTAGAATACTGTTGCATAACCCTGTTAACTAGAATACTGTTGCATGCATAGAATTGTTCAATTGTACTCTTGTCTTCCTTTATTTATTTATATTTTTTAAGGGAGAATTATAAACTTGTCTTAATTTATCTGAATTTCGTAAATATTATTTGCACAGTACCATTTGTGAGTTCTAATTAGCTTCAACTAGTAAAGTGTTTTGCTACCTCTCAAACCAAAAAAATAAGTACAGTAAAAATTGCACATATTCCTTTTATAGCGTAGAACAACAGAACTAAACCCTCCAAACTTTAAAAGTAATCAAATGTGGCCGACATGATTTCAAGCCATGACCTCAATTCTCAAAACAAAGGAGAACCCAAAAAGGGTCACGAGTGATGATCAATAAAAACAAAACATATATAGATAGACATTGTTATGTACTCAACTGTAGCATCACTTGTCCTAGGATTGTCCCTTAGATTATTATAAATCTGAAGTTTTACTTAGTTGTTTGTACTACGTTATTCAAATAAAAAAGGACATGTTTATTGTTAAATATGATAAATAACATCTTAATGGTAAAATATACTTTCTCAATTTATTTAAACCTAATTCTCAATGTAACCAATAACAACCTTGAATGCTTCATTGCCTTGGATCACGTTGATGAAAACTTAATTTTGCTACTATTATAATATACTCCAAAGAATGCAAGGGTTGGTAATCAATTAATTAAGGGTTAGACCAATTTCTTGTTGTGAATTCGGATGCATAATGCAAATTGTGCTCTTCCTAAAGGTTGATGGGTTATCATTCAGCAAAAAAAAAAAAAAAAAGGTTGATGGGTTATCAATCTAAGGCGTTGCTGATGATGTATTGGAGGATGGCACAACTTGGACAGAGTGAGATCACGGGCCACTCATGACTTACCCTCATGCCAAGAGAAGCATGAGTAGCTGTAGCTTTTCGTTGTTGAGGCGGAATAGCTTCCGATAGGCTTTTGTCTTACAAAGCCCGTGCTCATCTCTAATCACCTTTTAAGTTTTAAGAGCAATTTGCATCAATCAATACAAAATATAGAAGGTATTAATTTTATGAGAGATGCTATGTTTACAATATTTTTACAATATTTTTTAACAAGTTACTGGTAGTTAGTTATTATTAGTTCAAATTTGAATCCAATACTAAGATTACTTTTTTACCCCAACAATAACAATTAGTAACAAACTACCACTTAAGATTTGTTGTAAAAATATTGTGAAAATATTGTGGATATATTATTTCTCTAATTTTATACATCTAACCCTAAAATTACTCACATGAGTCAAATTAAAAATGTGTAAATTTGCAAAATTATTATAGTAATTGTGTAAATTTACATTGATACTATTCACTTTACATATAATTTTGGCTAAATTACAAATTATATCCCTAAAGATTGGGGGTGTTTGGATTTTATACCTTGAAATTTCAAAATTTAGATTTTACTGCTTGAGGTTTGGGGTGTTTAAAATTTACTTTCCAAAATTTGGAACTGTTTGAATTTTATACTTTTAAGTTTCAGAATTTGGGAATATAAAATCTAAATACCCCCAAACTTTAGGGGGTAAATTTCAACTTCTGAAACGTCATTGTAAAATCCAAACACCCCAAACTTTAAAGGTAAATTTCAAATTCTAAAATTTTAGGGTGTAAAATTCAAATACCTCTAAACTTCAGGAGTGTAATTTTTAATTTACCGTATAGTTTTTTATTCTTTTTTTAGGGGGTAAATTTCAACTTCTAAAATGTCAGTGTAAAATCTAAACATCCCCAAATTTTAGGGGTGTAATTTACAATTTACCCTAGAGTTTTTTATTCTTTATTTATGTATCCTGAGCCTGAAAGAAGAGAATGAATAATGATTATAATGTCTAAAGAAAGACAAACAATTAAAAAAATTAAGAAAAATTAATATTTTAATATAATGTTGCGTAAAATAAATAATTTAATGTGATGTTTGAAAAAGTGAATATGTAAAATAGAAAATGTAAATTCTTATAGTAAATTAAACGAAATTTTTTTGCTAGAATTTTGGGAGTCTATTTCCATGAATTCTTTACTTACCATTACCAAGTACCAACCCCATTGTTCAGGGAAAAAAAGAAAAATAAAAAAAGTACCAACCCCTCTATGCAATTGCAACCTCATATTTTTGGTACCTCTATGGTCATTGGTCAATGTGTCCAAAATAGGAGAAAGATCACGTCGTTTACCCTTCTTCTTGGAATGACCATAATGTTACATCATGTTATTATTCAGCAGAAAAAGACAATTCAGAGACTCTCTTTCTCTCGTGAAGAACAAATTAATTTGAGAATAAAATTCAACCCCAGGGATCAAATGGTCAAAGTCATCTTCCTCCCTTACACGTCAATAACGATGAGACACATTGAGAGGAGCTGATCAGGAAGATAGCGAAGGGTCGCACTCGCAAGAGGAACAAAGATGCTGTCTGAATTTTTATTTTTTCTCATTAAAGAAATGTTGTTTGTTCTAGTGCCTTTTTATTTGTATGCTTTTAAAAAAATGGTGATATATTTAAAAGATTTTGTTTTCAACTAAAAAAAAAAAAAGTAAATTGTAAAATATATCTTTAAAATTTGATAGGTTTAGATTTTACCTCCTAAAGTTTTAGAATTTGAAATTTATCTCTTAAAATTTAGGGATGTTTGGATTTTACACCTGATGTTTCAGAATTTGGATTTTATTCTCTAAAGTTTGGAAATATTTTGATTTAACATTTTCAAAATTTGAAACTTTAGGGTGTAAATTCTCTTAAATTTTAGGGAGTAAAATCTAAACATCCCTAAAATTTAGAGGATAAAATTCAAATTCTAAAATTTTAATGTAAAATTCAAACACATCCAAAATTTTAGGGGTATAATTTGCATTTTACCTCTTGTTAACCAAATAAAAAATTGCAATTAAAGTAGACCATTAGCATATTTTTGCCAAATCACATTCTTGACATCGCATGATGGAAGGAAATTAAGAGAAACACCTCTTTTTAGAGCATGTATTGGATCATAAAAGTTAAAAGTTAAAGCTTCATTTATTTAGAGCCAACATATGAGACTCTGACAACATGATATCATTATAAAAATGTGCCAATAATATATAAGCTAAATGGCTAAGAGCACTTGCAGCAGTGGAGCTAAATAGCTATATAGCAATTTTAGCTCCACCAAAATACAAAAAACCCTCTGACAGCAGTGGAGGTATAGCTAAAATTTTTAGCTTAATTCCTACAGTGCTCATGTATAGATTACATGAGCACTGTAGCTGAGAGCTATAAAAAAAAAAAAAATTATTCAGCTTTCCGATTAAAATAATATAGGTTGATATTTCTTTTCTTTCTTTTATTCATGCCTCTCTCTCTCTCATCTCTTCTCCATCTGAAGCTCTCTCTCACAGTCACTGTTCATACGGTGCCTCTCTCTCTCAGTCACTCTGTGCCTCTCTCTCTCTCTCAGTCTCTCTCACCTCTTTGTCCCAAAGTCTCCAACCCACGCCTCCGCCAGCCTCAACATCACCGGCCCAAGCCGACCCAAGCCCCAAGTCGCCGATCCATTGCTTTGGTTTTCCGCCGATCAGACCTACACCTCCGCCCAGTCCTCTATCTCAACACTCACCCAACGCCAATCAGACCATTGTTTTGGTTTTTCGCTAATCAGACCCACGCTGACACTGTCCTCCTCATCGAAGCCCAGCTCTGTGATTGGTGATTTTTTATTTTGTTTGTGATTGGTGATTTTGTTTGGTCTGGGTTGAGAAAAAAGATTGGAGATTTTGGTTGGTGGTTTTTTTTTTTTTTCTTGTTGTGGACTGGTGGTTGTGGCTGTGGTTGTGGCTATGGCTGATGGTAGAGGTGGTTGTGGTTGGTGCTGTGAATATTTTTTTTTGGGTAGTTGGATATATTATTTTATTGTAGTAGATATATTATTTTATTGTGATGTTTATATTATTTTATTGTGTAAAAAGCTAAAAATAGATCCATTGCTGCATTATGTTTTGTAAAGTGAGTAGGTAAAATAGATAAAGTAATTTTTTGTAGAGCTAAATTGCTAAAATTTTAGCTCCACTGTTGTGGATTCTCTAACCTTAAGCTCAGGGTTCACAACGTCAAGATTTTCTTTAATGGCAAAACTATGCCAAGGAATAACAGATGAAGAGGTTTATCTCTTGCTTAATAGGTTCACAAAGTCAAGATGTTCTTCGATGGCAAAAACTATGCCAAGGAATAAAAAATGAAAAGGTTTATCTCTTACTCTATTATGAAGTGGATTTTTTTTTGGAGAAAGAATTATGAAGTGGATTTATTAATTAAGTACCAATTAACCAATTATGTGATCATAGTTTTTACAATTAATGCACCACTAACTAGTGATTAACTAGTTATGTGATAATAGTTTTCACAATTTTAATGCACCAGTAACTAGTAAGTTACCAAATCAAAAAGCAATAAGCATAATGCAATGAATACAATGATTCAATGACGAAGTGAAAAATTGATGGAGAATAAATCCAAAGGAAAAACCATTACAGGGCACTCCTATTACAATAAGAAAAATTACTATATGTACACAAATAATTACTTTGACCTTAATTACACAAATAATTTACATTTGTGATATTGTGAAGAAGATCAATAAACAATATATATATATATATATATATATATATATATATATAAATTTCTGTGAATGTATACGAGAAATAAAGTAAAACTTATAGACCAAATGAATACAGAATGGTTGATTTAAAACTGACCAAGATAAAATGATGAACAATATGTAGAAGCACTACAATCTTCGTGCACAACGAATAGAATTGTGTGTGTGTATCTCTCTCTCTCTAAAGACTCTTATGAATGAATGAAAAAACTAACTTTTTAAAATGGAATGAGGGATGTGTATTTATAAGCACACTAGCACCGGTTCAGAATATGTGTAATTGCAAATAAACATATTGAAAAGGCACATTTGAAAGAACTAAACCAATTGAAAGCTCGAGATCTAAGGGTTTTTTTTTCTTCCTAATTTCTTGTGGTTCTCGTCAAGCCTAACTCAATGAGTTGGTTTGAGCGTGGTTAGGACTAGCGACTTGGTTTGAATTTTGTTTTATTTAATGCTTCTATCATAGATTTGAGAACATTCTTTGTGGTTTTTAAGTTTTTTGTTTGTTGGGAAAGTGATGAAAGTAAGTTGTTTAGGTGCTTAGAAAGTGATGCATTTTACCACCATGGGTGGTTGATCTAGTGGTTTGAGAGGTGGAGGTTGCAATTTCGAATCTCACAATGAGAAGCGCTTCTGAAATTACTCCATGCTCTATGCTCATACTCACTAGAGTCTTTGATGGGGCTAGGTGCACAGTGATAGCTCGTCCAAATCCCCATTCCTGTAGAACCGGGTTGAATGGGTAGAGTGTTACTATGGTCACGCTCAAGTGGAAGACACCAAATCAAGTCGCCCCTCCTCTACCCATTTTTTCATTCATCAAAAAAGAAAGTGATGCATTTTACCACCGTGGGTGGTTGACCTAGTGGTTTGAGAGGTGGAGGTTGCAAGTTCGAATCTCGCAATGAGAAGCGCTTCTAAAATTACTCCATGCTCTATGCTCATACTCACTAGAGTCTTTGATGGGGCTAGGTGCACAGTGATAGCTCATCCAAATCCCCATTCCTGTAGGCCCGGGTTGAATGGGTAGAGTGTCACTATGGTCACGCTCAAGTGGAAGACACCAAATCAAGTCGCCCCTCCTCTACCCATTTTTTCATTCATCAAAAAAGAAAGTGATGCATTTTTTGGTTGTGTATTTGGTTGAATTAAATTTGTGTACAGACTCTTTAGAGATTAATAGAAATTGGTCTGATTTATCTAGTTTATTTTATGGAAAATTTTGAATAGTATTGTGGTTAGTTTAATTTAGTAGTAGATTTTTTTTTGGGCCAAGTGGCTGTACACATGGCAGTTTAGGTGACATAAAAATAATATTTTAATTAGTACAGTTAGCTATGTCAACATTTTTTATTCACCATTTAATGACATAGATGATTTTTTTACAATACCAAAAAGTTAAGAATTAAAGTGACATATTTAAAATGTTAAGAACCATTAACATTTAAAGTAAACGTTAAAGACCAATATGATAATATACCCTATTTTTAATTAACTCTTGACCCGCAACAAAGTTTTACCCTATATGTTAGTATGTACAATGCTGAAGTATTTACTATCCTAAAGTTTAAAAAGTGATGTGATAATGAATATAATTATACAAAATTAATGATAATTTGTTTCAAAAAATTAATGATTTATCATTTTGTAAAACATGCTTGGTAAAATTTGTAATATTTCTGAAATTGCTCCACTAGTATACGATGGCTTTTAGTTTCTTGTGTAGCAAATAATATCCAATGACTGGCACCTTAAGTTTTAATAAGTCGTGCACGTTTGCTAGGCTATGTTTTTTGGGCAAGTCTCTCCGAGTGGGAATTGGGAACATAAAATCAAGATGCAGTCTGAATATTTAAGAAAAAAATCAAGAAAAATTAATAATAAAATGACAATTAACTCTTCTTCTTCTTTTTTTTTTTTTTTTGGGAGAAAAAATGACAATTAACTAAGTTTACCATTGCATGGACTTTTTGGGATTTCTTTTATGACTGAATTTGGTATAAGTATGGCAAGTATTACTGAAAATAAACAAAGTATTGCTGTACTCTGTATTATTGAATAAAACTAAACCCTCCTAAATAGCTCAAAGTAATCAAAATAGGCCAACATACTTGAAAGTTATACCTCAAAGAAAAGAGCATACATAATATACTTTAATAAAGCTAAATTACTTCATAAATAAACAAAAGTAAGTTGAAACTACTTACTCTCTTCTAAAAAAACTAATTACTTCATTGTTCAAAAAAGAAAAAAAAGAGTTAAATTACTTCTATTAAGTAACATTTTACATATATAATACTATAATTTAGCTCTCAGCAGTAAGCAATCATTTTAGGTGCAGTTGGTGCGGGAACTGTGGACACCCAAGAGTAGAGGTAAGTGTATTTTGGTAATTGATGTGCCTTTCCTAGAAGCATAGCACTATCTTGCTTCGGTCTTAAATTGAATGCCACAACCTCTAATTATATATATCAAATTGTCATTATGTATTGTTTTATCAACATCATCCTCCATCAAATGTTAAACAATAAAGCTAATAAGTAATGAGTAATGACATAATAAATATTTACAATAAAAAATTTCAACATTCTTAAATTAGCTATCTCCTCTTACATTGGACCCCCCAATCTCTAATTAATTTTTTTTAAAAATTATGTCTGAGGAGATAGACTAATTTAAAAATATTATGAATTTTGTTATGTCCCTAAGACTCAAGGTTAAATCCAAATATCTTCTTTTAAAAGAACAAAAAATTCCATCAGATTACAAAAGCATTGACAACTATCTTGATATAGTTGAGAATATGTAAATCCAATTGTAAAAGAAAGGCCATGTGTGTTTTTCTTTTTCTTTTTTCTTAGAATTTTTTGTTATAGGAGATCTGCCCAAGTTACTGTTTTGGGGATTGAAAAATTTTCGGTTGATGGGAAAAAAAAAGTTTTAAAATGTAAGAATTCTTAATCAAAATTTTGAATATCATAAAACTTTTAAGTAATCATATATAATATAGATAATCAGTAATATAGAATTGAATCTATCAATTCAAAATTATGCACACACACATACGCACACAAAATGACAATAAATTTGATAGTAAGCGTATGATAGACTTTTATTTTTCTTTTAGCAAATAATTTCCATCGACCGACTTAAAGTTTAAGAGATTGTTTGGCGGGTCAACTATAACACATTCTAAACAATTTTACACAAATTTCAACACACTTTTTCGCTTACATATATAAAAAATATTTAAACAACATTATTTAAAGTAACCTACCAAACAGCCCTGAAATATTTACAGTAATGTTTTTGTCATAACTGATGAATGATCGTCGGTAAATGATTAAAAAAAAAAAGATGGGTTCTTGGAAAATTGTTCATAACATTATTGGAAAATTTAACCAAAAATTTAGAAATATAATAACAAGATGACTATTAACTCTTTAAGTTTTTGGGATTTCCTTTTTGACTAAAGCAATAAACTGGTACGAAAGTATGGCAAAAATTACTGAAACTAAACAAAATATTTCTCTATTATTGTTATTGAACAAGAGAAACCCCTAACCAACCCAAATTGGCCAACATACATGAAATCTACAAGAGGATAAAGTTCACAACATAAGGCCAAGAACATCAATAATGCAATACATAGACATTGTACTCAACAATGGCATCTCGAGTCTTGGGATCAGAAGTATGAGTCCTGGCCTGAGCATAACCCCTAGAAAACCTGAAAAGCCCACTGCCTCCAATAACTGGCATCTCTCTCATGCTGTTGAACACTGAGTTCCTGCCTAGCACAGTAATTGTGCTACTATTATATTTGCCTTCAATGAATGCAAAGTTCATCACCATTAATAGACTCAATTCTTGTTGTGAAGCAGAGGCATAGAACCCTTGTGCCCTTCCCACCAATTCGGAGCTCACTTTTGGTCCTAAGGTTAAAGGGTTATCAATCATACTTACAAAACCAAAGGTTGATGTGTTTTGGGGTGGTCTTACAACTCGGACTGAAGTGGGATTGCGACCACTAAGTGCTGGTTTGGATCCAGCTTATTGCTGCGTTCACGTTTTTTTTTTTTTTTTTTTTTTTTTTTTTTTTTTTTTTTTTTTTTTTTTTTTTTCTGCTGCAGGGACAAGCGTGCAGTACACGTACTGTGCACACACTATTTATATACTTTTTTAGCAATTTTTTATTAACAATAGGTCCCGTAGTATTATTTACACATTTAAAAATTATTTTGCTACAGTATTTTCAGTTTTCAGTTTTCAGTTTTCACCCATTTATCCAAACGGACACTAACTATGTCGTGCCAATAGAACTGAAAGTGGCTTAGCTTTTCTTTCTTTAACCCAAGGAGCTTCCTGTCTAGGCTTCTTCCAAAGCCATGATCTTCTCCAATGACCAAAACTGTGGAGAGCGAAAGGATGAGGAAGAAGATGGTGGATTGGGAAGCCATCGGGAACTCAACGTAATATGACACGTAATTTGTGGTTAATGTCTCTATTTATAAAGTGAACAAAGGCCTTAGTCTTTACACTGACCAACCCTAATATGACACGTAATTTGTGGAGGACTTTTGTCATCCACATGTTGAAAAACAAATGTCATCCATATGTGGTATGACCCACCCTCCCCTTGGAAGACTTGGCTCTTAGTTATAGGCAGCACCAAGTTACCTGGATCTGAGGACTTATTAGATATTGGGAAGGGCAGTTGAATTATGGGCCAAAATAGCATCCTCATTAATGATGTTAAAAATGCTAAAAGTTAAATTTTAACACCAATACATAAAAATACCCATTACATCAAAGATTTAAAGTGCCAAAAATTATGACACACAGCTAAATGCTAAACTAAATATTATTTTTTTTATTCCCAGTAACTTTTTCTCTTTCTTTTTTGTTTTTCTCTTCTTTCTTCTATCTGCTCTCTCACTTTCCTCTTCTCTCTTTCTCGTAGCTTCTGTTTCTCTCTATTTCAGGGCATGGGCATTGGCGTTGAGGGGAGGTTGGTGTGGGTCATCGAGTAAGAGTTCAGCGTGGGTCATCAAGTTGATCGACGTGGTGATTATTGGAATTGTGGTTTGGTTGTGATTGTGATCGATGTGGGTCTAGGTTGTGGGTTTGTGATTTGAAATTGTGATCGGCGTGAGTCTGGGTTGTGGGATTGTGATTTGGGATTGTGATCGGTGTGGCTTTGGGTTTGTGTTTAGGTTGTGGGTTTGTGTTTGGTTGTGATTTTGGAGGGTTGTTTTTCTTTTTCTTTTTCCGGTTGTTGGTGGTGAATGGTGATGAGGTTGTGGGTTTGGGTTTGTGATTTGGTTATGATTTTGGTGGTTGGTGGTCATGGTTGTGGGTGGTGGTGACAGTGGCAATTGTTGTAGCTGTGGCGGTACCAGCGGGTAGTTTTATTTTTATTTTTAATTTTTGTTTTCGATGGTGGTGGCTGGCAGCGACTAGCCGTGGGTGTGGGTTTACAAAGAAAGTGGTGGGTTTTCAGAGAAAGGGAGAGACATAGATAAGAAGAGAGAGAAAGAAACATACAGAGAATAAAAAAAAAAAATATATATATATATATATATATATTTAAATGAAGTAGTAAAAAAAAAAAGAATTTTTGATGTATGATGTATTATAAAGTGAGGTGTTAAAAGCTAAAAAGTAGTATTTTGAAATGGTAAATGCTAAAAATTTTGACTCCTTTAATGGGAATGCTTTAAGAGGGGTTATTATTAGCATTGAGCTTTAGCTTGTGGCAGTTGAAGTGGAGCTTGATGCGACTGTTGTTATTTTCCTATTTTTTAGTAATTTTGATTTATTCAGGGATCTTTCTACCCTTGTTGATAATTGTAGGGACCTTTTGATGCAAATCCCTCATACTAGATTGTTTCATTGCTATAGAGGAGTAAACTCTTGTGTTGATGCCTTAGCTAAATTGGGAGTTTCTTTCAATTCTTATTCTCGTTTTGTTTTTCCTCCCAATTGTTATTCTCCTGTTGCATTTTGATTATTTGGATTGTATCGTAATAGACATTGTAATTTAGTGGCTTCGGTCTTTGTTCTTTAGTTTCTTTTATATAAGTTCATTTTTACCAAAAATAGGAAAAAAAAAAAGTTTTACTAAGTTGTTTTTACTGTGTTATTTAAATGAAAAATGACATACAGCCTCCGTCCCATTTAGTTTTTCCTCTATATCATTTTGAGATCTCCCAAAATATTGTCCTGTTTCTAATAATAAAAGTCATTAATTTATTAACATTCCTATTATACCCCAATTTAATTTTCAAAACTACTCCATTTGAAAAGAAATTCAATTTTTTGATAAATTTATTTAAGGGTAGTTTTGGAAACTAATACATTTTTAAAAGTTAGACAAGACAATAAATAATGTTCCCTTAAAAAATTTGACTTTTCAAACAGGACAAACTAAGTGGGATGGAGGGAATATATTTTAATAGAAAAATGCTAACAGATGCCCTTATGATAATGGTTAACCATCCATTTAAAGAAAATTTTTATAGGGAAAAAAAGCAATTAATGTTTTGACAATATTTTTTCATTTCCCATAAAAGTGGTGTCAAAACTTTCCTAAAATCATTGTCGTTAGCATGACCCGTATTAATATAATAAATACTCCCTCTGTCCCATTTAGTTTGTCCTGTTTGAAAAATCAACTTTTTAAGGGAACATCATTTATTATATTGTCTAACTTTTAAAAATGTATTAGTTTCCAAAACTACCCTTAAATAAATTTATCAAAAAATTGAATTTCTTTTCAAATGGAGTAGTTTTGAAAATTAAATAGGGGCATAATAGGAACATTAGTAAATTAATGCCCTCTATTATTAGAAACTGGACAATATTTTGGGACATCCCAAAATGAAATAGAGGACAAATTAAATGAGACGGAGGGAGTAAAATCTTAATGGTAAAATATGCTTTCTCAATATTATTTAAACCTAATTCTCAATGTAACCTATATTCTCAAGGATCATTCAAATTAGGCCATTTTGGATATACACCACTATTAATTTCTTTAAAATCTTATTCTCTCTCCCCTTGTGTATGCTTGTTAAAATATTTAGTATACTAAAAAAAAAAAAAACTTGAATGGTTCATTGCCTTAGATAACCGAGGTCTCCCTCACGTTGATGAAAACTTAATTTTGCTAACATTATATAATATCCTTCAAAAAATGCAAGGGTTGGTAATCAATTAAGGGTTAGACCAATTTCTTGTTGTGATTCGGATGCATAATGCAAATTGTGCTCTGCCTAAAGGTTGATGGGTTATTAATCAAAGGCTGTTGTTGATGATGTATTGGAGGATGGCACAATTGGACAGAGTAAGATCACGGGCCACTCATGCTAATAGAAGCATCAGGAGCTGAAGCTTTTTGTTGTTGAAGCCAAGCTTTTTATAAAGCGCATGCTCTTCTCCAATCCCCTTAAGTTCAATAGATTTGGAAGTCCATTTCCATGAATACTTTACTTACCAATACCAAGTACCAACCCCACTATTCAGCAAAAAAGAAGTACCAACCGTCCAACCCCACAATGCAATTGCAAGTTTGCAACCTCATAATTTTGGTACCTTGTTCAATGTGTTGAAAAATAAGAGAATATCACGTCAGTTACCCTTCTTTTTTTTTTTTTTTTGATAGTGATAACTCACACCATTCTCATTACTCAGGACCAAAGTCCTCATCAATTACATCCGGATGACCTTGGTTTGCTATTATAGGGGGTGTCTTCCACCCAAATATGACAAAAAAGACTATTACTAACTTCCCTCGCCATGATATGTGCAGCGTTGTTACACTATCTGAGAACATGGCTAATCGACTAGAACCTGAAGGAACCCAGCCCCATTCTTATCCCTTCCACCACCTTCATGATTGAACTTGGCCCTGGTTCTGCCCTTGTGACTCCCTTAACAACCACCTGAGAATCACTTTCCAACTCCACTTCCCACAGAGACAACTCCCAAGCCAGAGCAAGCCCCTCTTCCATAGCTAAGGCTTCCACCTCCAACGCTCCTAATAGAAGGGGCAAATTTTTGCTCATCGCTCCCATAATTTGACCCTCTTCATTCCTGATGACCACCCGATTCCACAGCTTTTCATACCTGTGAACACAGCCCCATCAACATTAATTTTGTACCTCCCATGTCGAGGTGGCCGCCATTTTGATCTAACAGGGGCTGGACAAGGGCTAGGAGGTAGAGACTCATCTACTACCTCCTTTGCATACTCCCTAGCTTCCATTGCAATTTTCTTTGGGTCTTTGCACCTCCCTTCATGCTTGAAAACGTTCCTATTGTTCCACACCATCCACGCTATGATGGAAAACAGCTCCCAATTCGAGACACCATCCTTTGCTTTTAGTATCCAAACCACATCAATGAAGTCCTTGATGAGCTGCTTCAGGTTAGGGAGATTGAGGCCAACTTCCTTCCACACCCCAGCAGCTATATCGCAATCCCACAGTGCATGGCCAGACAATTCATAGCCCCATAGAGGCCACACCTACTATCTGAGGTCACTCTCCTTAACGCAAGACAGAAATTTGTTGGTAAAATATTCTTGCATGCCCTCTAAAGGAAGTGTTTGATCTTATTTGGACAGTTGAGCTTCCACACCAACTTCCACAGTCCCGCGCTTTTCTCCTTTTCTGAGCAAGCTCCACCTACTTTAGCCGAGAGCCACCTTATACGAGCTTTTCATTGTGAATTTGCCGTTCTTTGACCAAGCCCAAATCCGAGAATCCTCGGGCAGTCTAGGACTCAGTGGTATTCCCAGGATAAGATCAGCTTCATGGGTAAGGAAAGTCTTCTTAATAAGGTCCACCTTCCACATCCCCGTCTCCCTATCAATGAATTGAGCAACCTTTACGAACTCCCCATCTGAACCTTTTGGACTAATTACCTTAAAATTGTTTGGGGTGGGAATCCACCTATCTCTCCAGATCTCCACTATTCTGCCATTACCAATACACCACCTTGAACCCCTTTCAACCGTCTCCCTTGTTGCCATAATGCTTCGCCACACATAGGAAGGCTTTTTCCCCACTTGGGCTTCTAAAACGAGCAGCCTGCAAAGTACTTTGCCTTAAACACTCTGTGGGTAAGAGAAGAAGGGTTTTGACTCAGCCGCCACCCTTGCTTTGCTAGGAGGGCCAAGTTGAACGCTCTTAAGTCTTTAAACCCCATTCCCCTCTCCACTTTAGGTTTACAGATTGTCCCACGAAGTCCACGCCATCTTTCGCTCTTTATCTTTCTGCCCCCACCAAAATTGGCTCACCATTGAATTAAGGTCACAGTAAAGGGAATCCGGGAGCTTGAAACAACTCATAGTATAGGTTGTGGTCGCTTGTGCCACTGCTTTAATCAGAATTCCTCGACCCGCATTCGACAATAGCTTACCTTTCCAACCAGCCACTTTCCTCTCCACTTGGTCTTTAATGTGACTAAAAGCCGTTATTTTCCCTTTCCTCGCTAGGGTGGGCAACCCCAAGTACCTCTCATGTTTGTGGATAATCTGAGCCCCAAAGATTTCTCTGATTTCCTCTTATATTTCCTTGCTAGTATTTTTGCTGAAAAAAAGAGATGTCTTCTCCTTATTCAGTTTTTGACCCGATACCCTTTCATTGTCAGCCAGCACCTTTAGCACTTTATTGCCCTTATCGACACACTCCTTCCCAAAAATGATGCAGTTATTGGCAAACAAGAGATGAGAGATCCTTGGCACCCCTCGGCAGACCGAAACCCCACTGATTAGCCCCTCACCCTCCTCCTTTCTAAGCATGGCTATCAACCCCTCTGCATATAACATAAAAAGGTAAGGCGATATAGGATCGCCTTGGCGAAGCCCCCTCGTTGGAGTGATCTTTCCCTTAGGTTCCCCATTTATAAGAACCAAATAGGATACTGTCTTTACACACATCAACATCAGCCTAATCCATCTCTCCTCGAAGCCCAATTTTCTCATCGTCACCTCCATGAAAGCCCATTCTACTCTATCGTATGCTTTACTCGTGTGGAGTTTTATTGCCATCAAACCCTTCTTTCCCTTCCTCCTTTGATCTATGCAATGCATTGTCTTGAATGCCACTAAGACATTATCTGTAATTTGCCTCCCAGGGACAAAAGCACTCTAGGACTCATAGATCACTTCAGGCAGAATTTTCTTCAACCTATTTGCTAGTACTTTTGACACAAGTTTGTATACTACGTTGCATAGACTAATCGGGCGGAAATATTCTGGGGGCAATTCACATTAGGGATAAGGCAAATGAAAGTTTCATTCAAGCCATTTGGCATCTCCCTAGTTCTAAGAATTTGAAGCACACTATTTACTACACTCGTGCCAACCACATCCCAATATTTTTGGAAGAAGATAAGAGACATACCATCCAGGCTGGGGGTTTTGGTTGGGTGCATCTGGTTCAAGACAATCCTGACTTCCTCCGCTCTGAATTCACGCTGCAATGCTTCATTCATCTCAGGAGTCACCTTCTATCTCACTGCTCTTAAACTTGCTTCAAAGGAAACTGGATGGTCTGATCTATAAATATTTTTGAAGTAATCTAGTATCACCCTCTCAATGTCCTCTTGGTTGTCCACCCATATGCCCTCATCCTTAAGCCCTTCAATTTTGTTCGTTCCCCATCTCTGAGAGGTTGTCGCATGAAAAAATTTTGTAGTCCTGTCTCCACACTAGAGCCAAAGTGCCCTTGATCTTTGCTTCCACATCACCTCTTCCTTAGTCAGCATCTCATTAATTTCCTTTCTTACTTCCTTAATTTCTAAAGCTGTCTCATGTAGCTTATTCTGAGCTTCAAGCAGGTGGAGCCACCCCTTTAAGGTTTTCAGTCTTTTATGTACATTCCCAAACACACCACGGTTCCAATCTTGAAGAAGATCTTGGCAACCTCGAATTATTTCTACGATGCCTAAATCACAGCTAGTCTGAATGGGGTCCCATGCCCTTTCAATCACTTCCCTGCATTTGTCATCTCTAGCCCACATCGCCTAAAAAACAAATCTCCTCTTCGGTGGCTTTGGGCGCTTCATCTTCTTCAGGAACAGGGCTAGCATGCAATGATTAGATGCTGACATAGAGATATGGTGAACCTGAGCTTCCGGAAATTGCTCCACCCATTTCTCATTTAGTTTAATGAGAGTTCTCTGCTCCCCTAATCTCCCATTGCACCAAGTAAATCTTTGCCCCACAAAACCCAAATCAATTAGCTCATATACATTCAAGCACTTCCTAAAACACCCCATCTGATTTGCATCACGCTTCAACCAGCCCAACTTCTCGTCTAGATGGGTGATTTCGTTGAAATCCCCAAAAACCATCCAAGGCATATCACACTAATTTTTAAAGGATTTCAACAGCTCCTAAGAAACATCCCTCTTACTAGCATTCGAATGCCCAAAAAAGCCCAATGCCCTCCATGGTTTCGCTTCGTCGTCTCCATGGACCACCACATCGATGTGGGAGTGAGAGCAGCTTTTGAACCTCACGTCCACCCCTTCGTGCCACAGCATCGCCAAACCTCTGCTCCGGCCATCACATGGCATCGTAATCCCTTGAGTGTACTCCTTTTTCCTCTGCAAGCCTTTGATTCTGCTCTGACTCACCTTGGTCTCCACGAGGAAGACCAAAACTGGGTTTTTGGATTTCACCTCTTCGGTGAGATTCGGACGGCTAGGGGTAACCCTAAACCCCGGCAATTCCACGAGAGCACACTCATGAAGCTCGGCGATGCTGAACCGCAGCCACCGCCTCTCCGCCATCCCTCACTTCATTGTATTTGTTTGCCTTACTTTCCTCCTCGTGTTTTCTTTGTTTTTGAGTTGTACAATTAGGATCTAACTCTTGTAATGGACCCGGGCCGTGTCTTTTGCCCAACCTTATCTCTTCCTTAGTTTCTTTTGTTTTACATGCTCCGTGGACCTCTCTGGCCATGCATTTCCAATGGCCACTTTTTGGCCCAAGTGTCTCCGTAACCCACCCAAATTCTCATCGAAACACATCGCCATTGTGCCCAATTCCTTATCCACACTCCCTGGGCCCGCGTCATCACCACTCCCTTCTGTCTTTGGCGCCATACAAAACTCAAAAGGTTTCTCAGCCCCAGGTTCAGTCCCTTTCTCCCACTGCATCACTTCCTCCTTTTGTATTTGAGTCCTGAGCCTCTCCCTGTTTTCTTCTTCCAAATTGGCAATGAGTCCATAAGGGTGCTCACCTAGGCTGGTCTCCTTTCCCTTTTCATGATCCCCCCTCTAATTTCTTCTTTCCTAACCCCCTTCGGTGTGCTCTTCCCCTCTGTCACTAGTTCCCAAGAAAGGTAGCGGAGATTTCGCGCCTTTTTAACGCTCTAGACTCGTTCTGGGCACGTGTATAGACTTTCTTTGACCTCCCACCGCGTCCCTCGTTGGACATCCCTTCGCGTACCACCCATCCTTTGTTCCGAGCTTTACCAAATCACCACCACTTCTCCTTAACACCTCACCCCTCAGCCACGCCCCATACTGTAGTACTGGTTGCTCCAAACAGAACTTTCGCCCTCCCTCTGGGCAGTCCCTCATCCCATGGCTGAGCAGACCGCACCTGTAACAAAAGTTTGGAAGACGCTCATATTTGAACGCTATCCATCTTTCTTCCCCTCCCTCAATTGCTATCTTTTTCCCTCGTATCAGCTTCTTCGTAACATCAAGCTGCACCCTTACTCTGAGATAGGGATGGCAATTTTGCCCCGCCTTGCTTAACCCGCCCCTCCCTCGCTTCGCCCCGCGCGGGTTTTCCCTTACCCCGCAAAGGTGATGGGGTCGGAATGGGGCAAGATTTTATCCCCGCACTACAGGGCGGGGATGGGTTTAGACTTTTTAAACCCACCCCACCCCCGCCCAAGCCCAAGCCCAAGCCCAAGTTGCTAGGGTTATAATTGTAAATTTTTCATTCCCTAAAACCCTACTATTTAAATAACATATCATATTAGTTTATTTTATTCTACCCATGGTGGTTCTCTGTCTTTATTTTGTTATGTGTTATACTATGAGTTTATTTATTTATTTTTGTGATTGTCTTGTTAAACGCTTGGATATATATTATTCAATTTTTTTTTCTAAAAATTGATTTGATTTGATGCGATAAATTTAGTTGTAATTTCAAGTATATTTTTATTAATGAAATAGGTTTTATTAAAAAAATTGTACTAATTGTAGGGCGAATTAACAAAAAGTAGAGTTTTACAGGGTGGGGCGGGGCTTCGTGGGGCCCCAAGCGGCGGGGATAGGGTGAGAAAGTTTTTCCGGTCATACGGGGCGGGGTGGAGATGGGGCAAGACAAAATCATGCGGGGCAGGGATGAAGATCCCATCCTTCGGCCCTGCCCCGCCCCATTGCGATCCCTACTCTAAGACATTTTCCCCAGTGGACACCCGATTCCACGACATCCACGTCCACAACCTTTCCCAACTTTGACCCGATTGCCCACCCTGTCTCTCTAGTCCTACTCTTCAGAGGTAGATTGTGTATTTGCACCCAAAAGGGTAATTTCCACAGCTGAATGTCTTTTGGTACTTGTTCACCCTCAAACTCCTTCAAAAGAATCAATTGCTTCTCGTAAGTCCACAGACTCATATCCATAATCCTTTTCTTATCTCTTCCGTCACCAAACTCCACCAAGAACACCTCATCCCCAATCTCATTTATCTACATTCCTTTATTCGGTTTCCAAAGAATTCTCATGTGTTTTCGAAGGGCCTCAATGTTCATACATCTATGTGACAGAACCTTCATTACAATACAGTTTTTTCCAACCAACTTCGCCGCCTCCGTGGTACTACTTCCTAATGATATGCTCTCATCTTCTTCCTCTGTAAAAGAAAACTTCTTCCACAGCTCCTCTAGTTCGTCCTCCATCCCACCCCCCCTCTGTTGGTCTTATAGTACGAAGACCACTCCACCCCTGCAAGGATACAGCTTGCAGGACTCTAACTGCTTCCACACCCAACACACGGCACTCGAGAGCACCTTAGGCTACGCGAGAGCACCCTATATGGTTACTCTTCTTCTTGGAATGACCAATATGTTCCATCATGTAATTAATACATGGCATATGTAATTGGTGCATGACTATTCAAAGACTCTCTCTCTCTCTCGTGAAGAATAACTTTATTTGAGAATAAAATTCAACCTCAGGGATCAAATCATCAAATCATCTTCCTCCCCCGCACATCAATAATGAAACACATTGAGAGGAATTGATCAGGAAGATAGCGACGGGTCGCACTCGAATGAGGAACAAAAATTCTGTGTCTTTAGAGAAATGTTAATGAATGCTCTTAAGATATTGGTTAATATTTTATTTAAAGAAAGTTTTTATTGGAAAAGAAAAAAAAAAGCAATTAATGATTTGACAGTTTTTTTCATTTTTTATAAAAGTGATGTTAAAACTTTCCTAAAATGGATTATTAATCAATACCCTAGAGGTACTCGTTAGCATAATCCTAAAACAAATGGTGGTATATTTAAAAAAAAAAAAAGTGTTTTCTACTCAAGTAAAAATATGGGAGCAAATAAATAAGTGAAACTTATAAACGATGATCCTAAACCTTTTGTTAAAAATAAAAAATTAAAGTTTTTGCAATTAAAGTAGACCATTAGCATATCTTTGCCAAACCACATTCTTGACATCTCATGAATCATGATATGATTATGAGTAATGAGTTGGTGGGTGGATAGTAGGGTGGGAATATGGGATTGTTGAGCTGGATGGAAATTAAGGAAGACACCTCTTTTTAGAGTATGTATAGGATCTTAAAAGTTAAAACTCCATATACTTACTTTTAAAAAAATAAAAATAAAAACTCCATTTACTTATAGCCGTCATATGAGACTCTAACAACATGGCATCATTATGAAAATGTCATGCCAATAATATATAAGCTAAATGGCTAAGCTTTCTTAATTTCTCGGCCATTTAAGTTTAGGGTTCACAATGTCAAGATTTTCTTCAATGGCAAAAGTCAAAACTATGCCAAGAAATAAAAGATGAAAAGGTTTATCTCTTACTTAATTATGAAGTGGATTTATTAATTAAGTACCAATTAACCAATTATGTGATCATAGTTTTCACAATTAATGCACCACTAACTAGTAAGTTACCAAATCAAAAGGCAATAAGCATAATGCAATGAATACAACGATACAATGATGAAGTGAAAAATTAATGAAAAATGACTCCAAAGAAAAAACCATTATGGAGACACTCCTAACCCAATAAGGCAATTTACTATACGAAAAGAACTTACAAATCTAGTTTGAGCGAAATTGAAAGCTTGAGATCTAAGGGTTTTTTTTTTTTTTTGGTTCTCATCACGCTTGACTCAATGAGTTAGTTTGAGCGCTGTTAGGACTAGTGACTTGGTTTGAACTTTGTTTTATTTAAAGCTTCGATTATAGATTTGAGAGATTTTTGTGGTTTGTAAGTTTTTTGGTTGTTGGGAAAGTAATGAAAGTAAGTTGTTTTGGTGCTTAGAAAAAATTTGTGTACAGACTCTTTAAAGATTGATAGAAATTTGGTCCAATTCATGTAGTTGATTTAGGGTCCAATTGAGATCTGCTTATTTTTCTAAAACTGCAAATTTTTTGCTAAAAATATTGTAAATAAAAGTAAAAGTTAGTTAAAATAATACAGTTAGGCTGGTCTCTAGTATTGCAGCTGAATTATGGGCCTTAAGAAAGGGGCTATCATTAGCATTGAGCTTCAGCTAGTAGCAGTTGAAGTAGATCTTGATGCAACTGCTCTTATATTCCTAGTTTTAAGTAATTTTGATTTATTTGGGGATGTTTCTGCCCTTATTGATGATTGTAGTTGTAGGGACCTTTTGGTGCAAATCCCTCAAACTAGATTGCTTCACTGCTACATAGGAGTGAACTTTTGTGTTGATGTCGTAGCTAAATTGGGAGTCTCTTTGGATTCTTATTCTCGTTTGTTTCTCCCCCTGTTGTTTTTGCCCTTCTGCATTTTGATTATTTGGGTTTGTATTGTAATAGATGTTGTAAATTAGTGGCTTCGGCCTCTGCTCTTTAGTATCTTTTATATAAGTTCCTTTTTACCAAAAGAAAAACAAGTTTTTGGACAATAATTTTTCACAAGATGGTAAATTTGCGGGTGACAGATAATAAAATAGTGGTTGTACTATACAAATGGAAAAAAATTTGTCAGTTTGGTATTGCTATAAATTATAAAAAATATGATGAAGAAATGGTACCCCTTTAATTAAGTTTTTTTTTTTAGAAACCCTTTAATTAAGTTGAGTATTGTTAGCTCATAAAAAATATTAGTTGAGTGTTATGAATGATGTTTGCCAGTTTTAAAGATTTGATACGAGGATTTAAGAATGGGGATTTAAAATAATTAAAAGTTCAGATCAGAGCCCTTGGAATGATCAGATTGTTATTATTAAAGTAAACATTATTGTGCTCCCAGCTGTGTTACAAATTCATAAATAAATTTAAAAATTATTAAAAATTTTCTCGTCTCACTCTCATAGCATTTGAGAAAATACTCACCGATTCACCCAACACAAAAACACAAGGAAAGGTGTGAAAAAAAAATGGTGAATAATAAGGTTGGCCGTAGAGGCTATTAAATTAAAAGAAGTGTAAGGTTAGGATCACAATTTTTCTCACAATTTTATTATAGCTTGCTTATGTAGCAAGTTATGAGTGATGAAGTTTTGAACCCACCACTTTTACTTCACCTTTCACGACTTGCCACTTAACCAAACTGTGACAAAAATTGTAAAAAAACTTGTGATTCTAACATTTTCCAATTGAATGCCACCTCCAATGTTTACACACCAAACTGTCATTATGCATTGTTTAATCAACACCGTCCTCCATCAAATGTTAAACAATAAACAAATGATAGACTTTTATTTTTTTTAGCAAATAATTGCCATCGACCGACGCTTTAAAGTTTAGACTTTTTAAGTAGTGCAAGTTTGCTAGGCTAGGCTGTCAGTCCGGGCAAGTCCATCTCAATTGATGGAGATGAGGGCCTGAAATATTTGCAGTAATGTTTTTGTCAGAACTGATGAATGACCGTCGGTAAATGACAAAAAACAAAATGATGGGTTCTTGGAAAATTCTTCATAACATTATTGGAAAGTTTAACCAAAAATTTAGAAATATAATAACAAAATGACTTTACTCTTTTAAGTTTTTTGGGATTTCTTTTTTGACTAAAGCAATAAACTGGTATGAAAGTATGGCAAAAATTACTGAAACTAAACAAAATATTTCTCTATTATTGTTATTGAACAAGAGAAACCCCTAACCAACCCAAAGTGGCCAATATACATGAAATCTACAAGAGGATAAAGTTCACAACATAAGGCCAAGAACATCAATAATGCAATACATAGACATTGTACTCAACAATGGCATCTCCAGTCTTGGGATCAAGAGTATGAGTCCTGGCCTGAGCATAACCCCTCGAAAACCTGAAAAGCCCACTGCCTCCAATAACTGGCATCTCTCTCATGCTGTTGAACACTGAGTTCCTGCCTAGCACAGTAATTGTGCTACCATTATATTTGCCTTCAATGAATGCAAAGTTCATCACCATTAATAGACTCAATTCTTGTTGTGAAGCAGAGGCATAGAACCCTTGTGCCCTTCCCACCAATTTGGAGCTCACTTTTGGTCCTAAGGTTAAAGGGTTATCAATCATACTTACAAAACCAAAGGCTGATGTGTTTTGGGGTGGTCTTACAACTGGGACTGAAGTGGGGTTCTTACCACTAACTATGTCATGCCAATAGAACTGAAAGTGGCTTAGCTTTTCTTTCTTTAACCCAAGGAGCTTCCTGTCTAGGCTTCTTCCAAAGCCATGATCTTCTCCGATGACCAAAACTGTGGAGAGTAAAAGGATGAGGAAGAAGATGGTGAATTGGGAAGCCATTGGATCTCAACGTTGGTACACAAACATTGGAATTGGTTAATGTCTCTATTTATTAAGTGAACAAAGGCCTTGGTTTTTACACTGACCAACCCCAATATGACACGTAATTTGTATGGAGGAATTTTGTCATCCACATGTTGAAAAAAAAGTGTCATCCATATGTGGCATGACCCACCCTCCCCTTGGAAGAGTTTGTTTTTTAGTCCACTCCCCTTGGAAAACTTGACTTTTAGTTATGGGACAGGCTCACCCGCCCGATTTAATTTAGATGACTGACACGTAGCACACATAAAATTCAAGGGTTAAAAAACATTCATGACATATTAAGGCTTGGTTTGGATACAGCATTTTCTGCGTCTGAGTTTTTTTTTTTTTTTTTCTTCTTCTTCTGCTGCACAGCAGCACGGGTTAGGGGGGACAAGGCTACTGTTCATGTTACTGTGCATGAACAGTAACCGCATTTTACTGACTTTCAGCACATTTGTGGGTCCCGTGTACTGTTCATAGGACCCACAAACTTCACTTTACAGAATTTTTTTATTAAAAATAGGTCCCACGGTACTATTCACATATTTAAAAA
Source organism: Castanea sativa (assembly GCF_040712315.1). Taxonomy (NCBI): domain Eukaryota; kingdom Viridiplantae; phylum Streptophyta; class Magnoliopsida; order Fagales; family Fagaceae; genus Castanea; species Castanea sativa. The sequence goes on along the minus strand of NC_134020.1, from coordinate 47,290,692 downwards.
TTATTTTGCTACAGTATTTTCAGTTTTCAGTTTTCAGCAATAAGCTCTATCCAAACGGACCCTAAGTTTTCTCTCTCTCTCTCTCTCTTTGTTTTTTTTTTTTTTACTCTCTCTTATCTGCCTCTTTCGCCGATCAACAACATCACCCTCATCCTTTGGTGGACAGCGGCAGTTTGGATTGAAGCGGTGGTGAGATTAATGGCTGAGAGCATCAAGACCCGGTTTGGTGGCAGTGCGAAACTAAATAGGCAGGTCCTCCAGCTGGGTAGATGTGTATGAGTTGGTTTCTTTGGCATTTGCAGATATTGATTGAATGAATATGGGTTGGGCTCTGTGTGTGATTAATAGCTTACAAGTGACTTTTTTTTTTCTTTTTCTTTTTGTCTTCAACCAGTGGTTGCAGAAAATTAGATCAGAGGTGATATGGATTTTTGGAGGGTAGCGAATTTGGTATGAGCTGGGGTTAGGTCATTGCTAATTTGCTATTATTGTGGCGTGGTGATACTAAGAGAGAAACTGTGTTGAGATTGTAAGTGATTTGCTCTGATCTAGACGCAGGTGTCAGTAATGATGTTGGTCGAAGAAAGAGGCATATTTGGATTTGCCTGTTAACAATTTTTTACTTAATTGCAAACACTATCATAGGCTAATTGATCTTTTTATTTTCTGGGAAAATTGAGAAGTCATAAGAATGGGAACTCAAGACATCGAAAATTGATGAGATAAAATATAAAATTCATGTTCTATTTTTTGAGGAAAGGAAGTCAATCCCGCTTCAGTCCAAATTGCCACCGTCCAGAAATCCACCAAATGTTGAGGATGATGATCTTTGAAAACTCTCTTTCTGACAATAAGAGGTTTGGAAAATGAGAGAGCGAGCAAGAGATGTGACTTGAGGATGACGATCTTGGTCAGAGAAAGAGGCAACGAAGAGAAAAAAAGGTGAGAGAAAAAGCTTAATATGAGGTGAACGTTTTTTAACCCTTGGATTTTATGTGGGCTACGTGTCAGTTATGTAAATTAAAACGGGAGAAAACAGGAGAGTTCTAAATGGGAGGGGAGCCTCTCCCTGGATACGGATCCTCTCCATTTCAAAGGAAATGGAAAGGATCCAGTACACGGTGAGGATTTCTTCCAAAATCATCCACGCTCAAAAACTGGACACGTCATTTCAAATGTTAACACCACACACTTAACTAGAGTTCAACGCACTTAACTGGGATTTAACTCAACCGGGCAAAAACAACCTTTTTGGAGGGAAATGGAGAAACAAAGGTGATGTACATCAGTGCAGTGGAAAACAAAAAAAACATTTTAGAGGGAAAAGTGAAACAGAGTTAGCCCATAGCTTCACAGATTTTAACCAAAAAAAAAAGAGCTTCACCGGATCCTCATAGAAGTACATATGTGCACTGGAAATGGAGAAACAGAGGTAGATACATTAGTGCACTGGAAAAAAAAAAAAAAACTTTTAGAGGGAAAAGTGAAATAGAGTTAGCCCACGTTCAAAGCTTCACAAATTTTAACCAAAAAAAAAAGCTTCACCGGATCCTCACATAAGCATATCCGTGCACTGGAAAAAAAAAAAAAAAAAAAAAAAAAAAAAAAATAAAAAAAAAAAAAAAACTTTTAGAGGAAAAAGTGAAATAGAGGTAGCCCACATTCAAAGCTTCACAGATTTTAACAAAAAAAAAAAAGCTTCACAGAAGGTGTAGAGAAGACATCTCTGTTTCTATCTTGCCAAACAGAGGTATATTAGTAAAACTTGTTTATGCTTATCTTATTTGATGTTTGATAATTTTTCTGCATTTATATTGTTGTCTTGGTGAGTTTATATGGTTGTTTTGGTGGTTAATGATTGAATCTTTATAATGGCCGGATGATTCTAGGGGTATTTTTAATTTTTTGAGATAAAGATTGAATCTTTTTTTTTTTTTTTTTTGAGATAAAGATTGAATCTTTATTAGTACACACAGAGAAACAAGCTTACGTGGGCCTATCATAAGAAAATGAACATTGAAAATTTCTTGAACATATTGTTGTTTTGATGGCCACCAATAAGATTGAACATTGAAATTTCTGTTTAGACCCCAATGTGAATTAATGAGCAAAATTATCAAATTATATTGGTGAAGTGTGGGTTGCTGGCTTGCTGCTGAATGATTTAAATTGAAATTGAAATTGATGGAGAAGCATCTTTAATGGGGTTTACTTGGAAAGTCTTTTGCCTAAGTCAGCAAGAAAAGAGGTAGTATTTGATTTAACAATAGGAAAAAAGAAGTGTATACGTATACAACAGCCAAGTTAAAATATATATATATATATATATATATATATATATATATATATATATATATATATATATATATAAAAGGACAACTAAGCTCTTTAGGCTTTGGACTTGGGACAATCCCATAACCATAAGCATGGTACGTAACTTCTGCAAGGAGTATCCCTCACTCCAAGTTCTATGTATTTTTATCCACAAGGTAGTAGACTTGTAGTAGAGTCAATAGAAGGACTTAACAGATATGATCTAACGTTGTAATATCCTACTATTTTCATTTTAAATGAAACAAAATTAACCATGGTACCTAAACATTATAAAATTTACAAAATTATTATTTAAATATACATATATAAGAATGTTATTTTGAGTAGAAATTGTTATTTTAAGATTCCACTCAGACGATTAATTTTTCACTATAGTTAAGCAATTAACAAATCAATAAGTAATATAAAAAGCACAATTAAGCATGACATAACATTTGGTGACAAAGTGGAAAATCAAAGAAGAATATCTTTAATGGAGAAACCACTTTGGAAAGTAGATTAGGAAAGTATAAACTAACTAGATTTTCAAACGGATAAAATTACATCAATAAATTTGAATTTATTACCATAAAATGTTATGGAATGGATCGACACTATAATCCTTACACACATGATCCTAATTCATAGTGTAATCGATAAGTTTAGTGGCACAATTAATATATATATATATATATATATATATTTCCATAGCTGTTAATATAGTCTATTATAATCGGTTCATAAGAAAACAGTATCAATGATGAGTTTATGTGAAATTAAAAAATGATTACTTGTACACTTAATGTGGATTATGGACATATATAGAGAGGTGATCAAAAGGATACTGTTGTGGTGTTGATCACAAGGTTTAGATATTTCAATTAATAAATTTCTCTTTTGAAAAAAAAAATCTCATAATAAATAAGTTCTTTAATCATAATAAGAAGATTCCTTTATAATGATTCTTGATGGCATATTATGGATGCAAGATTTTAAAGAACATGTTTATTACTGTCATGTTTAAATTGACTGGCCTTTGAGTGAGTTGAGTTAAAATCATGCTTGGTCATCTTGAATTTTTATGTTTAGTAACAAAGATATATAACATTTCTCTCAATGAGGTACATCCTCATTAGTATGTTGATCATTCATTACATCCTCATTTTTTTTTACATCATCTCTATTTTGAAAACAAATGATAGGTGAAAGAAGATAATAAATTTATGTTCAATTTTTTGTAGGGATAATTATGGGAATACATGTTCCTTCTAATGTGCCCATGGAATCTACCCCATTTAAAGGGATGGAGTTTGAAGCGGATGAGATTGCATATGGTTTTTATAATGAATATGGCAGAAAGGCTGGTTTTAGTATTAGAAAAGAGTATGTAAATAAATGTAAAAAGACTAGAGTGGTTACTTCAAGGAGATTTGTGTGCGCGAAGGAGGGAGTCGAGGCAAAGACAAGAGAGATCAGAATGTAAAGAATCCATGAGCAGAAACAAGATGTGGTTGTGAAGCACGTTTGGTTATTGTACTTAATCGAGATAGTAAAAAATATGTGGTGAGTGAATTTATTGCTGAGCATAACCACTATCTCCACCTTCCATCAACTGTGCACATGATGCCATCATAACGGAAAGTGGCTGCAACTCATGCTATTGAAATTGATTTGGCACATGAATCGGGATTAAGATTAAAGCAATCTTATGAGCTTCTTAGTAAGCAAGTTGGTGGATATGATAATCTTGGTTTTACCAAGCAAGATCATAAAAACTACTTACGCACTAAGCGACAGAGAAACATGGAGGATGGGGCAGCTACTAGCTTGGGAAGATATTTCAGTTGTCAACTTAAGGAAAATCCTTCATATTATTTCGCTACTCAATTGGACTGTGAAGAGTTGATTACTAATATCTTTTGGGCCGATGCAAGAATGATCATTGAATGTAGCCACTTCGGTGATGTAATAACGTTTGATACAATGTATAGCACAAATAGAGATGCAAGACCACTTGGAGTATTTTTGGGTCTCAATCACCTTAGGGAAACTGTTGTATTTGGAGGTGCACTTTTATATGATGAAACGATTGAATCTTTTGTATGGTTATTTGAGACCTTCTTAGAAGTAATGTCTGAAAAGAAGCCAGTTACTATTTTCACAGATCAAGATGCAGCAATGTCAGCTGCAATAAAAGTAGTCATGCCTAAGACATATCATGCATTGTGTAGTTGGCATATGTGGCAGAATGCTGAGAAACACTTGGGTCATTTACTAAAAACTGAGTCTCAATTTAACGCTGATTTCTTAGCGTGTATCTATGAGTATGACGGTGAAGATAAGTTTCTTACAGCTTGGAATGAAATGCTAGATAAGTACGATATTCGTGAAAATAAATGGCTAATTGATCTATTTAAATTGAAGGAAAAATGAGCCCAAGCATATGTTAAGAGAATTTTTACTGCAGGAATGAAGACAACCCAACTTAGTGAGAGTTTCAATGCTGACTTGAAGGATTGCTTGCGTACTGATCTCAATATAGTAGAGTTTTTCACTCATTTTGAAACAATTGTCAATCAAAAGCGAGATAAGGAGTTAGAAGCAGAATACAACTCTAGACAGAAATTTCCAAGATTAAAGCTCAAAAGCTCTCCTATACTTAACCAAGTAGCAACAGTGTACACGCCAAAGTTGTTTGATTTATTTCAAACAGAAGTTGAAGAGGTAATGGCACTTTCCATCCTAGAACGCAATGTGAGTCAAACACATAGTTATGTGGTTAGAGTTTTCAATCAAAATGGAAAATATGAGGTCATGTGGAATCCATTAGATGAGACTCTATCTTGTAGTTGCAGAAAGTTTGAGTCATTTGGTATTTTATGTAGGCATGGTTTCAAAGTTCTTGATGTATTGGATATCAAGTTGATTCCTAATAGATATATCATGAAGAGGTGGAGAAGAGAAGCAAAAGATGGAAGCGGAAAAAATTGCACAACACATAACATTAAGTCGGATACTCGACTGGAATATGTAGATCGGTATCGAGATTTATGTCCAAAATATATTCAATTGGTGAATGAGGCATGTGAAACTAAAGAAGGCCATAATATTCTAAGCTTAGCAATTGCAGATTTGAAAAAAAAACTCTGTGACCTTAGGAATTGCAAAGCTAATTTGGAAGAAGACATCATTAGGCCTTCCACTGATTTTGCAGACAAAGAAGATCAATTATGTGCTTCGATTATGATTGTACCAAAAGGGATAAAGAAAAGAGAGGTTTATCGTAATAAAAAGCGTAGGACGAAATCATGGATAAAAAAGATGAGGAAACCAAAGGAAGGCACATCAAAGAAGCAAACAAAGAAAAAAAAAGTGCAGGAGGTAATCTTCAATTATCCTTATTTTCACCATTCTATTTTATTTTTACACATTAATATAGTATGCTATTATAGTTGCTAAACTAGTACAATTTTTACAGGAAATATATGCACATGACGTCATGGCACAAAAAAAAAACTGAGGATATATCTTCTGGAAATATTACTAGTTTTACACAACTTTTAATGGTAAATATATTTACAATTATATATTTTATTTTGATATTAATAATAGTTTAGATGCATGCTTTGATAATTTTAATGCTAAGCTTGTGATATGTGTAATGTGTAATTGGATTTTTTGTAGTCGGCTTCTACAAGTTCTGCAGCACATCAGGGAGGCTCATCAGCAAGTATTGCATTAGCATCACATTTAGAGAATACATCAAGTGTTGTAGGCTCCAACGACAAAATTAATGGTGTAGGAGGTATCTTGACTCAAGGAAGTGTTGCAAGTGGAGGTCCCTTGACTCAAGAAAGTATTACAAATGGATGGAATCCGATGGTTCATAATCTATGATACACGTTGAGATTAAGTGCTCTTGTTTTGTAATTTTCCTAGTTTAGGACTGGAGTTTTGATGGTCCAAAACTTAGTCACATTCAAATGTTTAGATTTTTTATTATTTGGAAAGAATACTTAATCTGCATGTCTGATGTATCTTTGCAAGGTGTTAATTTCTGCATAATTATTTGTTGCTGCAGAAATTGTTACTGTTTCTGCATAATTACTGTTACTGTTACTGCATAATTACTGTTACTGTTACTCCATAATTACTGTTAATGTTACAGCATAATTAATGCTACTGTTACTGCATAATTAATGCTACTGTTACTGCATAGGTCTGGTATTGCACATTCTGCATAATTGTTATGCTAGGCAAGAGTTGTTTTTATATATATAAGTGTTGCTGTTTGGGGAAAAAAATTATATAAATAAGCCAAGTTTTGAGCTCTATGCATGTTAATTGGTGTGTCAATTTTTCTTTTGCATGAGTTTTACAATCCTTATCTGCATGAGTTTTACAATCCTTTTCCTCTCCTTATAAGCATTCCATGTAACCAACTAACTACACACCTTGGCCCAACCAACAATTTATGTAGACTGTACACTCCCATGCACCCACATGCAGGCACACACGCACACCCCAGTAGCTATACCCGCACCATCTGTGCACACCCACACGCAGAGTCCCCTACACACCCTTACACACACAACGGCTTTACCCGCACCACCTGTGCACACCCTTACACACACAGTTGTCACACCTACACACACCCTAGTAGCTTTACCCGCACCACCTGTGCAGCACACCCTTACACCTACTTATAAATATCTACAAATATCAATAGCCCACAACTGTCACAATCATTATTTACAAAATCTGTAAATATCCACATTCCACCTGTCACAAACCTTACAATCAAAATTCAATCCTTACAATAACAACTGTCACAATCCTTACAATCAAAATTCAATCCTTACAATCCTCACAATCAAAATTCAATCCTTACAATCCTTACAATAACAACTGTCACAATCCTTACAATCAAAATTCAATCCAAGAGTAGACAATAAGAGAATTTAATAAAAAAAAATGAACAAATTTTATTAAAATGTACACTTTGAACTTGAATACTACTTTTGAAGACTCTAGGCCATTATGTGCAGGGCATGGTGCAGCTGATGCACTGTGAAGCTGTGCATAGCATTCTTCATTCAGTTGACATCTTTTACAATCTTACGATGAATAGACACTTTGAACTTTCCTTCTTCATCGAGTTTCCCTACCCCTCTTGTCTTTAAGTGTCCATTTTCTGACTTGCAATCAATTGTTACTCGAAGCCCTGCACCATGATACACAAAATTACTGTTACTTGTTTTTCAATATTGTTTGTATATGGCATCATTAATCATATGCAAGAAAAAAGAACAATGCACCCATCACTTTGTCCATATTGTCCATAATTTTTACCCTAAACAGAATATGGGACCAAGATTAGCAAATAATAGCATTTCAAGTCAAAGCATGCAAACATTATTTCAAGTCAAAGCATGACAAATAGTAGCTCATCATACTGTCATACACATGAAAAAAAAAAAAAAAAAAAAAAAACAGATCAAGAAATACTCCAATTTGGACAAAAAAAAATTCCTAACTTTTGAGGAATTCATTTCAAAGGTCTGCTAGAGCAAATACTCACTCACTATTAAGCAATTAAAAAAATCATTATTTGAAGTAATTTTTGGTTTATAGCTAATCAAGAAAAACATGGAACATGAATTAGAAAAATTCATGAATTAGTTTGACAATGGTAAAACGCATTCATCAATTTAAAGATTATGATGAATATATAACAACTTTAAATCAGCAAAGCGAAACTTCGCAAAAGTTTGGGATTTAGTCCTCTCATGGTGAAAAATGACAAAAGATAAATACTTATTTATTTAAAAGGAAAACAAGTAGGTAAACCACCATTTATACATACAGATTCTGTTATTTTTGTTATCTTTTCACTTGAACACAATCTGTATCCAATAACACAAATTCCACATTATTTTTTTCCCAAGTACAACAGGGAATTCAATTTCTTTATCAACAGAAAACGAAATCCTAATACAATACTAAAAATTAAAAAATATTATTTTTTGTTGAGTAAATTAAGAGAAGGAAAATCAAAGAGGGAGACAGAGGAACTTTATCGAAACCACGGCCGGAGTTGGTGGAGTGGAACACGGTGGCTGCTAGCGATAGTCATGGAGATTGAGCATAAACGCAACCTGACCTTCTCTCTTTCCCGATTTTCCCCAAACCCAAACCCTAACCTTCGCTGATTTGGGTCTAAACCAAATCGGCAAGGGTAGCTCACCGCAACCACCACCTCCGATGGTGGCTTCTTCTCTCCTTTGACCAAAATCTCTTTCTCTGTCTCTCAATCTCATTTCCCTCCATAGATCAAACCTGAAAGATCATCACCTTCTCTCTTTCTCGATTTTCTCCAAACCCAAACCCTAACCTTCTCTCTACACCCGATTCTCTCCAAACCCCAACCCTTACTCTCTCTCTAATCTGGGTCTAAAAAGGATGCGTGTATGGGTGTCGGGATCTCTGGTGAGCTAAGGTTTTTTCTTTGTTTTTGCTGATGGGTTTGAGAGGTTGAGAGAGTTTGAACTTGGAAATTTGAGATTTGAGAGAGAGAGTTTGAACGGCTGGTGAGAGTTTAACTTGAGTTTATTTTGTCTGGTTGAGTTGAACTCCAGTTAAGTGTGTGGTGTTAACATTTTAAATGATGTGTCCAGTTTTTTAGCATGGATGATTTTGGGAGAAATCCTCACCGTGTACTGGAGCCTCTCCATTTCAAAGGGAAATGGAGAGGATCCGTATCCGCCTGTCCTTTTAGTTATAGGCAGCACCAAATTAGTTGGATGTGAGGACTTATTACATACTGGGAAGGGCAGTTGAATTATGGGTGTATAGAGCATTTCCATTAATGATACTAAAAATGCTAGAAGCTAAATTTTAGCACCAATCTACAAAAATACTCATTACATCAAAAATTTCAAATGCCAAAAATTGTGACAGACAGCTATAGTGAGCTATTATCAATAACAGCTCACTGTAGCATAAATGTTATACTAAATATTATTTTTTTTTATTCTCAAGGGTAACTTTTTCTCCTTTTTTATTTTTCTCTTCTTTCTTCCATCTACTCTCTCACTTTCCACTTCTCTCTTTCCTGTAGCTTATGTTTCTCTCTATTTCACATCGTAGGCATTGACGTTGAGGGGAGATCGATGTGGGTCATCGGCTAAGAGTTCGGCGTGGGTCTCTAATCAGCATGGTAGTTGTTGGAATTGTGTTTTGGTTGTGATTGTGATCGGCGTGGGTCTGGGTTGTAGGTTTGTGATTTGGGATTGTGATCGGCGTGGGTTTGGGTTTGAGTTGTGGGTTTGTGATTTGGAATTGTGATCGACATGGGTCTAGATTGTGGGTTTGTGATTTGGTTGTGATTTTGGAGGGTTGTTTTTCTTTTTCTTTTTTCGGTTGTTAGTGGTGAATGGTGATGAGGTTGTGGGTTTGGGTTTGTCATTTAGTTATGATTTTGGTGGTTGGTGGTCATGGTTGTAGGTGGTGGAGACAGTGGCAGTTGTTGTGGTTGTGGCGGCGCCGGCAAGTAGTTTTATTTTTGTTTCTTGTTTTTGATGGTAATGGCTGGTAGCGGCTAGCCATGGGTGTGGGTTTACAAAGAAAGTGGTGGGTTTCAAAGAAAGGGAGAGACACAGATAAGAAGAGAGAGAAAGAAATATAAAGAGAATAAAAATAATAATATTTAAATGAAGTGGTAAAAAAAAAAAATCTTTAATGTATGATGTATTATAAAGTAAGGTGTTAAAAGTTAAAAAATAGTGTTTTGAGATGGTAAATGCTAAAAATTTTGACTCCCTTAATGGGAATGCTCTAAGAGGGGTTATATTAGCATTGAGCTTCAGCTTATGGCAGTTGAAGTGGAGCTTGATGTGACTGCTATTATTTTCCTAGTTTTATTTGGGGATCTTGCTGCCCTTGTTGATGATTGTAAGGACCTTTTGGTGCAAATCCCTCATACTAGATTGTTTCACTGCTACGAAGGAGCAAACTCTTGTGCTGATGCGTTGGCTAAATTGGGAGTCTCTTTCTATTCTTATTCTCGTTTTGTTTGTCCTCTCAATTGTTATTCTCCTGTTGCATTTTGATTATTTGGATTTGTATCGCGATAGACGTTGTAATTTAGTGGCTTCGGCCTTTGCTCTTTAGTTTCTTTTATATAAGTTCCTTTTTACCAAAAATAGAAGAAAAAAAAAGTTTTACTAAGTTATTTGTACTACGTTATTTAAATGAAAAATGTCATATATTTTAATAGGAAAATACTAACGGATGCCCTTAGGGTAATAGTTAACCATCTATTTAAAGAGAGTTTTTATAAGAAAAGAAAAGAAAAGAAAAGGCAATTAATGTTTTGACAATACTTTTTCATTTTCCATAAAAGTGGTGTCAAAACTTGCCTAAAATGAATTATTAATCATTGCTATTAGCATGGCCCATATTAATATAATATGTATAATCTTAATGGTAAAATATACTTTCTCAATATTATTTAAACCTAATTCTCAATGTAACCTATATTCTCAAGGTTCATTCAAGTTAGGCTCTTTTGGATATACATCACTGTTAGTTTCTTTAAAACACTCTCCTCTCTTCCCTTGTGTGTGTGTTAAAATACTTAGTATTCTAAAAAAAAAAAAAAAAAACTTTGAATGGTTCATTGCCTTAGATAATCGAGGTCTCCCTCACATTGATGAAAACTTAATTTTGCTAACATTATATAATATCCTTCAAAAAATGCAAGGATTGGTAATCAATTAAGGGTTAGACCAATTTCTTGTTGCGATTCGGATGCATAATGCAAATAGTGATCTTCCTAAAGGTTGATGGGTTATCAATCAAAGGCTGTCGTTGATGATGTATTGGAGGATGGCACAATTTGGACCAGTGTGGCCGATACCGTACCGGCCGGTACATACCGTACCGGCCAGTGCACCGGTACCGATACACTTCTATATTGTACCGAAAAAAATACCGGCCATACCGGCCAATTTCGAGCAATACCGGCCGATACCGAGCATACCGGCAAGTACAGAAAAAAAGCTTTTTTTTTTTTTTTTTAGTTTTGTAATTTTTGAATTTTTATAAAGACATAATGGTAACTTATTTACATTAACTTTTTAGTATTATTTGTTTTCTTAGTATGCAATGAACAACTAAGTTTTCTATTTTTTACATTGTGTTTTTTTTTTTTTTTATTTGATACTAAAGTCTAAAACTATGAATAATTTGTTATGAATTGAGGTGATGTTTTATAATAAACTTTTATATTTACTATAATATAAGTGAAATATTATATGTTTATAAACATGGTTCTAGAGATTTTGGTGTGTGTGTGTGTATATATAAAATAGCGGTAAACCCGAAACGGTACACCTGTATTGACCGGTATCCGAAATATATCGTACCCATGGCCAAACCGGTACAACCTCCGGTACGGTATTGACTTCCTTGATTTGGACAGAGTAAGATCACGGGCTACTCATGATTTACACTCATGCCAATAGAAGCATCAGGAGCTGAAGCCTTTTGTTGTTGAAGCCAAGTAACTTCGGCTTTTTATAAAGCCCATTCTCTTCTTCAATCCCCTTTTAAGTTCAATAGAATTTGGAAGTCTATTTCCAATTTTCCATGAATACTGTACTTACCAATATAAAGTACCAACCCCACTATTTAGCAAAAAAGAAGTACCAACAGTCCAACCCCACAATGCAATTGCAAGTTTGCAACCTCATATTTTTGGTACCTCTATGGTCATTGGTCAATGTGTTGAAAAATAGGAGAATATCACGTCGGTTAGTTACCCTTCCTCTTGGAATGACCAAAATGTTACATCATGCAATTAATACGTGGCATATGTAATTGGTGCATTACAATTCAAAGACTCTCTCTCTCTCGCTTGAGTGAAGAATAACTTTATTATCAAAAAAAGAGTGAAGAATAACTTTATTTGAGAATAAAATTCAACCCCAGGGATCAAATCATCAATGTCATCTTCCTCCCCCACACATCAATGATAAAACACATTGAGAGAAATTGATCAGGAAGATAGCGATGGGTCGAATGAGGAACAGAGATTCTGTCTCTTATATGTATAAAACAAATGGTGATATATTTAAAAGATTTTGTTTTCTACTAAAGTAAAAATAATGGAGCAAATAAATATGTAATGAGTTGGTGGGTGGCTACTGGCTAGTAGGGTGGGAATATGGATTGTTGAGCTGGATGGAAATTAAGGAAGACACCTCTTTTTAGAGTATGTATAGGATCTTAAAAGTTAAAACTCCATATACTTACTTTAAAAAAAAAAAAACTCCATTTACTTAGAGCCATCATATGAGACTCTAACAACATGGCATCATTATAAAAATTTCATGCCAATAATATAAAATCTAAATGGCTAAGCTTTTCTTAATTTCTCAGCCATTTAAGTTTAGGGTTCACAATGTCAAGATTTTCTTCAATGGCAAAAGTCAAAACTGTGCCAAGAAATAAAAGATGAAAAGGTTTTCTTAATTATGAAGTAAATTTATTAATTAAGTACCAATTAACCAATTATGTGATCATAGTTTTCACAATTAATGCACCAACCACTAACTAGTAAGTTACCAAATCAAAAGGCAATAAGCATAATGCAATGAATACAACGACACAATGATGAAGTGAAAAATTAATGAAAAATGACTCCAAAGAAAAAACCATTATAGAGACACTCCTAACCCAATAAGGCAATTTACTATAGGAAAAGAACTTACAAATCTAGTTAAAGCCAAATTGAAAGCTTGAGATCTAAGGGTTTTTTTTTTTTTTTTTTTTTGGGTTCTCGTCGAGCCTGACTCAATGGGTTAGTTTGAGCGCTGTTAGGACTAGTGACTTGGTTTGAACTTTGTTTTAGTTAAAGCTTCTATTATAGATTTGAGAGATCTTTGTGGTTTGTAAGTTTTTTGGTTGCTGGGAAAGTGATGAAAGTCAGTTGTTTTGGTGCTTAGAAAAAATGTGTGTACAGACTCTTTAAAGATTGATAGAAATTTGGTCCAATTCATGTAGTTGATTTAGGGTCCGATTGAGATCTGCCTATTTTTCTGAAACTGGAAATTTTTTGCTAAAAGTATTGTAAATCAAAGTAAAAATTAGCTGAAATAGTACAGTTAAGCTGGCCTCTACTATTGCAGCTGAATTATGGGCCTTAAGAGAGGGGTTATCATTAGCATTGAGCTTCAGCTCGTAGCAGTTGAAGTAGATCTTGATGCAACTGCTCTTATATTCCTAGTTTTAAGTAATTTTGATTTATTTGGGGAAGTTTCTGCCCTTGTTGATGATTGTAGGGACCTTTTGGTGCAAATCCCTCAAACTAGATTGCTTCACTGCTACATAGGAGTGAACTTTTGTGCTGAAGCCATAGCTAAATTGGGAGTCTCTTTGGATTCTTATTCTCGTTTGTTTCTCCCCCTGTTGTTTTTCCCCTTCTGCATTTTGATTATTTGGGTTTGTATTGTAATAGATGTTGTAAATTAGTGGCTTCGGCCTCTGCTCTTTAGTATCTTTTATATAAGTTCCTTTTTACCAAAAGAAAAACGAGTTTTTGGACAATAATTTTTCACAAGATGGTAAATTTGCGGGTGACAGATAATGAAATAGTGGTTGTACTATACAAATGGAAAAAAATTTAACAGTTTGTTATTGCTATAAATTATAAAAAATATGATGAAGAAATGGAACCCCTTTAATTAAGTTTTTTTTTTAAGAAACTCTTTAATTAAGTTGAGTATTGTTAGCTCATAAAAAATATTAGTTGAGTGTTATGAATGATGCTTGCCAGTTTTAAAGATTTGATACGAGGATTTAAGAATGAGGATTAAAATAATTAAAAGTTCAGAGCCCTTGGAGTTAACAGATTGTTACTATTAAAGTAGACATTATTGTTCTCCCAGCCGTTTTACAAATTCATAAATAAATTAAAAAATCGTTAAAAATTTTCTCATCTCACTCTCGTAGCATTTGAGAAAATAGTCATTGATTCACCCAACACAAAAACACAAGGAAAGGTGTGAAAAAAAAAATGGTGAATAATTCAGTGGGCGTGAAGGCTATTAAATTGAATAAAGTAATTTAGGACCACAACCTTTCTCACAATTTTTATTATAGCTTGCTCACGTGGCAAGTTGTGAGTGATGGAGTTGTGAATCTACCACTTTTACTCCACCTTTCACGACTTGCCATATGATCAAATTGTGACAAAAATTGTGAAAAAAGTTGTAGTTCTAGCATTTTCCAATTGAATGTCATCTACTATGATTACATATACCAAATTGTCATTATGCATTGTTTAATCAACACCATCCTCCATCAAATGTTAAACAATAAAACTAGTGACAACAAAAATTCACAAAAAAAGAAATTTCAACATTCTTAAATTAGCCTACCTCCTCTCACATGGGCCCATTACTCTCTAATTAATTTTTTTATTGACTCATATGAGGTGATAAACTAATTTAAAAATGTTATGAATTTCGTTACTTCCCTTGGGTGACTCGAGTTTAAATCCAAATATCTTATTTTAAAAGGACAAAAAATACCATCTACGAGTATTTTTTTTAGCTGAATAAATACTGCATTAAACTCAACACAAAAGATTACAAAACAGGAGAGGGCTAGATCCATCTCTTTCCAAAGCCCGAGTAACAAGGAGGGGCAAGGAAGAGATGAGAACTAACCCAGCAAAATTGTACAAAGCTGCCCATTTGGCTAGGAAGTGAGCAGGGGAATTACCTTTTCTAACTAGAATAGAAAATGAGACAAAATCAGAATTACCAGATTTTACAAGAACCAAAAAGCATCATAAAAAATAGCAGATATACTCTAGTGGGGTCTGAGATCTGGATTGCCTAAAAGTTCAACTACATTCCAATTTCCAAGCATTACCTTCCACAGTTATGTTTTTAAAGCCTTCAGCTACTGCTCTCCTGGCTACACATAGAGCAGCTTCTGCTTATTCTAGCAAGGGGCTACTTGGATCCGTTTGTTCTTTCGATGCCATAATGATATTCCCATCCCGGGCATTCTCATTCCTTTTCACCACTACTATTGAAAAATTTTCATCTCTAATGACAGCATCAAAATTTAATTTGATCCAATACTTAAGGGGTACGCATAAATCCAATTGCAAAAAAAAGGTCGAATAGTTTTTTTTTTTTTTTTTTCTCATAATTGTATGTGTTTTGGGAATTGAAAATTCCGGTAGCAGGGAAATTTTAAAAATGTAAGAATTCTTAATCAAAATTTTAAATATCATAAACCCTTTAAGAGCATCAGCATTGAATGGGCTAAACCTCTTCTCTATGCCAATCCAAAGTAGTATACCATTGAGGTCCAAAAGAGAGCTATATTGAATGTTGGGTTTTGGAACAATTGCAAAAAAAAAATATCATGGAACTACAGTGCGATTCTAAACATAGAATCGCACTATAGCTTAATGGTAAACTTTATATTAATATTTTATTGTAAATATCAGTCATTTCTCTCTCTCCACGGTCTCTTATCTCTGTCTCTCCATCGCTACACTTGATCTCTATCTCTCTTGCCATGCCAATTCACCTCACCCATCTCCGCAGCTCTTTCACATCAAGCCTCTCTCTTCTCTCTCATCCCCTCTCTCTCGCTATCGCTGCGAATTCACCCTCATAGGGTCGGCGTGACGACTCCGATGGTTTTTTGGTATGGATCTTTTGTTGTGAGTTGCGATCAGCGTGGTATGGATTTTTTGTTGTGGGTTTCTTTGAAGATGTGGGTTGCGATCAGCGTGTGGGTTGATATGGATGATGGAGGAGGAGTCTGCGTGTGTGATCAGCGTGGGTTTCTTTGGAGGTGGTGGGTTTTTTTTTTTTTTTTTTTTTTTTTTTTTCCAGTTTTGCCGATTTGGGTTGATATGGATGATAGAGGAGTTATGTGGAGGAGTTGGGTTGATATAGATGATGGAGGAGGAGTTTGGAAGATCGGCGTTGTGGTGGTTGTGGTGTTGATCCGCGTGATGGTTTTTTTTTTTTTTTTTTTTCCAGTTTTGCCGATCTGGGTTAATATGGATGATGGAGGAGGAGTCTGGAAGATCGGCGTTGTGGTGGCTATGCCATTGATCGGCATGATGGTTTTTTTTTTTTTTTTTTTTTAAGTTTCGTCGATCTAGAGTTGTGTGGAGATGGAGGAGGAGTCTAGAAGAGAAGAAGGTAAAAAGTAAAGTAATGGATTCAATGAGGATAAAATTGGGAAAAAATATATATATTTTATTGTGAAGATATATTATTTTAATGAGTCGAATAAAAAAAATAAAAGTTTTGATATTGGGTATTATAAAATGATATGGTATAATTAATAGAGTAGTTTTTTAGATAGTAAAATAGGATAGAATTAGAAAAAATGAATATGAATGCTCTAAGTACTCATATAATACGGAGAATGGGTAATATAGAATCGACTATATCAATTCAAATTACGCACACTCAACAAAAAAAAATGACAATTCAACAATACTACTATTCAAACTCTATAAAGTATAAAGAAACAAAAAATGAATCAATTAAACTACAATAAAAATTAAATAAGTAAAACTAAATTCTAAGATGGTGTCTTTACGTACGGCGGGTTATTGGCAAATAAGCCAATGATAGGATGGTTATTTTAAAGCAAATAGTTACCACACCGACACTTCTATTATCGGGTTTGATATATAGGTGGACAACATTTTTTTAAGATACACCTGTATAATTATATAACTAAAATATACACTTTTATTTTATTAAAAAAAATAAATTACGAAATTTAAAAAAAAAATTCTAAAAAATAGAAAAAATTTAATAAACAATACTTAATAACTGTACTTGAATATTGCCTATATATATATTGTGTGTTCCACTTCCAGAGTAAATGATAATGAAAAATGATGAGTTCACTTCAGTTAAATTCGTGGTATTATTGAAATATTTGAGAGTTTAAGGGAAAAAAGTTTGAATCATAGAGATATTAACAAATTGTAATTATGTATAAAAATATACATAACCAAAAAATTAAGAAAAATAATAACAAAATGACTATTAAATAGTAACTTAATCATTACATGGACTTTTCGGATTTCTTTTATGACTGAATTTGGCGTGAAAGTAGGACAAAAATTACAGAAAATAAACATTATATTGGCCTATTATTGAACAAAAGAAAGTAAGAAACCGCTAACCAACCCACTTAGCTTAAAGTAATCCAAGTGGCCAACATACTTGAAATCTGCACCTCAAAAAGAGAATCAAGAGGAATAAAAGTTAACAACAAAAGCTCAAGAACACATCAATAATGCAATACATAGACGTTGTACTCAACAATGGCATCTCCTGTCTTGGGATCAAAAGTATGAGTCTTGGCCTGAGCATAACCCCTAGAAAACCTGAAAAGCCCACTGCCACCGATAACTGGCATCTCTCTCACGCTGTGGAACACTGGGTTCCTGCCTAGCACAGTGATTGTGCTACCATTATATTTACCTTCAATGAATGCAAAGTTCATCACCATTAAAAGACTCACCTCTTCTTGTGAAGCAGAGGCATAAAACCCTTGTGCTTTACCCACCAGTTTGGAGCTCATTTTTGGTCCTAAGGTTAAAGGGTTATCAATCATGGTTAAAAAACCAAAGGTTGATGTGTTTTTGGGTGCTCTTATAACTGGGACTGAAGAGGGATTTTTACCGCTAACGATGTCATGCCAATAGAACTGAAAGTGGCTAAGCTTCTCTTTCTTGTACCCAAGGAGCTTCCTGTCTAGGCTTCTTCCAAAGCCATGGCCTTCTCCGATGACCAAAACTGTGTAGAGGGAAAGGATGAGGAAGAAGATGGTGGATAGGGAAGCCAAGATGGGAAGAATTTTAGCCATTGGAACACAATGATGGTTACTATGCTCTCAATGGTGGCACAAAAATTGGACTTGGCTAATGTCTCTATTTATGAAGTGAACAAAGGCCTTTAGTCTTTACATTGGCCAACCCCAATATGACACGTAATTTGTACGAAGGACTTTTGTTAATCCAAATGTTGAAAAACAAAGGTGTGTTATTAAGACTATACAAGTCAGTGTTTTTCGTCAACCTTTATGTGGAATGACCAACCCAGCCACCCCCTCGGAAGACTTGGCTCTAATTGTTGGAAGAAGTTTCTGGACAAGAATTTCTCACAAGATGGCAAATTTGCCAATGACAGATAATAAAATAATGACCCGTGTTAGACCAATGTTTGTTATTGCAATAAATTATAAAAATATGATGAAAAAGTTGTACTTCTTTAATTAAGTTGTGTGAATGATGTTTGCCAATTTTAAAGGTTTGATATGTTTTAAAAAGTTTGGTGTAGAATATAAATTTTAAACGTACTAAAATACTCTAAAGACTGGTTTATTTCTATTTTTTTGGTAAGGCCTTTATTTTGGTCGAAAGAGAGGGCCGGGTATCAATATTATTTAATATATAGGAAGCTTTAGTACAACATTGTATATCCAGAAGCCATCATTTTTTTGTAAAGCTTAGTATAAAAGGGCCTAGAATGCATTCCATAGGGGTACCTTCTTTTTTTTTTTTTTTTTAAAGCTTAATTTGTTAAATTTTACTATGTATGAGATTTTATTATACTTATATTTAGTTCATAAAACTTAATATTTTTCATATGGCAATCAATTTTCCATTTTCTTTTTGAAAAGTATGTTCAAATCACATACTTTTCAAAGAATGTGATTTGAGCATAGGACTTTTGATTTAACGATTTAGGAATAATTTTTATGAAGAAATTTAACATGTGCGAAGTGTCAAACAATATATATATATATATATATATATAGAGAGAGAGAGAGAGAGAGAGAGAGAGAGAGAGGTCAACTTACAACAGCTATAAATGTGGATCAAGAATGAGGATTTAAAATATTTAAAAGTTCAAACCCTTGAAAAAGCTTGTTACCATTGAAGGAGACATTAGTGCGTCAGTAATTCAACTATTTTACGTGATAGACTATAATTGATTATTTGTCACTTTTATATAGGCCTATTAGTTTCTCCCATTACTCTTACAATTTGCCATTTGGATAGTTGTAACAAAAATTATAATTTTTTATATAGTTGTAAAACTTTTGTTAGTGAGCTACCATTCCTATTATAAATACATAAAAAATTACCAAATTTTTCGCATCTCACTCAGTCACTCTTGTAACATTTTGAGAAAATAATCAACTGATCCACCCAACACAAATACAAAAGGATATATGGGTGTGAAAAAAACTGGAGAATAATTGGGTGGCTTGAGACTTGGCTTGGGAAGGAAGGAAGAAAAGACACCCGTTTTGGTTTTTGCTCCATATGAGATGTCATGATGAGTTGTGAGTTGTGAGCTTGGGGTCCACTGCGTGTGCCTGCGATTCTGAATTGTCTTTCATGATATTGATAGCGATAGCTAGTCACATGTATGGAACCATCTAGAGCATATACTATTATCACGAGGAGTGAGTGATGTTAGTTTATTTATTTTTGTATTACATTGGCGCATTTCCTTTCCATCCTTTTGAGGGGAAGGAAAACTTCATCTTTACTCATAAAACTACTCTTTAATTCATTGCACCCTTCATAGTCCATCTCCATGATAGATTAATTATTTTATTTTTATTGGAGGTCCATTGGAGCCAATAAATGGTGAATTGTTTATTTTAATCCATAAAAAGTTTACTTGAACTTATATTCCAAGCTAATGATCTCCTTTCTTTCATATTTTTTTTTAAAAAAAATCTCATTTCTTATAAGCATATTTCCTTTTGATGTAGACATGATTCGATAAAAATAATCACAGGCCGATTGAATTCAAGTTGGGAATCAACTCACTACTTGAACAAACCTTGTGAAGAGAATGATGCCTTGTTTATGGATGGGTGATCAAATGTTGGATAGGTAATCAAATTATGGAAATTTAGTTACAGTACCAAAAAAAAAAAAAATGCTTGCATATTTTTGGGAACCGAATTAGAAGCAGCTCATCAATTTTTTTTTTGGGTAAAAAAATGGGGGTTAGATAAGTTACGCTAGCCCCATGGCAAAGCACTCAAGTTAAGACTCACAAGTCAATCCCTATGGATTCCCATCAACGAAGGACTGCTAGCAACGAGACTCAAATTTAGGTGGGTTAGACGAAATGCCCAAGCCTTTCCAACTGAACCATCTCTGCTGGCAAAAACAGCTCGTCATTTCCTCATGTATTCAAAGTTCTTTGATTCAAATCCCATTATATAACTTTTGTGCCAAAAATATTTGAAGTAACTCACAAAATTTGGCAAAATAAATTATTAAGAAATGAAACAAATGGCAGGATCGAAGATTTAAAAATCCTAAAATGGACAATCCATCCAAAAGGTCTCAAAACCCGATGTTTTTCTAAACTCAAATTCCCTTTCAAGGAAATATGTATTTTGGTAAAGGACAAAACTGAAGTACAGTACCTTAAGTACTGTTCCTTATGTTCATCTCTTAAAATTCAGCCATGTGACTGCTTAACTAAAAAATACATTTTTAATCTATGAGAAAAAATCCATATGGCAGAATCTTAAAATATGAACCTAAGGAATAACACCTAAGTATTGTATCTAAGTCTTGCTCTTTGACAAAACCCTCTATTTGTCATATTTTTAGATAGATTTGCTTGTTTTTTCCCTTGTCTAAATCTGGTACAATAGTTGAAGACAGTATTATTGTATGCACATAGATTTACCATTCTTGACTTAGATCAAAGAAAGCCTTATGGGTAATTAAGCAAAAGATCAAGCTAGGTATGATCTTCTCTTCCTAACCATGGTTTCCAAACTCAAATTGTTCAAAGAACTAGTAAAGGGGAGAGGTTCAAGATTTTTAAGGTCAGATTAGAGTTTGACCAAAGTTGAACCGCGATAATGTCATAATTACTTTAGCAATTAGTTTAAACACAAATATAGATATTAAATTGATAAAGTTAATTTATATATAGGGGAATTTAATGATTTTCAAGCATATTTTTACAAATTAAATAAGAAATTTTATAAAAATAAAATAACAAAGCATGAAAAAAAAATTAAAAGTTATGATTAATCTTTAAAGTATAAAAGTTGAATATCTTTTGAAGGATTTATTTTATAATTTTTTATATATTCTCTTTTAGAGATGGCTAATTAAAATATATAATATAATAAAATATTATGAATATTTATTATAATATAAAATAAAAGCCATAATGAAAAATTATTAATTTAGTAGGATAAAATTCTGTTAAGTTTACTTCTGATATATTTCGTTTCTACGTAAGAGAATCAGCACCCAAGCATAACCTAGTGGTTAGAGTTTAATTTTAAATCAAACCCACTTGTGCCCATGTTCTAAACCTATAACGAGTTTATGAACACCCCTAGGATTAGATTCCAGGTCATTTATAATAACAAATGAATTTGTTAACTAAGCTACTTTTCACCCACTAAATTAATATGCATATCAACTAAAAAAATATTGTGGATTGAAAATAGAGTGATTATAGGGATAATATAAATTTTATTGTATAATTTTTTACAAAATGATCCATTATTAAGCTTGAAGACCCATTTCAAATAAATAAATAAGCTATGAGACAAAGGGGGATGTTGGATATATTAGAGCTAATTGGGGCCATGCAAATTTTAAAGCCCAAACTTGTACTCAGATTAAGCAACATTGTCCCCTTAAATTTTGGAGGAAAAAACTTAGAAGCTAGGCTTGCTAAGCTTGCAATAACACTTTTCTTAATTATTTTATTTTATATTGTATATTCACAGAAAAAAAAAACACAAAAAATTATATTGTATAGCATAAGCGAACCCAAGCTCTATATTATTCATGTCTTCTTTTTCTTTTTACCTTTTTTTATTTGAGTGAGTGATAGCTATTATTCTTGCCACAATAGCAAGTAAAAACTAAAAAAGGCAGAGAGCACAAATTAATAATGCGACACATAGACATTATACTCAACTGTGGCATCCATTGTTGTGGAATTGAACGTGTAAGTCCTGGCTTGAACATAACCCCTAGCAAATCTGAAAAGCCCACTGCCTCCAATCACAGGCATCTCTCTCACCTTTGTGAAAACCGAATTCCTCCCTAGCACAGTAATCGTGCTACCATTATACTTGCCTTCAATGAATGCAAAGTTCATAGCCATTAATAGACTAACTTCTTCTTGTGAAGACAATGTATAAAACCCTTGAGCCCTTCCTATCAATTTTGAGCTCAATTCAGGTCCTGCAGTCATTTGATCATCGATCATGTATGTTGCACCAAAGAATGTTGCGTTGAAGTTGGAGGCCGGGGGCACGACTTGAATTGCAGTAGCGTTACGGCCACTAACAGTGTCATGCCAATAGAAGTGAATATGGCTATATTTCTCTTTTTTGAGCCCAATGAGCTTCCTGTCTAGGGTTCTAACATAACCATGATCTTCCCCGGTGGCAAGAATTGCGGAAAAGGAAGAGAGAAGAGAGAAAATGAAGAGTTTTGGGATTGAAAGGGGAAGCATTGTAGCCATGGTGGGTACTAAAATATGGGGTCAATCGCTGCTCAAAGTGGTGCACAAGTTATAAAGTTAATTATCCTAGGTTTGATGTCCTTATAAATGGCGTATATAGCTTATCTTGTACAATTAGGTTTCTTTTCGTTGTCATTGTAAAATGACTAGGCAATCCTACCATTTCACTATGTAGTAATTAAGATTGAGATTTAAGTGTTTAGCAAGTAAACATGACTGGTTTCCAATATAAAATTTAGAAAGCTTGAATTGATCTTCTAGAAATATTTTGCTACCATGACAAAAACAAAATCCAATGTAGTTTGTTGCACCTAACTCTTGAACTAAAATGACAGCCCCCCTCTATCACCAACTTTTGGGCATGCTGTCTTATGTGGTGGACCTCACTGTCACTCCCTACACTGCACACAATCAACCAAAGGGAACAAGTTTTTTTTTTGCTCCGGTGAGCTTATGAACCATTCAGTTGTAAACCTGT
The DNA here is from genome assembly GCF_040712315.1 of Castanea sativa. Lineage (NCBI taxonomy): Eukaryota > Viridiplantae > Streptophyta > Magnoliopsida > Fagales > Fagaceae > Castanea > Castanea sativa. The sequence continues at coordinate 47,267,298 of NC_134020.1, read as the reverse complement.
AAATCAGAGCATAGAAACTGGGATAAATCATAGTTTGCAAGATGCTACAGTGAGCCACTTTATTTGCTTCATGTGGGCCTGTGGCATCATCACGTCTATTGAAGTAATTGAAGCTGGGAGAGGCAGTCGACAATTACACGCAAAAAAGTGCAGATTTGTCATTTCTTTTATTTTCTTAATATACAAGTAAGCGACATCGAGGAGGAGGAAGAATAAGAAGAAGAAGAAGACAACTAGAAATGTGTCTTAGAATGAGTTTTAAAAAAAGTACTTGATAATATTATCAAGTACCTTTTTTTTTTTTAATGAAAAATTATCAACTACTGGAATACAAATTGAAAACAATAGCTCTTGAAATAAAAATCATGTCATTACCCTTGCGTAATACTAATTCTCACATTGGAAGGTAGGTCTCGTCATGAGTCTATATGTGAGTGCCATGTAAGATATGGGTGCATTACTTAATTACATCATTCAAAAAAACTTCTCAATTTAGTGCATGTTGTGGCTTCAAACTTCAAACCATAGTTATCAAAATCGAACTAGAAATTGACCCGATTAATAAACTGGCTTATTGATTCACTCGTTCAACCAGTGATTCATTGGTTAAACCGTAAGTTTATTAATTAACTAATTAATATATTTATAAATAGAAAAAATAAAATAAAAATAGGTCATTCAACTAAATTATAACAATACAAATATATGACATGACATAAATTTAGAAAATATCAACAACTAAACAGATTATATGTGTAAATTATCCAAAATCAAAATCATACAATCCAAATAACATATCTCATAGGAGTTCAAAATAAATTAAAGCATTTCTAGTAAATATTTATATGGTTAAATTTGTTTCAATAATATGTGAAAATGAAATAATTATATATAAGTAAATGCTATTGAGTCATCTATTATTATAAATTATAAGTTGAAGTTTACATTACAATTTAGAAGTAACCCAAAAAGTAATAAATTCTAATTGCACAAAGAAATAAATTCCAAAATTAAATAAAATCAGATTATAATTTATAAATAATATAAAAAAAAATTTAAAAAGCTTATAATAAATGAAGAATATTACCTTGACTTTGATGATGAATGGTTTAAAGCCTAAAGTATATGAAAGTTCATATAGATTTTTTTTTCCCCTTTTTTGGAGAAGGTTCAGGTAGATGAATGGTGCCAAAAAAAGTAAAAGAAGACAAAATAATTTAATTGAGAATGGACTATGGAGTGAGGCAGGCCGCAGGTAGACCGTAATTGTATAGTAGAACTGGAAGCTTAAGTTGCCTTTTTACTTTTTAATCATTATTTACTGTATAAGGTAATTGTGCAAATTTATATATTTTTTAATATAACAATTTACTTTTTCTACTTTACATACTTATTTTTCAAATTTTCTCATATTAAATTATTTATTTTATACTATATTTAATTAAAATATTTAGATTGAATGATGCATAAACTAGGAAGTGGGTTTTCTTGATTTTTTAAAATTGTTTCTCTTTCTTCATATACAACTTTGCATGCTTTAATGTGGGTGAATTTTGGGCCTAGTTGGCTAAAATGTGTTTATTTTTCTATTATACAAGCACCGTTGCAAGTGCTCTAAAGTCATGTAAAAATATATGGTTGTTGCTATAATAACCATGTAAACTTATATTGACACTATTCATTTTACATTTAGGCTTTTATTCTTATTTTAGGTATGCCAAGGATGAAGGAACAGAGTAAATAATAGTTGTTGTGCGTGAGGAAAGAGAAATAATTTAAGAAATTAAGAAGAAAAAAAAAGAGATATTTTAGTGTAATATAATGTAAAATAAATAATATGATGTATGAAATTTTGAAAAATAAGTATGTAAAATAAAAAATGTAGATCCTTATACTAAAATAAACAGAAGTTTTTGCACAAATTGATACAGATTCTCTAAGGACTACAGCAATCGACAAATAATTACTTAATCATCTACAGGTCAACTGTTTTTTACTCTCTTTTCCGTGGTACTACATGGGTTAAAGTAGTACTTTTGCTCAAATGGTAGCAAATGCTTATAAATCAAAGTATTTCTTATTCAATCACCAGTTCTGTACAGATTTAATAACTATGCTTTAATCACATGCGTTTACACTTTATTTGACAAAATTTTGAAATAGATGTGTATATATTTTCAAATGGCATCTCTCTTCTCTTTTGAAAAAATAGAAGATGTTAACTTCAACACATGGAAGGAGAGGATTCAGATTAGGGTAGGGCATCCATATTGTGTAACCTACGATCTTCATCCATTTGCAAAAGACTCAAAGGGGAAAAAAGTCTCAAATCCTGAAATCCTCATTGGTCCAATAATATGAGTTAAATGGCCGAATACTATTTTTGTTATTTTTCTGGCTCAAAACAAGTGGCACTAGTACCACATTTTTGGCCCATTTACAGTTTCTCGTCTCACATATGGTTATTCACAATACTTGTATGTGGAAAAAAGAAAAGCCCATTTTGTGGCCTATGGGCTGTGGTTGTCTTATTGCAATTCACCATTGATTTTTTTAACCCTTTATGATCTTTTTTTTCTAGCCAAGTTTTCATACCTCAACTTATAGAATCAGGTATCCTTTGTATGAGTTCCAGTTAATTTAATTAGTAAAAATTTTTGTCATCAAATAAGAGATTTAAAGTTTAATCTCTACTTATAGTAAAACCATTTGTTGCCTTAGTAAAATATATATATATATATATATATATATATATATATATATATATATATATATATATATATATATTAGAGGCTCATTAGTTGAAGGTACTCTTTTTTCTCCTCTTAAACTTCCATTACCAAATGGAAGTTATTTTCTTTCTCAAAAAAAAAAAAAAGTTATTTTGATGCAGTATTCATAGTACTTTTTTTTTTTCTTTTTTGAGGAGCCATAGTAGTATTTAATTTGGGTGTCCATGCTTTTTTCTTTTTTTTTTGGGTTGGAAGTGTCCATACTTTATTACTTTAGCCCATATAAGGCCTGATTCCAATTTCGGCCTGTCTTGGTTTAGCCCATCTCAGGAATGCCTTTATTCGTACGGTATGATTGACTATTCACTTGATTAATAAAGTCTCTCAGTCTTTTCTTTCACAATTATCACGGACCTATAAATGAAACAATTGGCTATAAATTTGTGACAAATATGTAACATTCAAAACCACAACTATCAACATCCATTATTATGGATTGCATTTCATGTCCAAGCGGGCAGTCCCTTGACAAATTTTACACTTTCACAAATATATGTTATATTTTTTCAATATATATATATGCTATAATAATTAATGGCTAAACTATAAAAATTTATATTGTTTGAATGAATGCTTTCCTCATATGTAGTAAACACTATAACTAATTTTTTTTTATCCCCTCACATATCTATATCTATATATATATAGGTAATATATAAGTAAAGTAGAGAAAAAATCCAATTAAGTTTCAAATTGGAATTTAATTAGAGTCTAATTTTGCATCACATATCTCATCTAATCTAAGTTTTAGAATTTTGTGCCAAGTGAATTAATTTAGTGTAAAAAATAAATTTCAATTAGAGTTTAATTTTGCGTCACATATCCGATCTAATCTAAATTTTTAAATTTTTGTGTCAAATTAATTAATTTAATGTAGAAAATGATGAGTCCAATATAATAAACCATAAAAAAACATAATCATATAACTAAAATAAATTCAAATTTATAAGTCATCTATATATGTGTGTGTGTGTGTGTGTGTGTGTGTGTTTGTGTACGGACCAGAAAAACTGGCGTGCCTATGGCCACTTAGAATAGTGGCTGGATTAGTCCAATAGTGGCCTAAAACAATAAATTTATAAGAGAGAGAAACAAACAACTAAAGGGGGGCTATGCCCTTGGAGGAAAATAAGGAAGAAAAGGCAGATATTATTGAAAGGATGAACCACTTTCCCAATACAAGCTAGCCCGAGGAGGCCACTTTTACATAAGAAATGTTACTGTTCGCTCCCTTTTTTTCCGGTGCTCTTCTCGTTTCTTCTCTAAATCATGATACTTATGTCTCAATCTTTTTTTTTTTTTTTGGTAAACCCTCATTTTCTTATATACTTCTCCTTCTCTCATATCTCAACCATCCATCCTTACCTAGCAAGCCTCCTCTCATGATACTTGTCTCATTCTACATCTGAAGAAGGTGGTGGAAAAAGTCTGTTTAGTTGTGACTTACACTATTCATGTTACTTTCTCATCAATGCAGCTGATAAAACTGTTGCGCACCATTTAATGCGGAGGCAACAGGCTACTAAAAACTAGAAACTTCTCCTACGATCACTGATTCTCTCTCTTCATATCCTTCTTTCCACCTGGAATGCCTCAGAGTCTTTTGATTCATCCCTTCCTATCCTTGGGTGACTTCCCTCCTAAGGCCCGTGGGCCGTGGCATCCCCACACTTATACTACAACTCTTCAACTTCATCCTCAGTCCTCAGGCACCCACAATATATATATATATATATAAGTAAAGCTTAGAGAAAATTGAATTAGAATTAGAATTTAAGATTATAATTCAGTTTTGCGCCATGTGTCTAAATTTATGTGAGAACTACACTATAATTATCCACTTAAGCATGTACTATGTGTCTACTTAAGTTTTTTAATTTTTGTGTCAAGTGAGTTAATGAGTGCAAAATACTAAAAATCTAATATTGATAAACTATCAAATTTTTTTTATAAAAAAAATCACATTTACTCAATAAAAATCACATGTTTCTCAAAAAATAAATAAAATAAAAATCACCACATAACAAAAATCACTACACGTTCTATCTTATTAAAAATTAGAAAAATAAATGATCATAAGTAGTATTAAATTTATATAAGAATTTTAATATGTGACTAATTACGTTTACTTTTAAAAAAATTTGACTAATTATCTATAGTTATGATAAAAATTGTGTTTGATTTTAAATGTATCTATATGTATGTGTGTGTTACATGCTTTAAAAAAATTAATTTGACTAATTATTTATATTTTTATAATTTTTTTATTTTAAATACATCCATGCATTTGCGTGGAGTTACATGCTAGTCTATATATGTAATAATAAGTAAAGCTGAGAGAAAATCCAATTAAATTTCAAATTGGAACTTAATTAGAGTCTTGTGGGGGAAATAGGTCCAGGATTATGTATTTATGTACATAGTGGGCCGGATGCCCAATCTGAGGACGTTAAACAGTTTGAAGATGGGTAAATATCTTACTAAGGGTCTGTGTTGGTATATAGAGAGGTAAAGTCTAATCATGATCATCCGATGAGGAATATTTCCTCGGTTCAGCTAAGCGGAGGTCCGAATGTATTGTCTGCCGTCTAGAGGTAACGTCCCATGGGACTCTATTGATAAGAATATGCACCACAAGAATATAGGACAAAAGAAAACCATGAAATATCTAAAGGGAAAACTGCTACTACTGCATAAAATGCCCTATAGCTAAATCTCTAGCCGCATTAATGAAGAAGTGATGCTAAGTAGCATGACTCAGCCTTACAGCTGTTTCCAAAGGCTTCAGGAAGGTGTTAATGGGACAAATATTCAAACGAACAAGTTAATCCGTACGTGGAGGTTAGAGAGGGGAGGAAGAATGGTATAAAAGGCAAAGGAAACTCCCAGAATGGGGGGATCAGAGAGGAAATAGAAAAAATACTGTAGACTAAAGAACAATATTTGTAATCTATCTTTAAGTGAGATATATAGAAGAATTAGCCTTCTCGGATTGAGTCCAAGGACAATTTTCATTATATAAAAAAATTTCATCTTTACTTTTTGGTCATCTTAGCCCATTACAGTTGATAGAAAAATTCATTAGAACCTAGATTTCAACCCACTCTCTACAAATTCATTGCAGTGTGCTCTTTGGGCCTATTCCCTTCCTGTTTTGGGCTTAGGTGCAAATTACGACCTTACAAGTCTAATTTTGTGCCACATGTCTCATCTAATATAAGTTTTTAAGTTTTTGTACCAATTGAGTTAATTCAATATAAAAATTAAATTTCAATTAGAGTGTAATTTTGCTACATGTGTTCCATCTAATCTAAGCCATTTAATTTTTGTGCCAAATGAGTTAATTTAGTGTAAAAAATGAGAAGTTCAATATAAGTAAACCATAAAAAATAAAAATAAAAACATAATTTTTCAATGATTTTATATTTATGAGCCTTTTTTTTGTAAAACTAAAAACAATTCAAGTTTATAAGTCATATATATATATATATATATATATATATATATATATATATATATTAATAGGTAAAGCTGAGAAAAAATTCAATTAAAATTTAATTAAAGTCTAATTTTGCGCCACATGTCCCATCTAGTTTAAAATTTTAAAATTTTGTGCCAAGTTAGTTAATTCAGTGTAAAAATTGAATTTAAATTAATGTTTGATTTTACAGCATGTGTCCTATTTAATTGAAATTTTTTAATTTTTGTGCCAAATAAATTAATTTAGTATAGAAAACAAAGAGTCTAATATAAATAAATCATAAAAAAACATAATCATGTATCTAACACTATATATAAAATTAGAAGAAGAGAGAGTTTGAATGATTTTATATTTGTGAGTCCTTTTTTGTATAACTAAAGACAATTCAAATTTATAAGTCATATATATATATATATAAATATATATATATATATATATATTAAATTCTACTGAAGTCCAATTTTATGCCATGTGTCCTAAATTATTTATTTTTAGAAAGCTTTATTTTTTAATTTTGGAATCAAATGTGGGACCATATCATAAATATCCATTCAAGTGAGTTATTATGTACAAAAACCAAAAAGTCTAGAATTAATGAACATAGAAATATTTTAAAAAATGGACACTTTACATTTTCTACCTAATAACATTCTTACAAAACTTTTTAAAGAGTTAAAAATATATATATCAGAATGACTATCAATAATATTTAAATTATATATGTAAGAATTATACTATGCATCTTAATGTGTATCTTTTAAATATATCCATGCATATGCATGGGGTTACAAGCTATTATACTATAATAATCAATTACTAAATTATAAAGTTATATTTTCTAAGTTAAATAAATATAATGATTTTTTTGGTATCATCTTGTAAAAAATTAAATTCACCAATCTTGTATTGTAAAAAATTAGATTAAATTACAACTTACACCTTTAAAATTTTGGGTAATTTTGATTTTACTCCTTAAAGTTTAAAATTAGATCCACCCACCTAATATTACATATCATTTAGATTTAAGTTCTTCCATCCATATCATTTTCTCAACAAAAAAGAAGTTTTTCCATAGGCATTTGTGAAATGCCACCTCAACTCAAAATGATATAGGTTTTTATGAATCCAAAACTTGAAACTTTAACTGGCAAAATCGAAATTATCGAAACTTTAAGGGTGTATATTGCACATTAGTAAAAAAGAAAAATAGTATATGACATAGTTGCCAAGAGCATTATAGTTCAACTGATACCTCTTGGTGCTTTCAACAAAGATATCTAAGGTTCAAATCCCCCATTAAAGCTATTGAATTATTCCAAAATAAATAAATGGCATGGCTTTAATAGGGTTCAATATGACGTAGAAGGAACGGTTTTGTTTAGAGCTTAGTTGGTATTTGACAAACACCTTGTCATAGTGCGTTGACAAAAAGATTTAAACCCAAATGTTGGTAACGTCAAGGGTATGGATTCAAATTTTGAAACTTTAGAAGTTAAAATCAAAATTATCGCAAACTTTAAGGATGCAAATTACAATTTAGTCTAAAAATTATATACGTGTGTTGATGCCCACTTTTGACAAAATGGCCCAATGGCAGAAGAATCCCAACAATATGAAGAAGATGGAGAGAAAATAGTAAAGTAAAGACCACCAGGATAGAAATGTAGAAATAATGGTCAATAGGCCCACACAAAAGTAATAAGTGGCAAAGAAGGAGTAAATGGGTCGAGAAAGCTCAAGGAATGAAGGTAGCAAACCCATGAAAATAGTAAGAGGTAAAGAAGAAGTAAATGGGTTGGGGAAGCCCAAGAAATGAATTAGTAAATTCGTAGGGTTGGCATAAAAGTCAATAAGCACAAAAGGTAATAAGAGGTAAGGATGTGGTAATTGGGCCGAGGAAGTCCAAATGATTTAGTGAAAGCATATGGGAGTGAAAGAGGTAAGGAAGAAGAAAATTGGTCGAGGAAGCCTGATGAATGAAATGGGCTGATGATGCATAAGGAATGAAATGGGTCGAGGAAGCCCAAGGGATGGAATGTAAAAAGTGGACTGACAGGAGCCTCAGCTAGTAAGCCCAGAGGTAACAATGAAGTAAAAGAAAAGTAATATCATAGTAGGAGCGGTGCAGTGGCATGAAAGAATGAAGGAAGCAAACCCATAAAAATAATAAGAGGTAAAGAAGAAGTAAATGGGCTGGGGAAGTCCAAGAAATGAATTAGTAAATTCATAGAGTTAGCATAAAAGCCAATAAGCACGAAAGGTAATAAGAGGTACAGATGTGGTAATTAGGCCGAGGAAGTCCAAAGATTTAGCGAAAGCCCATGGGAGTGAAAGAGGTAAGGAAGAAGAAAATAGGCTGAGGAATGAAATGGGCCGATGATGCATAAGGAATGAAATGGGTCGAGGAAGCCTAAGGGATGGAATGGGTTGGCCTAACAGGAATGTTGGCCAGTAAAACTTAAAAGAAGAAAGAACGTAAAAAGTGGACTGACAGGAGCCTTAGCCCGTAAGCCCAAAGGTAACAACAAAGTAAAAGAAAAGTAATATCATAGTAGGAGCGGTGCAGTGGCATGGCAGGATCATTAGTCAGCCCACGGACACGGGAAAGAAGGGGACATGGGCTAGGTAGGTGGGAGAAGGTCCACACCCAAGCAATGCCCAATCTAAAGAGTAGATTGAATGTAGAGAATGAGAGCCCAAAGACACATGCATCTTTCACGCCGCAAAAGCTAAACAAATGCAAGAACGTATAGCAAAATCAAACAAACATGGAGGCAATGGCAAATGTGTGAAGGCTAGAAAAGTAATGGAATCAGAGCAGAAGTGGAGCATGCACGCAAGCCCAAGCACCACCTACCTGTACCCAGCCAATACATGGAAGGTGGGCCACGAGTTAAGGGTATAAAAGGGTATGGTCTGGTGGTGGAGAGAAGGGGAAGCCTATTTTGGGATTCCCGCTCAAATTCCTTTGGGAAGAAATGTACTGTTGGGATGACATCTCACCCAAGAGAAGTAAGCATGAGCTAGAATCGTTAGATGCATGCCATAAAAGTAGGTGAGTGAGAGGTTTAATCCTTATCAGGATGAGAGTATTGAAAACATGAGCCAAAAGCAGTTAAGGGGTAAAAATGGTAAATCTTGTCACAGCAAGTAGTATAAAAGGGCCATAGGCATGAACAGTAAAAGGGGGGAGGAACAACGGCAAAGAAAAGAGAGGTAGAGAGAAAGAAAAGAAAGCAGAGAAAGCAAAGTAAACAAAGAATAAAAAGAAAAGGAAAGATACATAAATCCAAAAGAAAGGAAGAAACGTGAGTGATAAGAATAGAGACATGCATCAATAGGCTACTCATTTCTCTCCCTCTCAATAGACCCACTCTCTGATAAGTTAAGAATTCAAGTTTCAGCCATCTAGGTCATTTTTCCAAAGTGTGTAATCTCTACGGCAAGAATTCCCTCTGAGGTTACCCACCTCGAAGATCGGCTCCTTTTTTGGGCTTGTGTTCGCTAAACAGCTAAGCTAATTCGTTTGGCAGACGAATCCTATTTTTTTGGTTGATAAATGACTAACTCATTATCCTACTACTAAACTTTTTGCTGTAATCTTGTTATTCATGATCGCATTGCTCTATTTTACCTTGTCGTGTTATTTATGTATTATTGTTGATTAGTAGAAATGTTTTAGTTATCTTGCCATATTGTGCTTCCTATTGTAATATTTGTAGCACTCGTTCCTACCGTAAGCACGCGATACATTTATGGCTCCTGTCATGGCGTGTCTATGTGGAGATGGCCCAACTTGCACGCAAGTTGGCCTAAGGTGTGTTTCAGTTAGGCCGTTCCTAACTCTCCTACCTCAAAATCACGGGTCGTGGTACAATAGGAGAAATCTAGCCAAAAACACAAAAAAGACCCACCACAACATGATTACTATGAAATCGACTATTTATATTACTAATAAATATTCTTTCATCGAGTCTCATATTTGCAAGCTTGTTTATAAGTTTTTTTTTTAATGAATTGTTTATGAGCATATTATTATGTTTGATCTCTGTTTGTCTAATAATCAAATCTAAATTTAGACTTAAGCTTAGCTCATGTTAATGAATATTTTAAAAAAAAAATGTAAAAAACTTGTTTTTATGAGTTTACAACCTTATTTATTACCATATTGGGTTTACTACTTTTTATAACAAAATTAAGCCAAGGCTCATATTATTTTTTGTCATTATTGAGACACAATCCACATCCCACAAAAAGAAAATTCTTTATTTGGAAAAGTTGGTGTAACTTTCATTCATTCTAAAAAAAAAAAAAAGAGGACACAGGAGGGGATTGTTCAGTGTAACTTTCAATCAAACACTGCCTTCGGGCTTTTTGGGTCATAACTCATAACCTTTTTCTACAACATTCTCTTTTCATAAATCAACTACAATCAACAATAGCCAATCCAAGTTAAGCTCCTGCTTTTGATTCCTCAATTTTCCTTTCTTGTCATGTGCAATTTGCAAACTTCTTCGATGTGACCTAAATTTATATTAGATTCCATTCATTTAGAACATTCGCTGGACCCCTGGGCTTTCCAAGGCATATAAAACATATGCGTTTTTGACCTTTTGAATGGTCCACGTTGAGATAGAATATTTGACAAAAGGATATGAAAATTGACAATAATGTAATTACACACTTTAAAAATTTTCACTATTTAAAAAAAAAAAAAATTCCCAGACAAATCTTATCAGTGGTCTCTCCTAAAGCTAAAGGCCAAAGCTCTGAATTAATCGATTGATTAATGTCATATATTACGTACACAATGACGCTTAGAATCACAGCGAATCAAAGTGAAAGTTCAGCTCAAAAGCAAGAGTTTAATATATACTACTCATACTATATTAGACAATATATTCAAGAAAATAGGTTTTTTTTTTTTTTCTTTCTTTTTTATCTGAATGCGTGTCTGTCAAGGTTGGCAGACGTCACCGCTGACTTAAATCCTTTCATCATGAATTATTAACCGACATATAGTTTTTTAGTATGACACTAATAATATGATGATGAATTAGATGATCCATGATCCTCTCTCTCTCTCTCTCTCTCTCTCTCTTCTAGCTTTGAATGTCAGATTGTTTGCTTAGCCATTAAAAAAAATGGATCATTTGATTTGTCAACCTTGATGGCAACCATTAATAATAATAATTCTATAAAAAAAATATTAATTATAATAATAACAATAATAATTTTCTAAATATACTAGACTCATCATTCATGTTTTACGCATGCGATGAGTTTTTTTTTTGTTGGTTTAGTATCATAATTTTCCTTTTTAAAAAAAATTGTAGTATAAGTTTGTTTTGAAAACATAGATTAGTAGGTGAGTGTCTTATTTCGTAAACATTTTAAGTACAGTCGGAAATATATTTTTATCAAGTTGTCCTCTAGTTTTTTTCTTATTAAATGCAAGGTTTAGAGATATTTCTGAATCATATAGAAGTTCAATCCAAACACGAAAGCCCCTTAAATAGTAGTAGTATAAATTACTCAAATGGAATATCTTAACGTTGCCAACACCAAGGGCCTTGTATCTCAATGGTATTATCCACTTTTATTAATGAGAAGAATTTGGATTCGAATGCCTCTTTCCCACTTAATATAAGCACTGAAAAAAAATCAATGACAACTCTTCAAAACAAAATTAAAGTTGAATTCTTGAGCTTTATCCTGTAAAAATAGTCAAAACAAAATTAAATTTGAATTCTTAAACTTTAGCCATTTCTCTCTATCTCTTTAACTGTTTACATGTTTCATATATCATTATCCTATTCTTAAATTCAGCTATGATAATTTTCTATTGTTTCTGTTGTTTTTATCAATATTATTCAAATTCTTAATAATATTAATAGTAATAATAAAATAAATTAAAAATAGGACATCAAAGTTATTGAAGGTTTTTAAGAGTATTGTCCAACAGCATCCATAAGAAGTGATCATTTCCAAAAATTTGGTTAGCTTGCTAGATTAATTGAGGTGAAATACTGCTACACAACCTAGGATTTTTTTATTTATTTTATATATATATACAAGATAGAATTTCTACTCTAGCCTAATCTAAGTGTATATATGTGTGAAGCTCCCTCCTGGAGACTTGAACCCCGATCTTTGCCCCCCACACTCCACAAGCATTTATACTTGTGAAGGGACCACCCTAATTCAATTTTTTTTAATGAGTAATTATAGGTTTAATGTTTACATTGTACTATCAATGTAAATCTTACATTGCTAGCTAGTACAATGTTATTTTTTATTTTTTTATTATTATACCAGTCTCTATATTACTTATTTAATTGTTATCTACCAATATAAGGTGCTTAGTTCACAGTTTTCTGAATTCAGTCAACGGAAACTTTCCTTTGACAATGGAAAATTTTGAACTTCAGAATTCTAAAATGATGGCCGTCGCGTTGACAAATATTTTTGATGTTGTGCCATTCTGTCTCGTTAACAATTGCACTTGCATCTTATTTAAACAAGAGATATATATGCATGAAAATGAATAGAAATACTTTTCTAAAACTAGAGAACAAGCACCATTGGATGGAAATTTCTGGCTTATTTTTTTTTTAATATTTTTCATTTTAGAATCTTCTCATGTTATTTACTTTAGTTTCTCAATTAAATTCAATCATATAATAATGTAGGACAAACAATATTGTTGTTTTTTTAGAGAGTTTTAACCTATGATTTTACCAGTTGAGCTAACTGGAACTTACACATTATTGTTTTTCAAAAACTATAAATTATAGTTTGGTCTATCAAACAACCTCATTGAATTTAATTGAGAAATCTAAACGTATAAAATCTAATAAACTGTACCTGTATGCATTTTTTATTTCATTTTTATACTTCGTTTTCTGTTGCTTCATGAATTGGCCCTTGTCCCCTTGAGATTACTGGTTATAAGAATTAAGAAGCATCAATCTAGAAGATAACGACAACTCGATTGGTAGCCGTAGAGAAGCTTTGAAATCATTACGAATATGCCTTCAAAAATCTACCTAACCAAGCTAAAAGGAAAGCACAAAATGGCACAAACTTGTATCAATTAATTTAGACCAATATTTATTGTTAATCCAATAACATACTTACATCTATATTGCTTAAGAAGTACGCTATGATTAGTTTTCAAAGGCACAAATCATATAAAAAAAAAAAGGCACAAATAATCAAATAGATTGGATGATTATGAACCCTACATGGAAAATAGGGCATCCAAAGCGACATTGGTGGATGATAACTGATGAGCAAATGATAGTAAATGATAATAACAAGCACTGAATAGAATGGAAAATGACTAATAAAATGGTCAGCTCCGTGTGTTGTTCATTGTTGATTAATAGCCTCTAAATTTACTGTAACTAAAGTTAAAAATGAAAAAAAAAAAAAAAAAAAAAAATTCAAACACATAGAATGCTATGATTGGTAAAACACAAAAAATGGGATAGATAATGTGTATTCATGATGTACATACTTTCTTGCACGGTCTATAATCTTATCCACAAAAAAATTAAATAAGGGTTAGGTTTTTGGTCTCAAGTATCATCATCACCTTGTAAGACTATTACTAAGGCGATAGCTGATTTGTTATACAACATGTAGGTTTTTGGTTCCAAGCAATTTTTTTTTTAATAACTTGTTATAAGATGGTAAATTGTGAGTAATGAACAATCATTTATGTTTCATTAGGCATATTATATATGAAATTGATAATACACTAAAGAAAAGAGTTATATAATTGCAATTTGAATACATTAAAAAAAATTATAAGCAAAATTTAGTGTTCAATGCCCCTATACCTTATGGCATATGTTAGTTCGTTTAGACTTAAGCAAATTAACCCATTTTAAGTTGAGTAATTAATTAATCAAATTATGCATAGGATTTGGTTAATGCGAACAGTACCAATGTTTTGTGTGTGTGTGTGTGTGTGTGTGTATATAACCAAAACTTAAAGAAAATCTAATTAAATTTCAATTGGATTATCAATTTTGCGTCATGTGTCCTATCTAATTGTTAATTTTTGTGTTAAGTGAATTATTGTGTAAAACCGAAGAGTCTGAATTCAATTAGATTCTAAATTGGATATCAATTGGAGTCCAATTATGCGATATGTGTGCGTTTAATTTTTTCAATTTTGTGACAAGTGAATTATTGGATGAAAAAACCAAAAAGTCTAGATTCAATTAAATTCTAAATCATGCGTCACAAGATTATACAGTAGTCTATATATATATATATATATATATATATATATATATATATATATATATATATATATATATAAATTAATAAGAAAAGTTTAGGAAAAAGTCAATAATTTCTACAATTAAAGTATAATTTTGTGTCATGTGTCTTAAATTATTTATTTTTAGAGAGAGAGTTTTATTTCTTAATTTTGGAGTCTAATGTGGGACCAAATTATAAATATCCATCCAAGAGAGTTATTGAGTACAAAAACCAACAAGTCTAAAATTAATGAACATAAAAAAAAAATAAAAAATGGACAATTTACATTTTCTACTTAACAATATTCTAAAGACTTTTTAAAGAGGTAAAAAAAATATAAGACTGGCTATCAATAATATTTAAATTATATATATATATAAGAATTATATTATGCATCTTAATGTATATCTTTTAAATATATCCATGCATATGCATGGGGTTAGTAGCTAGTATGTGTGTGTGTGTGTGTGTGTAAACCTTAAAGAAAGTCAAATTAGAATCCAATTTTGTGCTATGTGTCTAAAAATATGTAGGGATCACACCATAATTATCGACTTAAGTTTTTTAATTTTTGTGCTAAGTGAGTTAATGAGTACAAAATATTAAGAATCTAATAGTAATGAACTATAAAATATAAAATAAAATAAAATAACTAATCACATATACTCAATACAAGTGAATTATTGGGTGAAAAAATCGAAGAGTCTAGATCTAATTAGATTCTAAATCATGTCTAATTTTGTGCTATGTGTCTCATCTAATTTTTTAATTTGTGTGTCAAGTGAATTAAAATTATGTGCAAAAATCAAAGAGTCTAAGTTCAATCAGATTCTAAATTGAATTTTAATTGAAGTTCAATTTTGTGTCATGTGTCTCATCTATTTTTTTAATTTTTGTGGCAAGTGAATGATTGAGTGCAAAAACTGAAAAGTCTAGATCCAGTTAGATTCTAAATTATATATATATATATATATATATATATATGTATGTATGTATGTATGTATGTATGTATGTATGTATGTATGTATGTATAAAGTTTTGAGAAAGTTCAATCAGAATTTGAAATTAGAATTCAATTTTGCACCACATGTCAAAATTTATGTGTGGACCACATAATTATCCACTTAAATTCGTGTCATGTATCCAAAATACTAAGGTTATGTTTGGTAACAGTTTTTTTTTTTTTTCAAAAACTTGTTTTTGAGAATATAAAGAAAAATCAATGTCCTTGTATTTTTGAAATAAAAAACATGTTTGGTTAGTTGAAATTAAAAAGATAGTTTTTTGAAGAAAAAATTAGAAATACTAAAATATGTTGTTACTAAGATTTGAACTTGAATGCTAACTCATTTTAAGAATAGTTTTTGTTTTCTGTCTATTTTGGATTATCAAACAAGTTTTTTAGTCTCAAAAATAGAAAATTGTTTGTGAAAACAGAAAATAAAGAGAAAAGAAAAGTTGTCAAACATGTCCTAAGAATATAATATTAATGAACTAAAAAAAACTAATCACATATACTCAATAAAAATTATCACATAACAAATATCACCACATGTTCTATCTTATTAAAAATTAGAAAAAAAAATGATTATAATTAGTATTAAATTTAGATAAGAATTTTAACATGTGACTTAAAAAAAATTGACTAATTATTTATATTTTTATAATAAAAATTGTGTTTAATTTTAGATGTATTCATGCGTTTGTATGGGTTACATACTACTAAAAAAAACAATGGAGAAAATAACTTAACACACAATATAGTGAAATGGGTAAAAACCAATGAAAAATTATGCAAATGAAAAAACCACTAATGAAGTTGAAATTTTTACGAACTTAATACGCTTATTCTAGTTTGCTACAACCTAGTGCTAGTAATTAATAATGTTTACTTTATTCTAGTTTGTACTTTAACCTCCGGTTGATGACTTCAATTACCCACTTTCAAGATTTTGTCCCAATAATTTAATCTTCTAGATAAGGCAGCAACATAATTTTTTTTTTTTAATACAAGATAAAATTTTTACTCTAGTCTAATCTAGGTGTATATGTGTGTGAAACTCCCTCCTAGAGACTTGAACCTTGACTCTTACTCCCCGCATCTTACAAGCATTTATACTTGTAGAGTATCCACGGCACTACAAGAGGCACAAGAACTCTAGATGTACAAGTAGCAACTCTTCAAAAAGTCTTTTTCACATTCTCTAGTAACAAGTTTTAGGGTAAAATATTATTTTGGTTCTTAAACTTTACTAAAATATTATTTTTTGTCTTTGAACTTTAAAAAGTTCTTTTTTCATCTTTAAACTTTGTAAAGAGTTTTTTAAATAGTAGAGACACAAAAAATAAGGTTGAAAAAATAACTTTTTCAATAGTTTAAAGATGAAAAACAAACTTTTAATAAAATTTAAGGATATAAATAAAACATTTTCAATAGTTTAGGGACGAAATATGAACCTTTCAATAGTTTAGGAATGAAAAATAAACTTCTTAAAGTTTAGGGATGAAAAACAAAATTTTGATAAAGTTTAGGGACCAAAATAGTATTTTATCCTAAGATTTAACCATACATGTGGTCACTCTTTTGAAATTGAAGCAAACATAATGATTTCTTGAGAATGTGAAAAAACTTATCACATTCAAAAACTTATTACTAATTTTTTCTTAATTCACGTTTACTCTTAGTGTTACTCCTTAGTTTGTTATTGTTCTTATTTATTCTATATATATTTTTATTTAATTGATATAACTTATAAATATAATAAGTTATTTATCAATTTGACAAAAATGTATAAATTTTTTTTTGAGATTTCCCCCAATCCGAGGATAATTTATTCAACAAGCAAATCTTTGAATACAAAAATCATAACACTTTGTGGAACATCCTCCATCCAAATACGTAAAGGAAAAGACATTCTAGCCTCTCTAGCTAAAGCATGGGCTACGCTATTACCCTGCCACCTTACATGAGAGATAGAATAGGTTTAAAACAAACCAACTATAGGCTCAAAGTTTTTTACTAGGTGCCCCACAAAAAACATTGGAGCCATCTTCCTCTCTGATACTGTGCACCACCCCTTCCGCGTCCCCTTCAAAGCATACAACAAAAATGTATAATTAGTTGCTTAATTCTATTGTTTAAGCATTCAATGATTATATTGTCTTAATGAACTTTAAACTAGTAATAATGATTGTTGGACTATGATTTAAACCAAGAAAAACAGGAAAAAGAAAGAAGACATCAAAATCGATATTTATCTCTAAAAAAAGGATTATTACAAAAATTTATTAGTAGAAGAGCAATCCAATCAATCATTTAATCAAGTTGGATGGACCCTTTAACAATAACCCTATTATGATTATAAAAAAAAACTCTATTACATGTAGCACGTCACGTAACATAACCATCCGAATCAATCAACAACAGGGAGCATCCAAATCAATATTTATTTTCACTTTTAGTAATTACGTGTTTAACAATAATTGAGTAATTGACCCCGTTAAGCACGTTGCTAAAGAGAGGTACTTTTTAAACAAAGGTTTGATTCGAATACCTAATCTACTTAAAAGAAAATAATTTTAATTGTAATTAAAAAAAAAAAAAACTAGATTTGAGAATATATACTGTTAACAGTGTATAATTCTTTTCATACAAATTGACATGCAAAATATGCAATCATGCTAAAGGCATAAAATCAAAAAGGGAAAAGTTAACGGGAGTTGTAAGGGCATTGATAGTATCCTTGAATGAATTAAAAAATAATCTTCAAACTTTCCTTATTTAACTTGTTGTGAAATATGGTTGTTTTTCAAAAAAATTTAGTAGAAAACAATCTTTAAGAATAAGTCATACTTTTTTAGTTGACTAAATATAATTTTCTTTTAACTCATTTTTTTAGATGTTACCAAATACTAGTGTAAGGACACAAGTCGAACCTCCAATCCACAATTAAAAGGGAATGGGCTTGAAAGGCCTTTTACAATGAATTTGTAGAGAGTGGGCTTGAAATCTAGATTTTGAGGGTGGTTCAAACAACAAAGAAAGAACGGGCTTCGGGCCCAATGGTACAAACAATGAGTTAACTGTAAGAATATGAATGAAAGCTCTTCCTCGGACATAATCCGAAGATAGTTTATAGTATTGCTTCTCAAAATTGATTACAATTATAGATCGTTACATTATCACATGCTATTATTTCTTCTTTTTCAAGAAAAAACCTCTTTTCTTTCGAAGGTCTTTCCTCTTATTTATACTTCCTCTTCTTCTCTTTATCATCTTCCACCTCATGGTTATAACGCTGGCTTTAGATACTTGTCCCATCAAATTTCTCCGAAGTCCTCTAGGGTTAGGGACCAAGTTCCAAACTCCATGCTCAGGTCTCATTTCTCCATTAATGCAGTCAGTATATCAATTGCAGAGTCTTTAATGTGTGGGCGGTGGTAGCAGCTTTACCTTAGATATTTCACCACTCTTTCTATTGTCCTCCACGTGTACCGTGTTTTCCCGTAGCCATAGGATTTTCTATAACATAGCCTGGGGATATTAAACCTCCCTTCCTATGACCTCGGCTTTAATATCCGAGGATAAAACTCTTCCTCGGACATAATTGTTCACACGTTATCACATCTTTACCTGACATTTCCTTTATGAGGTACATTCATGTACTCCTAGATCATTTGATGTCTTCGGATTGAGTTTTTAGCCCAAGAGATTTTGTTGGGCCATCCTTTGTAAATTACTGGGCCCAATGTCCCTACAACTAGAAAACACAAAAATTTATCTTTTTACACTAGGTTTTCCATCAAAACAAATGGAACGTTTATTGGAAATATAAAAAGATGTAATAAAAAATTAATTACTTTATCATTTTCTTGTAAAATGTTTCAAAAAATAATTTTTAAACCAATGTTTTTAGGACATTCATTAATAACTTTCCTATTAAAAATTGCCCTAAGTGTACCAGGACCCAAAATAATATTTTACTTTGAAAATTAAATTTTCTACATATTATTGGGATAAGATATAAATAAATTACAATTACAAAACAAAAATTTTCATATTCCATCAATGGTCAAAATTTTCAAATCATATGTTTTTTTTATAATTTTAAGGCTAAAATGCAAAACTGACTTTATAATTTTTCTTAGATTTCATTTCAGTCCTTTAACTTTGTGTTTATTCATTTCAGTACTTTAAGTTTCAGATTTATTCAATTAATGTATTTCCGTTAACTTTTGTTAAAATTTTTTGAAAAAAAAAAATCTGGAAAATATTTTTCAATCATTAATTAAATTTTTATAATTTAAAAAATTTGAAGAAAAATTTATAAAATTGAAAAATTAACCACAATATATAACAAAAATTTATGAAAAAACCTTAATTGAATAAACTTAAAAGTTAGAGGATTAAAATGAACAAACACAAAGTTAGAGGATTGAAATAAAATTTGATAAAAAAAAAACCGTTTTATCTCCCTTGCACGTGAGTATTGGCAGTGTAAAACGTCGTTTAACCACAAGAAGTCGTATAAGCGGACCACATGTGATGTGGAGGAGATGTCGTGCAAGTATCAAATATTTAGAAAGTAAACGTGTCAATCAACAATATAAAAGTCTAATTTTAATATGATGACTAAGAAAACCACTGAAGCCTAACTATAAGAAATCAAATGTTCATAAAAAAAAAAAATTAAAAAAATCAAATCATGACCATTTGGAATAAAACACAAACCTTTAAAAATTATTTTTTTAGCTGAATAAAAAAGTAATTTTAAGATTATAATAGTAATTACTAACTAATTATGTCGTAAAGAGACAAAGAAAGAGATACATAGGGAGGGCCCTCGTGCCTCAGTTTTTATGTCAAGCTCCGGCTGCTGTCAATGACGGCCCATTAAATGTAGACGACTTTGGTTTTGACCGTAATTCCTCATAACTAAAATGATAAAATTATGAAAGAAATATTCTTTTGACCATAATGCGCATGTTCAATTAACTAGTCTTTCTTATTTTACAAGACTAAAATTAATATACTCGGATATCAATTATTTTACATAAACTCATGCTTTCCCTCTAATCTTTCCAAATAAACAAAAGGTATGGGAAGTATATATCAGTACTAACTAGCTTAGTTTGATTGAGTGAAGTAAAAGACTTAATGTACCATTGTGTTTGTTAATACACAAAACGTAAACCAACATTTGGTGTTTATAAAAATAACAAAGGGAAACTTCTTATTTTGTGGGCTCAACACTCAATTTCAACAGTTAATACAAATTGACAATAGAAATTTCCTCTCCGCATCTTTACACCAACCTACAAGTTTCCAGTTTTAGCGAACTTAAGATAGATGTATTTTTTAACAAAAATGAGAAGAATCTTAATCTTATAGATTTAACCCCAAAAACTCCTACATTAAAAAATAAAAAATAAAAATAAAAGAGAGGTTCTAATAATCTGAAAAGCTAGCCGATTGATACGTTTCAAGTCAAGCTAAAGAAGCTCAATTAAAGTAAAAGTAACATTTAATTTAAAGATGTTAAAAAGTCTTTTATAATTCAATGATATTGACAAACTCTTAAGATGGAGAACGTGAAGTCTGAATCCCCATACTCCAATGGTAAAAAAGGAAAAAAAAATCATTTAATTTATAGATAGTTCTAACAACTAATAATATAATGATAAAAAGTTAATATCAAAATGTTATGATCTCCTTGCATAATATAGTTGGAGGTCTTTTGATGGGGGCAGGCTATATTTACATAGTCTATCCTTGTTGCTAAAAAGAAATTTAACTTTTTTTTTAAGAAGAAAAAGAAATTAAACTTTAGGTTAGATTTTAGCATTCTTCGAGTATATGCGGTGAATTAATGTGAAAGTGCTGAAATTCAATCAGAAATTGACAAACAAATAGAGTGTCCATTTGGGTGTGAAATTGGAGTGTCTCTAGATTACTCATCTATTTTAGGCCTATTTTAAGTTTGGGACTTGGAAATTAATCTGATAAACATTAGCGTGAATAGTCAATAGGTTTAGTTATTCCATTACAACAATTTTTATTCTCGGTAATAAAAATTATCACTCCTTAATAATCTTCATTACCAAAATTACCCTAAAATCTTACTCTAATATTAGTGAAAATAAATTTGTTGTTTTATAATTCTAGAAACCAGGCTGGCTAAGCTCACCTCATTGCTGAAGGAATCAATCGGTCAATTGTAAAAAATGTTATTCTCGGTCACATTTTTCTTTTGGTCATGGTCCTAAGCCTTATTCGCCAAGTCACAGAAAACAAGTTCAAACTTGAAACCCCCCCTTAGAAGCCTCTAGACCCCTTGGAATTTCGACCCCACATCCATTCCCTTTAAACCCCCACCTCTCCCCCCCAATTCTTCTTCACCACACTCTCTCCTTCTTTTCCCTCTCACTTGCTTTTGTGATTTCCCCCCTCTTCTCCCAACAACAAAACCACACCTCCTTTCTGAGACAACCAAGCAAGAAGTGAAAACTTTGTCTCACAAAAACATGGGCACTTTGGTGGGACATGTGGCACCAGGCTTTGGGTTTTTCATCGTGGGCCTATGGCACCTCTATAACCACATCAAGCTCCATGCTCAGTACCCAAATTCTTATACCTCTTTACCATGGTTTCCCACCTCAAAAATCAGGTACTTTGAACTCTTCTTGATCATGGGAGGCTGTGTTGCTTCCATAGCCATGGAACTCTTCATAAGCCCTGATAGACACCAACCCTTTGACTCTGATGGAACCATCCCTTCCAACCATCTCCACAACTTTGAACACTCCAACATCTCACTAACTTTCTTTGTCTATGCTGCTTTTGCTTTAGCTCTTGACAAAGTTGGCACCAAAGCTCAACATGGGCTAACACAATTGATTGGTGCCATAGCCTTTGCACAAATGTTTCTTCTTTTTCACTTTCACTCAACTGACCACATGGGCCCTGAAGGCCAATACCACTTACTTCTACAAATTGTTATTGTTATTTCTCTAGCCACCACTCTTATGGGAATTGGTAACCCAAAGAGTTTCATAATCAGTTTTGTAAGGTCAGTCAGCATAATTTTTCAAGGTGTGTGGCTTATGGTCATGGGCTTCATGTTGTGGACACCAGAATTGTTACCTAAAGGTTGCTTTTTGCACCTAGAAGAGGGTCACAAAGTGGCTAGGTGTTCAGGGGATGAAGCACTTTATCGTGCTAAATCATTGATAGTACTTCAATTTAGCTGGTACGTTGTTGGAATCACCAGTTTAGCAGTGCTCTTCTATTTATTTTTGGTTAAAGCTTATGGAGAGAAGGTGGAGTATGCTTCATTGATAAAAGAAGAGGAACAAGAAGGAGAAGATTTTGAAGATATTGAGTCCCAAAAGAAGAGGAAAATTGGCAATTCAACGAGCTTTATTCAAATGGGAAAAGTCTTTTCACCCATTGACATGGAAAGGTAGTAAAAAGCATGAGGTAGATGTGATTAGGTATGTGTACAAAAAATATTAGGTTGGTGGGATCACACTTCTATTTTTATTAATTTGGCCAGTAATAATGTCGTTGGTACTAAAGATAACAATGACATGGGAGACAAAGTGCATGTGGGGGTAGAGAAGATTGGTGTGAAATTTGTTTGGTTTACATTAATGGACTTAAGCTTAAGGGAAGTCCATTGTATTTGTGTGTATATAGAGGAAGAAAAAAAAAGTTATTTGATTATAATATCTTGAAACCACCAACTTGTATAAATCTTGATGATTTTTGGTTTGATATAAATTATAATGTACTTGCTTGTTCTTTAATGGACTCTTTATAATTTCATTGATTATGTTGTTTAGATTTCATTGATTATATACAAGAAAAAAATTAACTAAACTAATTTCTTTACAAAATAGTTCCAAATTTTGTACATTAACTAGCTAACAAAGTTATCCAGAAAAAAAAAAATGGATTTAAAAAGTCATATATTTCTTTGGAGCAAGAGCTTCTTCCATATCTGAGGTAACATTCTTGTACAATCAGAAACTACACTTATCTGTTTCCTCAAGAATGGTGGAAGTTTCTTTACACCACCTTTGGCTTGCACTCCAAGGTGAAAAAACTACGCAATATGTACATAGAAAATGACTTTTGGCTATAAAATATATACCAAGGTCCAGTAATAATAATAATAATAATATAGATTTTGATGATATGGATGCTTGAGTGGCACCATGAACATTGAACTTTATCATGTGCAGTTGACAAGCAAGTCCTAGATCCCACATCCACTGATCCACGTAATTAGGATAAGATAAATTTGATGTAGGCCCTATATATGACCAAAATCTGTCTCAGTACTTTTCAAAATAAGAAATTTCCAAGAGCAATATGCACGATGTGATGAATTAGAAAAGGATTTTGTGCTGTCCTAAGGTTCTAAAATTATTTGCCTATGTCACTATTTATTCCTTTAGTTTTGTTAAATCCTCGAGCCCTTCTTCGTGCCCTTTTTAGGTTTGAGATAGTGTCATACATTTTCTATTCCTCTTGTT
This sequence comes from Castanea sativa, assembly GCF_040712315.1. Taxonomy (NCBI): domain Eukaryota; kingdom Viridiplantae; phylum Streptophyta; class Magnoliopsida; order Fagales; family Fagaceae; genus Castanea; species Castanea sativa. The sequence goes on along the minus strand of NC_134020.1, from coordinate 47,243,208 downwards.
TGTGGAGGTGAGAAATTTATTTTAAAATACTTCTTTTGATGGTAAGTGTTTGAATACTTGTTTCATCATAGATAGCTTTCAAAGATGAGAGAAACTGATGAGATAAAACAATTTATAACGTTAAAAGGTTAATTTTTAATATATATCATATTCAAAGTAAATTAGAGGAACAAGAAAATGACCTTAATTTTTTAATTTAAGAAAAGCACCTTGGCCACAACTAATTCATAGACCATAGAAATCAAGCTTTTATAGACCATAGTTTCACTCCAAAGCATGTCACATCACAGTTTTGCCTTCAAATCCTAGTTATTAGCTCCCCTTAGATTTTCAACGATATATGGCATAAAAGTTCCTGAATAAAATCTATCAAAAGCTTGAATAAAAATAGTTAGCTCTAGAAATACGTCTTGAATGTGACATGTTGTATTTTTTCGGGTGCCACAATTTGAGCCCTGCCTCGCTATCAATGGTAGGTTTTTGCATAACACAATTCTGGACCACTGGTGGGCATGTATGTGTCTTTTCACCCAAAGAGCGATGGGATAAGGATGCTACAGTGTAGTAGGTGCATGTACTTGGAGCGAAGGACGCCCCCCTATACTTAGGCTCCTGGGCAACCTGAATAATTAACAAAGTGATAATGACATTTTTCATTTCCTAAAGTTTGCGTATACCATTCAATTTGTCAAGAACAATAGTAATGGCACTAAAATATAAGTTTCCTCATGAATAATTTATGTATTAGTTTTGCTGACACATGATATTACAGCATACATTAGTAAATTATTTTTAAAAACTTTTTAGGAAAAAAAATGATTAACTTTTTTGACAACTTTTTCAATTTTTCATAAAAACTTCCTTAAAATAAATTATTAATATATTCTCTAAGAGTATACATTAACTAAACTATTTATGTATTAATAAAATAGTGTGGCTTGCCTCTAGTTGACTTGACACAATATTGATATACATGTCTAAAGATGATCATATATCGTTTTCATGTTTTGTTTAATGTATTAGAGTACCATGTTTTCATGTTTTGTTTAATGTAATAGAATACCATGGAAAAATATTTACTCTTTGTATAATTTTTTTTTTTATTGAGTTTCAACATATTACCTCCGTTTTCGATAATTGTGTTCTTTATCATTAGACCAAGATACTAATCAATTTTTGGTGTAAGTGAAAATTAAACCCATAAATCTTTTATTCAACTACTAGAAATTTACTTATTAAACTAGCTGGAACCCAAAATCTTTGTATAATTAATTATGAACAAATTATTCAGTTCTCCTAAAATACTATAAATGCGTAAACTCTCTCACCATGAATTTAAAAGCAAGATCTTGATTCATTGCTTGATCTAAAAATTGCTTCTAGCATTGGAACAATCGAACATAAATAATTCCATATAATATAATTATAATATTGGAAGAACTCTTGAGCGTCTCTTACGGAACAAAGCTTAAATATAAAATTCTTTTGGAAACGCATGCTTTACATTTGGTTTACTGTGTCTGTGATATTGTGGATTCTTTCTTCACTTGTCCCCTAATTAACTTACGATTCACGTTGCAGGCTCTGTTTTTTTCTTGACAGTTAAGATTGTTCTGGTATTCACTATTCACATTGAAATAGAAAATTGTCCCAAAAAGTGGGATATACCTTTGAGTTGGAGGAAATAAGAAATTATGACTAAGAAGTAAGAACCATGCGTGTCTCCGTACATATATAATAATAAACTAATTAAAGGCATATTATTGGTTAAAGTTGGACATATATATGGCATTTGATTCTCGTCTTTAACAAATGTATAATTAAAATGAAAATTTTGTACATAATAAACTTGCAAGTTGACGATTTAATTTCAAGATGTGCATATATCATATATTCTTTTATCTTCTACCGCAGCAAAGAAGCCACAGTTGGTGTCTAGCTGGGAGGTATTTTTTTAGATTGTGTTATGATGATCATGATGATGATAATAATAATAATAATTAATAGTTATAATAATATTAATAATTATTATTATTAGGGCTTGCTTCAAAGCCTCAACTCACTAACGAGAGATGATGGCCCAACAAATCCAAAACAATATATTTGTTAGAGAGTGGACTCTCAAGTATACGACTAGTGGATCAAGTATGGGCCTTAGTAGGTTAGTCTCGTGCTAAGAAGATAAGTAAACGCAATTTATGAAGAATAAAACTCCTCGGCCAAATCTGAGGAGGTGATGTTCTTATATTGACTCAAATTTATCTAAATACAAGATGTTCTTTTTTTTTTTTCTCTTCCAGATTGCCTCCCTTGTTTTCATGGAGTCCCTTCCTTTATATAGTCTTGTTCTTTTTAATCCCAGTCTTCCACTTATTGATCATATAGGCGATCCCTTAGATACTTGTTCCATCAGAAACCTCCTGGAAGCTTTTGTGAGTTGCTGTGACTAAGATATCACTGTTCAGGGGTCATCTTCACATAAATGCGGCTAGTTGGTTAAGTGCAGAACATTTAATGTGGTGATAGTAGCCTTCTTCTCAGATATTTCTTAGTTCACTATTGACTCATTTCTTTGAAACTTATCTTCTAAAGTATGGTTTCCTTGTGCACAGTATTTTTTGGGTGGCTGGGCTTTAGGCTTCCACTCTGTTGGCCAAGGAAGGGTGGCTTCTCAGACAACATCACCTGCTTGTTGTAACCAAACCTCTTCTTCGGCCCAATAATCTACTCACTTTTACTAATACTCCTTTGTCCTCGGGCTCTTTGACGTCCTCGGGTGTGGCCCACGGCCTAATATCTTTATCTGAGCTTTTTATCCCCACAATTATTATTATTATTATTACTGCTATATATATATATATATTTTTTTTTTTTTTTTGAGAAAAAATTACTACTATATGTAAGTTTCGGTTTATTTTCCTAAAATCTCTAATATAAGTATAAAGATATATAAGAAAATGTTTAGAAATGAAGTAATTAAGTTTAAGGTTTTTTATTTGTTTTAATCATAAAATTTCTAAAATATGTCGAAAAAGGTTAACAATAAAGGCGCCCTATCAATGCTCAAACCCACCAACCAAACATAAGGAACATATGCAAAAAAGGACAGCGAATTGAATTATGGGATTCTGATGATCATTACTTGGCTCAATTCTTTATGCTAGTAGCAACATCTTAGGCCAGCTTTCACACCCACCCACCCCCAAAAAAAAATTCAAATTTGACAAGTTGGGGGTGCTAAGCTAGCTAATTTAATTAAAATATTAAATTCTTAAACCCTTAACATAAACTATGGGCCCCCATTCCCAAATTCCTTCTCCTGTTGTCCTATATGTTTAATCACTTCCCTCAGACCAAAAGACTAAAAAATAATACACTTCTTATTCTTTTTTTAACATACAACAACTGCACTTTTATCCATTTTCAATAAAATAAGCACATATAGTTATATACCAATCCAAAGTCCAAACACATCTGTTAAGGACTTTCAATATTCACCCAAATCAAAGGTAAAAAAAAATTAAAAACAAAATGTGGTAGGTAGACAAGATCGGAAAACTAGACAAAATATGTCTTCATGCTCTCCAATGTGTCAAAAGTAGGCCAAGTTAGCTCAAATGTTTTTATCTCACTTTAAATATATATAAAAAATTATCTTATTAGGCTTGTTCCACTTGCTTGTGTCTATATATATATATATATATATATTTTTTTTTTCTTTTTAAATAACGGAATCTTATATTACTTTAGAAGCAAAAACAGAATAGATATATGACATATTACAGGTAGTAAAATATAGAATGGATCAGAAAAATTAGGGCAGAAGACTTTGATTCACTTCTCAATTTCAATTCAAATAAAAATCTTATGTCCCTATGTGTGTTCCATTCTATATTTCACTATTCACAATCTGTTGCACGTCATTTTTTCCCTAGCTCATAAAATAAATAAAATTTTAAAAGTGAGAAAACTATATACTTGATATATTGCAATTAGTGGAACATAAAATGAAACACTTTTAATAGGATAGTAGAATATTTGTAGTATCACTTGTATTACAATACACTTATCAATTTAAGCTAAAATCCTAAAACCAAAAAAAAAAAAAAATGCAAAACTTAGGTACAGTTTTTAGATCTTGTTTAGGTTTCCCTTTAAAAATTTTGCCGTGTGGATTTTTTCTCATGAAATAAAAATGTATTTTTTAATTAAGTAGCCACATATATGGCTGAATCTTAAGATATTGTACCTTAGTTTCATAAAAAAAATGTCAATTATTTGGCATGCACGCGAGCAAAACTAAATACTTAACTAATGTGATGCAAGGGCTTCTTCACCTTAAACATCAATGTGTCTCAATCACGCGGATTTGGATCCTTATAAGAAACTCATAAATCTGAAAAAAAAGAAAAGAAAAAAAAAAGAAGGTTGTTGTCTATGGTTTAAGTTTAACAATGAGTTCGGAGATTTCCCTAACTTTTTGAGCATCGTGCTATGTCTTTCTCTCTTGAAACCCTAGCTACGTACCTTGTGGCATTGGCCACTTTCTTTCTCAAAAGTTTCAACGCACCATGGGACGAAACTTCCATATTTTAATCTTCGAAATGTTAATTTCTTATCATCTATTACTCTTTTGCTTGACTACTTTGATTGAAGAATGTGCACATGGAGGAAGTGATCCAAGTTCTTAGTAGTTTAGCACTATTCACTACAACAAATTAGACTTTTTTCAAGGGTCAAAACCCCTAAAAAAAGTATTAAAAAACCTTGAAAGAAGTTATTTTAAGAGTCCAACCGACCCTTGATAACCTTTGAAACATATACCGTCGAAAAAGAAATTTTGAGAGCCTTCGTGCCCCTCAAAACAAGTGCTCTAATCTTATTTTGAGGGTCTAAAGACCCTTAAATAACCTTTTACCAAGGTTTAAAAGATTTATACTTACAACCCTTGATAAATAAGGTTATTTAAGGGGTCTCTTGACCCTCAAAATAAGATTTTATTTTATTTAAAAAAAAAAAAAACCACAATCATGCACTATATATATATATATATATATATATATATATATATATATATATATATATATATATATACATTCATGTTGAAACTACCATATTGAAAAAGCATAAATCATAGTAAAAGATAATAGAACAACGGGAAAAAAAGTTAGACATGGTAGCAAGTGGTGGTGAATTATCAGTTTAGCAAACACACAGGTCTAGAACTATCACTTATCAGTTTAGCAAAATAAAAAACAACACAAATCCCTCAATGATTGGAAAGTCCACTATGCAGCAACAATGGAGAACCACAAGAAATCATCACTGGGAACTGGGAACTGGGAACCTGAAAGGCAGATACAATATCATAAGTATGGCCTTGAAAATGAGACCCCTAAATTGTCCCTCATGCAAATTTTGTGGCATAATGCATGGTACAGCATATAAGTGCAGCAGGGAAGCCTTGATGATGCCAGGTCACTACATGCATATGCAAATCGATTCACAATCCTAAAGCATTTGGTAAAGTTGCTAAAAGCAGATATATTTGCGTACAACTCTATAAAGTAGGAAAACAATGAGAATTTAAAAAATACACCATGATTTTGAAACTCTTGTTCAACAAATTCCAGTTAAACAGGGACAACTTTATCAACATAGTCAGATAAAAAGTGGAGTAAAATCAGCCACATCTGCTTGTAGAAGATTATAAATGCATCTATGTCAATCTGAAAGTAAAAAGTCATCCCAAAAAACAAAATTGAAATGAAAAGCTATTCTCTTCAGCATTCTATCAACTACGTATGATTAGTTGAAAATACTCAGATATCTAATTAGCATCCTATAAGATTATTAAGAAAGCTTTAACGTGCAGGTAAAGCAGGAATCACATGTGACAAGGAGAACTCACGGTGCACAATTACTTTATCAGGGAGCTTCTTTACAAACTGCTCTCCCGCATATCTCCAATCTGAGGCACTGAAAACACCAAAAAAAAAAAAAGTTGTATTAGAGTATGTACAAGCAGAACTCTTTTGTGGAGCAACTATTATCTAACAGAACATAATGATCACTTATATGAAAATAAAATCTGAGATGGAAGATTGAGAAGGCCAGGAAAGACAAAAAGATCTCAGACTAAGGGCAGGTTAAGTACATTAATGTGTCAAAGATACTTATTAAACAAAGAAGACACAAAAGATGAGATATATGACACAATGACCTTGTAACAAGTAACTCGAGCAGTCACACATCTCTGTAAGATAAGATTGACTGCAAAATGGTCAGTCACACATCCCAAACAACACAAGGAAAGCTTCAAGCTTCAAGCTTCAAACTTCAAACTAATCAAAATCTTCTCTCGCCAAGTCTAGTGAGTAATACCGCACCATTTTATTTTAATTCATTTTTCACTGCCACATGTCTGTCTAATGCATTAATGAGACGTGTCAATTCTTTGGAATTTATCTTCCACAGAAATCATTAAATAAATCCACTAATTTAATGGTTTTTTTTTTTTTTCAAACAAAAATCTAATGGATTAATAAAAAAGGAAAATTCTCAAATTTGGCCTCTTTCTTTCTTTCTTTTTTTTTTTTTTTTTTTTTAATTATTAGATATCAAGTAATGGTACAAGAGATTCAGCAATATGAAAAAACAAAAATACTACAAGAACAGATATAAAACAGTAATGAACTATTAAGCCTACCCCCCCCCCCTCCCTCCCAATCAGCACTACCCAAACCTGGAGCCCAGCCCAGCCCAAATCCATAACTAACAATATCCATTTTATGATTCCACAATCCAAATTTATGATTTCAAGGAGCAGCAGAAATAATTTTGCAAAACAGAGAACTCTTCCTTCTTTTGGCTTGTTGGTTGCTTAGCATGCTAGCCAGAGAGATCATAACAACTACAAAAGTGAATGGCCAAGTTAATGAGTGGACTTTGGACCCAGCAGGCCTCTTGTTACGACGGCTTTTCGTCTGACTCACCAACAAATGTCAACTACTGAATAAAGGAAAGCAACAAATGTCAACTAATGTATAGTGGAAAGCTAGCCTGCCTATATGTATAAAAATGTCAACAAATGTCAACAAATGTCAATTTCTTTTTGTTTCTTCTTTGATCGAGCAGCACCTCCTATTTGTCTATAGTAAAACAAAGTAGCCCACTAACTGACGCTATTGGACCTTAATAGGATTAAGATTATCATAACCGAACCCCACCTGACAGAGCTAATGTGGCTTCCCATGAATCCCATATATCCTCCCCATCTCTGTCCCCTCTAAACATTTCTCTATGCATAACTATTGCTGTAACTTCTTTTGGCTTCCCCACACCAAACTCTTTGTTTATAGGTAAGATAAAGTTTCATTAGAAAAAAAGACTACTACATGGAAAAAGAACATGAGGTAGCCAAGAAAGTAGGTATCATAACTGCCACATGGTGTCAAAGTTTTTCATTGGTTCCAAAGCACTTTTGGTGTGAAATAAGTTATCATTGGTTCATTATAAGAACTGATTAGAATGAAAGAAACGAACTTGACTATTCCAATAAGCTATGCTGATCTGTACCATTTCATTAGAAATGCCATAGCCTTTTAGTTTGGACCAGATCTCACTATCAGATTTGAATTTATTGAATCAAATTCCATTAATAATTGGGTCTCAGTTTGGATGGAGAGATCCTACACAGATGCTTGCTTTTTTTTCTTATGCCCAATATATCATTTTAGCATTTTACAAATCCAATTCCACCAAAAGGGTATCGAAATGAAAAAAAAAAAATTACCTGAATTAGACACAGATTAAAAAACTCAGATTTGGCGTCCGATCGAGCTGAGAGTTGAGAAGAAGGTAACAATGGAAGACCTACAGAATTAGACAAATTGGAATCAAAAACAAAAAAAACAAAAACAAAACTAGAGCGCAAGAAACTAACAAATCAGCTCAGAAACAAAAACCCTAGTACAGATAAAAACCATAGTGGGAAGTCATCTGATTAGTTTACAAGTCTTTTTTCTTTGTCAAATGAGCTGTTTTGACTGCCAATTTCAAGAATAAGCATGAATTTCAAGTATTGCCCAATAGGACAAGAAGTGAGGGATCAGGAACCTCTCTATTTGATTTGAAATGGAGAGGATCCATTTCATGGTATAGATTTAATTTTTCATGCATCTAATGGTGTACATGCTGCCCATCATTCAAAATCAATTCCACCAAAAACGGAATGATAATTGGTTTTAAATGATATGGCACCACATTCACCAATAGATTATGAAAACGAAATCTTCACCTTAAAATGGACTATATCCATTTCAGAATAAAAATGGGAGGATCCTTTTCTAGGAGTGAGAATGTTAAACATGGCTCAACAAGACAAGAGTGCAGAAAGGTAAACAAGAGAACTAAGAAGGTAATACATGATACCTATAAAATAAAGAACAGGTAGACTTAATTTTATTTGACATGTAACAGGAATACAAATTTTCTTTAGAATAAAAACTTTACATTACACCAGAGACACCTTTGTCACTTGAAGTGAGTTCTCATGTGATTACCAATTGACAATTAAGTTAATGAGACAAGCTTGACAGAAAAATAAACATCAGCAGAGGCTAAATGAGCAGTATTCTACCTTACAAAGGTAATGCAGTAGTCGTCTTGTTGTTCCGGGCCTGTGTATCACTGAGTTTGAGGAGACTATCCAAACGAAATCCAATTGCAGAACCTAAATCAATAATGTCATAAAATTATTGCAAGAAGAAAGAAAGAGGTATTGGTACTTCAAAAAAATTTGTACCGCAAAGCTAAAGGCAAATTTTGATAGCTGGTGCATCTAGATAAAAGGTAATACACAGCATATAAGACAAATGTTAATGCACAAACACATACACATTAATTTAAAGCAGTTAGAAAGTCTTTAATAAAATAGATAATTCATTCCATATTTAAGCACCCAGTCATGAACTTGTTAGTTCAAGCACAAAGCAGTATATCTTGGAATGACCCAAATGGCATCCTTGAGCTTGCACTGATAAAAGCAGTATAGCAAGGTTCATCTCAGTATGCGTAGTTTGCCAAAAACACTGATAATTTAGCATAACTTCTTATTTCAAATATCAATTAAGCATGTGAAATAGCAAGGAATATGATATACTGCATTGCTAACCAAAAGCATGCTAAGAAATAATGCTAAAAATGCCAATTATACCAGGAAGTGAGAAAACTTATCTAAAGGCATTGACATGTTAATAATGATGAATTTCAGTGACAGACAGAATCAACATGACCCAGCCACAAGGGCTGAAGACTTCCTCAAATCTAAGATGCTTTTGAGAATTGCTGGCGCAGGTCAGTAGTGACCCCTAATATGAGGCTCAGGGGCAGTCAATTGTTTGTTTATGACCGCATGATTTATAACAACGTGAATAGTCATGCCATTGTTGCTTATTACTTTTTAGCCAACCTACTAGAAGATATTGATATTTTAAGCTCCTTTGATTTCACTATCTGTGGTAAGATTGGGAAAAGATTACTTACTGTTTATATTGAACTCACACTTGATTTCTTACACGTGGTGATCCCTATATACAGTTAGAAAAATTTTACATGCCAGACCTAGTGTGAGAGGGGTTTTTCAAGACTAATGTAGCCCAAACTATTAGACAATAAACAGAAAAAAGACAACCATAGGCCAAATGCTTATTCTTGAAATGAGCTGTTTTAAAGAGAGTAAAAAACCATAGTGGGAAGTCATCTGATTAGTTTACAAGTCTTTTTTCTTCTTGTCTTGGCTACTGCTGTATTTTGCCTATGAATAGTCAGAATGTTTAATTGGCTGACGAGCAGTTATTTTTGCATTGGTTTTCCACATTTGTGGTCTGGTATAGCCTTACCAATTAAGTGGATGTCAACTTGGCAGAAGTTTTATGTATGACAACTGACAATTATCATAGTGATAATTTTCTCCAGTTGGACTCCTACCACTCTAGACTCTGGCATTGAACATATGGGCAAAGTTGAAAAGGTAACTAGCTAATGTAGTACAAGAAAGGGATTTGAATTTTGAATCTAAGAATTTTTGTTTTTGTTTATGAAACAGAGAAACCCTGTGACCTAAAATTTACTTTCCCCACATTTATCTCAATTTTCTCTGTGTCCAAACAAGTTTTTACACAAGAAATCAAACCATACTTTGTAGAGAAAACATGAAAAACAATAAAATTATCATTTCCGTTTCCATTTTAATTTTCCCTAACTTTCTCACCAACCAAACACCAAAAAAGCCAAAACGTCTACCAAAATGTGTTTGCCAGAGAGTGAGAAACAGTTTCAATAAACAGAAATATACATTTTCCTTAAATTTTTCCAACAGTTTCTGACCTACCAAACACGAAATCACAAAGAACACATTCAAAACGAACAGAGAGAAAGAACTATACGCCATTATTTAAACAGATTACGCATTACACATCATCACACACAAAAATTTTTAGTGAGAAATGAAACCCTAGATCAATCGCATTACAAGTAAAACACGGATTGTTTGGAAATGAATTTCGAAAAGCAAAAGCGGCAGAGAGTGAGAAACAGTGCACAGTGTACAGTGAGTTTGCTGGAATATCATTACCTGATGGTGCTGCACAGCTTTCTATAGGGAAATCGATGATGAGCTCCGTTTTCTGAGAAATGTGAAACGAAATCATGGGGAAATTGATGAAAAAGTGTGGGTAAACCAAAAAAACAAAAAAATCAAAGACGAAATTAGGGTTTGTGATTCGTACCTAATCGGAGCTGAGAAACGGTGATCGTCGAGCAAAATCGATGGAGATGAACTCGGCAAAGAGATGAAGAGTCACAAAATGGAGATGAACTCGTACAAAATCGATGATCGTCGAGCTCTATGAGATCTCCATGATCGACGAGCTATGCTCTGAGAACTTAGCCATTGGAATATCTGCGATTTCTATGCTCTGAGAGCTAAGCTCTTTGTTTTGTTTATTTAATTTGTTTTAAATTTATATAATACGGGTATAGTTTTAAATTTAGTTGTGGGCTTTTTGCAAGGGTTGAAAATTTTGTTGTGGGCTTTTTTTAAGGGCTGAAAAATTTGTAATATTTTACCAAGGGTTGTTGGCTGAAAAAATTGGTGAGTTTTTTTTTTCCCATTTATTTCAAGGGTGCTTTAACTTATTTTGAGGGACCAAATAACATTTGAAATAAAGTTTAGTAATAAAGCTCTTTACATTTTTATTTATAGGTTGTATCGACAGATTTTAGTAAACCCTCGATAAAAAAGGGTTGAAATAACTACACTTTGTTGTAGTGATTTAACTAGTTTCTGTTTTTCTCTTCCATTTTCCATGTCGTGGTCCATTCTAACTTTGCTTTGTTTTTAACGTTGTTTTGTTTTTGATGTTTGTCTTTTAAGAAAAAGCGTCTGAGTTAGTATATACAAGTGGATAATCCTAAAAGATCGAAATAGTTCAGTTATTATTGATGAATATAAAAAGACCTACATGTGATAGTGATGCATGCGCGCGGTTATACGACTGGAATGTTTGGCTTTTTTTCTTTTTTGTCGTAGCTAGAAATTAAGTTCCAAGTTGGAGATTGAGATGGCAACAACTCTGACAATTAATATATAAATTTACAGTGTGGCTGTACATGTGGGACTACAATTATGTGGAGGTAATTTTACAGTACATAGTTAATTATTTGATTTTTTTTCTAAATAAAAAATGAGATTTTAAATGAGACCCATCAATTTCATATCACGTAACAATAAGGATAATATTATATATACCATGATAAATGTAATACCTTATTAATTATTTCATTATTATAGGTATAAACTGGGTAATTCTCTTGGAATTTATTATTTGGTAAAGATGGGTGCATGATTATAATGGTTAAGTGAATAAATTATCATTTTTTTATCAATTTAACTTATAATTGATCATGATAGAAGTTTGAATCAATCGTGTCTCTACCTTATATATATATATATATATATAACATTTCCTTAAAATTTTGGGGTGCATGCATGTCTGCATGACCCTAAGTCCCTAACTAGCTAGGCTCTGCCACTGTAGAGATGTATTACCAATCTACCGAATTAGTTGCAAATGTAAACAAGATAAAGAGACTTTTATAACAATTGTTTGATAACGCTATTTAAATTAAAAGATATATAATAGTGTCTAGCAAAAAAAAAAATGATATAGTGAAAACTCTATATATAGTATTAGTGGGCAAGCATGGTGATACGTGCCTAGATTTGTAACCGAAAAGATGGGGGGGGGGGGGGGGGGAATTGTTGTCCCTCGGTCCCACCCAGGTTTGAAAGAAATGTATATTATGAGATCCATGTGAATCATCAAAATTATTAATAAATAACGTTAATCACATGTTATTAATTCTTGATTTATTTTAATCGCATGCATGGGAAACTTATGAAAGTATTAGGTATGTATTGTAGCCAAATGATATATGGGTTACAGCTAGGAGTTTCGTTGGTTTGATAGAACTAATCAATCTCACCCCCTTTTTTTTTTATAATCAATCTCACCCCTGGGAAGAACTTGAATTTGAATTCAAGTACTTGTTTGAGAATAGCACAATTCTATTCCATATATATCGGCCGTTGTGTAGAATGGCACAATTCTATTCTACATATTACCCAAAAACAATATATCATGCAACTTTGTAAATGGTAAACAAATAAAAATAAAACATATATACGAAATAAAATCATAATATATTATGATATATTTTATAGATATATGTATGAGAGTGTGCATGCATGCGCATCTGTATTCGTTTTGAAATTTTGTGGACAAATAAAGGAATATATTATATATATGACTTGCAACAAGTAAGCTAGTGAAAGAAAGGAAAGAAAATACGTACATGTTCATTTGAAAGCAACTTATTGAGCTTTTTGTTGAAAAATATTTGTTAAAACTATATTAAAGTATATTTGTAACTTGAAAAAATAAGAAAACGCAAAAAAAAGTGAGGTTAAGTTGAAACTGATGCTAGGCACCCCTTACTAGTCTACTGCTAACTAATGATATGTGTGTGTGTGGGTTTTGGAATGATTAGGTATGTTGTATTGTTGTGGACGAAATACCCCATCTATTGAGGTACGCCACTCATAATATAAGTGCTTTTAAGGCACCTGAGGACCACAAGGGTACGATTCTTAAGCTCCTTCCAGGAAAATGCATGCATGCAATCTAACACAGTCTTCTCGATCGTGAAGAACATGGACCATCAATCATGGAGGCTAGGTAGGAGCAGGGAGTACTGTTTGTTTATGTAATATGTATTTATTTGTGAACTTGCTTATCGTGAGTAGTGACTGACAACTTGCATATCATTAGTGACTGACCGTGTTGACTGACAATTATTAGAGGTTACTTACTACCCTGAAGACCAAGAAAGCCTTCCATGCAACATCTAGGAAATTTCTTGACATAATCAACAATATATGAGCCATCACAAATCAAAATCAACATGTACATATAGCACGTGCACGGTAAGTCCATGAACATTGAAAATTTCACACACTCCCGTATAAAACTTGGCACCTCACATAGGCCCACTATGCAAACTGGAGAGAGAGAGAGAGAGAGAGAGAGAGAGAGATTCTACAAAATTTTTGGTGCCCGAAAGCTTATTGTTTATAGCATGGAAGTCTGGAAGGTGTTCCAATCTTACGAACTATTGAAGTTATTGTGTGTGACGATTGAATGATAAATAGAAGTATGAAAATAGAAATATATACAAGTGTACGTAATTCGGTTTGATTGCCTATATTTAATGTGTGAAAGCTCTTGACAACTTCATATTTCTATTAAGCTATTGTGTTACAACATATGAACTCAATGTACGGTTTATATACTAAACAATATTTGACTAACCCTAAACTATTCAATGACTAACCAAATGTTAAGTTGCTTATTCTACAAATACATAAACCTAAAATTGATTTGGACCATTGGGGTTATAATATGTCTAACACTAATAAAATCTCTCCATTTTTTTTAGATAGGTAGATAGTGGGGAGAGGTGGAGTTCGAACCACAAACATGGGACACAACAGATGAAACTATTATCACTCGGCTATTACTTAAACCCATAATAATTGTTGTTTTATAAAGATTTTGGAACAAATTTTTTCTATCTCAAGTAATGAAATTTTAAAAAATCGAGTATTTTAATAGAACCTAAACTAACTCACTTATACGTACAGCAACTATTAACCCTCATTACCCTAAATATAAAACATCATAATCAAATTCATGCACTTTTATCTAGCTTTTTGTTTGTTTTGAATAGTAAGGTAGATATTGATAAAAGTCGCAACTCGCAAGACATTTACATTAATGAGACAACATTACTACAGAATTAACTCAATGCTCACTACAAAAAACGGGGTCTAAAGCCGCGTTTCAAAAACGCGGCTATAGACCCCAAAAACGCGGCTATAGCCTATAGCCGCGTTTTCTAGAGCCGCGTTTGTAAACGCGGCCTAAGCAGCGCAGCAACAGCCCCTGTGGGTCTATAGCCGCGTTTTTACAACCGCGGCTAAAGATTGGACCTAAAGCCGCGTTGTTTAACCCCGGCTATAGTAACCTATAGCCGCGTTTTTTAAAAACGTGGCTATAGGTTTTTTTTTTTTTTTTTTTTTAAAAATTTCTAGGTGTTTTTTTTCTCCAAGAAATTCAAAATTCAAACCAAAAATAAAATTCAAAATTAAACGGAAACCCAGAAAATTCAAAATCAAATACAAACCCAAAAATTTCAAAATCAAACACAACATACTCACAATATAAACACACCCAAAAAATTCAAAATCAAACACAACATACTAACAATACAACCACAATTTGCTCCAAAATATAAGAACACAAACCCATGAATCTCCTCTCCTTCAACAAAGCCAACCCAAATCTAACACTAAAACCATTCAAGTACAAGCTCAGAAACACAAACCCATTTAAACATAAACACAATATCAGGGACACAATAGCACAAATTCAAAAATTTTAGCATTTTCTCCATTTTCTTACTAACTAAACATAAAATAACAAAAAAAAAAACTAGATCTATAGAAAAATCAGTGACTGAGATGAAGAAAAAAAGAAGAAGTAGCTGGAAACAAAGAAAAAAAAAACAAAAAAGAGTTGTGTTGGAGTGAAGAAGGAAAAAAAAATGTCGTGACTTGCAAAAGAAAGGAACAAAAAAAAAAAAAAAAAAAAAGATGTAGGAACTTCAAAGAAACAAAGAAAAAAAAAAAAAAAAGCTACGTTGGAAAAATGAAGGAAGAAAGAAAAAGGAAAAAAAAAAAAAAAAAGGAAGAAGAACCTGAAGAGTTAGTGAAGAAGGAAGAAAGAAAAGGAAAAAAAAAAACCTGAAGACTTAGTGAAGAAGGAAAAAAAAAAAAAAAAAAAAAAAAAAAAAAAAGGAAAGAGAGAACCTGAAGCTTAAGAGCGAAGAATGAAGAAAGAAACACAAAAAAAAAAAAAAGAAGAACTTATATTGAAAGTGGGGGTAGGTGAGGCTGTAAGTGGGAAAGGGGGCACGCGGGAAGTTTAATTTTTTTTTTTTTTTTGTGAGCCACGTTTCTGAAAACACAGCCAGAGGGGGACCTATAGCCGCGTTTTTGGAAAACGCGGCTATAGGCCCCCCTCTGCTGCGAACTACACGTCTTTATTTTAAGAAAATTTATTCGGCTGAGGGGGACCTATAGCCGCGTTTTTAAAAACGCGGCTATAGGTCCCCCTCTGGCTGCGTTTTCAAACGCAGCTCCAGGCCCCACTTTAAAAAAAAATTATTCGGCTGGAGCTGCGTTTGAAAACGCAGCTAGAGGGGGACCTATAGCCGCGTTTTCGAAAAACGCGGCTATAGATTATGTCTATAGCTGCGTTTCTTAAAAACGCGGCTATAGATCAGCTATGCCTTTTTTTTATAAACGCGGCCAAAAAACGCGGCTATAGCTCGCGTTTTTTGTAGTGGCTGTTTGTTTCATCAAAAAAAAAAAAAACCCCAATGCTGTTTGTTCAGGATTTACGATTTAGGTCGAAAAGTAACATCTAGAAGAAAAGCCCATGTGCGATGGTTTCTTATTTAATAAGCGTAAAACATACAGGGAGTAATATCAACACGGCCCTTCAATCAAACTTGGCCCAACCCAAGTTAAAATAATACGTATACAGCTTGAGCTTGCTTAACCCATTACAAGCAAAACCCTTCTAAAAGATATAATGCAAATGCAATTTGAATACTGATGGTACTGTACAAGGTAACCCAGGATTTGCAGGGGGAGGGAAGGGGAGTGGAGGGGGTGTCCTTGGGGATAGCCAAGGGAACTGGATTAATAGCTTTTTAATGCATATTGGTTTTGTCACAAATAATGCTGCAGAATTATAGGCAATTAGACATGGTTTATTAATTGCCTGGGAACTTGATTACAAATTTATAGACTTGTAAATTGATTCTGAAATTTTGATATGTTGGTTAACATCAAAAGGGATTATGGCTCCAAATATGGCTTCATTAATTTATAATTGCAGGGCCCTATTAAGCAGTGCATGGACTGTCCTACGTCACATCTTTCCTAAAGCTAATAGCATTGCAGATGGTCTGGCCATGAGAGGAGTAATGCAAAGAGGTAGCTTAGTGGAATATGTACAATGTCCTACTTTTGTAATTAATCCTTATATATGGGATCTTTTGGAAAAAAACACACTTAGTCTTAGAGAGTTTTCATTAATATCCTTGAACACTAGACTCTTTTCAAGGATGAATAATAGACCAATTTTTGAAACTACTACTTATTTAAATAAAATATCCCCTCCTTTTACCACACAAAAAAAAAAATGCAATTTAAAAAAAATGAATGCCTAAGTTCACAAATAAGACCTTGAAGTTATATTCTATATAAATTTATGTTATAGGAGGCAGTAAAATATAAATGTTTATTTCTTTTTATTTGGGAGGTGGTGGGGTTGGTTCTGACTTTTGATCAAATATTTGAGAGGAAAGAACCTCTTGGTTGGGCGTTCTCTGGGTAGATCTAAGCAGAATTGGAGCCCAAATTTGGGCTTAAAATTCTAAACAAACACACCCCGACCAAGCTGAAGACCTTAGCCCAATAACAAAGTTAGGGCCCAACCCTTTTCTTTTTAATATGGAATTCTGGATACTAAACAAGTAGAAAATTCATTGAAAAAAAAATTAAAAAAATGTAGAAACTTATAAAAAAATTATAACCGGAGGTAAACAAGAACCATGTAGCTCAATTGACACTGATATCCATGGTTCAAATTCCTCCTCCCATTATAACTATCATATTATCAATAAAAAAAATATATCATTTGGTCAGGGCCGACTCAATAGGTAATGCAATTGATGCGATAGTCTAAGGCCCCCAAATAAAAGAAGGCCCCAACTTGTAAAAAAAATTATATATATATAATATATTTATCCATTTATTTTAATTAAAAAAAATTTAAGTACTTTTATTGGTCAATTAAATGCATTAAAAAGGCCCAATTGTATCCTAAAATGAAGAAGATTAAAAAGGGAAAAAACAAAAATAGTCAAACTTCAGCTAACAATATTAAATTTAGGCTGGATATATAACACGTTTTCTGCACAGTTGTGCACTGCAAAGTAGCACAGTTGCACATTGCACACTGCACATGCTGCACAGCTCAGTGGCCCACAGTCATAGGACAACACATTTTCTTACTTTATCAATTATTATAAATTATCATATCAATTAATAATTTGATGTGTATCATATCAACTCATTTGTATTATAGTGACACTAATTTATTGAACCATATAATAAATTAATTTTTATTTGAAAAAGAAAAATTAAGTGGATTAGCTATATTAAAATTAAAATTAACAAAATCTTATTTAAGGTCTATTATGTCACAAGAAAGATTAAGTGGATTAGTTATATAATCAATTGAAAAAGAAATATTAGAGCAACTTAAAAACAAAAACTTAATTAGTAATTTTACATCTCAAAAAACAAGAAAAATAGGTTTTAAATAAAAAAAATTAATATATATATTTCATTTGATTAATATTTAAATATAAAAATGACCCCACCTAAAATTTTCGCCTAAAACTTTCGAAGTTGTTGAGCGGGCTAGCAAAGGTCATTAAGGTGATATTTCACCTTAGCATACACTTCTTGTAAGTGCTATTTAAAACAAAGTAGTAAAGTGTTTGTGTGTGTATATATATTTATATAAAATATTGTCTCAGCCGTAAAAATTACAAATTTAAAATAATAATAAAAATTACAACCTTGTTAAAAACTTGTTGGAACGACAACGTTTTGAATAAAATATCCCCTAAAGCTAAACCCCCTTAAAATCTCAAAGCAATAAAAGAAACACGAAAGAAGCATTATCCTCAAAACGCTCACAGTGAGTCTCACACTTAGCTCCAACAACAATGGAAGCAAGCTCCTTCATTTTCACCTATCCTTCTTCTTCTTCTCCTTCAATTTCAAAAACCCACTTCGAGTTCAGTTTCCCCTACCCTTCTTTCCCACTCTCTTCTCCTTTGCGAAGATACCCTTGTACCATTCACAAGAACACAGTCAAATTGTTGTGTACCCGAACCACTCTTCGCAATTCGGCTCTTACCATCGAAGAAGAACAAGCTCAAGCTCTAGAGAAATCCAAGGATGCTTCCTCCACCTCAACCTCTTACAGAGACATGTTGCCTAAGATTGACAAGAGTGGCAGGTTTTGCAGCCCAAGAGCCGCCAGAGAACTCGCTCTGTAAGATTCTTTTCTCATTTTGCTCTTTTTTTTATCATCTGTGTTTTCTTTCTTTTTTGTTTTTAAGGCTGACCCTTGTTTGTTTCTCGGGAAAGAAAGGAGGATGCTTGATGGTTTGATGTGGTTGAATGACAGGTCCATAGTTTATGCAGCCTGTTTAGAAGGTTCAGACCCAGTTCGGCTTTTCGAGAAGCGAATGAATGCACGACGAGGTATCATCTAATAAGACCAACTATTACTAAGCTTGCAATGTAAATTTTTTATTGTAGAGTTTGATTTTTGGACCAAGTGTATTGTGCTTTTGAGGGAAAAAGATGGGGGAAAATTGACTGGCTTTGTTTTATATACAATGTTCAGAACCTGGTTATGAATTTGATAAGGCCTCGTTATTGGAATACAATCACATGTGCTTCGGAGGGCCACCTGTTACGGTAGAGACAGTGGAAGAAGCAGACGAGCTTCTAAGCAATGATGAAAAGGAATCTGCAATTGGTAATCATGTCAAAGTTTCGTTTTGGTTTTTACCTTTTTAAGTTTTATGCAATTGCTAGAAAGAAGACTGCGTTTGAGAGCTAATTTAGTGAATTAGTAAGTTGCAAGTGTCATTCTCTAGTGCCATATAGCTTAGAATTTTTCAAAAAGCATGTAGTCGCTTTCAAATCATTAACGTTTAGAGGTTCTTTTCAGACTGCTATTTTAGAAATGTTCAAACCTCTTTATCTGTTTGGTTAATCTGCATCTATATTAAGCGATGGATGTGCTGGAATCAGTGTTGTCTCAATCAAGCAGTGCTTTCAAGTTCCAACTTCAAGGCAGATTAAATTGAAAGATTCAGGACAGTTGCTAGTAATTAGGATGTAGGATGCAATCTAGGCTTCTTTTATGTCTTTTGAATGTTTTCTGCCCTCCCCCCCTCACCCCTGGTTGTTCACTTTCTTTGTTTAATTTATAGCTATTTGTGTTTAGAATGTGTTTTCTGTCCGTTCTTGATTAAATAAATAGTTTTTAGAATGTTTTCTCTGCCCTCATCACCCCCAATTGTTCACTGTCTTTGTTTAATTTATAGCGATTTATGTGAAGAATGTGCTTCGTTATCGTTCTAGATTGAATAAATAATCTTTAGAATGTTTTCTCTGTTCCCTCCCCCCAACTCTTCACTATCTTTTTTAAATTTTAGCCATCTGCATTCAGGATGTGTTCAATTATCTTTGTAGATTGGCCGCCACCCAGGGTGCCTTAGTTGTTAGGGAGAGTGCCTAGACTAAATGTAAACCCAGAAGTCTTTGATTTGACTCCTAGCTGAGGCATGTAATGATTTACTTGATGCCTGCTCAGTGGGGGAGTGTAGGCGTCCAAGGTTTGCCCCTCAGGGGTGGTCCCACTTGCCCATACCTTGAGGGGGTTCCTTGATATAAATATATACACACACACACACACACACATCTTTGTATGTTGAAATAATAGTTTTTAGGATTCTTTCTCTTCCCCTCTCTCCAATTGTCTTTATCTTTATATAAATGTTAGCAATCTGTGTTCAGGATGTGTTTAGTTTTGTTTTCTAGATTGAAATTATAGTCTGTAGTTCCTCAGGACTTGCAAAGGTCATTTCTTAATTACCAAAAGTCAATCTCTTCAAGTTGGAAACAAGAGGTAACTATATACACACTTGTTTAGTTACCTACGTAGCCATGTCCCCAACATACTAAATATTTACATAAACATTACTGAGCACCTGTCCCCATGTTGCAAATCATTAAAATCAAAATTTAGATTATAGTTAGAACTAAGCTTAAACTTTGTTATTGTGGAGTGATGGTCTTCAGTCAATGTGAAATTGTGTTAGCTTGTTCGCTTGCTGTTATCAGACTAACTTCGTAGTGAATATGTCTTTTAAGTTACCAGGGCATGCACAGAAATTTTTTTATTTGTCAGGTCTCATGAAGTTTTATGTGCCCTCTATGTTGCTCTAGTTCCATGCTAGAATGACCTTTTCTGTTTATAGGAAAGATATGCTGCTTCAGTAGCTTTGTACTAGTTGAGAAAATGATAGCCTTGTATGTGCAATTATTATTAGCTCTCTGATTTAGTTGCAATTCTATTATATCCATTCATTTTTCAATTTCCCTTTTTCACTAACTTTTCAGTAGCATGAATTGTTTTGTTGTTTTATTTCTACCTCAGAAGCAGAAGTCCTTGCAGCTCCTCCAAAGTTGGTATACAGCAAATTGATTTTGCGGTAAACCCTCTGAGTTTATGGATTAGTTAATTATTACTTTATCTCTGTTGCTACATTTGTTACCTCCTGCAAGTGGAGCATGTCTTTATTTTTTTCTTTTTTTCTCCTTCATTTGTGCTAGTGCGTGCACATAGAGAGAGAGAGAGAGAGAGAGAGAGAGAGAGAGAGAGCGCTAACTATGTCTCCATGATTCATTGCAGATTTACTAGGAAAATTTTGGTTGCAGTCATGGAGAGATGGGACAGCCATGTGCTTGTCATTGACAAAGTTGCCCCTGCAAATTGGAAGGTTGAAGCAGTTATTGCATTTAAATATTAAATTCCTGGTTTCTTATTTTCTGCTAGCACAATTCTCATTGTTAACAATCGTTGGCACTTCTTGCTAGGTAGTATATATACTTAAATTTATTTGCAAAACATAGGCTGTAATGTATGCATTCATTTTCCAGTTCCTGTGCCCTGACCTTACCATGATAGATTTGTTTGCCTTTCTAGGATGCCACTCTCCATAATTAAGGTATGTGTGCTTATTTGGCATTTAGTGCAACCCTATGACTTGGACAGAGTAAAGATGTCTTCTTATTTTTTAAGCATTATTTTCTTAACTTAAATGATAATGTTCTTCTTCTTATTTTTAAAACACTATTATCTTTTTGATGTTTTTCCTGTTTTTGAAATTCTGAAATGGGCATATATACTGCATTGCTGATTTTATACTCTTCTTGGGAGGGCGTAGCCAAAAGAACTAGCAGCAAAATAGCTGAAGATATGGGTTTTTATAAATTTGAGTGTTTCTTTATGATGTGTCAAATCTAGCTGCACCCAAGAACTTATCTTCTATTTATTTTTTGTTCTATTCCATTTTCATTTGCAAATTCTTCTTTCCTGGAAATTTTGGCTATTTATGTAATGTTACCTTCCCATCTAGGTCTTATAATTTTTAACATCTCAAATTAGAGCATAGAGTCCCCCCTTCCCCCAATATATATATATGGCTGATCATCACAAAAGAGATTACATATTTGCCAATGTTTTAGTTTTTTCAAATTTACTAATGGAGATGTTTGCATCTTATTCGTTTATATACTGCAGAATGAGCCAGCAGGCAGAATCTTGGAGCTTTGCATTCTTCATTTGGCAATGTCTGAGATAACAGTGCTAGGGACACGGCACCAGATTGTCATTAACGAAGTAATGTCTTATTTTCCATTTCTTTTTAAGTTTGCTCATCTTTACTTTGCTGTCCGCCTTTACCATTTTACATTAATCTAATCATATACGGCATGGCTATTTTTGAAGGCTGTTGATCTTGCTAAACGGTTCTGTGATGGAGCAGCACCCCGTATCATCAATGGGTGTCTCAGGACTTTTGTGAAAGACCTTGAAGGAACTGGTGTAGCTCAAGCCTTAGATAAACAGAAAGTGACCCGTTAATGTCTGAATTTTAGTTATTTCAGTTACTGCTCCTTACTTTTGCATTGTTGAAACTTGAAACTCCCGTGACCATTAGCGGACCGAAGAATCTCATTCAGGATATGCTGATGCTGGGAAACCTCAAGGGAAAGTGATTTTTGTCTCTGTTCAGGTGGATTACTGCATTTTCAGGCTCAAAAGTTAAAATGGAAGTGATGGCTTAGTGGGCAATTTGTTAGTACCACTTTTGTATTTATAATTAAGAAAAAATTGAATATTATAATGTATATGATGATGTTGTAATTGAGATATTCAGATACTATAAAATGTTTTAAGTTTTGGCTATCTTCTGCTCATGTCACTCTTCCAAATTCTTGTAGTTGCTTGTTTCTGCATTAGTATTCCCCCTTCCCTCTTACCTCCTTTAGTATTGCTGGGTCTCTGTTATTAGTTAAGACACTTATTGAGGCTCTCTCAATTTGTGCAGTTTTGGATACTGCTATTGCTTTGTATTTCAATATTTTGTAACGCCTTTTTGTAATCTGTAATTTTATATAAATAAAACTGAGGGGCTTCTTCATTTTTTTTTTTTTTTTATCTTTTTGTTTTTAATTTTTTTTTTTTTAGTGCAGAAACATACTACTAAACGTGTGGAAATTTGTTTTAGAGAATTACTCTTGAAAAATACTGTTTTCACAACACCAGAATGCTATTTGAAACTGTCTGTTTGTTTTCAGTTTTAGAAAACAACTTCCAAAAACAATTTTAAAGATATTTTTAAAAAAAAACGTTTATCAACACGTGGGTATTTGTCATTTGAGGTTTTTTTTTGCAACTAAAACCCATTGTTTTAAATTTTTAATTAGGGGTGTGAATGAGTTGGTTGAGGTCATTTTTGAGATATCATAACAATTTTAAAAACCAACCCCACCTAATCATCATGAATCAAATTGGGTCTTCGGCCTGGAGTCGTTTTGTTAGGTTATACATTCAAATTGGGCTTTCACTACCCCCAAAAAAAAAAAAAAAAAAGGCTTTCATTGACCTATTTGAGCCCTTTCTCAAAGAAATAATTACAATTTATTGAAAATTATATTCTAATTTCATCAAAACTAAATTTCATCTCAAATAAATCAAGCTAGGTCTCAAAAAAAAAAAAAAACACTTTTAAAACTATCATAATAACATGGACTGGATTTGGTTGCTTTAGATTGAAGAGTTTATCAATTTAAAGTTTTAAACTCAATCCCAACTCAAATTTCATAGGATCCAAACCATCTCGTCTATCTACAAAAACCAATATTAGGCATTTGGAAGGTGGATCAAGTTTGATTTCCCCCCCCCCCTCCAAAAAAAAGTGAAAATGCACTTTTGGTCGCTACATTTTAGGCTGATTCTAGAGTTGCTACGTTTTAGGCTGCTTCTAGTTTTGGTCCCTACCTTTTAGACACACTTACCTTAGTCTTTGAAAACTAAAAATTATTTCCATTTTGGTCTCTACCATCAACCAATTAATAGAAAATTCATACATGGAAAACAAACGTGTCAAACCAATCCATTTAGATATTAATTAGCTAATCCTACATGTCCTAAATGAACCCCATGTGACCCTTAAGTGGCCCCCACATTAGCATCTCGCCACAAGGAGCCCCACATGACCCCCCACATGCTCCACTCATTAGTGTAATTCATTCTACTTCAATATTTTAGACACTTCCTTCTTTTTATATGCTAACAGGGAACACATGAACCACCTTGACCTATTAATAACAAATAGAAAGACACTAACAAACAGTCAAGCATTACAAATACGAAGTATATAAAAGTATAAGAAACAATAAAAAGGAGTGATCCCTAATGAATGAGTACAAACAGAAAGTTAGAGAGAGAGAGAGAGAGAGAGAGATATACATTTTAGAATAATGTCTTCTTCTTCAAATCACATTTTCAGACCCACCGGTCTTATACTTCAGCCCCCCAAAAAAAAGGTTGGGTTCTATAGCCCAATAGCAAGCAAGTCAGAAAAAAAAAAAAAAAAAAAAAAAAAAAAAAAAAAAGCCGAATAAGCCCGAAACATTAGGCCTACACTTCAGCCCAATATTACTTTTAGTCCACAACAACAACGCCGCTTCTCAACTCTCTAGGGTTTTCTAATACCTTCTCTCTCTCATATTCATCTATAAAAGCAGCTCACAGCTCTTTCATTCCTCACTTGTGCGGCGACCTCTTACGTTTTCATAAATCAAATCACAAAACTCCTTACTCCAAACTCTCAAATGACCTCAAAGGTTTCATTCTTGTTCTTCTGTATCTATTGATTTTGTGTGCTTTTGTTGATATGGGTCTAGTAGTGTTTGGTTACATGATGGTTGATTAGGCCTAATATTGCAATTCTGTGATCTGAAAACTTTATCATTGGGGTCATGGAATCTATCATTAGGCTATATTGAAGTTTTATGTTACTTGTATCTATTCCATACTTGTAATTCTGCCTTTAGCTCCGGGTTTCCTCTTCCTAGGATATTTTTCTCGGTGACAAGGCTGATACATTTTTTTCAAAAACTTTTCTATTATTTTGAAACATACCCATTAAGCTACTAGAATGATTTTGTGATTGTTATGTATTTTTTCTATGAATTAGAGATGTTGGATGATGAAAAGAATCATTCGGATTCCCAATGATATTTTCTTTGCCGAAATATGTGATATCCTAACCAGCTACTTCTGACAACATCTTATCATATTCTCTGTGATTTTTTTTTTCCTTCTATTATTTTAAAATCTGGGTTTTGTTTGGATTTTAAGATTTGCTTTTGTTTATTTATGTGTTTTTATTTCAAAGATTAGTGATAGGGTTATAGAGGCCGGTGATGTAAGGATTAATATTTGCTACTCTTGATGGGATTTCCCATTTGATGAATTTTATCCACCAAGATCTCTGAGGCCTCTTTTTCACTCTGATTTCAATTTCTTTGCTTCCTGGTTTGTTGTTCATTAGGCCTCTGAATGATGTTTTTAAGGTTGTATTTTCAGTCGTGTTTGATAGATTAGTCTGATTCTGTTAGGTTTGAATTGGTTTTTAATAATGGGCTTAAAGAATTTGTTTGCCTTCTGCTCTTTGGGTAGTTTCTACTTTGGTTGCAATCAAAGTTGTAATTTTACATTCAATCAAAATCAATATGAAATTTTCTTGTTTTCATTAGTGGTGGCCTATGATAGGAATCATTGATCGAATTTCTGACAATTTAGAATGATTTAAAGTAAATGATCTAATCATATTGAAAAGCTTGTTTAATAATAACATAATTGCTGAAACCCTCGGATGTTAAAATATTACCCATTAAGCTATATTTATAAAAAAGGCTGCTACATTTTTAAAAAGAAAAATTAATTTTCTCCCATTTAGCTATTTAATTGAATTGGTGATTGGTATATATTTTTTCTTTGAATTAGAGATGTTGGATGATGAAAAGAATCATTCGGATTCCCAATGATATTTTCTTTGCCGAAGTATGTGATATCCTAACCAGCTACTTCTGACAACATCCTAATGTTATTATTTTCTTCTTTCTGTGTTTTTTTTAAAATAAAAAAACTGGGTTTTGTCCGGATTTAAACAATTGCTTTTGTTTGCTTATTTTATTTAAAATTTAGATGATTTATAGGGTTATAGAGGCTGGTGATGTAAGGAATAATATTTGCTACAGGCCTCTGAATATTGTTTTTCAGGAATAATAGAACTTATATTGGAGAAGATTTGAGAACACCATAAATAATAGAACTTATATTGGAGAAGAACCTAAGCAGCTCTAAGGCATGGCAACTTCATATGAAACACTCGGATTAAAAACTAGCAGAGAAAGAAAGTTACAAACAAAAACTAGAAGAAACAAGCTCGTAGAGAAAGAAAATTACAAACAAAAACAAGTAAAAACTTAAACTTGTTAACTCAACTTATATTGTAGCATTACTCTTTCATTATTATGAGATATTTCTCTCTGAACATGTGGGACCTTACAATTGTTGTGAGAGGAACATCTTATAAGATGTTGTATCAATAA
This sequence comes from Castanea sativa, assembly GCF_040712315.1. Classification (NCBI taxonomy): domain Eukaryota; kingdom Viridiplantae; phylum Streptophyta; class Magnoliopsida; order Fagales; family Fagaceae; genus Castanea; species Castanea sativa. The sequence goes on along the minus strand of NC_134020.1, from coordinate 47,216,675 downwards.
ATAGATTTTAATTTACTAATGATAATGAAGAGTTTTAAAAGGTTTAATATACATGTGAGTCTAAAACCTACTTCAAACAAAATATACTTTCGATACAAGCATTTTTTTGGTTTTAGTTCGAGGCTACAATTGGCAATAGAAAGATTGAGTGTGTCTACTTACTAAACTATATTTAAGTGATATATACGCATGTATCTTTTGTTGGTTCTAGTCAAATTTTATCTCTTAAAAAATGTCAAGAAACTTGTAACCAACTTCTCCTGATTCTCAAAAAAAAAACTTCTCCTGATTCTCAAAAAATAATAGAAAATGAAATAACTTCTCTTAAGGGTTCAAAAATAGTACTACAGCCCTTTTCTTACTCATAAAAATTATAGGATTAACTATTTCAATATATATACATATATATATATATATATTTTTTTTTTGGTAAATAGTTTTTTTATTATAAAAAAAAAGCTAGGCTACAAGATTGTCAAATATTCAATATGATTCCACAAGAATTAGTTTCGTTTAAGTAACAGATTCTAGCCAATTGAAAGGATCCTCTGATCAATTCAGAGATCATTTCGATTCTATTAGTAATGAGGATTCGAAATATCACACATTGATCAATCAAAGTGAGATTTAACAACTAAAAGAAGGGGAGAGAAAGTAATCTTCTTGCTAATTAATTAATCAATTAAGGACAATGGATGAAATTTGGGGTTCCAGGCTTCAAGTCCACTCATTTGAGGTACGTTTGGCATGTTACAAACCAAAATGGAAGTAAATGAGTTATGCAAAAAAAAAAAAAAAAAAAAAACCACAGCTGTCCATACCTAACTCAAGGAAAGAATATAAGTTTTAGAAGCAATCGTTAAACTCGTCTTTTAATTTTTTTTACTTTTTTTATTTTAATTTTTTTAAAACTTAATAATTATAGTTAATTTAAAATTTTCTTAATCTTTTTACAATGGCTCCTATGTTTGGATGGAGAGAAATTGAGGAAGAGGAGAAGAGATTGGAGGAAAAGTTTGTAGGAACTAGGAATATAATGTGTTGTAATTAGTGCATAAGAAAAATTGTCTATTATAGATCCGTGTAAAACTAATATTACAAGTTGATGAAAATGTCATGATAAAAAATTGGTAAAAAATTTCTATTTATGATGACTATGCCCTCCTTTTATATGAGGGCATGCCCCTTGTGGATTTTGTACATAGAGTGCACCCTTTAGCCTTTTGGTAGATGTGTGCACTCAACTAATCAATCTGATGAATTTGAGCCAAGAAAACACGATACCTCGGGTTGGGTTGAGGTTTTTTTTTTTTTTTTAAATGAAACTTTTGGGTTAGCTTGGTTTTAGGCTCACAAAAAATTATATCCAAGTAACTTTAACCAAACCCATCTCAATAACTCGATTTGATTTTCCAAAAGTTGATGGTTGGATATATATATATATATATATATATATATATATATATATATATATATATATATATATATATATATATATGCTTGCGTTGACAAAATTTCCAATTCCAGTAACATAACCCAATCCATGCTATTAATTTAATAGGTAACAATTATATATTTTAACATTGTTAATTTAATGTTATAACAAAAACATTGTTAATTTAATTATTTTTGGATTTTAAGACTTAGTTTAGATTAACTAGTTTAAATTATTTTCATATTTTTTACTTAATTTGGGTGAAACTGTAATAAGTTTAAATAGTTGAATAAAAATCCAATTTTACAAGGTTTGGTTGGATGAAAAATACTCCAAACTTATCCCAACTTATGGAGAGACTTATTTACCGGGCCGGCCCTAGGCTTAGGCCATTTAGGCCATGGCCTAAGGCCCTCAAGAATGGGGGAGGTGATTTTTTTTTTTTTTGGTAATTGAGGAAAAAATAAAAAATGTGAGTTAGGTGTACTTTTTTTTTCCACTCTTGAGAAGCCCTAAAATATTAGAGTTATGCTAGTATATTACTCGGTTGCTTACATAGGTCCTAGAAATTGATGTGCGAGTAATTCAATACTCAATTAATTCTGTTGTTGAAATGCCACTTCATTGTCACATCAATTTGTAACTTTTTGTAGTCAAATTTGTAGTAAGTTTGTCATTTTCTTAACAATAAAATTAATAGAAATACAACCCAATCACCAATAAGTGAAAGAAAAATGCTGAAGCTAATACAAATTTTACGACAAAAAACTTACAAACTGATGTGACATGAATATAATCAGTGTCACTTAAACAATATAATAAATGAATGTTTGAATAACTTTTTTTTATTAGTGATATGTCAGTTTGTAAGAATTAATAATAAATTGAAATAATAAATATATAATAAAAAAACAAACTAAATATTATTTAAGTGAAATATAAAAAGGCCATTTTAAAATTTTCGCCTTAGGCCTCAAACTATCTTGAGCCGGCCCTGCTTATTTATATATTAATATGAGAGGAAAACATAAAACAACCAATTGAACTAAGTGCTCATTTGATAATTTATTTTTGAAATTGACTTTTTGAAAGGGACAAAGTCTTCATCTAATGCTTCAATGTATTGGATGAGACACGAAGTGAACACGTGATCGAGTTGTACTGAGAGTACTTGTTAGAGCACTAGCATTAGATATGTTAAATGCTAATTTTTTAATATTAAGCACATCAATCACCAAAAAACAAGCTGCGATAGAGGTCTCTAAATACCAAATTTTTTAAATATTTGTGACCATACCATTCTACTAGTAGAAGGGTACAAACCATAATGCTAAAACAAGTTACAATAAACGGTTGGTTGTTGCTTGTGTAGGGATGGCAATGGAGTGGGGTAGGGCCGAATGATGGAGTTTTCGTCCCCGCCCTGCATGAGAGGGAAAACTTTCTCACCTCATCCCCGCTTCTTGTGGCCCCGCAAAGCCCCATCCCACGTAAAACTCTAGTTTTTGTTAATTTTCCCTATAACTATTATAATTTTTTTAATGAAACCTATTTCATTAATAAAAATATATTTGAAATTACAACTAAATTTATCCCATTAAATCAAATCAATTTTTAGAAAATTGAATAATATATCCAAATGTTTAACAAGACAATCACAAAAAAATAAAAATCTCATAGTATAATACATAATAAAATAAAGGCAAAGAACCACATTAGGTATAATAAAATAAGTTAATATTAATATGTTTGCTTAAATAGTAGGATTTTATGATACGAGAAATTTGCAATTATAACCTTTAGCAACACGGGGCGGCTCTAAAATTTTACTCCATCCCTGCCCCACCACCTTTATGGGGCGGGAAAAACCCACACGAGACGAAGTAAGGAGAGGCGGGTTAAGCAGGGCGGGACAAAATTGTCATCCCTACCTAGAGTTTTATCTTGTATTTGTTAATAAAAGGGAGGTGTTCAAAAAAAAAAAGTTATTTTAATAAGTGGTGTGCTAAAGTAAGAAATGTGATATAGAGCGTATTGTAAATGTTATACTAAAATAAAAGGTAAATTGTAAATTACACTCCTAAAATTTATGGGTGTAATTTACAATTTACAATTTATCATAAAATAAATAAAGTAACGTTCTGGTGGCTAACATAGAATTATTTTTTTAAAAACAAACAAGCTTAAAAGAAAAAAACAAACAAGCTTAAAAGAAAAAAAAAAAACCAACTCGTAAGTGGGCCCATGTCATTGGGCCAAAAGAATTCAATCTAGAAGACTCACAAACTCTAGAAAGAACACCCCCCTAAAAAAACGTGTCAAACACCCATTGGAACTTCACCAACACACCCCAAAAAAACCAGTAACAATATCACCCCCACTCAAAATCCCAATAACACCCTCAACACAAGTTGACCACATCTCAATCCACGAGGACAATATCGAGACCTATAAATAAAACCCAAGAGTAGATCTCTCCAAGACCCCCCAACACATCCACAAAACGCAACCAGGGAAAGCTCTCTCTCATCTCTCTCTCTCACAAACACACACTCTCATCTCTCTCTCCTTATATCTTCCTCTCTTTTAAATCCCCAGAATTTCAAACTCTGTATATAAAAACAACTCTCCATTTAAACTCTTCCCGCTCCCTCCCAAATTTCCCAAGTTCCGTTAATTTCTTCTTCTTCTTCTTCTTTAGATCTGATTCTTCTGATTCTGATTTTTTCGATCATCAAACCCTAGCACAGACAACTTCAAATTGAGGAGAGGTCTGTGTTTCTTTTTATCAGATCCTGTCTAAACATGAACCAATCGAACTCCTTTTTTTTTTTTTTTCTTTGCTTTATTGTTTCTTCGCTCTTTTAGTCTTTAAAACCTTTAATTATTGTTTCTAATCTAAGGTTTTTTATTTGTAAATTTAACTGAATGAAAAACCCAGATGAACCCATGTTTTGGATTTTTGTTTTTTGGGTGAAATTTTTGTTGATCTTGGATACCCATGATGAAAAACCTAGCTGAACCCAAGTTTAGAGTACCCCCCACTACTTTTACTCTGTGTGTGTGTGTGTGTTTATTGGGTGCTTTACCTTCGCTTATTTTGATGGGATTAATGGTATAGAAAGAGAAGTTCTTTTGTTTTGTCTGAGCTGACAGAAATAAATCTTATAATTTTATGGATGATTGTTCAGTAATTTTATCGTGTGTATGTATTGGTTTCTTGAAAAGTTAGTGGATGTTGTTTCTGGGTTTGATTTAAAAATGGGTTCTTGGTGGTGAATGTTTTTGTGTAAATGTGTTGAATTCTGTTGGTTTGTAGATTTGGTTTCTGGGTTTGATTAAAAATGGGTTTTTGGTGGTGAATGATTTGTGTAAATGGGTGTTGAGTTTAGTTGGTTTTATGGAGTATGTTTCTGGGTTCGATTAGAGATGGGGTTTTGGTGGTGAATAATTATGTGTTGGTTCTAACAGAGTAAAAGAAGAATTTTTAAGAAAAGAAAGGAATGGCGGAACAGGGATTGGAAGGGAGCCAACCAGTTGATCTCAAGAAGCACCCTTCTGGGATTGTCCCTACCCTTCAGTGAGTTCCTTTTCTTTTTTGTCACAAATTCATTATGTACTATTCTGATATATATGCACCTGTTTGGTTGACTAAGCTTTATGTTAATCTCTAAAAGATAAGTATCCTGATATGGACGTGAGCCAATTGTTGTAAGACCAGGAAGAGGAAAATGCAGTGTATAATATGTTGTGAGGATCATAGGTTTTTATGATGCTGTAATGGCTAGTATGTGTTGGTACTTGGACATATGTCTGTCATTGCATTGTAATTGATATTTTTTTTTGTGTCTAACAATGGTAATGATGTGGGTTCTGATGTGGGTCACTTGCCGTACAATGTTAATGGCTGTATATTTGTTGTGATTGACATTTTGTATCCAGCAATATGAAATTACAGTTGTGCTCTGGCTACTGTGGGAATGAGTGTGAATGTGTTTAGATGTTTTGAATGTAAATGCTAGGGTTTGCCTAACTCTTAATTTGGTTCCTGCATTCACTATGATTATCTCTCCCTCCTGTCTCAAGAATGGATGTGTGATTAGAGCCTAACATTTTAACCCTTTTTTTTCTTTGATTTTGGTTGGTTTCTGAATAATTAGATACTTTATGATTCAAATAAGTTGAGCATGTACACACACACACACACAAAGACACAATTTCTTATACTTGGGTGGATTCTGGTTGCTTATTATTGATAGATTTTATTACTTTCTTACATTGATTTAATTATAAAATGAGCACTGAAGCCTTCAGTTATATATTGGTGGAAGAGTTGAATATTAGTTCTGCTTTCTGATGGATATGGATCTCTTGGTCAGATAGATTTGTGTCCCCATGATCTTCAGATTATATAAAATAAAAGATTAGTTTATTACTTTGGCTCTTCCTGTATGTGGCTCTGTTAATGAATGGGACATTGCAATAACTCACTTATGTTGTTTATTCCCAGAATTAGTAGCCTATAACATCTTAGTGTTGTCACTTCAGGAACATTGTGTCTACAGTAAATTTGGAATGCAAATTGGATCTTAAGTCCATTGCTCTTCAAGCTCGTAATGCAGAATACAATCCCAAGGTATGAGACGTTTGTGGGCATGGCTTTCTCTCTCTCCCTCTCTCTTTTTGGGGGGCGGGGGGCGTTATTAACCATAGTGCTGGGTGTTCCTTATCTATTTATCCTTTGTTGAATCCAGTTGATGATGGAATATATTTGCTTACTCTAAGAAAGCTTGGTTTAAGCCATTGATTTTCTAGGAATTCAATGACTCAGAAAAGCTATTTTCCTCCTTTCCCCCCCACCCCCTGTTTTCGTTTTTAATGGTTTTTGATTTGACAAAGATGGTTAAGCTTGTTTCTTGTTTCACTTAGAGTTGTGTTTTGGGTTTTATATCAATACCATTTAAATTTTACATTTGTTGTGTTCTTGCAGCGTTTTGCTGCCGTAATTATGAGGATAAGGGAACCAAAAACCACAGCCTTGATTTTTGCTTCTGGGAAGATGGTAAGTTTTGACAAAGCATTCGGTACCTTTCTAAGTGCAACAGTAGAAGTTCTCTTTATATGCTGTTTTATATGCCTTTAAAGTGCCATCTGGGTCTGTTTTTGTTGTTATCTCTCTCTCTCACAATCAAAAATCTCTATTCTTGAAGATTAACATGCATTGTTCGTTGATCTATGCTAGAGTGATAAGTGAAAAATGAGCCCATCTATGTGTCATTTACTTAGAAATTTGTGATAAGAGAAAAATTGTCTTTCAATTTGTGGATGGATGAGGCCAATAAGTGCTACCTGTTCCTCCTGTTGTTAAATGAATCCACTATTTTAGCTAATTTTTTTTTTTTTTTGGAATATTAAGTTGGTGCTTTCTATCTGAAAGCTTGCTATGTTGTTCTCTTTAAAATAGACATACATGATTTGGCATCTTTGCTGTTTTTTTTATTTCTAAGATTTTTTAATGATTATTTGAATACCAAATGTTTAGGTTTGCACTGGAGCTAAGAGTGAACAACAGTCGAAGTTGGCAGCACGGAAGGTAATGGATCAAAGTTACAATATAGTTTTGGTGGCCGATTTGGTTTGTATATACTGGAATGAAATATTTCAGTGTTGGTGCATTCTGGTGTACTGTTCTCGGATTATACTTTGTGTGCGTGTATATTCCCCGCATAACCTCATTCCAACATTAGGGCATACCAATTTTATCAAAATAACCTTGTCAGTATGAAAAGTTTTCAAAATGGAATAAGAATTGGTATCTGCACAAAACAGTAAAATTAGCTGAAGCAATTGGAATTGAAACGGGTCAACACCCCAAATCTTTGGCAAATGTTACCGTAGGGTTATGTGTACCAGTGTGGTAACCAGTACAATATATTCAGCTGAAATAGTACAGTATTCATAACTTTATAATGCATGCCTTTAAACCCTCAGGCAGCTGCATACTTCAGTTTTTAAACATAGGGCCATCTGGGAGATGCAGAGGAGTATCCAGAACCCTATAGCTTGTTGTTTGTAGTTTGGCTTTACTTCTCAGATATCTAGTCTCTTCAAACTAGCACTTAAATTCATGAAAATGTTGGCAGAGCTGAAAGGTGGAATTATACATGCCCATACGCTTTACAAGCAAACAGTTCCTTGTTTTACGAGAATGTGATTAAAAAAAGTTAATTGCATGCTCATCATGTTGTCACTAAAAGAGCTGCAAATTGTCTAGATCTTTAGGATTTAATACTGTTGTTTTAATATTGAATTTCCAAATCTGACATTGTATCTCTGCTTTTCAGTATGCTCGAATTATACAGAAGCTTGGTTTTCCAGCTAAATTCAAGGTAAAAATTAATTTCAGTGCAATCCTCTGTCATTTATGTATGTATATGTATTAAAACATGCTGACACATGCAGCTTTGGTATTTTACAAAGAATTACTATTTGTCTAATGTTGATACTTTTCACTGTTGTAGGATTTTAAGATTCAGAATATAGTTGGTTCATGTGATGTTAAATTCCCCATCAGGCTTGAAGGACTGGCATATTCCCATGGTGCCTTTTCTAGTGTAAGTGATGGCTGTGTGTCCACCTGTGTTAATTGTTCTTTCTGTTAAATATCAAGAGCCATTATTGGTATTTGTGTGTGATTTATCAGACTTTGGAATGTACTTACCAAAAAAATAGCCTGTGCAATGTTCTCCTTTTCCTTCCCTGATCATTGAAGTGGCCATGATTGGGGGATAGGTTGTCTTAAAAGGCCATTCTTGGAATTAAACACTTCCATGGAAACTACGACATGCATACCTGCATACACACAAGCTATGGAAAATGAAGTTATATGTAAATTGAGCCTTTCTGAAGTTAAAACTTGTTGCAAACATTATTGTCCGGACATCAAATAGCCAGTTGTAATACCAACTTGGCTGGAAACAGTAGAAAGCTTGTTTTGTAGTAATGATTCTATGAAATTGGTTGGTGTCTGCGACATTTGAAATTTATTTTAGAAGTATCCCATTTAAAAAAAAATACTCGCCAGTTTTGGTATCTTTTTGGTCTAGCAAAGTTTCAACCATGTTTTGGAACAATTTTAAAACTTTGAGAATTGAAATTGATTGTGTTCTCATTCTGGTGGTCAGTATGAGCCAGAGCTGTTCCCAGGGTTGATCTATCGCATGAAACAACCAAAGATTGTGCTGCTTATTTTTGTGTCAGGAAAAATCGTTCTTACAGGAGCTAAGGTGATATCACTAGACTCCTTTTTTTTGTTCTGCCCTCCCAGGTTTTATATGCTATTCTGGTTGGATCTGATCAGCATTGTTTCATTTCGAATCTTAAGGTGAGAGATGAGACCTATACAGCCTTTGAGAACATATACCCGGTGCTTACGGAGTTCAGGAAAAACCAGCAATGGTATGTTGCACAATTGTAATATTTTTGTTAAGATCCATGGTGCAGGGACCAGATTATTTATGCTAAATCCAACTCTTATTTACAGATTCCATGTTAAATCTTTCAGTAAGGGGTATTTATGTTCATAATACCCTTTAAAATCAGATTTATTAGGTTTTTGGGGAAAGGTTGGCTTCATAAGTTCTTGGGGAGCAGGTTTGAGTCCCTAATTTCATAACCCTTTTAAATCAGATTTGGTAGATTAAAATTTGGAAATTCTGACTGGTTGGGACTGTCATAGATTGTAGTAGTACAAGTATTTTTTTATTTCACATGAACTTCTAGACTATTAAATTGAGCACTGCAGATTTAAAGATAATTCTGGGTCCCATCATATTTTGAACTTGATTATTTCAAGGTGTTGAGGTTCCAATTAGAGTTTGTTTACTGTAAGGGTTGAAAGTAGTACACATATCACTAGGGTTGGTAAAAGAGTCAAGCGCACAGGTCTCTTGGCACCTAGGGCCCTAGGCACAAAGAGCAAGCGTGCACTTGATTGAAGTAAAGCGCACCGTTTTCAAATATAATATCTTATAACCTCTAATAGATATTCATGATATAGAATATAAATAAAATGAAAACTCAAGTTTTTATTTTATATTTTTATATTTTATATTTTACCTTTTAAGTAAGTGCAATTGTATAATGTTTGTAAGTTCAAATTTTACTTAGTTATTTCAATATCTTAAAATTTTAATATAGTAAGTTGAAAACAGTTATCAATGGACAATATGATCATACTTTAGTCATAGAAAGTTTAAACATAAAATTTTATATGATTCTCCTGTGCTTATAAAATACTTATACATGATAGTTATGATCAAATGATGTATATGGTTACATCAACATACATCTACAAGGCCAAGACCAAAAAGCATAAGAGAGAATAGTATATTAGCCTTGTTTGTATCATTTAGGGCGTGTCTAAGGCGCTCTTCTTGAAACGGTCTTTGCTTTGGCCAAGCAAAGCGCCTAGACTTTGGGGCTTCGAGCTTTAAGCTTCAAGACGCACTTGGTGTGCTTTTAACAAAACTGTATCACCTCTGGCCAGATAGGATTTGGGGGATTTGATGGGGAGATTGAGGATGTTAGGAGAGTCCTGTCCTTGGCTCCTCCCCCCTCTGTAGAGTACAATTGAGGATGTTGATTTTTTCTCAGGCCATGCTGACAATTTACCGAGTTTAATGCCCTTGATTTTACAGGGGCATCTTGTTGGCATTTTTTGGCTAGTGAGGAATGTTGTGGGAATGTTTTTTTTTTTGGAGGAATGTTTTACAGGTATACCAAGGTGAATTCAGATCATTTGTTTTGAATTTGATGCAGATTTTGTGGGAAGAGAAGCCAGATCTTGTTTGCAAAAGTTCGGAGATGGAATACCTGGCAATGTAGCTGCTGAGCCTGGATTGAACTGTAAATATAAAAGCAAATTGTGCATCGGTTCTCTGGTTTTTAAGTTAAAAAAGATGTGTTCAGTGTCTGCATTTGATTTTCTTGGCTCTGATGTAGTAGTGGGAGAAGAACCATATATTTTACAGAGTTGTTGACGAAAAAAAAACAGATGGGGAAAAAAGAGAATAAGAATTTTAAACTTTCTGTTGGACTTTTTGCTTTTGACTGTTTGGATAGAATGTAATTTTGTGAAACTTGAATCGACTCTATTGTGCTATGGTACTATCTGCTGGTGCATTTGGATGTTATAATTGTAGTGAGAAAAAGAAAAGAGCTTTTAAAAGGCTGTACATAAACAAATAAACGGAAAAATGTTAATCTATACGAACGTACTAGCACTGCAAACGTGGTACATTACTGAAGCGAATGTGATCACCAGCCCTTGATTGAATTAAGGTCTCAAGCAGATAATCGAGAGACAGTTTTATAGGTACGATAGAGTTTCAGCTGACATGAGATATATAATATATTAACTGTAGGTACTTGTGTGATTGAAAAAGAAAATAAAGACTCATTCAAAGTCAAAACTGGAAATGTACAGGGAATGAATATTGCAGGCACAGTCCTTTTGTCTTTTGCAAACCCTCATTGTTTGCAAGTAAGACAGTACAACCGTGTGAGTTGTGGCATATGGCATTTCAATTCAAACTGCATACCACTTGATCTCCTCTATTTGAGGAGAAATTATACTGTTCTTGCGGTGAATCACATCACTTGCCCCATATCGAGCTTTACTCTCACTATTTTAAGTTGGAAGGTTAAAAATTTGATGTCTCTAGCATTGAATCCAACGACAACACCCCGTTGAATTGGATTTGTAATGAATAAAATGCAGGAAGCGCAGCTTAACTCATATATATTATGGTTTTTTTGAAGGAAAATTTTAAAACACACTGTTAATTTAATCAAGGGGTTTTAAACTACAAGTATAATGTTTGGGGTGTTGTTTGGAAGATTGAAAAATTGTGGAGCTTCATCCTTTGTTGTATACTCTATTGGGTGTCTGCACACAAATTGGTCTTCCTTACCTCACTAGTATTGCCTAGTCTGTTTTCAGATTCAGTAGACTAGCTTGTGTCTGGAAAATGTGAACTTAAATTTCTACAGTTGCTATGGACTTAGTGACTCCAAAGGATGTATAATTTAATTTAATTCTTGTATTGAAAATTGAATCAAGTCTCTGTTAAGATGATCAAAGACCTTAACCCCACAAAAAGAAAAAAAAAAAGGTGATGGTAATGGTAGCCCTTCATGTTCCACTTGCCATAATTTCTGTATGCTTATATTGGGCAGTACCTGTTAGCGTTTCCATAACTACCTTCTTCCTCATCTAAAAAGGCAAAACAAAAAGAGAAAATGTCCTGTCTGGTGATGGCTTTAAGAAGTTATTTGGATCCAGAACTGCTACAGGTTTAAATTTCAATAGAAGCAAATTGTAATTGCTTTTCGCTGCAAAAAATTTAACTATCTGAAGATTGTACTGCTGTGCTTCTGTTATGTATCTGGTGTTAACAGAGGCTTATTCTGTTATTAGCTGTTTAGTGCCTTTTGGGGCCTTATGTAACACAGTTATCATTATTTTCTTTCCATCATTTAAAATACACACACACACATTAATGTATGCAATAATGTATTATGCCTTTACACATTTTCAAAACTTATTGTAACTTACTAATCATGATAGGTTCATCACTTTTTACTACCATGACTTTACATGTTTTTGAACTTAAATGTAACTTAAGAACTTATAATGAAAAAAATACATGTAATACAAACAGTTTCAATAGAGAAATCATTTATTTATAGTTTATACTCATCCGAAAAAAACTCATATGTCATCACTGTATTCATATTTGTAATTTTGTATGTTAATGTAGTATTCAAGGTCAGATTGAAGAATTTAGTTCCACGCATACTTAGAGAACCATATGTCATTTTCATAAACTTCAAGAGGTAAAGATAATAAACAGCTTTTTCAAAAAAAAGAAAAAGAAAAAAGAAAGATAATAAACAGGCACTTCGGTCCAATTTGGCCCATTTTGATCAATTTGGTTTAATTTCATTCAATTCGGTCCATTTTGGCCCACTTTAATCCATTTGCTTAACTTCGGTCCATCTTGGGTGACTATAAGTATAAACTAAAAATAAATAAAGCTATTATCTTTATCTCTTAAAGTTGAAGAAAATACTTCACTCTCATATTTTCTTCTGAAAAAAAGTGACTATGCTATCTCTCTCTCTAGATTTTTAATTCTTTCTTGCAACATTATTTTAGGTTGATGAATTTTTATGTTTTTTAATATCGTTACTTTGGGTTGATGTGTTTTGGTGTTGAATTATTGTGCCTTTTGAGTTTCCCACCACAAGTCCTCTCTCTTCCTCTTATAACTTTGGTTTGTTCTTTTTTTTGAGTTAATCATTCATTTGTTTGAAAGTGAGAATTTGAGTTTATACAAAATACAATCTATATGGCTATGTATTTAAATGTGCCTTTCAATCATTTGAGTAATATCAATTGTAATTATGTGATAAGTTTTGATTATCATTATAATTTCCTTCAGAGAATGAGAATTTTAAAACTAAAAATTTTAGTTCTACCAAAAGAAATTAAGAAAATATAATAACTTGAGGTGTGTGGGACAGAAGATTGCATATACCGAGGGTAGGACTATCCATGGGTTGGGTTTGTGCCTAACCCGAACTTGACCCAAAAACTTTGGGTAGGGAAAAAAGTAACCCGAAACCGACTTGGAAGACTTGTCAGATCGGCCAATTCGGGTCTTGTCGGGTATTGGGTTGTATTAGTTGGTTTTAGGTTTTGTTAACAAGGCTGATATTTGGCTGGATCCATCAAGATCTGGCATAGATTTCGTCAGATAACGACGAGATTTTGCTGAATCTTGAAGGATCTGGACTAGATCTCGTTGGATCTAGACGAATCTGAGAGAGAGAGAGAGAGAGGTTAGGGATGGTGTTATCGTGGAAGACCTTCGGTCAGTTCAGTTTTCGTTGGGTTTCGAAACCCAAAACTACCACTTGACCCGCACCTTTTGGACTTTGATGTCAGAGACCCATTGCCAATTGCGAGTTGCTCTGATTGGGTTGGTCTTGGTTCGAGCAACACTGGGTCGATTGGTTCTGGGAGTTATTGGTGGCTGTGGACAGCCTTAACCAAGGGAATTGTTAGATACTTAAAGAGGTTTGAATACTCTTATATATATATATATATATATATATATATATATATATATATATATAAGAAAATATAAATAATAACAAGAGTTAGAAGAATATGAACCACTTTACAAAATAATAATATCAATTAAAAATACCAAAAATGATAAAATTATATATTTGTAAAAAGAGATAGAAATTACTTTTATGAATTGTTTAATTTTTAGAGAAATGAATTATGTAGGATAAAATTTAGAGAATGAATAATATATTATGCCTTATTTCGAAATAATTGTATATTTTCACGAATCACACAAGTCTCTAACTACTTATCTCCATGATCATTGAGACCAACTCACATATTGGCACTGCATCTGCTCAATTGCCACACCAATGTCCTTTATAGTGGTCATGTGAAGAAAACCAACAAGTTGGTGATTTGAAACAGTTTCAAAGAAGGGGGAGAGAGGGACAACATATCATACATGACTCACAGTAAGAAGCAATCTGCCCATCTCAATAAATATTTAAGCCCTCCATTTTTTATATACTAGTTAATATCAATACTTTATAATTTCATTTGAAATTATTTTTATGTATATTTAAACATACATATTATATAATACTTATTTTGTTGTATAATATATATGTTTGCCCACAATATTGTTGAATGCTTTGAAACTTGATTTTTTTAATTCATATTTTATTTTTGAAAAGTTGCCGAATACTATAAGACTATTTTTTTTAAGTAATAAATAATATTTACTGTTACAAATAGACTATTAAAATCTACAATTAAGAATTAAATTATAAAATAATTTTATATCCTAAAATTACATAAATTTAAGCAACTTCCCAAACACTTCCTTAACCACTCATCCTTATTCACAACTAAATATGAAGATCCCAATCTCAAGCACCCAATTTATTATCTCAATGAGAAATTGCCTTTAGTTAGACTTCTGTATCCTTAAAAATTTTAGAAATATATAAAAAAAAAAACACCAAAAAAACTTTGAAATCATCATCAACTTTTATTTTTATCACTGTAGCTCATACCACACAAAATAGCAACAAAAAAAAAAAAAAACTACAAAAAAACCTATTAATTATGAGTTTTATAACAAAATAAAAAATAGCTAACTTCATCAATAATCAATTAGAAGGTTTATTTTTATTTTTCTTTATTTTTAAAAGAAAATATATTTACGACTTTTCCACACCAAAATCCCACTCATCCAAAGACTCAAAACCAATCACAACCTTTACAAAATTCACAACATCTGACATCAATATCAAACCTGTAAGCTTTCATCACTAAATAAAAAATGCAAGTCCGCTTTTTGGGTCATAGCCTACTCATATAGGTCAGGATAAAATGATACAACAATGTTGGAGTTATGTAGGTGTTGTTGAAAGGTTGAAGGTATATGACATTATTATTGGTTTGTGTGTATTTGAGATGAGATGTCATGAAAGGCTGTAGGCATGCATATATAAACGAGTAGAAGTGCAATGGGGTAAAAGGGTAAATGAAAATGCAAAGAGTTTTTTTGTGTAAGAGAAAAAAAATCTTGAAACATTGAACTAAAGGAAACAAATAATAATCTTGAAACATTGGATTAATGAAAACAGAGTAGTCTGGAAACATTGAAAAAAAGGAAATAAAAAGTCCCTATTTTAAAATTTATTTCTAATATGGCTTACGAGTATTTACTTCTTCTTTTTAAAGGGAGCACCACATAACAAAACATCATACTCTCCCGCATGAAATATCCGCTTGATATATATGAAGATATATATATATATATATATATATATTTTTTTTTTTTTTTTTCAAATCCTCTTAAGATATTTTGGTTTATAAATAGTGTCCTCATATAGCAAATAATTAACAAGGCTATTGTTATTGGGTGCTGGTCAACAACCATTAAGATTGAATTTTTAGTTAATAAAGTATTGTTGTTTTTTTTTTTTTTTAGAATACTAAGTATGGTTGCTTTAAGCATGACAAAACAACAATTGATAAAATTTTTGATGTTTAAATAAGAGATTTGAGTTTAATTTTCTTGCCTATGCCAAAAATTAATTTGTGTTTTGGTCTGATGATAAAGAACTATTATCAGAAGCGAATGCCATAAATTGAAACCCTCTTAAAAAAAAAGTGTGATAGACTCATGGAGCATTAAAAATCACTCATTTTACAACAGGACCTAAATACCCTTTTTTTTTAGTTATTTCCTTTTTTTCTTTTTCTCTTTTTTCCTTTACTAACATTTCCAACTTGTTTATGGACTTTACTTTTCCAGATGCACAAAACAACCACCCAAATGCCCCAAATTTCAAAACCAACCCAAATTGTCAAGCTTTTTCACATCCCAAATTCAACCCAGTCACCAAAACAACCCACAACCACAAAAACAGAGGAAGAAAAATTAGAAAAAAGTAAAGAGGGAAAGGGGATGCCAACAGGTACAAGTAGTGGCGGTGGCCCTGATGAGCACCACTACCAAATAGTATTTATCGTTTAGCTATAAGGGTAGGGCCAGTTGCTAGCTTACGTATAGGCACATGCGAAGACTTCCATACGATGCTTGCTGATGCATTTGGCTCCGGACAAAAACTAATGAGAAATATTATATACACTATTTTTTCAACATTTGTTTTTTAATTTG
The DNA here is from genome assembly GCF_040712315.1 of Castanea sativa. Lineage (NCBI taxonomy): Eukaryota > Viridiplantae > Streptophyta > Magnoliopsida > Fagales > Fagaceae > Castanea > Castanea sativa. Next base: position 47,200,445 of record NC_134020.1, on the reverse strand, counting down.
TAACATTATAGGACTAATCCACTAATTAAAAAAAAAAATAACTACCATGCACAAAACAATGTATTTACAATATTCTTCTTTTATTTCTACAGACTTTGCCTTCTTCTTTCTACAACTTTCCTTTTTATTTCTCCAGACTTTGCTTTCTTCTTTCTACAACTTTCGAAAGTTGTACTCAAATATTTCTCTAATAGAATAAAACATATTTTACATTAAAAGAAATTATATTTACATTGTCCTTGCAATTTCAATTTACATCATAGACACACAGAAAAAGCAAATGTTATATGAAAATGTATACAAAACTTACCACTTTTCTGTCTCTACAATGTAAACATATGAAGTCCTAAAAAAAGGTAGAATATGCTGAACTTGTAAAAACTTATCAACTCAACTGTCACAAAAAATGTTATGAACTTTTATGTGTATGTAGCATTAGTTTTTATTTTATTTTTTATTTTTGTGCTACATTCACTGTGTTAAGTTTTTACTAGTTCTTATTTGAACCCACTATTGAAATGACTTTTTTTCCTATCAATAACAGTTAGTAACAATCTGACACTTAGGATTTATTGTGAAAGTATTGTGAAAATATTTTAGAAGAATCATTTATTTTTGATTTGATAAAAAATTACTCATTATTTTATTTATTGAATAATATTTAGTCTTAGGGTCCGTTTGGATACAATTTATTTTGTTAAAAACTGAAAATACTGTAGCAAAATAATTTTTAAATATACAAATAGTATCATAAGACCTATTTTTAATATATTTTATTCTAAATAAAATGGTGGCGGGTCTCATGAATAGTAGGTACATTTGTTTCCTAAAAGCTGAACACGTGTATCAAAAAAGAAAAGAAAAAGAGGACGCAAAACGCACAGGAAAATAATTCCTATCCAAACATATACTTCATGCTATCAAAATGAAATAAGTCATAATCCCATTGGTTAAAATTTGGAAGACTTTTGACCGCCTCATTTGCCTAGAGCCGGCCCCAGACACTTGTTCCCATTAACAACCAATATATTATGTTTAATTTAAGTAGTTGTTGGAAGATACCTGTAGCTCTATTGTAAAATTTTTTTACAATTGGCACAATTTGGAAGTCGGGCTGGAACATCTTTTAAGACTGTGATGGTAAAATATATTTACATATGCAATATACAAGCTGGGCTGTGGATGCTTTTAGCCTCTTGTTTAAATTTCAGCAATGATACAACATTTTTCCACACGGGATTTTCTTCCAATGAGATTGTTGTTTGTATTTTAAAAAGGTATTGCTGCTTCCTACTCTGTTTCTCACTTCATTCATTGTCACGATGTTTCCTTATAGTGAAAGAGTGGACACCCACTTCAACTTTATTTACACACACTCTGCTATTGACTGGAAGATGGTCACTGACTGAGGCCACTTGCAAATATATATATATATATATATATATATATATATATATATATATATATATATATTTTGGCTGAACAGGCCGCGTGCAAATTGATTATGTAGAAAAAATAATTACCCTCTATCTCACTTTCTCTCCTTCGGTTGATTTTTTTTGTCTCTTTCCCTCTCTCTCTCTTCCTCTCTGCACACTGAATTTTCTTCCTCTCTCTTCCTATCAACCAAGATCTACTCCTTCACAGACGACCCAAGTCAACTGCAGAGAGAGAGCTCCGATCTGTGAGCTTCTATCTCAAGGAGAAAATTTGCTCTGATCTGTAAGTCTTGGTATCAATATCCTTCATGCACGTGATTGCAAGCAGACGATGCATAAATACAACAGTGCTCTGTGCTCAGTCTGTCAATAACAAACAGTCAAACACTCCATCCAGGTCCAGTGCTCTGCTTTCTTCTTCCCTAACCTTTCGTGCGTCAATTCTTTAAAACTAGTTGAATAGTTTTTTTTAATAGCAATTCTATGGGCACAGAAAACGCCTCCTCCTCCTCCTCCTCCTCATGTTTTCCTTCTTCTTCTTCTATTGTGCCTGGACGGAGGTATGAATATGGCGTCTTTCTCAGTTTTAGAGGCTCCGACACGCGCAAAAAATTTACAAGCCATCTATACGAAGCGTTGAAACGGAATGGCATAACCACATTTAGGGACGACGAAAGTCTCGAGAGAGGAGAATTCATCTCCCCAGAGCTCATGAGAGCAATTGAAGAATCGAGATTTGCTGTCGTTATTTTCTCTAAAAACTATGCTTCGTCGAGTTGGTGCTTGACTGAACTAGCAAAGATCGTCGAATGCATGGATAAGAAGAAGCTGACAGTTCTGCCTGTTTTCCACGGTGTGGATCCTAGTGATGCGCGCAAACTTAAAGGAACTTTTGCAGAAGCTTTTGCAAAACATCTCAGCGATAACATTAAGAACGTGCATACTTGGAGAGATGCTGTGACAAAAGTCGCTGGTATTTCTGGATGGGATTTACAGGATGAGTAAGATTTTTTTTTTTTTTTTGTATATCATTTTTTTCAGATATTATTTATAGTTGAAAATATCATTTTTATCTCTTTATTTTGGGTTTATTGTTAATTTAGTCCATATATTTTGAGAGCAGACAATTTAGATTTTGTTCAACTTGCACTCAATTTGATACCTAATGCCAAATCAAAGCTTTTCTTACATTTTTTTTTTCCCACTTTCTTGGCAACCAAACATCAAGACACAAATCAAATTTACTAATCTCTAACTCTGAAAAATACATATATCAACTCGGCAACTAAAAAAAACTCAGATTTGGACTTGACTATAACTTAAAAATAATAGGGATCAAATTGACTTTGAGTTGAAAAAAAAAAAGAATCAATTTGATTGCTATCAAAATGTTGGGACCAAATTGACAATGACCCCAAATATAGGGACCAAAATATAATTTATTTTGCCTATTTTTAACTACCATAAAAATTGAGAGATACATTATTAAGAAATACTATTGTGCTTCATTAAAAAAAAGTTTATGTGAAGTTGAAAAATCTCATGATTTTTTTATCATTATTTATAAACCTCATGAAATATAGTGTTTCTATTTTATGAAACTTGATCAGTTTGAGAAAATTTCCCATGTCTTTAATTTTTTGAGGTTGGAAATTTTGAATTACACGTGACAAGTTTAAATTTAAATTTTCTCGATTAGTAGGGGCATTGAAAATTATGGAACATAAGATTGAAAAAAAAGTGATTTGAGAAATATTTTTTGAGACACACAAAAGAGTAGATGATAAATTTCAACTATGTATATCCTCTTGAGAATTTAAAAAAAAAAAAAAAAATCTTGGCCAGAGTATGAAAAAAGTAGAATTATGGAAAAAATAGCATTTCTATTGTTAAGTGAGAACAATGATCTTATTTGAAGTTGGTATTCTTATTGTATGATGGAGATACAATAATACACAATTTCATTTGATATTATCTTTTTTGCCAAGGTACTCAAGTAGACACTTAAATTTGTGCCTGAAAAAAATTGATAATGTGTAGACATTCATATTATACAATTGTGGTATAATTATAATGATGCCAAGTTTTACAAAAGTACCGAGTCCCTTATTCTTGTGAAATTATGAACATTTTTTTTGTTCCTAAAAGTGGTTCCTAGTAATTAGAGACTATAGGTGTGTTCACGAAACTGCTCAAACCACACGACTAGACCCAAAACGAATAAAACTGTCCATCAAATGGAATAATTGCACCACACTACAAGTGGAAATTAACTGCATTGCACTAGACTATGCAATGCAACGTGCGTTTTATGATATATAATAAAACTGCACACAAGTGCATTGCATCGCACTGTACCTATATATATTTATTTATTTTATGTTTTATATATATATATATATATATATATATATATACATTAAAAGTTTAATATTAGTGGCCAACCTAGTGTTAGTGCATTCATATTTACGTTAAAAACGATTTCATTTTGATTAAATACAAAATTAAAAGTTTAAAACTTCATTAATTTCTCCTTCTCACACTCTCACCCTTCTCTCCCGATACCCTCTCACTCTTAGTAGGCATGACTAGTGTATATGGTACACTATTATGGATCTTATGGTTGTTGTTTGTTAAGCATTTTTGTGTTACAGGTTATATTTGTTTGACATGTATAATTGTTTGTGGTACTTTTTGTTTATTGTCAATTTGTCTTCTTTTTTTTTTTTTTTGTATTACTTTTATTGTCACACAATTTTTATATTTTTTTGACACTTATTGTCATATTGTCATGGTTATTAATCATAAACTAATAATTAACCATGATATCTTGAAAAATATACTAGCCTAAAACCGGCCAAACTGCACATTGTACATTGCACCGCACTGCACTTGTGACTGCAAAATTGAGGTGCGATGCAAACCGTGCGTTGATGGTTTTTGCCAAATTGCACAGCAAAATGCTGTGCTAAAAATGACCTAAAACTGCACCGAACACCCTTACTACTAACTAGATGCTAATAGATTTACATCTCTTGCCATATGTGTATGAATTGAGAAATGATGAAAAAATAATAAGTTTGCAAACAATCATCCTCAAAGGGCAACAGTGATTTAAAAAAAGTTGAGCATAAAAATAAAGTTGTTGGTACAAAAATTATCATTTTTTTGCAGTTGATAATACCATTATAATCTAGACCTTTTGTGTCAAGTTGTGTATGAGAATCTCTAGCTATAGCCATATGTCTAGATGAACATTAAGGAGGAAAAGAAGAATAAACTGCCTATAAGGACACCTTACATAGGATTGGAGATCCCAAGAACTAAGTTCGAAGGGAAAAACGAATCATAGAATAGTTTGAATAATATGCACTTAATTTAGTTTCAAGTACAAGTACTCTTTGTCACTCCTAATGGTGTAAGTGTTGTATCTTGTAACGCAATAAAGGACGAGTTTTTTCAATTAAAATGAAAAAACTCTTAATGTGATCTATAGCTCTTATGAATGAGATCTTAGAGTTACAAGAGTATCCTTGATAGATCTACTTAAGTGAGCACGGAAATGATGCTACTTCTTATGAGGATAGGGCCAATTCTCTAAGTTTCTGATGAAAGCTAGGATCAAGCACAAGGTTGTAATGTGTGGGCTTAGAAGCTCGTGGTAGAGTATTGAAATATTATGTGTGTGATGAAATGTCTTAATATCACTATTGACTTTGGAATAACATTGTTGGAGCACTAAGTGAGGTTTCAAATCTGACACTATCTTTATGCATATTATTCTATCTTGACCTAGAAAATTTGTATATGTATTTTACATATATTCTTATAAAAATAAGTGGGGGACTGTTGGAATATTTTTATAAAAACTATTATATAATCTGAATTAAATGGCCAACTAAGGGAAAAAAAAATAAGATCAGCTTTTTATTAATGGGCTTTTCGTTTTCTTTCCTATTCTTAAATTGAAATACAAATCATTCTCAAAAAAAAAAAAAAAATGAAATACAAATAGTAATCATATTCTTTTTTATATCAATTATGAGTTGAACGTTGGCATTAGTGACTTTAAAATCTTTACTTATCAAACATATTCTTGCCCAACTTTTTATGCTCTGTTTGGATTGAGGGGGAGTAAAGGGGAAGGAGGGGGAATGATTTAATTTACCGTGTTTGGACGTTTGTTTTACTACTGATTAATAGTTAATACTGATTATATCTTAGAATTCATATCCACAAATAACAAGTTCTAATGCTCTATACATGAATAACGTTACTAATATTTATATGAGGGCTTTTTACTGTTTTGATTTGTGAGGATAGTCAGAGGCAGAGCAATTTAAAAGAGGAAAAACGGGAAGTCATTTATAAACTCATTATAAAGGATTTTAAATGGAATAGATTCATTAGAATATTATAAGAGGATCTCATGCCCGGCCATAGGTGTTGAGAAGAGAGAAAAATATCAGTTTTTGTTATTGATTTTTCACGCAACATCAAATTGTTAAATTAATACTTGCTCAGTCAATGTTCTCTTCTTTTGAAATAATATTATTGTTGAGGGTTTCTTATCCTATAAGTGGCGTAAGTTTGTAAGGATACCTAGTAATTTAATTGTATCATGAGGCGGCACACATAATTGCCAGTCTACTAGACGGTGTGTATTGTTGCAAAAGAACGACCGTGTCTGTGTCTCAACTCCACAACCTTTTTTTTTTTTTTTTTGAGAATCCAGTCAAATACCTTTTATTAAAGCAGGCTAGGTAAATCTGCCTGAAGAATTTCAACAAGTTCTGGTGGTACAGTCTCTATCCAAACAGTCATTAGTGGTAGAAACTTTGCTTTACGAGCTAGAAAGTGAGCCAACTGATTACACTGTCGGCGTACAAAGGATACTCTAAAAGTTGAAAAGTAAGAGCTAAGAAATAAAATATCTTTTATTAGGCAACTCCACAACCTAAAATTCATGAAATTGACGATATTTTATTTTTCTTATTATAAGATATTATGATGTACACCAAATAAGTAATATCTTTTTTATTTGTTCTCTAATTAGTGAAATATCATTGTCTAAATAATTATTCTATAAATTATGAGATGTACTTTATGTGTGGGGCAAAAGGATCCTGGTGGGAATGTGGGCCTTTTGGGCCTTGTTAAGGAAGGCCGACCTGACCCTGGGGTTAGAGATTGTTGGTGCTATGGGTCGGCCTATACGCCGAGGATCCGAGGATCCAGCCGAGGATGGTTTTCCCCTCGGACTGACATCAAAGAACCTGAGACTTCATGGTAAAGGTTAGGGAATGACACGGTCAAGACCAATGGTTAAAGGGAGAGAACCCTTGAATGTCCTAGAAGCGCCGATGTTGGAAGAATATCAAAGGTAAAGGCTGCTACCTCCACATTAAAGACCCTGCACCTACCACCCTGGCCGCATTAATGAGGAAGTGACACTTAAACAGTGGAAGGGAAACTTCTAGTTACTGTTCAAAGGCACTAAGAAAAGAAATATCTAGGCTAAGGGAGGAATTGGGGGCAACACGTGGATAAAGTATTAAAAAGAGGAGTATTTAAGGAGGGACCTAGAACAGAAACGGGACGGAACTTTTTGTAACCTAAAAAGAACAAGGAAAAAGAGAGAGATATAATATAAGAACAGCTCTCGGCTTACGTCCGAGGAGGCCTATTTACATTACTCCTTTTTGTTTCCAAGTACTTGCAATCTTTAGTTTGTCATTTCATCCTCATACACTTCTAACCTGGGTTTCAAGCCCACACTCTACAAATTCATATTGTTTAAGGCTCATTGGGCCTGAGCCCATAACTGTTCTTGGGTCCAGGTGCAATTGTGCACTTACACTTTATATATTAATTTACGTTCTTAGTAACAACACTTTCTTTACTTGGCCACATGACAACTTTCTTTGTCCCCTGTAGAATTGGACTTTGGTTTTATTGTAGGAGTATTATTTTGAGAGAAGAATTGGACTTTGGTTGAAGAACATTGCATGTGTAGTTTGTGCCATGTATATATAATAGACTTTTAGAGTTCCCCTTTTGTTAATTAACAAAGCTAAGATTGTACTTTTGCTGAATGTTTTGTCCCTAAACTAGCTCTGCCTCATCAAAACTATTGTTCTGCTCTATTCTTTACAGGAGTGAATCAACGGTTATCAAAAAAATCATTCAAAGGATATCTCCTGAATTAGATCATGAGTTCTCAATTGATTTCGAGTGCCTTGTTGGAATGGACTCCCGTGTGAAGAAAATGTTGGATTTATGCACGTGTGAAGGGTTGGATTGTGTCCACTTTGTTGGGATTTGTGGGATGGGTGGAATTGGCAAAACAACTCTTGCCCGAGAAATTTATGATAGAATTTATAGTGGCTTTGAAGCTTGTAGCTTTCTTGAAAATGTTAGAGAAGTTACCAAAAGTAAAGGTTTAGTTTCTTTGCAAAAAAAACTTCTTTCTAAGATCTTCATAGGAGCTGAAATAAATATACATGATATGCATGAAGGAATTAATGTCATAGGCAATAGACTATGCAATAAAAAGGTTCTTATTGTTCTTGATGATGTGAACGAAGAAGAACAACTACTAGCATTAGCAGGCAATGGTGGTTGGTTTGGTCCAGGGAGTATAATCATTTTAACGAGTAGAGATAGACATTTGTTGAGAAGGCATGGAGTGAAACATATATATGAAGCTAAGGAGCTGAATATAGATGAAGCTTTGGAGCTTTTTAGTTGGAAGGCTTTTAGGAAACCTCATCTTGAAAAAAATTATGGGGATTTGTCTATGAAATTTGTGAGATATGCTAATGGCCTTCCTTTAGCTCTTAAGGTTTTAGGTTCTTCATTGTTTGGTAGACCACCTGATGCATGGAGAAGTGCTCGAGATAAACTAGAAGCAAAACCTAATAGAGGCATTATGGAAATACTTCAAATAAGTTTAGTTGGGCTAGATGATACACAGAGAGAATTGTTTTTAGATATTGCATGTTTCTTTAAAGGAGGGCACATATCTTGCGTAAGAGATACTTTACAAAGTTTAGGTCACTATTTTGACTACGATATTCATATTCTTATGGACAAATCTCTCATAACCATTGAAACAAATGGAACTTTGTGGATGCATGATTTGCTACAAGAAATGGGTCAAGACAAGGTTCGTTGTGAATCTCTTAAAGAGCCTGGTGGACGTAGTAGGTTATGGTGTTATAAGGATGTCCTGCATGTATTGAAAAATGACACTGTAAGTTTACAAGTCTAAACTTGAATTTAGAGAACTCTATATATTCTTTCAAATGCTTTTAATAATTTTTCTAATTTTATTGTTCTTGGTTAATAGGGAACAAAGCTTGTTGAAGGTATAGTCTTAAGGATGCCTGTGCATAAAAATGAATGCTTGAGTGCTGAAGCCTTCTTAAAGATGAAAAATTTGAGGTTTCTTAAAATTGGTTACGTGGAACCTCAAATAGGCCATAACAGAGGTCATGTCCAACTTCCACAAGGCCTCAATTATCTCTCTAATGAGTTACGCATAATAGATTGGAATGGATATCCTTCAAAATCCATGCCAACCAATTTCCAACCAATTAAACTAGTTGAATTGAGACTGCATTGCAGTGGCATCAAAAAATTATGGAAAGAAATTATGGTAAGATTTTCACTTATGCTAATTTGTATTTGCTTCCTTTTTATTAAGGCTTGAGTTTGTCTAATTATTTGTTGGTTTATAACAGATTTTAAATGAGTTAAAACTCATTGACTTGAGTGACTCTCAAAAGTTAATTGAGATCCCAAACCTTAGTAAAGCCCCAAATCTTGAGAAATTAATTCTTCAATGTTGTACAAGACTATGCAAGATTCATGCATCTGTTGGAGATCTCAAAAAGCTTATTCAATTGGATCTGAATGGTTGCAAAAACCTTTCAAGCCTTCCTATTGCAATTTGTAATTTGATGTCTCTAAAAACTCTCAATTTATCTGGTTGCTTAAGACTTGTGAATTTGCCAGAGAACCTTGGAAATGTTAAAGGCCTAGAGGAGCTAGATGTGAGTGGAACTGCTATAAGAAGGCTATCTTCGTCCATCATTCACTTAAAAAATCTCAAAAAACTATCTGTTGGTGGATGTGATTCTCTATTATCTAAACCATCCAATATGCTCCTCAAATTTCCTTTATTGCAAAGGAGTCTAGATCCCATGGGCATGCTAATGCGTACTTTATCAAGCTTATCCTCTTTGACAAATCTAAATCTAAGTTATTGCAATCTTCGAACAATCCCTGATGCTATTGGTTGCTATTTGCCGTCTTTAACTTATTTAAATCTAGGGGGAAATAATTTCGTTTGCCTTCCTAAAAGTATCATTCGATTATCTAATTTGAACACCCTTATTTTGAGTGGTTGCAAGGATCTACAATTACTACCAGAGCTTCCATTAAATCTTATTTATTTTGAGGCAGAAAGTTGTACCTCGCTAGAAATATTACCCTTAAGACCAGAAGATGTTTTTTGTCCCTATCTCTTTCTTATTAATTGCGTCAAATTGATTGACAATCAAGGTTTTGATGACATGTTCTCAACAATGTTGGCACGTTACATTCAGGTACCTCTCTCTCTCTCTTGCTCTCTCTCTCTCTCTCTCATGAAGTTCTAACCATCATGATTTGTGTGTTTCAGAGACCTGATTTAGATTACCAAAATTTTCTTATACCTGGAAGTGAAATTCCCAAATGGTTTAGCCATCAAAGCGAGAGGGATTCAATGAAATTGCATGGGTCTTCAGATTTTATGGGAATTGCTGTTTGTGTTGTTTTTGTAATTCGCCCCCATCTTTCACTTTGCCAACCTCCTTCGGAATTTTATAGACCTACACATTGGATTGATCTAATCTGTTATGTCAATGGATCTAAAATTTTAGATGACTTTGGCGTTAGTCTTTCCGAACAATTTGGTAAGATTGATTCATATCACCTTTGGATAAAATATTTTCCTTTCAAAAGGAAAAGGGACAAGGAATTGAGTCAGATTGATATTAGAATAAGCACAATGGGTCCAGGCTTGGAGGTGGCAAAATGTGGAGCCCATTTGGTATACGAGAAAGACATTGATGATCTTAAACAAAACATACCTGGGTCTAGCAGCTGCAGCATCACTCCTTTTGAGGATAATTTAGACGATTCAGCAAAAGATACCAAAATTAAGCAAAATTGTGATGATTTTGATGGAGATGGGGCAGGACCTAGTGGAGAAGGTACCTCTAATGAAGTAGATGACGCACAGCCAAAGCGGATTGGGAGTTTATGCACACAAGGACAGGGTGACTCTAATTGTGAGGGAAAGGAATCCTAGTGACAATGGTAAGATTGATGACTCTACAAGGTTGATAAGCCTTCTATCTTTGATCTTTTGTAAGTCACCATATTTCTCTCTCTTACGGATTGTGTTTGTTTGTAGCTGTATTTTTAATAATTTATTTATTTTTTTTTTAAATTCATTGGCTTTTGCTTGCATATGTTTTTCTTTTTAGTCAATGACGAGGGTCATATGAGTTTAAGTAATTAGGTTCGGATAATCTATGCCCATAATCATCTATTTTAAGAAATATTTTATGGGAAATTAAAAAAGCTAATTATATTTTTCATTTTTCCATAAAAAGTTTCCGAAAGTGATTTACTAATGTTTTCCCTAAGAAGTTTCCTAATGTAAGACATATGCTTGGTAAAACCCTAAGTAATTTGTGATTCCTATTTCTGCTAGTTGCCTTATATTGGGTACGAGGAAGTTTTGGGTTTTGTTGGAAAGAAAAAACTGTGTCACGCTCACATTGCTTGCTGACGGGAAACGAGGAAAGCATGTATTGCTGATTGTATGGTAGTCATTTTTGTTCAATTGTGTTGGAGGGTAAATTCGGCACTCTTGTTGCTCCTTTATCTATTTATTTATATTATTTACTACAAACTTTCCTTTCCAACTCTGATAAGTGATAACATATTATACTATACTGATTTTTCAAACATCTATTGTGAACCTATCTGCTCTGTTCCCCCTGTTCTGTTGGTTGTGGCCATTCTATTAGGAACCTTCTCACTGTAGCATCGTTGATGGATATCTGTTTATCCATATTGTCTAGAGGATAGCACTACTTTCCTGTACAAGTGACATTCCGTGAACATGATTAGCTAAGCTTTGTAATTGTCACGACTCAAATCTGTGTAACATGAATTTAGATACATGACTAACATATTAATTTTACATAACTTAATAAACATAATTAATTTCAAATTTAAATAAAACTCCAAATAAATAATGCTCTTAATAAACCTCTTTCAAAATCTAAAATCCACAATTTAGAATTAATCTCCAAAAACTGTAAAACCAAAAGCCAAATAAAAATAACTAAAAAAAATCCTTTAAGACTTCAAGCATTATTGATGTCGCCTAAAAACTCCCATGCTCTACCTTGCACCTTACGAAGTGATCCAAAGTTCTATTTTCTAACTAAACTTTAATCTAAAAATTGTAATTGATGGGGTGAGCCACAAATCTATTAAGCAATTATACACAATACACAATAAAATAGAGTCAAGAGAGCACAAGTATTTTGATTTCACAAACTCATTCAATGATATCAAATATAATTTTTCCAAAACATATAATGAACCACTTGATACATATGTAATCAAATCTTAAAATCATTCGAAAACACATGTAAATAATTTATCAGAGCACAGTGTCACATATACACACATATCACATATTCTCACATACAATCCTGTGAGCGGATACCAACATCTAACCCTTGTTGGTGAGGGATCAACACTTATTCTCACATACAAACCTTGTGAGTGGGCTTACACATATATTTGATCAATTCTAAACACACTTATTTTGAGTCACATATCACAAAAGTAAAGTTTATACAAAATAGAATAATTTTCTTAATATTAACAATTTTCCATATATAGAGGCATATCGAATATCACAATATTGAATTGAAACATAAATCAAAGGATGCTTGACTCTATTAAGGAATAAATAGGAACTGCGGGGTTTATATAAGTATTTTACAATTCTTGAGTAAATTTGAAAATTTAATTTGCTAAAGAAAACATTTTAAATACCATTTGGAAAATAGGAATATGACTTTAAAATCACTTGGATTTAAACAAGTTTAAAGAACAAGAATTTTTTTTTAAAGAAAACTTACATTAAAACTCAATTCTTTTTAGAAAATAGTTCAGTTTAGAAATCATCTTTTAAATGAGATTCAGACGTTCAAAACATGATTTAAAATTCGAAGTTTCTCTTTAAAACATTATTTAAAAGTCGAAGTTTCTCTTTCAATGATGTAAAAAATTGCTTTTGATAAACTTTAGAAAACTTATGCTTAAAAATGTGAGCTTTGAAAACCTTTAGAGTCGAGGAAACTATTGACAAAACTTTGTGCATATTATGCATAATTACTTACTGCACTTGAATCACTTTGAAAGTCTAGCCGAAACACCCTCCAAATCGTCTCAAAATACTCTTAAATAGGACCTATAATCAACCATGGAAATTACTTAATATCCTCTACAAAATATAAAGCTTATTGAATTATCCAAATTGACTCACTAAGATTATACTTTGCTGAACTAAATAATAACACTGATGTAAAACATCTCTACCCAAAAATATGTTTCCTTGAATTTATCAAAACTTAGAGGTAGTAGTCAAAACTTAGGATTTAATATATGTCGTAAATGAAAAAGTAAAACCTTAAACATGAATTAGGCTCTATAACCATGACTTTGTTATAAAATATACGCACAGTGGGCAACCTAGGACTTAAGTTAATATATAGAACCCCAAAGAAAACGTAAAAGCCACCTAATATATTTAACCACAATGAAAACGTAAAAGCCACCTAATATATATACCCACAATTCCATGACTCTGTTCAAGAATACACACAGTGGGCAGTGGCAGTGGGCAATCTAGGATTTAATATATATATCTCCCAATGAAAACGTAAAAGCCAAAGAATTAAGATTTAAAACATGATTTTTGTTCTAGAACACACAGTGGGCAACTAATGTAATAGTGTAAACAACAATTCTTGGAAAATATTGCTTTTGAAAAATCAAAACATCACTAACATTCCCAAGATAAAATTTTAACCCTTTATTTCTTTGTTACAAATGGAAAATCATACTTGGAACTATTCAATTGTGTTTGCCTCTTCAATTGTGTTTGTTCTAATCTCCAAGGGAAAAATACACCTCTTAGCATTCTTAGTAATCAAACTCTTTCTATGAAAACTCTGATTTATCTCTCGCTCTACCTTGTAATTAATACATCTGAGATGTGAGCTTAGTGGGATAGTGGGCTGCAGTTACTAAGAAAAAGTACTTATGACCCATCAATTATATATAAAAGAAAAAAAATGTAATAACCTCAAATAAAGATATGCGGGGTATTACATCAATCCTCTAAGATCATCTTCAGCCATTGATGTACAGATGGAATTGAGTCTGCTCTGATATTCAAGGGTGAAGCAAACCACAATGCCCTTGCAAATGGACATTTGATAAATAAATGGTCCAATATTTCTTCTCCTTCTTCACACATTACACATCCTGAATTGACAGTAATTTTTCTTCTAACAAGTTCAGTCCTAATGGGGGAGCCCATTGTGTAAAAGTCACCATCTTTCTCGCCCTACAAAATCTTGTTTGTTTGTAGCTGTATATTTATATTTTCTTCGTAAATTCATTGGCAATATGCTTGCATTTCTCTATTTTTAATCAGTGGCAAGGGCCATTTTATTGGACTTTGTTGGTGAGGACAAATTGTCGCACTGCTAGTGCTAGCAGACAAGAAGATAGGTGCAACTGATTGTGTGCTCATCATTTTTGTTCAATTATGAAATGGTAAAATCCACACTCTTTTTAGTCTCCCTTTATAGTATTTATTACAATTTTCCATAGGTGAATGCAATAGATGCTTGCAATCCCAGTGTTGTTGTAAAATCAAATGGAAAGAAGAAAATTGCAAAAATCTGCACTCTTGTTGCTCTCGATGAGCATTATTAATTATTTTCTGTAAAATATTTGTAGTTGAGGGATTTTCTGCTATCAATTAAGGATTCATCTTTGTCGAGGATTCGATTGCTAGAAATTGGCCAAGCTTGACAGTGCAGAATTGTGGGTTAGTCTTGTAAGTTCAAACATGCTGATATGTAGACTTTACCTTGTGGGTTATTCTCAGATTATTATTATTATTATTTTGAATCAGGGCAGTCACATTGAGGTTTCAGTTGTAAGCTACTTCCCTCTTTTGATGGTGCTGAAGTGTGGGAAAGGTTTCTTACTCCCTAAAGAGCTAGAAGAGTTTGGGCAAACAATCATTTAAGTGCTCTACTGAGCCTTCTCAAAATATGTATTTCATCCATCAATCAGTCGCAAGTGATACTCCAATTCATAAGCAAAAGAGTGAACCTGGTTGCTCCTATGAGGCATATCCTGGAAGGTTGAGAAGACTTCTTTATCCGGAGATCATTAGAAATAACATCTATTTTAAGGACCGATACCCTGATAATCAACTCCATCAAAATGATTGTCTGGTAATAAATGTGTGTATTTCCTATGAAAGTATTATCAGTCTCTCTCTCATTGGATTACATGCTTCTGTTTTACAGGACTTTGATTATTATATAATTCTTGTCAAATTCTAGAGTGGTTCAACCATTTTAGTGGTGAGCCACCTCAAAACTGTAGGAATTATACTTAAAAGTAATAATTCAAGAGACAAATATAATACATCTATCAATTAACAATTAACAATTATATCATATGCCAGGCAGAGACTGATGGACCAAAAGCTATTGGACAAAAGGCTTCCTCAGAGTGGAGAGTTGAACCCATTTGGGTTAAGCTCATCCATCAAATTTGGTTCTAATCCAGCTGACATGTCCAAAATAGGAATGGAGTTTAAGGGATTTTGTGCTGGGAGCTCCAAGGAAGCAATCTCAGCGCCGATGGAGAAACCGATCTTGGCTAATGCTGAAGATCGAAGAGAAGGCACTTGCTTTGAAGGATCAAAGATGGCCTTAGACCTGGCACCGGATATGGAAAGAGCCGAAGGAATGGGTCAGATGGTCCATTGCCAAGGGATTGAAAGGAAGCCATTGGAGGAAATTTCAAACTACTCTTCATGGGAGGAATGTCACTTGGGTTCAGCTATGGAGAAGGAGGTCCAGAGAATAACCAAGCTTGAGCTTAAGAGGATTGATCCTTCACTTCGGTCAAAGCGAACATGGCTTGAAGAAGAGGATTATCCTCTGGCAGAAGACGGGTCTCATTCAGAGACAGATATGCAAGTTGAACAGGGAGGTGAGCTTCTCAATCCTTCCAATTAATTTGCTGTTTAAATTCCCATTCTTTGTGTTAATTATGAATATGTTAATTTGGAATTGTCGGGGTGCTCTAAGCCCAAATTTTTGTAATAATATTAAAGATATGGTTCGTGTTCATATCCCTGCTATCTTGATCATTATGGAAACCAAAGTGTGTGGTGATAGAGCTAGAAGGATTGTTGATAGGCTCCCTATGGATGGGGTGATTATTGCTAACTCGATTGGCCTCTCGGGTGGCCTGTGGTTACTTTGGGACTCTAGTCAGGTGGAGGTGGTTGAACTATCTTTAACTGAACAAGAGATTCATGCAACAGTATCCTCCTCAAGCAAGCCTCTCTAGCTTTTATCAACGATTTATGGCAGCCCTAGATTTGCGGAGCGATGTCTCCTTTGGGAAAACCTCAATTTTGTAGCTGAATTACACTCCTTGCATTGGGTTATTGCAGGAGATTTTAATGAAGTTCCAATGGGGGATGAAAAGTTTGGTGGGAAACCAGTTAACTTAGGCAAAGCTCTGCGGTTCCAAGAATGCCTGGATAACTGCAATATGATTGATATTGGCTTTTCTGGGCCTAGATACACCTGGTCAAATCGTAGGCCACTGTCTCGGCTAATCCAAGAGAGAATAGATAGGGTTTTTGTCAACTCCGAGTGGAATTCTCTTTATCCTGAAGCAGTAGTTTTCCATCTAGAAATGACTGAATCGGACCATTGCCCTGTCAAGTTGCGTATGGATAATAATCGGACTGTCCAATTCCCGAAGCCTTTTAGATTTCAACCCATGTGGCTTTACCACCCTTCTTTCCTGGGAGTGGTAAGAGATGCTTGGTCCAGCCAACCTACTCTAATGCAAGCTCTTTCTTCTTTTACTGCAAAGGCCAATGCTTGGACTAAGACTGAATTTGGGAACTTGTTTCATAGGAAAAGGAGAATTTTGGCACTGCTTAAAGGAATCCAGGAAAACCTATCCTTTCGGCCTAATGAATTCTTGGTGGATTTAGAAAGGAAGTTGCAGATAGAGTATGTAGAAGTGACAAAGTTAGAGGAGGAGTTTTGGGCAATGAAGGCTAGAATCCTTTGGCTTGTTGAGGGTGATCGTAACTCTGCCTTTTACCATACATCAGAGCTGGTTCGAAGAAGAAGAAATCGTATTTATGTATGAAGGATAGAGTAGGGAATTGGTTGCATGGAGATAGAGAGGTTGCAGAATTCATTAGGAAGGGATTTATGGAGCTATTTACTTCAGACCTTTGTTCAGCCTCACTAGCCGAATGGAATCCTCCATTTTGGCACTCTTATTTAAATGAGGAAGAAGCGACTTCTATTGACATAGTTGTTACTGATGAGGAAATCACAGCTGGTATATGGGGGCTAAAACTTTTCAAAGCTCTTGGTCCGGATGGTCTCCACAAGGGGTTTTTTCAATGGTTTTGGTTGGTTGTTGGGGAGTCTGTGAAAAAGGAGGTAAAATCTATTTTTACTACTGGAAAAATTCTGGAATACCTAAACAAGACCCTCATTACGCTTATTCCTAAGTGCAAGAGTCCAGAAACCTTGAACAACTATCGCCCAATCAGCTTGTGTATCACGATGTATAAGGTGGTGACGAAGATTATTGTTGGCTGCATCTGTCTAAGCTTATCTCTCCCTATCAATCAGCCTTTGTTCCAAGGAGGAAGGGTTTGGACAATGCAATCATCATTCAAGAAATTATTCACTCTATGGCCAAAAAGAAAAGAAGGGGGGGGGGGCGGTAATGGCAATTAAATTGGACCTGGAGAAGGCTTATGAGTGATTAGAATGGAGTTTTATTAGAGACACACTTAAGCTTTTTTGAGTGCCCACCAAATTGATATCTCTAATCATGAGTTGCATATCCTCATCCTTCATTTCTATTTTGTTCAATGGGGGTGCATTAGAGCCTTTCAATCCTTCTCGAGGAATTCGTCAAGGAGACCCTTTTTCTCGTATCTTTTTATTCTTTTCATGGAGGTATTGGGAGCACTTATTGAAAATAAATGTCATGAGAAGCTTTGGAATCCAGTTAAGTCTTCCCAAGGAGGACCTGCCTTTTCACACTTATTTTTTGCGGACGACCTTATGCTTTTTGCCAAAGCAGACCGGAAAAATTGCATTGTAATAAGAGATGTTCTTGACTCCTTTTGTGCATTATCGGGGTAGAAAATTAGTGATGAGAAGTCTCGAGTCTATTTTTCACCTAATGTGGATCAGAACAAGAGGGAAGAACTCTGTGAGGTTCTGGGTTTCCAATCTACTCCATTCCTTGGGAAGTATTTGGGTCTTCCCATCAAACATAAGGGAATTTCTCAAGATTTCGGGTTTATTATTGATCGTATTCAGAGCAAATTGGTTGGTTGGAAGGCTAATTATTATCCTTTGTGGGCAGAGTTGTATTCACTCAAGCGTTGACATCCACTACTCCTAACTACATGATGCAATTTGTGGCTCTCCCTTCTAAAATCCTTAAAGGTGTGGACAGATTGAACAGGAACTTTATGTGGGGCTCATCGGATAGGAAGAGAAAGATTCACCTTATTAGATGGGAAAAAATCACGAGGGACAAAGAGGCAGGCGGACTAGGTATTCAAGCAGCCAAACCAAAGAACACAACCTTGTTGGCTAAGTTGAATTGGAGGTTCAAAACCGAAAAATCGGCATTATGGGTTCGTGTGCTATCTCATAAATACCGAGGGTAGAGGATTAGACCTATTAACCTTCTCAAAACCACCTCCTGCTCATCCACCTGGGCTAGCATTAAGAAAGGTGAAGATAGTGTCAGTAAAGGTGCTAAGTGGGTTGTTTGGAAAGATAGTGGCCTATCATTATGGTTTGACAAATGGCTGAATAAGGGCATCCTTAGAAGCTGCATCTCTAGCCCGCTTAATAGAGGAGAAGATGAGGTTAGATTGAGAGATATTTCTAGCTTCCTCGGCTGGAATTGGGAGGGGATCTCCTTCTCCTTTCCCAAAGAGATCCTTATGGAAATAAAAGCCACTCTGATTCCCTATTCCATGCTAAGAGAAGATAGACTGTCTTGGAGCTCCTCTCCTAGTGGAGAATTCCATCTTAAAGATGCATATCGTATAGCTAATGTAAAGGAAAGCAAGTCAGCAATTTAGCCTTTTAGTGGAGCGTGGGTATGGAAAATTCCAAGCCTTCCAAGAATTAAGTGTTTCCTTTGGCAATGTTGTCATTAAAGCATTCCTATGCGTGCTCTCCTTGCTGAAAGAGGTATGAATGTCTCCCCGATCTGCATGTGTAATGCAGCCCCTGAAACAATTAGCCATAGTCTTAGGGATTGCCCCAAGGCACAAAGTTTCTAGAATTCCTTCTCTCCCCCTGTTTCTGCTTCTATCTTTTATGGCACCCAAATTTTGGATTGGTTGAGACTAAACTATAGGTCGATGCAACGATGTGATGTTGTTGATCTGGATTGGGCTATTTTGTTTCTCATAGCGGTCTGGGTGCTTTGGTTGCACTGGAATAGCACTATCTTTGGAACGACAACCATACAAAAAGACTTAAAGGCTGAAGCACTAGCCAAAGCTGCTGAGATGGCTTACTTGGGCATCATTGAAAAACACAAGCAGACAAAAGCAAAGATCCAAGTAAGGTGGCTGCCTCCATCTCTTAATTGGGTTAAGGTGAATTCTGATGGTTTGTCCATGGGCAATCCTGGCCTGGTTGGAGGGGGTGGTTCGTAATTAGGAAGGAGAGTGGGTGAAAGGCTATGTGAGATCAATAGGTTGTGCCACTAGTGTTGCAGCGGAGTTGTGGGCTTTAAGAAATGGAATTCGACTATGTATCTCCCTTAAACTTCCAGCGGTTGTGTTTGAGCTTGATGCAAAGTTGGTAATTGATCTTTTGAAGAAGGATATGGAAAAATTCAATGGCATTGATGTGCTGGTTGTTGATTGCAGAGTAGGGCTTAAGGAGATTCCTATGGTGCAAATCCAACATTGCTACAGGGAGGCAAATAAGTGCGTTGATGCACTAGCTCACAGGGGAGCACTCATGGACCAAGACTTTACTATTTTTTTGAATCCCCCACTTGATGTTGTTTTTTTGCTAAGTTTAGATATTCCTAGAACTTTGTTTGATCGGTTTGTTGCCTCTAGTTTAGAGGCTCATTAGTTGTTTAATGCATTATCCTATTAACCAAAAAAAAAAATCATATAATGTGCATATGTAATAAAAATCAACAATAAAATGTGAGAAATTTACATACCAAATTATATTATTCAAGGACTTCATAGGCAATTAGGATGTTCTTCCCAGCTGGTCAGGATTAATAAAAGCCTTCTTCCTCTTCTCACATCCCTTGCAAGTGTGACCTTGAAAATATTTATAATATTTAGAAAGGACATGACCAGCCATAAAATCCTTTCTATTGTAATAACAATTCATGTAACAAATATGTTACATTCATTAATAAACAACTTCATTAATTAGATTCACTAATGAATAAGTTCATTAACGTGTCATTACTTTTGTAACTCCATATTAACACATGGATTCATCTATCGTTCATATCCAGAATCACTATAATGACAGCACCTCTTATAGGAGGCCAAGTTACTGGCAATGACACGATAGATTTATTAAGGACAACACTCAACGTGCATGAATCTCATTATGGAAGGACTTCCAAGATTATTATGCACTAATCATTGTAAGACTAGCCCTTGTTGTTTTTCATAGTCTGAGTAATTTTAACTTGCACCTCCTTTCCAACATGGTCCAACAATGTGCCTATCAGAATAGGCTACATCATGATGGATATGACCAAGTCAAGGACTATAATGAAATGATTCATAATCTTAGTCTACAATATCATGTAGACATATTTCAATATTCTAATATTTTATATCATAAAAATATTACAAAATTTCACAAGAAATTTTGAATAATTAGTTATTTTTTATCCTATTCTGGTGCTTTTTGGGGCTATCCTAGCTGGACTACTCATTTATTTTTGTACAAGCTCTCTCTCTCTCTCTCTCTCTCTCATTATTATTTTTATACTCATATGAACCTTATGCCAAGTTTTCTAAAGAGTAAATGCCTAGCCAAAAAAACTGGTAGCATAGTAATTGTAACCATAAAAACTTATGGGCTCTTTCACACTAGCTCTCTTAATTTATTCCAATTCTCATTAAGTAATGAAAAATAGTGCCTACACCCACACGGTCGGTGGCCTAATGGAAAACGACACCTTTCATAAATATTGCATGGGTTTGAGCATGCCCATTAGCCCTTTGTAGGTGTCTTATCCATTTGCATCTTGGGGCGAAACTCATTTTTTTTCTTTACCAAAAAAGAAAAAAGAAAAAGTTCCCTGCTACTAGTAGGACTAGGTGTAATTTATGTACATGACCAAGATAAGGTGAAGCATATTATAAGGGTGCATTAAAAGAAACAAGGTGTCAGTAGGCTCTCTCTGTTTTGAGAACCATGTGCTTGGCATAACGCTTGCCGCTACCTATTATAAGTCCTAACGTGCGCCGGGTAAGTGTTACTTAAACCAAAGCACAGAGGGAATTTTAATTGTTTTTACTTATTTATCAATGACGCCCATGAGCTAAATGCCATATTGCCTTTTTGACATTGTTGCATTGGTTGGCCACAATGCCAAAACTTTTACACACATTGATTTAGGCTTTTAGCTAAAAGCTTGAGCCTCTTAACGCTCCGGCACTACTGGATACACTGGAATGGAATCCGCTAACTTGCGCACATGCAATTACGGAAAACGACGCAGACATCTGGGGAAAAGTTGCATAGTTTTTGGTGTATTATTATTATAGCCACTTCTTGTTCATGGGACCTTCGTCACACTTTCCTCACGTGCTTCACTCATAATTAATTTTTGCCCAGGCTACCTTCTTCTTCTTCTTCTTCTTCTATTTCTTTTTTTTTTTTTTTCTAAAAAAAAAATTACTAATATTAACTAATGTTACATAATTCTCAGCCTAAGATAGTAAAAAAAAAAAGTAGAAATAAAAAAAAAAAAAAAATGTTAACAAATAAAGATATTAGATTACGAAATATTTTATAAAAAAATTAATTTTTTTGTTAATTTTTTTATATTTTTCATAAAAGTGATATTAAAACTTAATTAAAAAAAATAACTGATGCTTTAAAGACATTTAATAGTAACACATTTTAGAAAAATTTTTATGATAAAAGAAAAAAATGTTATAACAATTTTATTCTATTTTTTATATAAATAGTATTAAATTTTTTTTACAATAATTCATTAACAAATGTCTTAAGGACAACTATTAATTAGACCCTGAACACTTTCTTAAAATAGTCACAAGAGCACCCATTAACTAGCTAGACCCAATGAAAATTAGCTTTGTAGAGTTTGTAGTAATAAATTTTTAGTACCATTACCATTGAAGTTTTTTTAAGTTAGGGAGAGGTAGTTGGAAGTTCTTGCAGAAGGGAAAGAAAAAGGTACGACCTCACTTTCTATGCCATAAATCTAAGTGCGTTTCAATGACCATGAAGACTGATTTGGTTCATCAAAAAAATGAAGACTGTGATTTGTCAGCATCAAAAAAAATAAAAAAAATAAAGCTGATCATTTAATAAAATCATAACCAATGGGCTGTGGTTGGTCAATTTGTTTAAGTGCAAGGTAGTGGTTAGACTTAGAGTTAGATGATTTGGTTTTCCATGTTAATCAAATTTCCATAAGAAGCTTAACCAACTTTCATATATTATGTTTTTACTTTTTCGACTAGAATTATGTTACGATTTAATGAAGTTAACCTAACTGTACTAGTTTTACACACCGCTGAACTACCATAGAACTAAAATCTTTTCACCAGTTATTATAAGTACACTAACATTGAGAGAGAGAGAGTTTATGATATAGGACATGGTAGTTAATTAGATTCTTAAATATAATAAAGACATGATCCAATGGTAAGTGATTCGCAAAAATTAATGGTAGTATATGACTGAGTTATGAAATTGATTTATTTAAATTGTTGAGTAATTCTAAGATTACAAATTATTTCATAATTTTTTTCTACAATTTTGACATTGCAGATTGTAAGTGGTTAATCATTATTTACACATAGAACCATTATTTTTATTTTCATCAATTGCACTACCACATCACAGTTGTAGTAAGAAGCTGTGAAATTTTTTGTAGTTGTAGACTTTTTGAGAATTGTCTCATCATGAAATCGACTATTAAAACCAAAAATGTTGGAGTAAAAATGTCACATGGTCGGCCTAGATGCTTCAACTTAAAGTTGGTTGCACATTTATTGTTGAAGTGCAATTAAAAAAGTCCTTTTTTTTTCTTTCTTTCTTTAAATCAATTATGAGGTTTTTATTTTTTATTTTATATATATGTGGACGAAAATAGTTATGACTTATGTCATTCAACTAAATATAAAAATAGTAGAGACGTTTACACAATTTAAATATTTTTTTTCCCTAGAAAGGCCATGGGCACCACCTTAAGTGGGTTAACTATAACATCGATCTTATTGGGTTCTTACTTCTTTCTCTTACGTATCATTAGGCACATTTTGGGAACCAACTTCGTGCAATTGAGGATTCATGTTGACCTCAACTAAGTCTTTTACTATTAGGTCACACACCCTAAGTTGTAATACAATATAAATATGTTAGTTGTAAATTGTAATTAAAGATCATAAAACAGACTCATCTACTACAAATTAAGAACCATGTTTTGAATGATTATATATATATATATATATATATATATATATATATATATAACATTTCTTATTTGTATTAAGTCATTCAAACAGCATTTGTAATGATCCGAGTCAATCCTATGTAACCTTATAGCTTTTCAATCCGGTGATAGCTGTTACAATTAATAAGATGACCTTACAAAAAAAGGTGATTCTAAGAGTATATAGTTTTTTTTATGGAGTTCACATCCTAGAAAAATTCATTATCTCAATTTTGTATCTGGTTATGAATAGTCTACCAAATACACTTGGTGAAAGATCACTCAAAATTAAACAAGTGATTTTTTTCTCTCCAGTTAATTATTTCTACAAAAAAGAAAGAAGCCAAATTAAGTAACTATCTTAACTAGCTAGTATGCTTTCCCCTGTTGTTATCCTATTTTTATTGCAAGCCAGCGCATGAAGGTATGTGATATATTTTGTTAACCATACCAGCTTCCAGCAAAAAATAAGAATGCAATCTTGTTTAAATTGCTTCCCAAGATGCAGTGCAAGGATATTTGCTGTCTTTGATGGTTGCCAACCAATTTTGATCAATACTCTAAACAACTTAATAAGGCTTAGGGTCCGTTAGTTTGGGTGAAAAATAAGGAGGACAGAAAATAAATGAAGGAAAATAGAGTGAAAAATATTGTTTTCCATTGTTCGTCTGGGGAACAAAAATAGGAAAGAGAGAAAACTGGAGAGAAATTTTTCTCTCCAGGCCCACATTTTTGTTTTTCCTTCCATATCGGAAGGAAAATTTGGAGAGAAAAATGTTATAATAGCACTTTTACAAAAATATCCTTTTTCCATCTTTTTTTTTTTCAACGTTCTCTTCTCTCTCTTTTTTTTTTTTTTTTTCATCGTGACTTGAAGAAATGTTCTCGTTTTTTTTTTTTTTAACTTTACTTGAACTTCAACGTTTTTTTTTTCAACGTTGCCTGAACTTCAACGTTCTTTATTTTATTTTATTTTAACTTTACCTTAACTTCAACATTTTTTTTTGTCAATGTGACCTAATCTAATTTTTACATTATAATAATAAAAATAAAAATTTATATATATAATGTGATAAATTTTATATTATGTAATGAATACAAATAAATCTATTTCTTACATATTATATAACAAGGGTATAATAGTCAATTTATATAAATTACATATTCCATCCTTCCATTTTTCTATCCAATCGAACAAAAGAATTTTCCACCCTCCCACTTTTCCATCCCTCCAACCGAACACACAAGAGGGAAAACTAAATATTTTCCATCCTCCCACTTTTTCACTCCTCCAACCGAACGAACCCTTAGAATGGAGAGACATCATCAAGTCCTTAAATCTAGTTGTGAGCAAAACCAATTGCCATATTGAAATATATATATATATATATATATATATATATAACTTTATTATTAGTTTAGAGAATAATTTTAGAGATTTAATTAATGGGGGCAAAACCAATTGTTAGAGATATATTAGACATATTAGTCCAATGTAATAGGCCCAAGCCCATTATTGCTTGTACTAATGGTCTAGGGTTTAGTTGCCTATATATACTCATGTTTTATTGTAACCCAGGTTATTGTACTACATTCTAATACAATAAAAATATAGCCCTTAAGAGATTCCTTTGTGGATATAGGCCAAAAAGGCTGAACCACGTAACCCTCGTGTTCTCAGTGTTCCTATTCTATGCTTCCCCTTCTGCATCCACTCTAGCATATACAATATGGTATAACACATTGCATTGCTAATAATATATTTAACATGGTATTAAAGCCAAACTTTGTTCTCGGCGTCAAACAAACATCTCTAGCAAGTAAAGAAGATTATCATGTGCACACCACCATCTGAAGTCACACATGCTTGCTTGCTAGATCTAGACTCCACGGCATCTCGCAGCCACCATGGCTCTATGTTGTGTCAAAATCCAACAACCAAGCAAGCTGTGACTTAACTTATCAGATCTGCGCAAATCCAAGCTCACCTGATGAAAC